>NC_059338.1:29028750-29666500 GCF_018350155.1 Leopardus geoffroyi
ATTTTGTTCTATTTGAAATAGAATAAGCTCACTATGTCTAGGCAAGACAAGACTAAAAGACTGGCTTTCAGGAATGCTATAAAGAAGATTCTTGTACTTTATGGGAAGATGGACTAGGCCAGAGTCACTGAGAAGCTTTAGAAAAATACGGCTTCCTGAGTAGCAGAGAATCTGCCTTGGTAGGTCTGGAATGAGATTTGGAATCCATATTTTTAAAAAGTCCCATCAGCTATAAAACTCTTAGAAGGAAACACAGAGAAAAGGTTCATGACATTGGATTTGGCAGTGATTTCTTGGATACAACACTCAAAGCACAGGCAACAAAAGAAACAATAGATAAATTGGACTTCATCAAAATGAAGAATGTGCGCAAAGGACACGATCAACAGAATGAAAAGGTGACCCACAGAACGGGGAAATATATTCTCAGATCATGTGTCTCATAAGGGATTCATATCCAGAATATATAGAGAACTCCTACAGCTCAACAACAACCCAATTAAAAAATGAGCAAAGGACTTGAATAGACATTTCTCCAAAGAAGATAATACAAATGGCCAATAAACACATGAAAAGATGTTCAACACTGCCACTCATCAGGGAAACACAAATCAAAACCACAACGAGATACCACTTCATACTCATCAGGATGGCTATTATTAAAAAACCAACCGGGGCGCCTGGGTGGCGCAGTCGGTTAAGCGTCAGACTTCAGCCAGGTCACGATCTCGCGGTCTGTGAGTTCGAGCCCCGCGTCGGGCTCTGGGCTGATGCCTCAGAGCCTGGAGCCTGTTTCCGATTCTGTGTCTCCCTCTCTCTCTGCCCCTCCCCCGTTCATGCTCTGTCTCTCTCTGTCCCAAAAATAAAAATAAACGTTGAAAAAAAAAATTAAAAAAAAAAAAAACAAAAAAAAAAAAAACAAAAAAAAACCAACCAACCAACCAACCAAACAATCAAACAAACAAAAGGTGTTGGTAAGGATGTGAAGAAATTGGAACCCTCATGAATTGCTGGTGGGAACGTAAAATGGTATGGCCACTGTGGAAAAAACAGTATGGAGTTTCCTCACAAAATTAAAATTCAGATTACTATATGATTCAAGACTTCTAGGTATACACTCCAAAGAACTGAAAGCAAGGACTTGAACAGATATTTGTACCCCAATGTTCATAGCAGGATTACAGCTGAATGGATAAACAAAATGTGGTACATCCATACGGTAAGCTAGCATTCAGCCTTAGAAAGGAAATTGATACATATTACACATGAATGAACCTTGAGGCAATCATGCTCGGTAAAACAGACCAGTCACAGAAAGACAAATACTGTACGACTCCATCTACATGAGGTACCTAGAGCAGTCAAGTTCAGACAGACAGAAAGTAAGTGGTGGTGGCCAGGAACTGGGTGGGGGGGAGGGGGGGAGGGGAAGATGAAGAGTCAGCGTTTAATGGAGACAGAGTTTCAGTTTGGGAAGGTGAAGAAAGTTCTGGAGACGGATGGTGGGGACGGTTATACAACACTATGAATGTACTCCATGCCACTGAACTGTACTTTTGAAAGTGGCTGACATATTAACCATATATAAAAAACATGTATTTTACTACAATTAAAAAAAACATAATTAAAAAAAATAGGATTCTTTCGGCAGCAGATTCACCTTCCTCATTCTAGTTCGCTGAGCGGCAGTTTGAAGAATTTGCCTACTCTGACCCCACCCCCCAGACTGGCAACCCAGGAAAAAGGCCTGGTGTCTGGAGGGAGCAGGGAGGGCTGACATGAGACTGAACACTGGCCCAAGGGGCCCAAGGGGCTGCTGCTCCCCCAGCAGATAAGCGAGAGCACTTAGAATCACTGTCTTCTTGCCTGGCTCGTTCAGATGGCTCGTGGCTGATTATGTCGCTCAGTGGGGAGGGCAGAGGCTTCACCTCTGTCTCTGGCCCAGTGCTGGGAGCTCCTGGGAGGCAGCAAAGTGAATGGCAGTGGGAGGGGCTGAGGAGGGGTCAGTGTGCGGGTGGGAACAGCCCTACCCGTTTCATGAACAGGGAAAACAATTTTCTTAGAAACAGGACACTTTCTAAATTATAAAACCTGGATGGAACCCACAGTGGGGACAGGAGGGCCGACAAGAGGCTCAGCAAGGGGCACTCTCTTCAAGATTTGCTGGAATCTAGGATGCCCAGTCTCCAGTGAAAAAGCACAACACTTAACCATGAAAACACATAATTGAGGAGGGATTGCTTACATTAAAATTACTGGGATTATAGGTGGGTTTCCCTCATCTCGGACTTCCTTAGCACGTTTAAGGGTGGGTGTGTTTGCAGTCTGGGCAAGGAAGTCAACAAACGGAGAAACCTTAAAACTGTAAGTGTTAAAAGAGTTCCTGCTCATTGCGGATTGACCATAAAAAACACACATGAAATTATCTTGGAAACCAGCATTGCAGTTTATAGTGAGGTCCACTTTATGGCTATTGCCATGCCAACACTTTCTTCCCCCTATGAACTTGAGGCTTCCCTGGGCCCGTGGTCAGTTGGTGGATGTGCAGGAAGGGCAAGTTCTCATTCATGCTCTAGCCTCAGTGAAGTCTATTTTTTCAATGACTTAGGGGCATGCACACTGTCCAGAGGAAAGGGATAAAGAAAGGGTGCTAGAGGGTGGATTAAGGACATTTTTCCTGGCCCTCCTTGGCCCAGTATTCCATACCTTTACCTCCGCGTCCCCTCAAATCTGTGTTCCCAGGATTGGCCAGCAGCCACTACATCTGTCTTTGTTGCTGATTCTGAGTGGCACTGTGGTGAGACTGCACACTCCCTGTGGGCAAGTCTGGGACTCTAGAGTGCAAAAGCCCCTCTCCTCCTTCACAATGGCATTTTAACAATTAACAGTAATAATAGCAAAAAAAAAAAAAAAAAAAAAAAAAGCTAACATTTAGTGAGCATTTAGAATGAGCCAGGAATTATTCCAAACACTTTACATATATTGATCTACTTAACCCTTATAACCATCCTGAGATAAGTCCTATTATCTGCATTTAGCAGGTAGACAAACTAAAGCCTGGAGAGGTTAACTTGCCCAAGCTCACACAGCTAGGAAATCCTGCGGCCTGCCTCAGACTGGGATCTCCCCAAAGTCAGGAGTCTTGTGCCTTCCGATGTTTGGGGAATTTTCTGCCATGGCCATTGTGTGCACCTTGGGGGACGGCTCCACCTCCCTCTGTCTGGGAGCTCCCTGACGGCTGGGGTTCTAGTCCTTCCACCATAAGAGGAACTTTCAGAGCTCTTTGCCCTGCAGCGGTTGTGCCTCCCTTTGCCCTATCCAGCTGGGAGCTCTCCTCAGAGAAGCAGCTTCCTGGCACAAGGGCTGTGCAGAGCAGCCCATCAGACACCTTCACTCTCCTTCCTGCCCAGCAAAGCCCTCTGAGCACAGGAGGAGCTGGATGGCTTTTCTCCGATCCCAGCTCCAAGCTGGTGGATCTGAGCGTGAGGTCGGCCGGCCCCTGGGATTTAAGAGGCAGTAAACAGTCTCGTTCGTGAGTCAGTTGTTTTGTTCCAGAGCAGCCTCATCAGCTGGACAGGCCCTGCCTAGTCCCTCCAAGTTTGTCCCCAGGGGTGCGGAACAGTGGATGGCCTGGCGCTCAGCTCTCAGTCCTTTCCTAGGAGGGGCTACTTTTCATTCTGTTCCAGTTTGGGATTTTTATTGGGAAGAGGTAGTCCCTGAGAGGGATAGGGGGAAGGGTGTTGTCGCTACTTGTGTGGTCCCTTGGAAAGTCCCAGCAAACCAAGAAGGAAGAGCGGAAGTAGCAGGGAGCTGAAAGATGCTCTGGAGAAGGTTCCAGAACCACTACAGCTCTTTAGTCTCAGGGCTTGGAACAGTTGGGCCAGGGCCGTTTACACCCTCTCTCCCCCCACTTCTTTCTTCCCATCTTCTCCCCCTCACTTCCCAGACTGTCACCTACATCCGCGTCGCTCCACAAACCCAACCCTGCCAGTTGGGGCAGAAAAGAGAAGATGAGGGTCCCTGTGGGGCAAAGCACAGGAAGTAAGTAAACTAACAGACCGGGATAGGAACTAGGAAGTTGCATGATTGGCAGGTCTGCGGAGGAAGAAACCAGAGGAGTGGAACCTGAGGTCCACGGGGAAGGCGCGGGCCAGAGGGGCCGGGAACCCCGGCGAAGGAAGGAGAGCCACCACTACCACTTTTCTGTCTCAGCAGTGCTTTCCCCTGAGCGCTTTCGTGTTCTCTTCCTGTTAGACTCCGAGGCAGACAGATGTAGTACTATCATCCTCTTTTTCCAAGTGGGATAGCAGATGAGGTTGTCCGAAGTCCACACGGAGTTGGCGGAATTAGCACTGACGCCCCCAGGGCCCTTCCTACCTGCCTTTTCCGGGTTCGAGGGAGGAGGGCGGGACATACCATAGAACGACAGCCCCACGGGCCAATGAGAGGGAGGTCTCTCCATTAACCAATCAGCTCTTCAGGTGGCGGCCCCACCCACCGCACCGAAGCTTGGTATAAAGCACATCAAATTTCAGGGGCGGCCACAACCAGTGTACGAAGGCCCTGCCCGGCTGTCTCCGGCTGTCTCCCGTCACAGCGCGGCTACCCAAACTCCTGTCATGAGTCCCGCTCGCCTCAAGGAATCCCGTTCCACCGGTCTTCCCCCTGCCCTCTCTAGTCCCCTTGCCCAGCTGCGCAAGAGACCTTACCCGGTAGTGATGTCGTCGTCTTCCGTCATGGTCTTGCCCATGAGGTCGCTGTCGCTCATGTAGCCGGACTTGAGGTCCACCTCGTCCGAGTCCAGGGACTCGACCAGCTCCAGGCGGGAGATGTGGCTGAGCTTGCTCGGGCTGCGCATGGGCATGGTGTGCGAGTAGTGGGCCCGCTCCCCATGCATGTACCAGGCGGGCGGCCCCTCGGAGCGGCAGCCCCCGCCCACCGAGGGCGCGTCCCCAGCCTGCAGCCGCGGGCTGGACTGGCCATAGCGCCAGGACAGAGGGGACGAGCGGCTGGAGAGGCTGGACACACTGCGAGGGTTGGCGTCGTCACTGTCGTAGCAGGTCATCTCCAGGGAGCTGGGCAGAGGGCAGAGGGCAGAAGGGCAGAGGGCAGAAGGGCACTGGTTTTCATTCCGGCAGGCCCGCTCTGTGCCCTGCCCGCGCAGACCGCACCGCAGCGACCCTTCTCCCTTCCCGTGCCCTCCCGCCTCCTCTGCACCTGTCCAGGTGGGCTCCACCTTTTCCAGGAGGCCTTTCATTGGGTACGGCGCCCCTGTTATATGTTACCTGAGGTTGTCAGAGGAAAGGGATTTGAAGTGTGAGGGAACCAATTACGTACACTGCTAAGGGCACAGATTTTGTAATATGAGCTGGATTTTAATCCTTTTCTACCATTTATTTGTAAGTGAGCTGGAGGTGAAGTAATCAACCTTGCTAAGCCACCATTTCCTCATCTGTAAAATGGAGATACTATAGCTACTCCATACAGTTGTAAGGATCACATATGTAAATGCCTAACACAGTGCCTGGTATATAGAAGTTGCTCAATAAATGGGAAGGGCCCATTGAGATCTCTTGGGGTAAGTGGGATAATCTGGTCACCTTGAGCTTAAAAGGCCTTGATCATTCATTTGTTCAGGGCATGTCTATCACCTCCTCTCTATTAACGAGCTGGGAGCAAGTTGATTTCCAAACCAGAGATGGCCAAGTCTGGAGTAGGGTACAGAGGGTGTGGAAAAGCTTTGGCAACCTGAGATATGTGTCTGGTTCCCAGTAAGACTAGGCCCAGCCAAAGGTCTGGGCCATGAGGAGACAGAAGCAGAACCTCACCAGAGAACAGAAGCAGCCTTAACTGGAAAGAGGAGAGAACATATGGAAATGGACAAGAGCGTCCCACGCCGTGAGCCCTGCTAGGCCAGGCCAGGGAAGCATGCCCAGGTTTTGCAGGATAACGTGAGGGGGTATGGGAGCTGGACAAGGAGCTGCCTTTCTCCCTAGGGACCACGGTGGCTGCAGAGAGAAAGGCCAGTTGGGATCTGCTTGGAGAGGTGGCCTAGATTTGGGTTCAGACAGAGACTAACTGATAATCCCACCTAGCCCGGCCCAAATCAACCATAGGTAAGGTCTCAGCGGCTCGGCCTAACTAAAACCATGCAGGGCTGAGTTAACCAAAATAGGATCTTTAGGCCGAGAAAGCCAGGCAGCTAAGGCAGTCTGTGGCTGGACATGGGTTACGCAAAGCACAGGAATCTTCACTCCGTGAGCACATCTATTTCTTAGCCACTTCAGGGGTTAAGGTATGAATGAGGTATGAATGAACTTTTGTAAAGTTCCTGGAAAAAAAGAAGATCCTCCCAAACTGTCTCTACCAACCCTGAGAAAACAAGGGGTTATTTTTTGATCAACAGAATAGGAGGAGCCCAAAAAATTAAAAATAGGACTACCCTACACTCAGCAATTGCACTACTAGGCATTTATCCAAGGGATACAGGTGTGCTGTTTCGAAGGGACACATGCACCCCAATGTTTATAGCAGCACTATCCACAGTAGCCAAAGTATGGAAAGAGCCCACATGTCCATCGATGGATGAACGGATAAAGAAGATGTGGTATATATATACAATGGAGTATTACTTGGCAATCAGAAAGAATGAAATCTTGCCATTTGCAACTACGGGGATGGAACTAGAGTGTCTCATGCTAAGCGAAACTAGTCAAAGAAAAATATCATACGACTTCACTCATATGTGGAATTTAAGATACAAAACTGATGAACATAAGGGAAGGGAAGCAAAAATAATACAAAAACAGAGAGGGGGACAAAACAAGAGACTCTTAAATATGGAGAGCAAACTGAGGGTTGCTGGAGGGCTTGTGGGTGGCGGGATGGGCTAAGTGGGCAAGGGGCATTAAGGAGGACACTTGTCGGGATGAGCACCGGGTGTCTCATGTAGGGGATCAATTACTAGATGCTACTCCCGAAATCATTATTGCACTATATGCTAACGAACTTGGATGTAAATTAAAAAAGTTAAAGAAGAACAGGAGAAGCCAAATGACCCTTGAACCTGAGCATGCTGGTGGTCCCTACAGAAGTCCTGTGGACAAGGCTAGGGGAACCCTGGCTGGGCAGGGCGATCGGTGACTGCTGATTCTGGCCCTTTCAGGGGCTTCCTGACCTGGTCCACACCCAACTTCTCCCCTCTGGGCCCTCCTTTGTGTTCTATGTGCGCTTTGTCATACGCTGCGTTATTTCTGTTTCTAATTGCTGTGGACCTCAGAGAGAGTGGAAGTTCCCTGAAGGAGACTGTGGGCCTGTGCGGCTCTGTCTGCCTTGCTCACCGCTGTGTTGCTGCAACTTTGCACAGGGCCTGGCATGTACTGGGTACACGCACAAGGACAAATCGATGAGGAACAAACCCAAGATGTGTTGAGTTGATGAGCAGGGAGGCTCTTGTCGTAAGACTCAGTACAGGGATTCACGCAGTGTTTAATAAAAACAAACTGACCGTGACAATGAGATGAGAAGGGGAACGAAAGGGATGATGATGATGACCATGGTGACAGGGTGCTGGAGAGCTCCAGGACGGCCAGTTTTCATAGTCAGTCTACACCATGGTAATACAATTAGTAAGGAGTGTGGGTCATGCTCAGCATATAGACTCCTCAGTTCTATTCCTGGCCTACTCCTGTTTAGCTCTGTGCACTCAAAGTGCCTCTTCATCTATTTCACTGCTCTTTTCTATCCCCCAAACACATCTCCAGACATCTCTAAGTCAGTGGGGGGAGGATTCTAGCTTAAAATTTCAGTTCTTGACTTCCAGCCCTGCGTCCAGCCCTTCAGTCTTGCTTCTCTCTCTCTCTCTCTCTCTCTCTCTCTCTCTCTGGGGTTGGGAGAACGGCAGTCCTGGAGCAGAGAGAGAGTTTCATTTCCTCTCCAGCCCCAGCCCCCTGACCCAGACACTCTCCCTGTTGGGGAAACGAGCCAGTAGAAATAGAGGAAGCAGGACAGAAATAAAGATTTCTGAAAAAGGAATTGAATCTAGCGTTAGCCTGTAAGTTCCAGAGTGAAAATGACCTTGCTGAAAGCGCTCACTGGATGGTAAGCTCCTCATCAAGTATAAAGCCTGTGTTTGTTCTGGGGTTTGGTGCCCAACACTGTGCCTGGCATGGATTCTAAGCTTGCTGGACACAGAACCCACCCTAATCAGCCTGTGTGACTCTGGCAAGGGACCCCCCTCTCCCCAGCCTCGCCTGCTGCTTCTCTAACCCAGAGGATACGAAAATATCCTGTCTACTCCCAGGGCTGAGGGGAGTGCTGATTGATGGAGAGCACTTTAAAAAGTAAAAGAGCCATAAAAACTCAAGGAATCATTGTTTTGGCTATCAAAGTGTGGAATAGGGATAATATAAACCAAAGGCTAAGACAGGAAGTGGCTCTGGGTCCACAGTAAACAGCAAAACCAGCTTCAGCGCTCTTGGTTTTTTGTTTTTTGTTTTTTTCCATAAAGGGAGATAGTAGCCAGAGGCCTGAGGTTCTCCCCCTCAAGCCAGTCAGCTTTATGCAATAGGTTTTCAGCCTCACTCTCCTCTACCCCAAACAGAAAGCAAAAAGAGAGGTCAGGCTGTCCTGCTTAACTGGCTGGCTGCTTAGAGTCAGTGGCACCGGGACACTGAAGCTGCTGCTTCTAGCCTTCCCCTGTGGCTGAGTCATTTGGGGTGGGACCCTCTCAGCAATGAAACACTTTCTGCCTTCTTTGGCATGGAGCTGGCATGTGATTTGGTGCTGAGAGCCGTTCTAACAACTTCTCTGGATGGGGGAAGGAGGAACGTTCAAAATTTTATCCACTGGGTCCCTGAACTGGTGAGCCAAGCTGAGCCCGGCCCCTGTGCCACTTGGTCCTGTTCGGGGCTTTGAGGGATAGAGTCAAATATAAGGGGGCCTGAGCCCCAGGGCCTCTGGGAGCCCCACCTTGCACTCTTTTCCTCAGATGTCCTGACCACATCCCTTTCAGTAGTCTGGGTTCTGCTTGCCTAACCCCATAGAGTAGAGGCTTTGATTTAGCATTTAAAATATTTCAGTTATCTGGGAACAAAGAGCTGAACGTCCAGTATGAAGGTTAGGATGGACTAGGCAGAAGAAGAGTGGAAGGAGGGAGAGGGGTGTTCTTAAGTAGAAGAACTAGAGCCAATGGGTGAGAGCTGCTGAGGCCTGATTTCAGTTCCACTTCCTAGTCATGGCAATCCCACAGCACACTGAGATGACTGACAGGTAATGAGTTCCCTGTCACTGGAGGTATGTAAATTCAGTCTGGCTACCACTTGGCCACACACTTAGGCTAAGAAAAGCCCCTATCCTATTGTCTTTCTGTCCCAACTTTGCTCTCATTTTCCAACCCCAGGAGATGGGGAGGAACCAATCTCCAGTCCAACTGGAGAGGTCACCTAATCCCTCTCAGCCTTCCTGCTCCACACCCCCCGTGATTTCCCAATCCTGGCCCTCTGCTCCCTTTCTTTCTACCCCCAGAGTGTAGCCTGGCCCTCTATCCCCCTTGGAGCTGACAGCATGAGCTCATCTGGGCAGCCCAAGGAGGCAGTGGGGGGAAATTCTGAGTCATGGAAGAGGCTGTGGCCAGCATGCCACTCCAGGAAGAGGTTCCACGGGAGGGATAAGTGCCCCGCGCCGCTGGAGGCAGCAAGGTCTCTACAGGGTGGGGTGGAGGGGCATACCCCATGGCATGGATCTGAATGACATGGAGGCCGGGCACCCAGGCCTCCCTCAGCCACTGTCTGAAGAGGCAAGAGGGCACCTGACAGAAGATTGACAAGATGCCGGAAGCTGGGACAGGCAGGATCCCAGAATCCTCTAACAACAGACGCTTCGGAACAGGCAAGGGACAGCATTTGCAGCAAATGAGGAGGCTGACACCCAAGGAGGGAAAGTGGACATCGCGGGTCACACCCTGGGTCACGTGGTGGCTTGCGCTTCCCATCCCCCACTCTGGCGGTTTTCACATTCATTGCCTGCAATGAATCTCACACTCAAGCACAAGCTGATACCAGCCAAGCCAAGCTTCTCTCGCCAAGACGGCCGATTCTCCGCTCCTGCGGCTCTGTGCCACGGCGCTCCAAAGCCCTGCCCTCCAGAGTGGGAGACAGAGACAGCAGCGGGGGGCACGGCCCCCTCCGCAGCTTGGACTTACCTGTGAGTCACCTGGGACCCTCGCAGGCTGGACATGGTCTCTTCCAGGTTCTGTCGAAGATCCAGGACGTTCTGCACTGTCCTCTTTCTCTGGGACTCTGGGTCTGGAGGGAGAAAAGCGCAGTTGGGTGAATGGAAAAGTTGCTGCTGAGAGCTGAGGGTGTCACGGAGTGGAGACTGATCATGTCCCCGGGACACCACTCCCCACGCTGTGCTGGTCACCCTGGGCACATGCCCTTGACCACCTGACGTCTCGACCCCGGAAGGGGGCTGTAGGCATGGGGCCTTCTGTGTTGTGCACTCCTCCCAGACCCCCTGAGGAATGGCTTCTGCTGGCTTCACTTTGGGGAGGCCCTGCTTCTCACAGCTGAGGTCCTGGGCAAGGTTCCCATGGTTGAGGTCACGTGGAACGTCTGCCCAAAACCCCATCTCCAGTGATGTGTTGGTAAATGTTTAACACTTGGCTCTTGGAGGCCGGGACGCCCTGACTTGGAGCGTTTGCCACTATCTGTGGTGTAAATACTCCTCCCGTGGCCCTTTTAAGCTACCAACATGATGTCACTGACTGCAGGGTTAGGAAGAGATGCTACTAATTGGCTCTGGGGAGCTGGGACGAGCCAGCTTCAGCATGTCACACTCCCGGAGCCC
This sequence comes from Leopardus geoffroyi, assembly GCF_018350155.1. Lineage (NCBI taxonomy): Eukaryota > Metazoa > Chordata > Mammalia > Carnivora > Felidae > Leopardus > Leopardus geoffroyi. The sequence goes on from NC_059338.1 coordinate 29,039,599, forward strand.
CGAGCACTGACGGGGAATGTCTGGAGTTGTTCTCTGGGGTCCAGGAGAGCCAGTGCAGATAGAGTGCTTGTCTACAAGTGAGGCAGCTGGAGGGCATGGGAGATTCCCAAGAGCGTGGACTGAACTCTGGGCAACTCAGACCCCAGACAACGGTGCAATCCCGAGTGGGGAGGATGTATGGGTGTGGCCGCCACCCTCAGGATCCTAAATGACCAGGGGTCATTTTATCTAACCTTGGTTTCCAGGCAGAACATTAACACGGACAGATGAGAAGAATCTACAAAGAACAAACAGAAATTTATCCCATCTCCTTTCCAGGGTGAAAGTAACATTCAAAAGACCAAGGGGTGCCGAGCATGAAGAACTCAAAGAACTTTCTCCACCCTTCTATCAATCCATCCAGTAAATCTTCATCAAACACATACTTTATGCCAGGTACCACAGCGGGCCCTGAGGACACCAAAGTGAAGAGGTCCTGTCCCTGTCCTATGGTTTGTCTTGGACTTTGGGATCCAAAGTCACTGAATGGAAGCAAATCCCCCAATGCCTCCCTGAAAGACAACGTATGGAGAGTCAAAGACCTACAGAGAGATGATGGCAAGGCAATGGAGAAAACCCAAGAATCCTCATTCTCAGGCTACTTCCCTTTTCCCTCCAAACCCTCCGCGGTCCTCTCCTGGTCAAACTGCCCTCTCGATCCCTTCCCGACCCACAGACTCAGCATGGGTATGAGATTCCTTTTGCTGCCAAGGGGAAGGTTTCTGAATCCCTTCAGGAGGCACTTCTTCCCCCAGGAATGAGCTCAGGCTGGCTGGTAGACAGCTGCTCCGTCTTGTCAGCCGAGGGGAGGCTGGGGAGGGCGGGTAGGAAACCAGGCGGCACCTTTTCTGAGAACCAGCTCCACATCCAGACCCAAGCACCTCTCCTCTCCTCTCCCTAGGGGAGCCTATGGGAGGCCGCTGCAGCTGCTGGTAGGATCACTCAGGGTCAACATCATGTATCCACCCTCCAAGCTGATGGCAAGAAGGGACAAATGGCAGGCCTCCATGCTCTGAGCTCTGTCCCCAGCCTGTCGTCACTTCTGAGGTTGCCAATGCCTATTTATCCTGGCAATGTCACCTTGTGAGCCGCTCCATGGCTTTAACTGATGGCTTGGCATGGAACACAGACAGGATCAGAATGTGTATACGTATATTTTTAACGCTTGGTTCCCAAATGCCTGTGTGGGGACCAAGAACATTGCGCCAAGATGTGGGTTTCTGGGCCAGGGCAATTCTTTCTATGGGTTTGGCAGAGATGAGGGAAAGGCATGCATAACTCCAAGGGGTGTGCGGTCTCAAAGAGAAAGGTGACCAAGAGTTACTCAGAGACTTGTGTGTGTGCCAACCCTGTGCATATATCATCCAGCTGAACCCTTACGTTCACGGGAGATTTGTGCTACCATCCCCATTTTACAGATGGGAAAACTGAGACTCCAAAAGATGAAAGAAACTGCCCAAGGACACACACCGTAGCACGTAGGACAGAGCAGAGTTGAGCCCAGGAAGAAACTGCCATTTCTCGTAATGTATTACCGGGCATTTCTGCACCATTACTCTCAAGCACAGTGATGGCACATAGTAGGTGCTCAATGGACACTTGAAAAATAGATGGATGCTACCACCAAAAAAATTGTCAAGTACATTTAAAAAAGAATGGATAGATACATGTCCCTTTAGGAAGTTGTCTTTTTTTTAAAGGAAAAATATTTAATCCACATCGTAGCCGGCCCCAGGACGGTCACTCTGTATTCCTTAATGCTCCAGGCCCTGGGGCATGGCGGGTATGGGTGTGTGAATCTGGATCTTACTGCTCTAGTAGTGACAGAAAGGGAGACCCTTTCCTACTTCCTACTTCTCACTGCCCCGATCACAGTGCCTTCTTCCCCTGTATCTCTTCCCTCAAAAGCGCCCCTAGCCCCCTACCTCATTTCCACAGCAGTAGAGCAAGGTGGGGATACCCCAAAGTCTCACAGACTTGCCGAAAATTAGAGCCACAAGAGTCCTTGGAAGTGACTCAATCCAACCTGGTCATAGGAGAGATGGGAGGCTGGGGTCCGGTGAAGGGGCCACTAGCTGGAGGTCAGAGAGAGATATTAATGGAAGATCTGGCATCAGGTCTCCCTGCACTGTAGGCTGGGGGCATACACAGGAGGAGTCCGGGTTAGAACCTGATTTGTTGGAGGGTGACCTGGACCTGCCATGTGCTCCCAGGCCTGGATGGGTCCTGCAGAGGCTACACCCTGAAGCTCCCTCCGTGCCCCAGCACTGTCCCCTGGTGGCCATCTTGGGCATACCTCTCTACTTCTCAAAGGCTCAGCTCACGATGGCTCCTGAGAAGCCTGGCTGTGCTCCGCATTTGTGGGTGATGGATACCTTCCTAGAGGTACAGCAGCAGCCCCACGATGAAAGATGAAAGGACTGACGTGCACATAAAGGGAAGGCCTCTGGAGCTCAAGAGGCTGCAGAAACTTTGCCTAGGTTGGGGGGCAACTTGATGTTCATATCCATGACCTCAAAGCAAATCTTGACATATTCAATCTAACAATATGCATAAAGTTGCGTTGGCAGAAGAATCCACCCCATCCCTCATCCTTGCTCACTCCTGACCTTCACTCCATCCACCTCTGACCCCCATCCCATAAAGAGGTTTCACCCCTTTCTCCCCATCTCCCATGAGGATCAGAGATGGGGGGAAGGTATCTGAGGCACACACTATATTTTGTGATGATAACCGCAAAGCTTGATGGGTTGTTTTATTGGATAAGTCTTGGTGCCTCAGAGGTCACCTCCATGTGTCTTTGTCAAATGTTTGCTCTGGGCATGGGGCAGGCACAGGGGACACAATAGAGTACAGACATGGCAGAGAGGGAGGGCCCGGTAGCTCCTCTCCTCCCCTCAGTGTCCCTCTGTGTGGGATGCACTCAGGACACTCCCAGCCTATGCGGCATTTTTGTGCAGATGAGAAAAAGGCATTCTCAGGTCGACTCCACTAGGGTCCTCCTTTTGCTGAGGGCCATGGTGTGGCCAGCAGAACACCCCTTTCGCTTCCCTTGGACACTCTGATCAGAGCACCTCTCGCGGCCCTACTCTAAGGGTCTGGGATGCTCACTCTTAGCTGCTACAGAATAGGGTCCTGCTGCAAGAATGGTGTGTGTGTGTGTGTGTGTGTGTGTGTGTGTGTGTGTGAAGCAGGGTTGGACAAAGGCCACGCAGGGCTCCTGCAGCTCTGGGTTGACAAGGAGGTCTACGAGGGGAGCTCATGAGGTTGTCCTGGGCCGCTGCTCCAAGCCTTTCCCTGCAAAAAGAGTGTGTGCGCTCCTCTGGCTCAGGAGAGAGCAACAGTCTCCCCCAACTCAGCCATCACCATGGTAACTCACAGCTGCCACAAACAACATCACCCTCCCAGCATGCACTGGGCATTGCAGGGTAGGATGGTGTTTCTACACACTGCTGCCTCTTATACAAGACCAGAGAGCACAGTTTGTCATGAGTCTTTGGGCCAAAGCACCGGCAATCAAATAAACCCGACACATAGGTGCACGCACACGCAAATGCACGTAATGCCAGTTGCCGAACGCTTACCTCACGGCGGGCATGAACCTGAGTGCTTTCCCTGTTTGTCTGACTCCAAAGCTCCTGTTCTTTCCACTGCAATATGGGGCCTCAAGATACACACACACACACACACACACAACCTACTTGTGGTCTGGCCAGCAGTTTGTGGGAACCCTCACATTCGAATCACACACGTGCAGGTCTGCAATTCTGCAGACATTTGCACGGAGAGATTTATGTGCACCTGTCTGTCTTCCATTGTAGGTGAGGAAGGCAAGAGATGAAAACAGTTGCACAGGGGTCGTTTATCTGGAGAAGGGATGGCGCACTGGGAGGAGGCACTGTGCGTGTGATGGTAAATCAGGAAAACAAGTTTCCCCAAGAAGGCAAGACTATGAACTTGAACGAGACTGTGAACTGACCAAGAAATGGAGACACCGGGGCAAGAACAGACAGGGTGGTGTAGTAGCAAGAATATAGCCCTTAGAGTCGGAAAGACTAGAGTTCAGATCCTGCACTGTGCTTTCCCAGCGGGTCTGACCTTGAACAGGGCATCCCAGCTTGCTGCAGTTCTCCCCTCTGTAAAGCTGGGAGAATAGGGGTGCCTCCCTGGGAGGGTTGCTATGAGAGTGAAAGTGCTAATTCATGTAAAGTGCTCTGCACGTAAAGTGCTTGGCACACAGTATTTGTCAGAAGGTGTAAAGGGGGTAGGTGAGCAAAGGGCACACGCTCCCACTGGGGCTGCAGCTGGGTCCTTGGTCCTTCCATTTGCAGGTGGGTGGTGCTGTCCCCGCGGCTCAGGTGAACCCTCCTGCCTCCTCTGGGCCCTTGCTCTGGCTGGGGGAGGCCCTCATACTTGGAGGTAAGCAGCGGATGATGTGGAAACAAAACGCTGTCCCTGAGTCATCGGGCCCGATGACAGCCCTGCACCGTAGCTATGTTACATCTTCAACTCCCGCTCCCCTGGAGCCCGTCTCAGCCATGGGAGATGCTGGGTCTCAGCGGCCTTCTCTGGCCACCAGTCTGAAATCTGATGTAGTAATGAATGGGGGCCTCCAATGCTGGGTAATAACCCCACCAGCTCTAGGGAGGTGCAGGGAGGAGGAGGAGGGATGCCAGGGGATCCATCACCCAGCAGTCAAATTTACCCAGGTGCGGTACAATTTTAATTATTAGCTGACGATTAAGTAAACTCACTGTTGAAATCTTAATTACTTCCACCAGTGTTTCAGAAACCACATTAGTAGTTTAGCCCAGGGCAGAGGACTGGGTTCGTGTCTGACTTCTGCACTGGCTTTTGCTGTGAGTGGCTGGGCTGAGTGAGAAACAGCAGGAGAAGTGGAGGCGACTCAAGAGGAAGAACGTTTTCAAGCTATGGCATTTCAGAGCTTGGAAGAATCATCTGCCCTCTCACTTTATAGATGGGGGGAAAACAACACATCACTCGGGCCCAGAGAGGGGTAAGACTTGTCCAGAGTCACCCAGGTTGCGAACGTCAGGGCAGGTGCGTTCTTGGCCCGGGGCTCTTTGTACCTGAGCACTGTGTCTTCTCCCTGGACTGTGGGCTAGGAGTGAGAGGCAAGGACATATGTCACCAGAGGGGGTGATCGAAATGTAAATTATGGTTTGGGCTGTTCTGGAATAGATCCACTTAGATATCCAGGCTAGACTAAATGACCTGGGAGATTTTTGTGTTTTACCACATCACAACTACTATTTGTGGATGACATTTTGTGTTTCCAATGAGTCAAATAGCTTTGGGAGGTGGAATCACTTTTATTTTTCTCCTCTACTCAAGGACACGCACCTTCAAAGTCCATCCATGGCAGGTGATGAAGGTGCAATCCAGCAACCTTGCACTGGATTGACTGCTATCTTGGAAAGAGTCTTGGAGGGTTCAGTCCTGCGGGGTGGCCTTGAGCAGGCACTGAAACCAGTAGGTGACCCAGCACCGAACTCCCCGAGTTCAGGCAGAGCAAGAGACTTCTCCCTACAATCCCATCTCCTCCCGCCACCCCTGTCCTCACCTTCTGATGACCCCAGAGGCCCTAGAAAGAACACTGGGTGGGCCTGCATGCAAGAGGCACCCCCATCCACGGAGCACGCAGGCGGGGGACGATTTGTTCTGTTACCAATTCTGTCATTTCACTTATCCCCCCACGTACGTCACAATATTGTCAGAGGTGGTTGTCACAGAATCCTGCAGCATGACAAATGACACACATCTGGTTGTTGAGTGCTCCTGCTCCCTAGAGGAGCTCTGGGGGCACTTCATCCTTGCCCCAGAGAATCCTGAACCCTTCCAACCAGCGTGGGAACTGAACTGAGCCAAGTGTACATGGCCCTACAACTAGGTGCTGCACGGGGCAAAATACCTAGAAAGAGCCAGGACTAAAGAAGTAACACATTGGCCACATGGATGTGAGGCGAGGAAGGGAAAACCAGGAGATGGAAGCAAAACCTGGGGCCAGAGACAGGGGCAAGCGTGGTCACTCCTGGCCCGGGACTGCCAGGCAGGTGTCTCCAGATCACCTGGTGTTTCCATTTTGATTGAGTCACAAGGCATGGGTCAGAGAGCCTCGGCAATGTGTCTCCACTGGGCACTGGGCTAAGAGGAAGAGTGAGGCAGGGGGTGTTGGGGAGGAAGGCAGCAGGCAGACTTCTGGCTTGCCCTTCCTGAGGGCACACGCTAATTAGCTGTGAGGTCTTGGGTAAATGACTTCCCTTCTTTGGGTCTCAGTTTCCCTACGTATAAAATAAGGGAGTTGGTGTAGGGGTTACCCACAGCCTCTAACCAACTCTGACTGTCCGGCCCTACAGCTCTGTAGTGAACCCCACACAAGCATCTTTTCTCCCAGCATCTTGTGAACCCCCCACAAGCATCTTGTGAACCTCACACAAGCATCTTTTCTCCCAGAATGTGTTAAAGATTAAGTGTAAGAGTGTCACCCCTGGAGATTATGATTTAACAGGCTGAGAGGGGGCCAGGAATCCGCATCTTTGCATGCCCCCAGTGTGGACGATGTGATACAGGAAGTCACATTTTGAGAAATTCTGACATGGTGCACACCACCAGAACAGTATGTCTATCACAAAATGGGGGCTGATTTCCCGATGCCAGGCCACTGGGCTGTGTCCTGGGCCTTCAGACCAAGTCTACTCCCTGGGCACCTGGGCACACACCCACTGTTCTCCGGGAAAGCCCACTGCTCCATCTCCAGGAGGCATTTATGTCCTGCTCCTCCCAGGATGCCAGCTGCAGTCCAGCCCCTGCCAGGTTCGCTGCTGCTGAGGAGGGCCACAAGGGGGCGCTGCCGGTCCTCAGCCGGCCTTGGCCTTACTGCTGCCGCAGTGCTGCAACACGGGCAGCTGTCTTGCTCTCAGGCTTGCAAGCAGCTACTAGAAGGGTCCTCTTCCCTCTGCATTCTGCTTAGCACACCTCCTTTCCTCCCAGGCTCTGCACTCCCGGGGCTGGCATCCTTCCCCCGACTATCATCCTCGAAGAAGAGCCAAGAGTTTGCAGCACCTACTTTGGGGGGCCCTGTCTTGCTCATGGGGAGAGTGAGCAGTGCTTGGCTTCTGAGGGGAGTCAACTGGCCCTGGGCATGGGGGATGGTGGTGGGGGGGAGGGGTTCCGGGGATCTCTGGGTTCCACTTGGCAAGCTCAGATCCAGGGCCAAAGTCTCAGAGAGACTCCAGCTGGCCTACATAGCGTTGCCAGTGGGAAGTGGATAAGGGTTCCGATCTGTGCTCTGGAGGTCTCGCTCTGCACCTCTGCAATGTCCCTGAGGCAGGAAGCTTGCCTGATGAGGAAGGAGATGAGTCACCCCCCTACACCCCCACCATGCCCAGCTTGGCCCTTTCTGGGGGGAGAGTGGCAGCCTCTCTCTGTAGTGAGCGGGCGGGAGGAAGTGAGCCAGAGGGCAGCTCCACAAGGCTGCCCGGGGCCAGGCCAGCTCAGCCTTGCTCAGCTGGTGAGCAGGTACAGTCTTTGGATGTGAACTTGGAGAGTGAGCATTAAAGCTCCAAGGGAGACAGCAATACAGCCACAGCCACTTCTTCATACCTAGCACCAGATAATTGCCTTAGGTAAGCACTGCGGAGGGCAGTCAGCGGTGAGGGCTGCGGGAGCAGGAGTGACAGCCTGCCTGGATAGAGCCCTGTGGGGAAGGGGTGCTGGTTTCCTAATCCTGTCCTCTTCCCTTCCCCGCCCCCACACCCCTCCGCATGTTAGGTTATAGGATCAAGAGAGAGGATTCTCGACTATATTCCATCTTCTCTCATTTAAAGACCTGGGCTCCAGGCTCAGCTGGGAGGGAAGGCCTCCTGCAGAAAATGAACTGCCTGCCTCCGCAGGAGGCGTGGTCCCCCCTTCCCTGACAGGCCCTGCCTCTCCTGCCCAGTGGACCTCGAGATTTACTGGCAATGTTTTCCATTAGTGATGCTGCCCAGACCCTACATGTGACACCCAGCTCCAGTGACGTTGCTGCTGCCGGGGAGCCGGGAGTGGTTGTTACAGCCACAGTTTACACAGCAGAGAGATTGTCTGCAGGCAAAGCGAGGAGGGGAGAGGAGGCACGGGAAAGGGCTGGGGGCTGGGCCCAGGCATGCACAACAGCTGAAAGGTGTCCAGAGATTTCTGATTGTGAATTAGTAATATCAGTATTGGAGACCTCTCCTACAGCACCGCGTGCCAGGCACTGGTCTAGAAGCTGGAGGTACATCAGCCCATTTAGTCTTCGTGACGACCCTCTGAGGCAGTCCAGCTATTACCCCAGTTCTACTGTTGAGAAAACCGAAGCCCAGAGAGGTTAAGTAAGCTGCTTAAGGTGATACAGCAGTAAATGGCGAAGCCAGAATTGGACCCAGATAGTCTGATTCTAGAGCTGTACTGTACAATATTGTAGCCACTAGCCACAAATGGACATCTAGGCAGATACATAGATGTATCATTCACATTACATAACAATCACCCTTTTAAAGTACAATTCAATGGTTCTTAATTCATTTGCAAAAGTTGTACAACCATCACCACTATCTAATTCCAGAATGTTTTTATCACCCACCCCCCCAAATGACCTCTATACCCATTAGCAATCACTCACCACCCTCCCCTTGCCCGGTCCCTGGCAACCACCTGTCTCTATTTTGCGTCTGTACAGACTGGCCAATTCTGGACATCTCTTATAATCATGAATATTGGTGGCTGTCAGGGGCTGGGGCAAGGGGAGAGTGGAGAGTGATTGCTAATGACTGGCTACTTAGTGCAATGTTGTCAACGTTCATTCACGCTGTATCATGTATCACTACTTCATACCTTCTCATGGCTGAACAGTTTTCTACTGCTTGGATAGACCTTATTTTACTTATCCATTCATCATTTGATGGGCATTTGGGCCGTTCGCACTTTTTGCCTATTGTACGCATAAAGCTACTATGAGCATTCATATATAAGTCTTTATGTGGACATACATTTTCCTTTGTCTTGGATATATGTCCAGGAGTGCAACACTGGGTCATACGGTCATTCTATGGTTCACGTTCTTGAGGAACTACCAGGCTGTTTTCCAAAGTGGCTGTCCTTGTGGCACCTGGCTGGTTCAGCTGGTGGAGCGTGCGACTCTTGATCTAGGGGTTGTGAGTGTGAACCCCATGTTGGGTGTAGAGATTACTTAAAAATAAAATCTTAAAAGGCGCCTAGGCGGCTCAGTCAGTTAAGTGTCTGACTCTTGATTTTGGCTCCTGCCAAGATCTCATGATTGATGAGATTGAGTTCCACATGGGGGCACTGTGTTGACAGCATGGAGACTGCTTGGGATTCTCCCTCTCCCTCTCTCCCTCTCTCCCTCTCTCTCTTTCTCTCTCTCTCACCCTCTCAACTAGCACGCGTGCTCTCTCTCTCTTCCTCAAAATGAATAAATAAACTATAAAAAGCAACAACTACAACAAAAACCAAAAAACCAAAGTGGCTGCCCCACTGCACATTCCCCCCAGGTGTGAGGGTTTTTATCTCTTCACATACTCCCCAACACATATGACTGTCCGTTTCGGTTTTTTTTTTTTTTTTTCTTACTATTATGGTCACCCAAACGGGTGCAAAGTGGTATCTCACCATACATTTAATTTGCATTTCCCTAATGACTGATGATGTTGAGCATATTTTATGTTTAAATTAATTAAAATTAAATAAAATTTAAAATACAAGGGAAGCCCGGGTGGTTCAGTCGGTTAATTGTCAGGCTCTTGATTTCCGCTCAGGTCACGATCTTGCGGACTTCGTGGGTTCGAGCCCCGTGTCGGGCTCTGCGCTGGTAGCACACAGCCTGATTGGGATTCATTCTCTCTCTCTCTCTCTCTCTCTCTCTCTCTCTCTCTCCCCCCCTCTCTCTGCCCCTCCCCCACTTGTCCTGTGTCTGTCTCTCTCAAATAAATAAACTTAAAAAAATAAAATAAAATTCAGTTCCTCAGTTGCACTAGCCACCTCATCACAGCTGGCTCGTAAGCCCTATAGCCCAGAGAGAGATCATTTCCATCACCTCAGAAAGTTCTATTGGACAGCACTGCTACAGCCCACTGGGCTTGGACTGGACTCACATCACCAGCTGTTTCTAGAAGGTGTTTGCCCTTGATGGAACTGTCAAGTCTGGCATCTCCATTCTACAGATGGGGCCCATCTTGAGGTTCATGTGCCCTGACGCTGGAGACCAGAGCAGGTCAGACAGAGACTTGCCAGAGCACTGATCGGAGTCAGTGGCAGGAGGCAGCCAGCAGCAAAGGCGAAGGCGTGCTTTGGCTATGTGCTCCTGTCACTTAGCTCCCCCAGATCTTTGACTTCACTTCCTTTTTTTTTAAGTTTATTTATTTATTTTTGAGAGAGAGAGAAAGCACGATTGGGAGAGGGGCAGAGAGAGAGAGAGAGAGAGAGAGAGAGAGAGAGAGAATCCCAAGCAGGCTCCACGCTGTCCGTGCACAGTCTGATGCAGGGCGTGAACCCACGAACCGTGAGATCATGACCTGAGCCGAAGTTGGACGCCTAACCACCTGAGCCACCCAGGTGCCCCTGACATCACTTCCTTTCCCAGGACCTACCAATGGCCAAGCGACAAGAGGCACTGTCTCTGAAGTTACTGCTCTTCTGATGGGAGACCCACCCCCATCGTGCCTCTGCCTGTATCAGAACTCCAGGCTACGGACCTTCCCGAGTTCCCCCACCTAGACCTGGCAGTTCCCTCTGCAGCTATGTGCCCCACCTGACTCCCCCGGGAGTGGCTGCACTTTAGCGAGAGGACAAGTTGAACGGATAGACTACCACTGCTTTGGAAGCACCTACGGACCCCAGGAGCTGCTGGTGTCCACCTGAGCCATCCCCGCAGGGCCTGCCCTCTGGGAGGCCACAGCTAGGAGGCTGGCATGCACGGCTGTGGCCATGCATGCATCACCAGTGCACTGGTGATGCATGAAGTGCGTGATGAAGTGGGGTTGGACTCAGCATATCAGGGAGGGGCTCCTAACAGAGGTGGCCAATGATCTGAAACCAAAGGAAGGGAAGGAGTGAGTCTGACCACAGGCAACAGAGCCAGCCCCTGATTCGGGAATGGTGTAGCCTAAGCCAAGGCTGAGCCACAAGAGAGAAAGGACTGACTCTGAGTGTTGGATGGCAGGCGGCCACGGGGCATAGAATCAGCTTTACCACCAATCAGCCTATGACCTTGGGCAAGGTACTTCATCCCTGAGCCTCAGTACGCTTACCTATAAAGTGAAATAATGACACATACCGCCCAGAGCTATTGTTCAGATTTCATATCCTCCCCCCAACCCCCCCGCCCCGCCACTAGATCGTGACCTCTGGGAAGGCAGAGACATGGCATATTCATTCTGTATCTGCACCCAACACCTCAAATCCAGGGCATGCTCCCCTCACTGATTCAAACAGTGCAATGGGAGAGGGGTGTGGATTTGGGGTGGGGTAGTGTGCAGGCGGAGAAAGAGCAGATGTGGGCTGCTGATACGAGGTATGGCCGGTCTGTATATGTGCCAATATAGCCAGCCCCTGCTTGTGCAAGCCTAGAAAAGGGTAGACACTAATATTCCTGAGACAACAGAGCTGGCAGAAGCCTCGGAGGTTGTTTCACGGAAGAAGAAACTGAGGCCCGACGGAGTGGCAATGACTTGGTCAAGATGACACAGCTTGCTGATTTCAGAGCCAGGCTGGGGGCCGGAGGAGGTAGCAGTCACGCTTTAAGGAGATTCCAGGGAGGAGGTTGGGGACAGGGTGTGAGCAACGCAGGGCTGCCCCCCAAGGGGGAGGTCTCTCTGCCTAAGAAGGCTGCTCACACTTCCTTCTTCCTGAGCCTCGGCTCTGCCTACAGAGCATCTGCTCCTACACCAAAGAGCTGTTGTCTCCCTGCCTGGCTGCCTCCCTGGAGGACTCACATTTCTGGAAAAGCCTTCTATGTCACCGATCCCTCAACCCTCTGCCGCCTACCACTGGGGACCTTCAGGCTCAGCCCATCTGCCACCAACACGTCTCCCCACCTTCAGGACGGTCCCACTACCCACCGAAAGGACCAAGCTTGGACAAAGGCCCAGGCACTCCCCCCATGGCTTGGGCACACACTAAAGCAAGAAGGAATAAGGTTAGCTTTAAGATTTCCAATTAAGAAGGCAGAGAAATCTTACAGTGAAACTTAATAAGGTTGGCTAAAGAGTTATTAAAAAGCAGGCAGTGTTCTCCGAGGCAGGAGGGGAAGGGGAAGGAAACAAATATTTACTTAGTGTTTTCTATGTGCTGGGCATGATGCTAAACACTGACACACAGTCCACAGCAGGTCACAGTGCCTGCATCACTCCCTGTGCTTCGTCTCACGACACAGACATTTCATCATCTCCCATCATCCCAAGAAGAAGGGTGAGCACAGCACAGTAAGATATTTTGAGAGAAAGAGACAACATCTACATAACTTGCATTACCGTATATTGTCATAACTGTTCTATTTTACTAAAAGTTATTGTTGTTAATCTCTCACTGTACCTAATTTATTTTTTAAAGTATTAAAAAAATTTTTTTTTAACATTTATTTATTTTCAAGAGACAGAGAGAGACAGAGTGCGAGAAGGGGAGGGGCAGAGAGAGAGGGAGACACAGAATCCAAAGCAGGGTCCAGGCTCCGAGCTGTCAGCGCAGAGCCTGACGCGGGGCTCCAACCCACCAACGGTGAGATCATGACCTGAGCCGAAGTCGGACGCTCAACCGACTGAGCCACCCAGGTGCTCCTTTAAAGTTGTTTTTTTTTTTTTTAAGTTCATCCATTTAGGGACGCCTGGGTGGCTCAGTTGGTTAAACAGCCGACTTCAGCCGGTCATGATCTCATGTTCGTGGGTTTGAGCCTCGCATCGGGCTCTGTGCTGACAACTCAGTCTGGAGCCTGTTTCAGATTCTGTGTCTCTCTCTCTCTGCCCCTCCCCTGTTCACACTCTGTGTGTCTCTCTCTCTCACACCCAGGCTCAGAGCCTGGAGCCTGCTTTGGATTCTGTCTCCCCACCCCCCCACCCCTCCCCCACTCATGTTCTGTCTGTCTCTCTCTCTCTCAAAAATAAGCATGAAAAATTTTTTTAATTATAAAAAAAGTACAAAGCTTACTTATTTTGAGAGGGAGAGAGAACAAGGGGGGAAGAGGCAGAGAGAGGGACACTCACTGTCAGCACAGAGCCCAACACAGGGCCTCGAACTCCCAAACCGTGAGATCATGACCTAAGCTGAAGTCAGACGCTTAACCCACTGAGCCACCCAAGTGTCCCTCACTGTCCCTAATTTCGAAATTGAACTTTTTCAGAGGTAGAGGTGTGTGTAGGAGAAAACATACTGGATACAGGGTGTGGCTTCAGGGGCTCACCGGGGGTCTTGGATCATGTCCCCTGTGGCTAAGTGGGGGTGACTACACATTTTGTCCTTTCACGCAACAGCCATGAGGGGTAAGTATAACCACCCCCGTTTTATAAATGTTTGGCTCAGAGAGGCCAGTTAACTTCCTACGGTCCACAGCTTAAGTGGTAGAGTTAGAATGTGAACCCAAGTCTGACTCTGACAGTCTGTGCTTTTTCCAAAATAAATGATAAATGACAACAAGGACAATATCGCTCGACACCAGGAAGCCCTTCCTGACTGACAGGCTGGAACTGTACTCCTCACATTCACAGGAAGAGGCCCGTCCACCACGCCATGGAATGAATGAGCTATGGGACTGCCAGGAGACGGGTGGTGGCGGGGGGCGGGGGGAATGGGCCGCAGGCCAGGTCAGCGTTTCTCCACCTCCAAGACTCGGGGCCGCCAGCCAGTCCAGGCCTTGCTGGCAATCACTGCTCCCGCCCAACACTTCCTAGAGGGAGCACTTTCTCCCCACTGGGCTTTGTCCCAGCTCTGGAACCTGCAGATCTTCTGGCCTCGGAAGAACCTTCCTAGAGCATCTGGCAGGCAGGTTGCATGGCCCGCTTGCCAACCCCAATGGCTATGCTCGGCGGCTTAATCAGATCACTCAGAATCCTCCTCTTCCCTGCCCAATTCCAGGGCAGGAGCCTGGGAACCAGCTGTGGCCAAAAGCAGGGCTCCAGCATCACCCCGTCCTCCTGCCCTCCCACCCTCCCCTTCATGGAGAACATATGTGGGGGGACTGAAGGCTCCCACCCCACCTCCTCCTGACCCTGTCCTGCCCCCACTAGCTGGCCTCTCACTAGAAGAGCCAAGGGGTCCCCACACATCTGGAAGGGAAGTGTCTTCAGAGCTTGAGCACCAGGCTGGAAGCCAAGGCCCTGGGTCCCAGTCCCAGCATGTTCTGGCACCTGGGAGCAAGTTGCTCGGCCCTTCTGGGCCTCAGTTTCCCCTTCTGAGAGAAAAAAAAAAATCAATCCCGTTCCCTCACTCGTGAAAGTGGGGGAAAGGATAGGAAAATAGAAAGGAAGTAAGCAGGAGCTTATGTACTGGGCATTCTTCTCCAGAAGGTCCAGTGGGGTGGGGGACAAGGGTTGGGAGTCACTCTGGAGAGCCTGGGCCCACATCAAAGTGAAGCCCAGGGAGGGGCAGGAAGAAGAACCCAGGCTTAGCCCTTGGCCGAGCACCCCAGGGGCTGCAAACAACCCACGGTGGCCCAGGTCCCGTCCCACAGCCACCAAGACACTTAGGTCACTGTTTGAATGGAGCTGAATTCCCAGGAAAAGATCTCTCCTGGAAACTTCCGGGTCTGCCAAGCTACAAAGCCACATCTAAGTTGAGTGACAACAAATCCTTCCAGCGTGGAGCCCCAGCCCCTTCCCCAGACCTCACTCTCCCCCTGGCTGGCCAATGTATTAGGGCCCTCGGAAGAACCCGGCCTGGCTTTTTCTTGTAGGAGCCCTCTAAAAGAAGGGCAGAGAAGGGGTGAGAGGGAAAGAGCTTATTCTGCATGCTGAGTAAGGTCCAGCTTGAACCAGGAGCCATACACAGGGCTGGAGGGGGAGGGCCGGTTTGTCCACGGGAAGTTCCTGGATTGGAGGCAGGGGCTGGGGAGGAGGTAGACATGGGCAGTGAGCTGCCTGCACTCAGGTACAGGAGAAGTGGGGCCTGTGTGTGGGGCCCTGGGGAGGAGAATGCTGCAAGAATGCCCTTGGTGCAGGCATGGGAAGCACTGTCCTGGGTGCACAGGGGACAGCCAGACGTCCTTGGCTACTTATCTTCCTCCCCGGTGCAAGGAAATGCTCTGAACCCGTGGAAGCTGAAGCAGGAGGCCCAAGCATGGAGGAGGCTGGCCTGGGGCGAGGGGGTGGGAGGGGGATCTATTGCTGGGACAAGGCCAGGCTCAGAGGAAGGTTCTCTAGGAAAAATGGACAAGAAAAATTAGCATCTAGGGCCTGGCCAGTCTTGACTCTTGGAAATCCATATGCTCCTTTGGCAGAATTGATTTCATTTGTCCCTCTCCAGAAGCAAGGAGGTGAACTAAAATTTACTACATGCCTACTGTGTGCCAGGCCCTTCACATTCCTATGTCATTTAAGCCCCATAACATCCCTGTGAGGCGGGCACTTTGAGATCCCACTTTGCAGCTGTAGAGACCGAAGAGAAATTTGCCTTTGGCCTCGGCTATGAAGCAGCAAGGCTGAGACTAGAACCAGCTTCTCTGATTCCACTTCCGGGGCTCAGCCCAGTGAGTCACTTTGGTGACCGTCTCATTCATCACAGATTTTCAATGAGAAAGCAACCTGAGAGAACAGAGCCCAGAGATAAACAGCCTAGCTATTTATGGCTCCCCTGATTGGCCTCTAGCGTTTGTCAATAGGATGTACCTATTCTTAGGGACGTACTGCCGACCAAGGCCATCATCCTGGGATTCCGAGCCTAGCTCACCCTGCCGCCACCGCAGCCAGGGCTGGGGGTCCAAGATGTGTTCTCCCTGCAAATGATCCCCAGCCCATCTCGGGGCAAGGGGCCCTGGCAGCTGGTGACCCCTGCCCCCACCCTCCCAGGGGTCATCTATCTTTAATGAGACAGAGGACTTGGAGGGGGCACCCCAGCCTCAGAAAAACAGTCAGAGAAGAGATGGGGGAATCAATGCGTGTGCCTAGCTCTAGCTCCAGTCAGAAGTTTGTTGACAAAGGGAGTCCTCTGGCCCTCCAGGTTTCCTGGCCACTGCTCCCACTCCCCACTACCGTGAGCAGCTCCCCTGTACCCCTGGTCCTAACTGGATGAGCCCCGGTGATGATTCGGGGGCTGCCGTGCGTCTCCAGCTCTGTGCTCTGTACTGACAGGCGGTTGCCATGGGAACAGCTGGCCAAAGCTGCACTCCTGGGGACAGGGGTGGGCACTCCTGGAGACAGAGGTAAGTGGACGTGACTGAATTGATGTCTGTGCGCATCCCCTCCCCCACCAGGAAGCCAAACTGGGGATCAGGCTGGGGAGAGAATTGTGTACAGGAGTATCAAGCCCTGGCTGGAGGCTGGGAGATGGCTTGGATGGTGAAGACCCATCCCTCAACCCAAGGAGTCCGAAGGCATGCCATCCACGCCACCGTGGGCCTCTAGACTTCAGTATCTCTCAGATGACATTCGAGTCCCTGGTCTGGCATTCAAGGCCCTCTACCATAATTGTTTAGCCTGATCTTCATTAATTCCCTACAATTTCCTCCACCCATTCAGGTTGATCTCTGCTGCCTCCCATTATTATACCTCTGCTTGCTCCACCGTTCCCCCCAACTGCTCCCATCTAGAGGGTCTTTCCCACTGGGGTGACCTCTACCCATGCCTCAATGTCCACTTCAAGTCCTGCCTCCTCCCAGAAGCCCTCCTAGGCCATCCTAGTGATCATTTCTTCAAGCTACAGAAGCTCTTCAAGCTCTAGAACATTTGGTGTCTGAGCCACTCTTATCAAGGCACACATCCTATCTTTGCAGTGACAACTCCCGGTGGCTGTTGGTCTTACCTCCCTGACTAGACATGACACCTCGTATGTAGCCCCACCTCCACCCCAACAGTACCAGACAGCACACAGCAGGTGCCCAGGAAATGTTTGATGGAGTAAGTAACTGTGTCCCCTGGAAAATAGAGACTTGCCTATAAGCCTGGCTTCCTGCCCTCAGGTAGGAATCACTCGTCCAGTCTTAGGGGTCCTGCTGGAGCCTGCAACAGGCTTCTTCCACAGCCTCTGTATCTCACTACTGCCCATACTTCACACATCTTTCTGCTTCCAGGGAGAATGCAGTGCCTGGGACATAGTAGGTCCTAAATAAAAGCCTGCTACACAATGCATCCCCTGGGCAAGTCGTCAGAAGGTACGTCCTCTATTCCACCCATCTGCCACACCTATCCTGCCTCTTGGGTCTCTCAGGTTCTCGGGATGGGCAGGGAGGCAACCTCATGCCCCCACGCCATAACCTCCCCTCTTCTGCACTACCATCCTGTCTCTCCAGTTCACTCCCTTCAGGAACCTCTCATGCCATCCTTCCCACCCCAACTTTCCAACCTACTGTCTCAAGTCTTGCCTTCTGACTTTCAAACACCAGCAGCTCTTATCTCTCTGCCAGTCTCTCCTGATTCTGCGAGTATCTGGCTTGACTCTCCAAAGGCAGGGACCAAGTTGTTCTGTAATCTGTTTCTGCAGGTGCCCAATCCGGGGCTCCGTGTCGGGTCCCACCTGCAGGCGGCCTTCCAGATAGCCTGCTCCTCATGGTGTGCCCAGCGAACCCTGACTTGTCCAGTCACACACGTGGGCCTTTGTCTTCCTCCCTGACGGCTCAGCCTCAGTTCTCCCTCGTCAGACACAAATCAGAGAGAAATGGCTCCCCCGACACCATAAACGCTTTTAATGGAGATCAGAAACTCACTCTAAAGGTTTTCCTGCATTTTCTAGGCCATTACAAACTCCTATTACCAGGGAGCCACAGTGATTTTCCCTGGGCAGGCAGACACATATATTTTACTGGACACAGAACTCTTTAACACACATTGAAAAAAACCACAATAAAATTCACCATCCCAGACTCGTAAAGCTGGAGCTCTCTGTCACCTCACTCCAGCGCCCAGCTTACAGAGATTCTTTCCCTAAAAAAAGTGCCAACAAGCCTAAGCAGCCAGCTCTTAGGCAAGGCTCCTCTGGGCTCCCAGGGCACCCGGTTTCCCCCAACACAGGACACGGCACTCCCCACGCTGCAATGAGGTTGCCTGGCTGCTTGTGTATATCCTCCCCTGACGAGCACCTGCGTCTTCTGCTGTATCTCAAGCGCACATAACCCAGGCTCACGACATGTTTGTGAATGAATGAATAAGTGGTCAAATGGCAGGAAGAAAAGACAGCCACAGAGCGGCTCCAGGGCTGAGAAAAAGTAAGGCAGAGTAGAGGGAGAGGAGACATAGCCCTGGAGAGTAAGCAACACACAAGTATGGCCCATGGCTAGGAGGGGCTGGGGCGCTCCCTTCTGGGCTGGCTTCGGGCGAAACACCACTCCCCAGTTCTGCCATTAGGCCCTGGACCGTGGCCGGGGAGGGAAAAACAACAGGTGACATCTGTGCTCCAACTCTAAATGATGCTAGTAACTTTGGGAGGGTTGTACTCCGATATATTCCAAAGTCAAGTCCAAGTTTACCAGGGAGGCGTGCTGTGATCAATTAGCAGAGGTTTTATAACTTACAGGCAGAACTGTATTTACAGCTGGCTTACCCACTTCTTCTTTTAAGGATCTCCAGAAAAGGGGATTCCACAGTTTCCTAAACCCGAGCTGCACAAGCCACAGTCCTGTTCCTTAGCCAGGAAATAGGGACTGGGCTACGGGCAATTCTTTCACCGCCCTCTGTGCCTCTGCTCAGTGCTAGTTTCAGGTTTAAGGAAACCTGAAACGCCTTGTTCCCCTCCCCATTCTCTGGGTGCTCTCCCCTTCTTCATCCATCCATTTATTTGTTTATCCACTAAGTGAGCATACTCTGAGCATCTGCTTGGTGCCAAACGTTGGGTTAGGCTCTAGGGATAAAAAGCTGGGGGCGAGGAAGGGAGTTGTTTTCGTGGTTTGGTCCCCAAACCTTTTTATCAGGGAACCTTCTTTGATGCTCCCGCTGAGACTTAATGACACTCTCCACTGCAGCTGAGCAAGCGCTTGTGCCCGTATCTCAGAGGTTCTCAACCAGGGGTGACAGTGCCTACCAGGGCACATTTGGAAACGCCTGGAGACATTTTTAATTGTCACAACCTGGGATGGGGTACTGCTGGCATCCAGTGCATAGAGGCCAGGGATGTTGCTCAATACCCTGCAATGCACAGGTCAGCCCCCAACCACACAGAATGATCCAAAATGTCAGTAATGCCACGGATGATCCCACTATACGCCAACTCTTTTCTGATGGATAGTATTGTTAAGTACTCTCAATGTTAATGACTCCCTCTGCCTGCTCCCCACTCCCTAGATTTTAAGCTCCCTGAGGGCACAATCCATGTATTGTAGTATCTGGAGTTGTTCGTGCAAAGCTACAGAGGGTCCAGAAACTCCCTGAAAGGATATGCAGGATCTTGTACTCATGTGAGATGTTCACTTTTCTGGGGAGCGGTCCGAGACCAGAAAAGCTAAGCAGCGTCGAGCTGCAGCCCAGTCTTGTGACGTGGACAGGCTATGTATACAGTGCACAGAGCGAGCTTGGAGGGCAGAACCCCCACCCAGTTGCTCTAAGAGCCCTGGCAGAGCTTCCAGCCCACTCCCATGACCATTCATACCTCTCTTCAAATCGGAGTTGGGATTCTGATCAGAAGGATAAGTGCAGCAGGCACAGCCCCCTTCCCTGGGCTCCTCCGTGGAGTCTCACCATCAGCACCCCTCCACTTGGAGAGTTCAAGACACTGAATTAGGTAAAGTAAGTTCCAACAAAAAGGAGGACGACTTTGGCCTCAGAATTCCTTGAGAATGCTTTAGCATGTTCTTTCAGTGGGCGTGCTGGGATTAACTGCTTCTGGGAAGCCCATGAAGATACCCAGTTAATCTGCCGGTGGATCACATTAACTTGTACTCCAATCTCCCCATGTTTCCACTGGGCAAACTGAGGCCTTAAACTCAAGGTCATGGGTAAGAAGGTGATAACATCTAGCACCCCCGGTCCCAGCCTCTGCTACTGCCCTAACCAGTCTCCTTGTTAATGGACACAGAATTTATCAAAGTGACAGTCACTTTCATTCAGTCATGTCAGGGAGAGGCAACAGAGATCAAAGGGCATTTGACTCCCCGCTGTCAGCCAGAGATGCTAATGAATCCTTTGCTTCCGAAGACGATTATCGGACAGAATAATTCATCGCCAGAGATTAATTGGGCTAATTACGTTGGCTCTCAGAATCCCCTGAATAATTATTTTCTATCGGGGCGGGTGTCAGTGATAATTGTGTGATATCTGAGCCTCTTCCCCTGAGCGAAAAGCCTGCAGAAAGGGATTCCTGGTTTTGAACAGTGGGCAGGATGTAAATACCACAGGTGGCTAAATTTCAGCTCTGGTCTGGTCATATGGTACCCATATTTCGCGTTGAAATCGTTTATTCAGGAAATATCATCACTTCTAATACCCTACTTCTAATATCTAATATTATCACTTCTAATAACCTCCCTCACATCCTCATTCAGCGTATTTTTCAAAACAACTCTCACTTTTCCCAGAAGTCCACGACTCCATGGGAGTAGGGAGACCACAAGCTATGTGAATTCTCATCCTTCCTGGGGGAGAGGGGTACCTGCCCCCCCCCCCCCGCATACCTAACCGCCCAAAGCCCAGTCTCCTCAAGTGTCACCTCCCTGGCCACCTTCAGCCCACCAGTGAGGCAAGAACCCCTACAACCTGCACACCTCCACAGCAAGCCACTTTATTCAGAGCATTTGAGGGTACCTCTGGCACTCTCTCTCTCCTTAAATTAAGAGTCAACAACCCTGCTGTGTGAATGGCTACAAAGACTGAGAGTATAGCAAAGGAATTTAGAGTTTATTTATTCATTTAATATTCACTTTGGGGGAGAATGCAAGTGGGGAGGGGCACAGAGAGGGGGACGGAGGATCTGAAGCAGGCTCTGCACTGACAGGCTGACAGCAGTGAGCCTGTTGTGGGGCTTGAACTCACCACCCGCGATATCATGACCTGAGCTGAAGTCGGACGCCCAACCGACTGAGCCACCCAAGCGCCCCAAGAATTTAGAGTTTAAATGAAACTTACAACCAAGTTGATCGGACACAGGCAACAATCTGCATCATCTCTTTCATGTTATGTGGCAATTAGATATAAAATGACTGGGCAGACCCTCCTTTTAATTATGTACAGCCCAATGAGGAATGTTTAGGACCCCAATGCTGGAGGTGGTTAGGGCGGAAGGAGACCCTTTGGTTCCCACCTCCCCCTGTCCCCACAGGAGGTAAGGTAAAGAAACTGGCTTCTATTTTTTACATATATTTTTTATTATCTTTCCTTTTTAATGTTTATTTGAAAGAGAGAGAGAGCACACACGCGCTTGCACGTGGGGGAGGGACAAAGAGAGAGGGGGACAGAGGATCCAAAGAAGGCTCCGTGCTGACAGTGGAGAGCCCCACGTGCGGCTCAAAACCACAAACCGTGAGATCATGACCTGAGCTTAATGGAATGAGTCACCCAGGAGCCCCCAAACGGGCTTTTACTCTCATTCTTGCCATCAGCCTCTCGTCTAAAATGAAGTAGATTTCAGGAGAGGCTTGGATACCAGATCAATCAGTTTTAGGGCTCCAGTCTACACTGAACCAATATTCAGGGTAGGCGGGTGGGTAGCTTTGCAATCCGACAGATCTGAGTTTCAATCCTGGCTCCACCATGAAGTGTGTAAACTCGGCCGAGAGTCTTAATGTTTAAAATCTCATTTTTATTTCACCTGTAAGATGGAGATAATGATATTTACTTCTCAGTAAATTCATGACTGAATTAGAGAGCACGTTCAAGTGCTAGCCCAGTGCCTAGCACATGGTAGGTATTCAGACGGTAGTAGTTAATATGATCATTACCATTCTAAGTGGGAAAGCCCATCCATCTTGGTCCACTTTGGTTATGAACCTAGGGGTCTCCAGAGGGTCCTCAGCTTTAAGCTCACACCAATCCTCCACCTCAATGGGGGAAATTTGCTGGAGGACATAACACTCATTTCCACTCTCTCCACCTCAGGATATACAGTATTAGTATACCAGGCTGAGTGGCGGTATGATTTAAGAGAAGACATATCCTCTCCCGCCTTCCACCCAACTTGCCCTCGGGGAAGAAAAAAAAAAAAAAAAAGGACATCTATAAAACCCTCCTATAGTAACTGCCTGGATTCAGTCCGTGAAATATATTTAGATTCAGTGGTAAAATCCTTCGAGTGAGGGTCATTGGTTAGTCATTCCCTGGTGTAATTTATGTAATACTGTATATACTGGCCAAGGAGACCTTCCTAAATACAGTAAGCTTATAAATACTTCTGAAGGTGCGTGTCAACGACACCCAAATTAAAAAATTAAAAAAAAAAAAAAGACTTCTAAAGGGAGAAAGGAAAAGGCATTTAGGATGAAGCTGGCAAGGAGCTAAAAGGTTTCTGTTAATGGCTAACTATGCATATTTGCAAAATACCTCTCACACCAGGAAGGAGCTTCTGAATTGAGTGATGCAGCAGTTGCTGGCGAGCTTTTGCAATGGCAGCAAAAGTGCGCCTTGTCCTACCCCCAGTTCTTCCCGCAGTGTCCAGGGAGGGGAAGGGAGTGCGTTCCAGGGCTGGCAGGAGAGGCAGGCTGCAGGGGTTGGGCTATTCTCCCGAAAGAAAAGGATAGACCGCTGCCCAGAAGGCAATTTAAGGGCTCTTTAGGAGGCAAAGGTGGCGAGATAAGTAGCAAGAGAAGAGTCTACCTAAGGAAGCTAGTGAAATAAGCAAATGAACAGGGGTGGGGGGTGCGGGGGGGAAATATGAGGCAGATGCAGATAAATGCAACCTTGCAATAAATTCACAAGACATTCAGTGCAGCATGAAGAAATGTGGTTAGGAAATGCCTGGGACGCACTGAAGTATATCACGTGTAGTTAACAAGAGAAGAGGGTTTATACTACAAATATCCAAAATGGATTAACAAATCTCCAAAGGTTGAAAGTATTTTGTCCTATAGTTCAATCAGACTGCTTTCCCAACACCTTGACTAAAGAAATGTGTGTTTTGATGGGGAGTTTGGGGAAGGGCTGATCAGGAGGAGAAATACTGAAGGGGCAGGGATGAGGGCAGCAAGACAATGGCCTGAGAAAAGTGATTTCTTGGGGGGTTAAGAAGAGGGGCAGACACAGGGGTAGGTGAGGGATGAAGGTGGTAAGGATAAGCACCATGATTTTACTTAGGGTTAACATGACTCCCTCCCCTCTAGGCGGGCAGCGCAGGTTGTTTGTACATTTCCCAACCCTCTTCTCTGGCTCTGGCCAGGTGAGCGTGGAATAAAATCATGAGCTGAGGACATGATGTCCTGTTGATCTGCGTAAAAGTCTCAGGCACTCTTTACAGGGACATTTTGCAGAAAGCAAGCTTAGAGTTCGGTGGTATTTTAGTTCACAGTGACCTTAAAGACATGCAGCTAACAGCCTCCCCATGTATCCATCAGGTATCACTATTCCAGCTCAGGACGTTCTGAAGGATAGACTGGGGACAGAGTGGATTTGAAAAGCATGGAAGGCTTGGATTCTACTTCTGCTGCTAATCGGCTATTTCCTGGACCTGTTCCTCGTTTATAAAATGATCTGAAAGCCATTTCAAGTTGATGGGCTCTGTTTAGAGTCATACACATGCCTTGATTGTTACTGCAGGGAAAGGAAGCACTGGCTGCTGGGCCAAGGGGGACAGGCAGGGCTGTCACTGAAGATTCTGCTATAGGCAGTAATGCATCGCAGACAGTCTGGCCTCACACTAGGAAGTATCAGGTGTTCAGGGAACCAGATACAGGGGGAAATGAACAGAAACACCCAAACATGGGGTAATGGACACCTTGGCGAGGATTACAGGCTGTTTCCTACAGAGCATCACCTCCGGGGAAGTTGAGAGCTAATTTGCCTCACAGCCCCAGGGGTAAGAGATATACAAGTCTGGAAATGCAGCACATCTATGATGGGGCAGGCCCGGGTTTCTCTAAACTCAATTAAATTTAGCAAACATTTGTGTGCTTGCAACACTGTTTCTCAGCCTTTGGAGTGCAGTCTTTGGCTCAACCGTGGAGATTGTGATTCAGGAGAAATGGGGTCTTAAAAAGCTGTAGAAAGGAAAGGATAGAATGAACCACATAGTACTAGATTGGAGTTAGAAATATCAGCATTGACTAATGTTTTTTATGTTAATTATAAATACAATTATGCCTATGTGTGTATACACATGTTAATATATCCTAGCTCTGTCCACTGAGAGGGTTTAGAAGCAATGATACCCCAGTAGCAATGAGCACACACAGCACCCAAATCTTGGTTTCTAATACCATCTTTCAATTAAAGGAACAAGGGCTCCTTGGAGAAATAGCTGTTTCTTGGACTGAGGCAGGAATGTACAAGATGAGTCTGGAGCATCCTTATAGGGCCAAAAAGCAAGAGGCGGGGGGGGGGGGGGGGAAGATGAGGGTGGGCACCTGGGTGGCTCAGTCAGTTAAGTATCAGACTTCGGCTCAGGTCATGATCTCATGGTTCGTGAGTTCAAGCCCTACATCAAGCTCTTTGCTGTCAGCACAGAGACTGTTTCGGATCCTCTGTCCCCATCTCTCTTTCCCTTTCCCAGCTTGCTCTCTCTCTTTCAAAAATAAATAAACATTAAAAAAATGTTTTTTAAGTATTTAAAAAAGATCAGGGTATGTCAAAGGGGTGCGAGTACCAATGGAAAGAGCTCCCCCAACAGGCAACACTGAAATACTCTAAACAACAAATTTGAAAATGCAGTATTAGATCATAACCCAGAGTACAAAACATCCTGAATACATACGGACCTAAGTAAATAAATGGAGAAGCATATACAAATCTCCTACTCAGAAGAATTTATGTAGATATTCACCCCTACTTCGGAATGTGGACTCCCCATAGTCACTTCCTTCTGAAGAGTACAGTATGGAAAGAGGAAGAAAAGAGTAACTTTGCAGTGGGGAACTTTACAATCACTACTAGTTAGATGATCAAGGTCAACACCAAAAATGACAAGCCACGTGTGTATATACCCTTCATATGAGGTCACGAGAATGACACTCTACCTCTGTGGTCTTCACCCCCAGAACCCATAAAGCCCATCTAACCACGAGAAAAACATCAGACCAATGCACAGTGAAGGACATTCTACAAAGTACCTGACCAGCTCTCCTCCAAACTGTCAAGGCTATCAAAAATAAGGAAATTCTGGGGCTCCTGGATGGCTCAGTCGGTTAAGCGTCCGACTTTGGCTCAGGTCATGATCTCGCGGTTCGTGAGTTCGAGCCCTGCGTCGGGCTCTGTGCTGACAGCTCAGAGCCTGGAGCCTGCCTTCGGATTCTGTGCCTCCCTCTCTCTGACCCTCCCCCGTTCATGCTCTGTCTCTCTCTGTCTCAAAAATACATAAACGTTAAAAAAAAAAGTTTAAAAAAAAATAAAAAGAAAATAAGGAGATTCTGAGAAGCTGACATGGTCTAGAGGAGCCTAACAAGGTCTGATGACTAAACACAATGTGGTATCCTGGATGAGATCCAGGAACAGAAAAAAAAAAACATGAGGGAAAAACTAAGGAAATACAAATAAAGCATGGCCTTTAGTTAGTAACAATCAGTATCGGCTCATCAATTGTAACAAACGTACCATAGTGAATGTGAGAAATAGGGGAACCTGGGTGTGAGGGGTACGGCAACTCTCTGCAATATCCTTGCAACTTTTCAGGAAATCGAAAACTATTCGAAAATTAAGTTTATTAGAAAATAAAAAACGACACTGATGATTCAGAGGCACCGCCAGGGTGATCTATCATGTGGAAGAAACTGAAGAGAATACAGTCATGAGCGAGTGACACAGCCCTTGCCATCAAGGCGCATAGAGTCTGATCAGAGACAGAATGGGGGATTGCTGCCAGACGAGCAGACAAAAGAGCGAAAATAAATAGTTTCCACGGACGTGTGCTGTCAGAAGTACTGTTCATGGCTGAGGGCAGGGGGACAATCAAGAAAAATATTTTTTTAATTTTTAAAAAATTTATTTTAGAGAGAGAGTGTGTGCAAGCCAGTGGGGGGAGAGGGGCGGGGCGGGGGTGGGGAGAGAGAGAGAGAGAGAGAGAGAGAGAGAAGCACAGAGCCCAACTCAGAGCTCGATTCCACGACCCCTGGGATCATGACCCGAGCCGAAACCAAGAATCAAACACTCAACAGACTGAGCCACCCAGGCGCCCCAAATCAAGAAAAATATTTTTAAAGGATGGGTGAGATTTTTACAGGTGAGGATGGAGGAAGTAGATCTTGTCAGCCTCAGAATATGGGTTGATCAAGACACAGAGGCCAGAAAACGGGGGGGCGGACTCTGGGAACCACACGGTATCCACCTTGTCCAAAGGCTGGGGAGTGATCCACACACGGTTCCATGGACCACTGGCCCTACGGAATATTCTGCCGTAATAGGGCAAATTCTGCATACCGTCAACCCATTCCTAGGGAATCACAAGGCCGATGAGTATGTGGTGAAGTCCTACAATAAAGAAACCTGTTTAACCTTGGCAACCAAGAGTTCCCTAGATTTATGTGACCACAGATCTTTTATTTTCAAGTAATGTCAATTAACAAGTTTCACACAACTCCCTCAGGGAAATGTCAGCAGACAGTCTGGGTAAGGAAGAGAACACAGCAGCTAGAAAGGTAGGAATGTACAACTGCCGGGGGCCTTGAATGTTGGGATAAGAAATCAGAATGTTATACAGTGGGGAACCACTGAGGGCCACTGTGCTGGGGAGGGAGGGACAGGGTCTCGGCTGTGCCCCAGGAAGGCACCCCCTGAGCAGTGTGTGTGGATGAACCAGAAGAGAGGGGGACAGCAGAGACAAGAAGCATTCACAATGGAATGATGGTCTGAATTGAGACAATGGCTGTGGATGGGGGATGGAGAGAAGGATGTGATTATTTCAGAGGTAGAGGCAAACAGACTTGATGAGTGATTGAACTGAGGGAGGGGGTCAGGGGCCAGAGAGGGAGAAATGAAGAGGAATGGGGAAGAAATCACGGTGCCAGGGACGTCACAGCCTGGTGGTCTGTATCAGGCCTTCTCCATCCTTCTACTCCTTTCTCCATCCCAGCCTAGAGTGACATCTCCACACCCCCACAGGCAAAGGACATAACAAAACAATAAAAAGATTAGCGTTGGATTATAACTCAGAGTATAAAACAAACACCAATGAGTATATATCGATATAAATCAGTGACTGAATAAATAAATAAATGGGGGAGAAAAGACCAATCTCCCAACTAATTTACAAGTTACGATCTGCATAATAATGCAGAATCTGTACCCCGTGACCCACCCACTCTTTAGAGCACTTCAAATCAAAGCCTCCCCCAAAGTCAAGGCGTGGTCTTTCCAGTCAGGAACCAGACACCTGTTCAAACCCCTTTTCTACCGATGACTAGCCGGGTGACTTCGAGCAAGTTGCCCGACCTCTCGGCCTCAGCTTCCTCATCTGCAGAAGCAGGGTAATAATAATTGCAGTTTTGTAGGGTCATTATGAGGAATTAATACATGTAAAGTGCTTAGAATAGTATCTGGTAAGTATACAGTAAGTATCAGTAACTATCCTGACTTGGAGGGGGGTAAGGACGTGGGCTTTGCAAGGAAGAAAGGAGCCTATGGCCCCCTGGAGGGGGTTAATCACAAACCGCTCTCAGTAGTGGAGGTGCTCAGGGCTGGGGTTCAGAGTCTGAGGCAGAGAAATCAGGACAAGGGTTTCCTTTCTCTTTATGGGGTAGAAGCCGCTCATTTGCATCCGGCTACCTCACTTCCCCAGATGCACACCGGTAATTAGAGGACTAGGGTTCCTTACTCTCCTAACACCTCCGGGCCCTCAGGGGGATGAGTTGTGAATGAAACCACAGCCGGGCTTTGTGAGCAGGAAGGTGCCGGAGAGGGCCAGCTGGTCTCCCTCTGCCTCAATTGGCCGCTTTCTGCCCTCAGGCTCTGGAGGTTGGCTCCCAGCTACAGATGAGGGGGCGCCCCAAGACCCCCCCCCCCAGCAACCTGACCACCTCCTCCCTTCTGGGTCCCCTGGACCTTTGTCTCCACGAGGGCCTCCCCTTCCCCAGCATCCGGTGCCTCAGCAGGAAGCAGATGGAGAGGAGGGGCTGCCAGACCTCTCCCTCTGCCCAAGGGATCTCTCAAAGGCGCTCTGGCAGGGTCCTTCTTCCTCCAAGCTTTTTTGTCGGCACTGATGCTCTTGAGTCTGGGCTGGGAGGGGAGGACAGAGGGAGAAGGAGGTGTGTCCTTGAGTCTGAGCTAGTGGTGGTGAGTGGGTGGTAAGAAGCAATGAATTAACAGGGATGAATGGAGCCTGGGACTTTGGAAAGCAGCCTCTTTTGTTGGAGGCTGGATGAAGTCAGAAAGCAGAAAAAAATATTGCCGATAAAGTTATTCTTTTTCACTGGGTTTCCTCCTCCTTAAAGGGGGCTGAAGTCACTAAGAGACCCATTATAGGAGAAGAGTTAAGAGTTCAGGGTTCAAACTCTGGCTGCACTGGTTACCAACTCTGTCACCTCCAGTAGAGTGCTCACCTTTTCTGTGCCTCGCCTTCCTCATCTGTAAACTGGGGGCAAGAGGTGTAGTGAAGACTGAGCAAATTACGATATGTGAGGTGCTGAACACTGCAAGCCCTCGAACACACTGGCTGTTGCCAACTTTAGTCAGAGGCCTCCATGGAGAGTTCGGGAAGGCCTGCTTCGACAGCAGCAGCCTACGCTGTGAGGCAAGAGGCCTGGCTTCCTCTCCCCACGTTGCCACAGACTGTCACCACCTCAGTTCATAACGCAGCTCCCCCGTCTGTCTAATGGGAGTACTAACACTTGTCCCACCTGCTTTAAAAGGGCGGTGTGAGAATAATGAGGCCATGTGGCAGGATACATTTCTGAGATACTCTCTACTCCGCTCCCCAGCAAGGCCCACAGGTGACAAAACTCCTAACTCAAGAACATGGACGGGTTAGGGTAGGAGCTGAACCAGCCAGAGGATTTGGTAGAATTACCAGGCTGTGAAGGAAGGGATCTTAGAGGAAAGGAACGGACCACCTGAGAAGCAGAAAGGGGGCAGAACGCTCCAGAAGTACACCTCAAAGAGGCCAGTGAGGCCCAGGAGCAGGCAGTCAGATGCCCTCCCATGTGCTGGGGAAGGACAGAGGAAGGGGGGCATGTGCTCCACACCACCCCCCTCCCCACCCCCACCCCCCGCCAGCCTTGGCAAAGAGGTCCTGTCCCACTATGGTAGCACTGGAGAGCCACGGTGGGTCTGGGTGCCAAGGACATCTGCAGGGACCACATCAGAGCAGTCCTAGCCTATTTTCCAAGCCCCACCGAAGCCTTCCTGACCCTGGTGCGAGCCTGGGGGCTGGGGGAAGAGGTCCCGCCGCTCCAGTGGCGGGGGTGGGGGGCTCAGAATCATAATTAAGTTGATTTAAAGACAAGCAAGAATGGGATGTTTCCTGAATGCCTGAGTTTGTGGACTGACATTCATATCTATCACACACAGGTTCCAAAGTTTAAAAAGTGTGGAGTGCCAGAAACACAGTACATGACATGATTATTAATTACCTAATTATTTTGGTATAAAAATGCTTGGCAGGAGGAGAATAGGAAAGGTTCACCAAGGCCAGCAGGGGTGTGGGCTGGAGCCCCTGAGAGACTGTGCTTACCTTTCAGCAGGGCTGACTAGATGTGGTGGACGGAACAGCGGAAGACCCACTAGGGACCCTGGCCTTGCCCACTCAGGTGAAATTATTCCTCGCAATTCAGCTTCCTCCAGCCACTTTCCGCAATGCGTGGCCTGCTTGACCTTCCTGGGGCTCCCTGATTCCTCCCTCCCCGCCAGCGGGAGCACTGTGCCTGTGCCTGGAAGTCTCCTCAGCAGCCCCGCGCAGCTGCACTGAAGTCTTGTGAAGGAGACAGGGGAGAGAAAGAAACAAGAGTCCCTGAGCCCAGAAAACAAGCTCAGCCTGGCTGAAGTACGTGGGATTCTCAGGAGGGAGTCAGACTCTCTCAGAGTAAAGTTTCCTCTTAAGTGGCACAGGGAGGGGGACAGCCACTAGGACACCAAGGTCTCCACACTGTGGCCCTTCCAACTTCCCCAGGGGACCTCTCTGGGAACCGCCCTGCATCTCCTTTCTCCTCATGTGCCTGCTCTGGCCCAGAGGCCGCTGGGGTCTTCGAGGCACCCAGGGTACCAGCGAGGTCTCTCAGCAGCCCTATCTCAGAAAGAGGGGCTGAGGGGCACCTGGGTGGTTCGGTCAGTTAAGCATCTGACTTCTGCTCAGGTCACGATCTCACGGTTCGTGGGTTCAAGGGCCGCATCGGGCTCTGTGCTGACAGCTCGGAGCCTGGAGCCTGCTTCAGATTCTGTGTCTCCCTCTCTCTCTCTTTCTCTCTCTCTGCCCCTCCCCTGCTCATGCTCTGTCTCTCTTCCTCAAAAATAAATACACATTAAAAAAAATTTTTTTTAAACACTGGCCCACCTTGAGAAAAGGTAACTGGGGGAAGGAGATGGAGGGAAAGGGATGATGATATTTAAACATGCAAATTCCCCTGGTATGGATAAAACAGAAATAAATACCTTGCCAACTGCCTCGCTTATGCTTTATTATAAATTAAGGCTAAATGACAGCAGTGTTTACAGAGCAGCTCCTTTGCGGGGTGGGGGGGGAGGGGGGGCCGGGTTCAAGTGCATCATGTTATTTCTCCAGCCAGTCCACAGAGTGAAGACTTTTATCTCCCCACTGTGGTGCTGAGGACGCTGAGGCTGGCTGGTCCCAGCCTTGTGACAGGAAGGGCCCTGTCAGAAAGGAGACAGCAAGTGTAGGAGGGGGCCGGGGCAGGGGATTCAGGGAGAGGGGACAGGCAGCAGAAGGACATCAACTTTGCTGCTGTCGTAGCGTTATCAAGAAGCAGATTTGGCCCAGAAAGATACCGTTAGACATTCACCAGAGAAATGGAAGAAATGTTTTGCTGTGGAGGCTTCTCTGTGGGCATGCTCGATACCAGCCCCGACCCGGGTCCTGGAGAAGCCCCCCACCATCCCAAAGAGGACCCTGAGAAGGAAACAGAGCAGAGTCACGGGCAGCGTGGCACTGCCACAGATGGTCCCCCGCCACTCTGCCCCTCTGCTGAAACCCCTCCCCCCAAATACTTTTTGGTTTTAGGCAAGTTTCCATAGCAACCCAAGTCCCTATCAGCCAGAGGGTTACCATGGAGACTTAACTTGGCTGCGGGTCCACAGCTAAGGAGGGCCCTTACACCTTATCTGTCAAGCAAGGCTCCGGAAAACCAAGGGAAGGGAGGACCGAGGCCTGAGCTTGCCTCGGGCCCCAGCGGCCTGCACCGACCGTGTCCGCCAGGCCAGGCAGGGAGGCCTTGGAGCAGTGCTGAGCCCTGTCCCCCATAGGACCCAGAAATGTTGGCTCTGGCCCTTTCTCCTCTGGTTTTCCCTCCAAGGTACTGCCTGACCTGGGTTTTCAGATGAGGCACACCTTCTCCATAGCCATTTTGTCCAAGGCCTGCTCTTCCTCCTTCGAAGAATTCTTCCCGAACTCCACTTAGCTCGACTCCTCCACATTCTCTCAGTATTTATAGACTCAGCTGACACAGTGTTCACAGAACTTATGATCAACAGTCCCACATCGAGGCTCTGGGAGGGCTGGTATTCACCTGCTGTGTGCCTCGTGTGTGCCCACAGTGGCCGCATCCACTCTAGCTGCCTGATGCCCACACCTGCCCTGGTTAGCGGGCCTTGCCTTCCCATCAGACTGGTGGCTCTCTGATGCAGGGCCTCTTTCTTTGCTTTGCATTTCTGCCTTGGGCTTAGGTGAGGAAGCAGAGGGCTGGGAGTGGCCGGTGACGATGGGCTTGACACGCCTGGTTGTAAAAAGGAGGGGGGATGTGAGGTCAGTTCACACTTTTGGGGGGGCCGACAATCCAGTCTACGGAAAACGAACAGCTGCTTCGCTGTTTCTCAGTCTCCCTTGCTCTCTGCCTCCCATTTCGCCGCTCACCAGCTACTATGCCAAGGGAAGAGAGCAGAAACGAAATCTGATAAGTGTGTGCCTCCCACGACCATCTCTTACAAACCAACTCTCGCTTCGATCCTATATGCCACGGCCCGTTTGTGGGGCCCTGCCTGCCCACGTGCCGGAAGCGGTGGGCTCAAATCCTAGAAGCAATCCATCAGATGCAGGGACACATTCTTACGGTGCCCTGAAATAAACTGTTAAGACTTTTGTTGCATTCTCACGGAGCCTAAAACAATAAATTTGCTAAAACACAGTGAAAGTGGTTAAGCTCGCTCTTTTCTTTCTTTTTTTTTTTAGCCTGCAAAAAGTGTTATGTTTAAGATTAATAGCAGGTTGTGTGTGTGTGTGTGTGTGTGTTTTTTAAGAGACTAAAGTCAAGTCTTTTCTTTCCACTCAGAGAAGTCTTACTTGCTGAGTGACCAGTGGGCAGAGTTCTGCATCTGGGTCTAACAGGCACCCCTGAAGGGCTTTCTTTTGTCTCTGATCTGCACTGGTCTGTGTGTGTCCACAGGGCAGCCAAACTTGTCCGTCTGCCAGGCTGTGGATTCCCAGGGCCCAGTATGTGTTATAGATTCATCAGGCCTGCCTTCCAGAAGTACCTGAAGTCAGTCTCCGGCTGTAGGGATACGGGCTGCTGGCCTTCTTTTTTATTTTTTACGCATTTTTAAAAAACGTTTATTTATTTTTCAGAAAGAGACAAAGCACAAGCAGGGGAGGGGCAGAGAGAGAGGGAGACACAGAATCTGAGGCAGACTCCAGGCTCTGAGCTATCAGCACAGACGGGACTCGAACCCATGAACTGTGAGATCATGACCCGAGCCAAAGTCAGATGCTTAACTGAGCCACCCAGGCCCCCGGGGCTGCTGGCTTTCTTAAAGCATCATGACTATCTCCTGAGAGACCACCTAGCTTCTGTGGCATCTTGGCAGTCAGCATAGCTCAGTGGTTGGGCATGTAGTGTCTGGGGTCCTGTCACTTAACCTCTCCGTGCCTCAGTTTCCTAGCCCATAAAACGTGAATGATGAGGACAATAATATCTATCTCAAAGCGTGCTTGTAAAGATTAGCTGAACTATTATACATAAAGCCCCTAGAACAGTGCCTGGCACAAAGAAAATGCTCTATTACCCCACGTTACAGTAAAGCGTAATGACACCTAGTTCCCAGGGACCTTCTGTGCTGGGAAAGAAGGTCCTTTTAGGCCAAGGCTTTTCAAATCACAGACTCTAATTGTTTTGTGGATCATGAAATCAGTTTAGTGGATTGCAACCGACAACAAAAAAGCGAAGACCATCTACAATAAAACAACACCAAGTACGTTGTGCATAGTCAGTATTGTTGCACAGAACTTTTGACACAATATGTACACACTGGATTTGCTCTAAAATGTATTTCTTTCAACGTTTATTTATTTTTGGGACAGAGAGAGACAGAGCATGAACGGGGGAGGGGCAGAGTGAGAGGGAGACACAGAATCGGAAACAGGCTCCAGGCTCTGAGCCATCAGCCCAGAGCCCGACGCGGGGCTCGAACTCACGGACAGCGAGATCGTGACCTGGCTGAAGTCGGACGCTTAACCGACTGCGCCACCCAGGCGCCCCTCGAAAATGTATTTCTTATTGGGAGTTGAGATAAAAGGTTAGAACACATGGCTTGAGGGTGTTGCCAGTTAATGACCAGCTCAGTGTGTGTGAGCTCAGGGTTCGATGCTGAGAGAAAGTGGGGAAGGAAGAGCTAGGAACACTCTGACGGACTACAGGATGCCATTCATAGGGTGAGGGTGGGAAAGAGGACGCGGAAGCTTCAGGATGGCAGTGACGGTCTTGTCATTTGACCGAAGCTGAGCCTATTCCCCATGGAGGACTGGAAAAGCCTCCTTTGAACGAGTTTTACCCCAAGACAGCTCTACGTTACTTGCCAGAGATAAAGGCGGGCATCCACAATATGACCAGTGGCCTGGTTCCCCATGGGAACTAGCAGACAAGAGCCCCTTTGTGGGCCAGGTCTGCTGACTGGACCGCAGGGAAACTCGGAGAGAAACATGCACTGCCTGCAGAGGCCTCGGCTCATCCTCCCATCCCACCCCTGCATGCCCCCGGCTCTGTGTTGTGTCTCCCAGGGACGCCGTGCGTTACAAGGAGTTTGCACACCCATGACCTCATCTGGTCCCCCCAACGGCTCCCTGAGCTAGAAAGGGTGGGGGAAAATATGAACCCCTATTTAGAAGAGATGAGAAAACCCGAGGCCCCCGGGGGCCAAAAGATTTGCTCAAGGTCATATAATAACGGTCGGCCTCATATAATAACAGTACGGCCTCCCGTTAGTCCAGCAGAGTTCCCTTTGCCCACCCTGCACAGAGGTGTATGTAGATGGGATGGGGTAGGAGGCAGGAAAGGGGGAAGGTGTCAGCTTTCCCAGCATATCTGGAGCTCCTCAGTTCAGTCCATAAAAGGAAGGTATGGAGAGGGGAAATACCAGCCCAGCGAGGCGGAATGCTGACCTTTAGCACTTGGTTATATCCCGGGAAGATGACAAAATCCCTAAGGGCAGGGGCCTTTCTACACTTCTGCTGTCATACCACAGCATCCAGCACGGTCCTGGGCTCAGGGGTACGTGTTGCCCACTGCGGTGAAGAAAGCAGGCCCTTTGGAGGTCACCTGCAGCTCTTATAACTGGGCACACTGGGACGGAAACAATCAGCATCACAGCTGCCCTAACAGCGCCCCGGTTCGCTAACCTTGCCTCTGAGGCTGTAGGCGGGATGGGTGTTCCGGCCACACCACTGGTGCCGCCATCACCAACAGCATCACCACAATCACCTCCACTTTTGGCCACCAAAGCGTCGCCAAAACCATCACCATCATTGCTGCTGCCACCACCACAACCATCACCATTCGCACCACGTCGCTGCTACCACTGCTACCATCCCGGTCACGACCGCATCTGCCTTCTCAGGGCACTGACTGTCCCTCCCCCTTCCTTGAGTTCAGCCCGTGTTAATCTCACAGGTCCTACGTTCAGTTGAGCTTTCCTTTTCTACATTTTTTTAATGTTTATTTGAGAGAGCGAGCATGCGCGCACGCATGCGAGAGACAGAGAGAGAGAGAGAGAGAGAGACAGGCGTGGTGGGGGGGGGGAGGATCTGCAGCAGGCTGTGTGCTGACAGCAGAGAGCCCGATGCGGGGATTGAACTCACGAACCGTGAGATCATGACCTGAGCCGAAGTCGCTTAACCGACTGAGCCACCCAAGTGCCCCCAATGAACTTACCTTTTGTAAGGTAACTGGGGGATTTTGTTGTTAAATTTCTGTGCTTTGCCCATAAGAAACTTTTGTATTTAGGCAAAATGAGGCACTCCTGTCCCTTCCCCCAGAATGTCTCTGGTCAGTTATTCAGCCTCTCCTCTTCAGCTCCCTCTCTGGAGCCTGCAGGAGACCCATTCGCTGCCCTCCAATGCCCACTATCTGCAATGCCTGCTCCCTACCTCAGGCCACTTCTGCGTCCCCTGGATGTCTCCAACTGGGGCCCCGTTGCTCTTGCCTCCTATATTCTCCCACAGCAACCTGAGTCGCTTTTGAAAACCACAAACCTGATGTCACTCCTCCCACTTAAAACCTTTCCTGTCTTTCCATTGGACGTAAGGACAAAATTCGTTTAAAACACTGCCTGGTATACAGTAGATGACCAACACATTTGGTGGGGGGGGGGGGGGTCTCCGGATGTTGAGGGCACTGGCCTGATGGTAGCCATGCCTGGACTCTTAACCGTGATACTGCGTGGGCTCCCTCAGCCCCGGCCCGGGACACCTCTAGGGCCAGCCACACTTAGGCACTGGTCTTGTGTGTTCTCTAGAAAACCACAACCAAGGACCTGATTCTGATATCGCTTTGCCCGTGGCTCTGCTCGGCGGAGTTAGGAAGCAGACGTGATGAAAACAGACTCCAGCAGTCGAGGGAGAGCACGATGATGAAGATGGGGCTGCGAGGGATGCAGGTGAGGCAAGAAGGTGTAGGGACAGGAGTCTGGAAGGGCTGGCAGGGCCGGCTAGGCAAGGGGACCGGGATCCCCCACCGCAGAGGCAGCTCCAAAGCCACAGTCACCCCTCCTCTCACCAGCCTTCCGAGCAGCCGGGTTAGGGGTCACGATGACCCCTGGGACATCCCAGCCCCACTTCACCTCCCCATGGAGTCTCAGTTCCTGGGTGACTTTCATGACAGCACCCACACGGGAGAGCGGGGAGGGGCTCGGGTGCAGGCAGAGAGACCCCAGGAGGAAAGCCGGGCCTGGGCAGTGTGTGAAGAGGGATGGGCAGGGGGAGCTGAGCGGCCCCTGCCCACGGCAAGCCGTGCTACGTGCCAAGGTTTTTAAAGTGCCCACGAGCAAACATCACGTTTCATCCTAAAAAAAAAAATCACCCCATGAAGAGGCAGCAGAAGCACAGCTCATTTCCATCTGAGCACGAAGCCTGCTAAAGCCATCAGAGTAGGGGTGTTGGGGGATTTGGGGGGGCGGTGAGGCTGGGGGAATGCGAGCCTCCCGGCTCTGGGGCTGAAATACCAAACCCTGGTCGGCCTGCTGTTTGAGCGTGTGGCTTGGACTTCTGCAGACATGACCTCATTCTCCTGCCTCCTGCTGTTACCAGCCTCATTTTTCTGAGGAGGGAAACTGAGGCGGCCTTCCAGACCCCAGGAACACTCAGCCAGAAGAAGACATAGGCTCCGTGGTTTCAATGCCTCACGCGGAGCCCATCGGGCCCAGAATTTCCTGGCCTGTGAGGGTCCTCTGGTCAGTCAGACTGGCCCTTCACATGCCTGGCTGGGGCCTCCGTCCTCCCTCCTCAAGGGAATGGCATTTCCTTACATGTGGGACATTTGCCAGAAGAGGTTCCCTCAACCAGCCCCACAACCAGGGAGAGCCAGCTCTGACGGCCCCTCAGGTTTCACGGAGAGATTATATGAGTCTCCGTGGGTGGGAAGAACTGTGGAGTGACTTTTAAAAGCATATTTATGAGGTTTCAAAGCCACAGGGAGAGAGAGGTGCGTTTGTTACTTGACCCTAAAACCTCAGCAGACACAGTTTAAAAAACTGATGGGTCAGCCAGCAGCAGCCATTGGCTAAGGTGTCGCTGTGACAGGCAACGTCCTCCTCCTCCTCCCTCCCTGGGTTGACCTCCCAAAATAAGAAGCATCGCGGGACAGGAATACAAGTTGGGAGACCTGGATTTTGGTCCTGGATCTGCCACTCATTGGTTGAGTGACCTTAGGCGAATTTTGCCTTTCGGTACCTCAGTGCCCTCAACTTTTAAATGGGACTGGGTGATGAGGACTGATCCCTGGGGTCCCTCCAGGTTCTGACACTCTAAGAACCGCCTGGGTCCCCACCCCCTCCTCTCTGTGAAGAGTACCTACCGGCAGAGACATCTCGTCCCGCTCCTCCATTTCAAGGATCTGCTGGGAGTGCCACGCCGGGATGTCCTAACTTTAAAGCCTGAGGAACGGACGGCGTGACTCAACTTTAGTGCGGGAAAGTGCTAGGCCAGGAGTCAGAAGCCCCGCAATCCTCAAATCTGAAGGCCCTCAACATCTCTGGCCGGGAGGAAGCTGAG
Source organism: Leopardus geoffroyi (assembly GCF_018350155.1). Classification (NCBI taxonomy): domain Eukaryota; kingdom Metazoa; phylum Chordata; class Mammalia; order Carnivora; family Felidae; genus Leopardus; species Leopardus geoffroyi. The sequence goes on from NC_059338.1 coordinate 29,077,534, forward strand.
AGTGAGAGGGAGCCCCCGCCGGCCTGACCAGGAGAAACGCAGAACGTCCAGGACCCCTGCTTTGCTTCTGCCTCCTTCTCCAGGTTACAAGGTGGGCGATATCCTCCCAGCAAGCCACAAGCCGAGCATTTCCAGGGCCCCAGGGACGGGCGTGGACAGAGATGTCACTGGCTTCCTTCATGCGTCATTCCTGGGTCTCTATCCTAAAAGCAAGCTCTTAGCGTCTAACCTCAGTCCTTCTTGCTACTATCATTTTTCTTTTGATCTCTCCTCCGTGGATATAAAGGACAGTTGCTTTGCCGCCCTCACACACCATCCCCCACCCCATCTGTCTTTCCTCCCAGACTTATGTTTCCTACACTCAGAGCGGCTTGAGATAATATATAATTTTTTTTTTTTGTAAGGAGGGAAGCAAGACAAGAGTGGGTGTGGGGACAGATTCCCTTCCAATTATGTCTGGCTCAGGCTGATGCGAGTGTCAGTCTGCATTCCCCGAACACGTAGGAGCTGAGAAGCAAGAAGGAGGCAAGAGATAAAGAGGTGCCGGCCACCCCAGCCTCTGCCACGGGCGGACCCAAGGAGCCTGGGTGGCTGGGCACGGAGGGGTCGGGAAGGTGGCCTGTCTGGGAAAATGGTGGGGATCTGGAGCCCCATTCTCTCAGTTCTGCAACCTGTTCCCTCGGGCCCCGGATCCCCATCCAAACGGGCCTTACCTTTGATGCGCGGCCTTCACCTGCCCATTCAGAGCTCCCCGCTCCTTCGCTTCTTTTTACACGTGAGTTTGAGGAATGGAAACCGATACCAGTGATAGTCAAAAGAGACCAAAAGAAACCAGAAAAGTAAAACTGTTATCCCCGAAATCTCAAGGAGCGTAGTTCAAGACAGATGGTTTTTTTTTTTTTTTTTACCTCTACCATTGGCACAGATAATAGAGAGATGAGCGTGTTTGCAGTGTGGGCGGTAGAAACTCCAAACCTCAGCAGGTTTGCTGTCAGGCTGGGAGTGGGCAGGAGGCACGGGCAATTCTGGCCTTTTAGTGAAGAGTCTCACACAGTGTGACTGCAGAAAAGAAGCCGGGAGTTCTGAGCACACACCATGGTTTCACGCTGGTCTATCAGCCAAGGAAGGAGTGATGACGACCCAGCTGTCCTCAGGAGGGAAGGCCTTCCCTCTATCTGCCCACCTATGGCTCTTGCCCTCACACAGATCCGTGGCAGTGGCCGAGGCAGTGCAGAGGGGCCTGGCTGGAGGATGCCCTGAGCACAGCCAAGCCAGAGGGTTGGGAGAATGCGGGGTGCGCTTTGGAGAGGGGAAGGTGGGGAAGGAAGAAATGTGGGTGGGAGGATGCTGGCGTCTTTTAATCAAATGCAAATTTAAGGCAGACGGCATGCAAACTGACATGTCTAATTTTTGTGTCTGCAGTTTGGGCGGTGTTTGGAAAGAAACGAGCATCCTGGGGGAGATGCTTCCTGAGAACTTGCTCAGCACACACAGAAAAGACCTACAAACGAGTCATCTGGTGAACTAACTCAGCAGTGATGAGGCAGCACGACAGACGCAGGCCCCAAGAACACCAAAAGGAGAGAAAGGGGCATCCTGGGATGATGGGCCTGGCCACAGGGGGAAGGGAGGAGGTGGGTGGGCTGGTGGGAGGCTAGTGGCAAACGGGGCAGTTGGGGGCATGCTAAGGCTCAGAAAGAAGGGCCCAGAACACAGAGATCCGAGGACAAACAGTCTGGGGCCTCCAGGCACAAGGGCTGAATCTCCCCCCACCAGAAGGGGAGCTCCCTGAGGGCAATACCCATGTTTCCCCACCTGACTGGTGGGTCCTTAAGCATAGAGCTGAGTCTCCCCCAGCAGAACAGGGGCTCCTGAGGGCAAGGCCTACATCTCCCTGTCAGACTAGGGGCTCCCAGAGGACAGGGGTCATGTCTCCTTCCTCTACAACCTCATATAGTGGGGGTGGACACACAAAAATGAAATAATACTACAAAGCCTTGGGGCGCCTGGGTGGCGCAGTCGGTTAAGCGTCCGACTTCAGCCAGGTCACGATCTTGCGGCCCGTGAGTTCGAGCCCCGCGTCAGGATCTGGGCTGATGGCTCAGAGCCTGGAGCCTGTTTCCGATTCTGTGTCTCCCTCTCTCTCTGTCCCTCCCCCATTCATGCTCTGTCTCTCTCTGTCCCAAAAATAAATAAACGTTGAAAAAAAAAATTAAAAAAAAACAAATACTACAAAGCCTTCACTTATTGGGTGTCTGCAGGTGCCAGGCGTGGTGCTCAGTGCATTATGGATGTTATCTCATTCAATCTTGGTAGCAATCTTGTGAGATAGTATTATTTGGCATTTTCAACAGGGGAGGAAAATGCAGCTCAGAGAGCATAATTGGCTCAGGGTCTCTAAGTTGGTTAATACACAGGCAGGATCTGAACTCAGGACTGACTCCATACTCTGTGCATTTGACCACTAGATTCTGTGTCCTTCCTCCCAGGACCCCAGGCGGGTAAGGGTGATGGCTTAGGATATACAGAGCTGCTGCAAACAGCTTGAGTTGAGAGGCTGGGGACTTTATGATTGTGATTCAGAGATAGAATTTCAGCAGGAAACCCAATCTCTATGCAGCATGTGAGAAAATGGCAGAAATCCAGCCCCTGCCCAGCCTTAGGCTAGCATGAGTTCCTCTGGCTCAGAATCAGGGCTAGATCCTCTGTGGCAAATTCCTTCCCATCCCCCACTGGACATCCCACCCTTAAAGCAAAGCCGGGGAGCCTCCCCTCACCCTAGCACTCTGGCCTCAGCCTCAGGCTTGTGGAAATAATGGGTTAGCATCAAACTCATCCACCTGTTCTCCCCTGAGATAAGGGAAGGAGCCAGGATGTCTTGGCCTCATTTCTCCCCAGATGTCCTTCCAGCTGTGTGTTAACAGGCCACTGGGGTGGATTTCATGCCTCAATCCTGGAAGGACCTTTCAAGGACCACCAGGGGGGCTGTGGGTCAATGCAGGGACTGGGGACAGGGTATGACTGTTTCCGGGGACCTGGGGTGGAGAAGGGACAGATAAGCCCCGGGTAAAGCTATGGGTCAGGTCAGAGTCCCCATCCTTACACAGAGGTCAGGACATGGTCAGTTTCACCCCGATCTAGACAGGATCCAGGTCTTGAGTTAAGGACTAGGGGTGGGTAATGAACTCGAACAACCTCTGACTACCTTCTTCACATCCACTTCTGGTTCAACCACTTCTTCACATCCACTTCTGGTTCAACCATACTGTTTTTGCTATTTTGTTTTCATCAAAGTCTAAACAACCACCAGGCTTATGTATTACTTTAAAAACGTTTGGCAAAGCCAATTTCTAGAGAACGTGCTTCTCCTCTATCCCTGTGATGGTTCAGTCACGCCGGCCCCACACCCCTGCGGGAAGACTGGCTGACGTCTTGCACAGGGAAGGCACGGAGTTGTGGGCATCCGTGTTCTGCCACGCGAGGTGGGGGCAGAAATGCTGGTCTGGGGTACAAAAGCTGGATCAGATGTGTGGAGCGGAACAGAGCACAGAGCAAGAACACTGAGCAGGTGAGGGTGCTCAAATAAAGTGAGTGTCCTTCACCCTGGAAACTTGGCTGATCCCTGCAAGACAGCTCTGGGTCTGTGTTCTATAACAAACTCCTCCTTTGGCTCAACCTGCCTCCAGGGGGTCTTCCACAAACATATCGGAGCTGGATTGAAATAGGGTCAGTAACGAGCCAATCTATGAATGAAGCCATTGGAATCCCTGGTTGACCCTGGGGTCTGCGGGGCCAGGGTGATTAGGACGAGGAAGGACAGGTGTCTGTAAGCAACAGAGCTAACTCTAATGATCATCTGTGATATGCCAGGCGCTCCATACTCTCTTCTATTTGATCTTCACAATTACCCCCATGTAGTGGGAATAAGCCCCATCCTACAGGCTCAAAGAGGAACAGGCTCAAAGAGGGCTAAGGACAGCCAGCTGGTAGGCAACAGAGTTTATTTGAATCCTCACACGCACGACAACTTTCTATTACCCCATGCAGTCAAGGTCCCAGAGATACACACGGGTCCAGGCCAAGGGCAGACGGCAGAATCTTGATGCATCCCTGTCCTCTATGACGTTTCATGCCGGCCGGCCCTTCTGGACTGCCAGGGCAGGTGCGCGGGTTGGAGAAGCGAACACAGACGGTGATGAAAGCATAGACAGCATATCAACCACAGGCTCCATAAACTGTCCACTGCCTGCAGCAAGTACCCAAGAGAGTCCAGGGAATGTGTTTGGCTCCCAGCTCCCTGGGCCACCATTCTTCTACAGAGGTCATCAGAGCGGGGCCCCTCTGGAATAAAGGATCTTGGCAGCCGCCCAGGAGGGTTGGCTATGCCTGTGGACTCTGCAAGGCCAGTGCTCTCTACTAGTGAGAAGCCCTAGAGCACAGTGCTTAGGAGGCAGGTGCTTGAGCCACATTGCCTGGAGGTCATACCCAGGCTCCTCGATTTCCTGGCTGTGTGACCCTGGGGAAGTTACTTAACCTCTCGGTTTCCTCATCGGTAAAATGGGAATAAAAATAGCACCTAACTCACTAGGTTGTTCTAGGTGACTAAATGAATTAATATATGTAAAATGCTTAGAACAGTGCCTGATACATAACACATAATAAATGATAGATATCATTATTGTGAGTCCTTGGATCTTCCATGTAGCTAACTCTCTAAATCTAGAAATCAGGGGCCACTGGCCAGGGGGGAACAAGAAAGGAAAAGAGAAGCCATGCCCTGCAATGCAGATAGGGCTGAATCTGCAACACCAGCCACGCACCAGCACTTTCCCACACATGCAGATGTCAAGGCATCTTCCCAGATATGGGAGCTGGGAAGTCTGACCCCTGTGTTACCACGAAGGAGGCTGAGGTTGAGGCACTAAGTGGCTTATTCAAGATCCACCATTAAGAGTGACAGACCCACGGGGTACCTGAGTGGCTCAGCTGGTTGAGTGTCAGACTTCAGCTCAGGTCATGATCTCGCAGTTGGTGAGTTTGAGCCCCGTATCAGGCTCTCTGCTGTCAGCACAGAGCCCGCTTCAGATCTTCTGTCTCCCTCCGTCTCCACCCCTCCCCTGCTCTCTCTCTCTCTCTCAAAAATAAACATTTAAAAAGTTAAAGAAAAAAAAGAGGGACAGATCCAGGATTACGGTTGTAGGGACTAGAGGAAGAGCTTGTCCCAGGCTGATATTTTGGGTCCTGATTCTTCCCGATCATTCTAGTCATCATGGGCTGATCCCTCATATCCTCTAGGAAGGCCCTCTCCCCAAGAGCCTTCCTGCAGCTGGGCACCGCTCTGTCACAGCATTGGCCATAACGCTGTATCACAATTGCCCATATGTGGTCTGCTTCCCGGACTAGACAGTAAGAGCCTTGGGAGGCAGATGTTGGGCCAAACGTCTGAGGAACGTTTGCCCAGGCAGAAGAGAATACGTTCTTATAGACCTGGGGTCTCAGGACCACTGCAAGGCTGGTTCAGCCTAAAGGTTCTAGAATGTCTGGAAGGCATGGGAAGCAGAAAGACCCTCCTTGTTGCGCAAGAGGCAGTGGAGTCTACGGTGAAATGGATGAGCTTGAATCAAGCCTCATTTGAATCTTAGCTTTACCATGAACTTGCCATGTGACCTTGAGCAAGCTGTGTGGCCTCGCTTGGACTCCTCTATGTTTCCACATACATCAGTCTTGTGCAATAGCAGGGTTAACAGTCTACAGAAATGCACCAGGAGGGGCATACTGGCTGCTAAAAAATACAAAGCACTCCCACACCAGTAGGCAAATTAAGTGCTTCCTTGGGCCCTCAACTGCTTCTCCTGCCACCCTGGTCACGTGGGCCCTTCCTCTGGGACCCCTACAATTCAGCATCCACAGAGTTAACATCTGGCGTAACAGAGGGCCCCCAGGATTCCTCCAGTTCCTCAGCCTGAGAGAGTTGTGAAATATTTTGCATGTGACCCTTGATTAATATCTCATTGTGAGGATGAAATGGGTTTATGCAAGCAAAGCATTCAGCACAGCTGGCAAACAGTGAGTGCTCAATAAATGTTAGTCACTATTTTGCTACATCTCCAGTGACAACTGTCTGTGAGTATTCAACGGTCCGCCACGGATCCTAAGGATGAAGGGGTTTTTTTTTTTTTTTTTTTTAATTTTTTTTTTTTTTTTAACATTTATTCATGTTTGACAGTGACAGAGACAGAGCATGAGCGGGGGAGGGTCAGAGAGAGAGGGAGACACAGAATCCGAAGCAGCCTCCAGGCTCTGAGCTGTCAGCACAGAACCCGATGTGGGGCTCGAACTCACCGCGAGATCACGACCGACGCTCAACTGACTGAACCACCCAGGCGCCCCAGGATGAAGGTTTTTGACCCACCTGCAGAGTCAGAGGCCTCAATTAAAGTCTCGGGCACTGAGTGCTTCCTTCTGGGGAGCCCAAACCCTGCAGCCAGGCCCTCGGCAGCCCCAAAGCTACAAGCTGAGTGGAGACGCCAAGCAAGGAGGCCTTGCCCTGAGCTCCTGGGAGCCCAGGAGTGCCTTCACAGTGGCAGCAAGAACAGGGGCAGCCGCTCCGCACTGCCTGCTGTGAGCAAACCCCACCGGCTGGGCGGGTGTCAGGCAGCACAGGGACGGAGTCTTGTCCCTGCACTGAGGAAGGCTGCCCCTCATGGTTGCTGCTGTCCTTGTCGACAGTGGGAGCAGCAGTTGTAGCACCTGCCGGTCTCGCTGCCCCAGGCGGGCACTCCTGCCTTCTCTGCTGCCATGACCCCCATCTCTGGAGCTGCAGCAAAGGAGCAGCATGACAGGGAAGCCGTGCACTGAGCACCACGGCAACCCCTGGACACCACATCACCATCCAGGCCAGGGAGGATCCATGTAGGATAGTATCTACTGTTGCTAAGGCAACCCCTGAATTCCAGGACCACACCTCCTGGGGATACCCAGAGATGCCAGGAAAAAATCAAGTCCTCTATGACAAAACACCCTAGCTCCTGTAACAACAGAACCCCATGGCAACATCCGGGGCACGGCCACTGGGACAGTCCGGTGGCATCGCAGAGAAGAGAGGAAGATAAAGATTTGAGTGGAGGATAAGTCCCTAATCCTTCACCAGGGCACCCTCATTCCCTGTGGGTCCTTCTACCCCAGGGTGGAGGGCTGTTCCCTTCAGTCCCCGAAGGACCATCTGTTCTGAGGGCGCCTAGCCAGCTAGTCCCAATCCAGTCCTCCTACTCCATCCAAGGAAAGCTGGATGACGGGAATGCATCTCCCCTTGTGCCAAGTGTTTCTGATTCCTTTAAATAGCTCCCCAACTTCCAACTCCCTCAGAAGGCATCCTGGACGGGACAAGTGAGCTAGGGGCTGAGATGTGGCCCACACCCTCTTTATGCCTGGTCTCTGAATTGTATGCGAACGAAATTCTCCTCTGTCTACTGTCTGATTGGTTTGTGTGTTGGTTCCATCGTGCACCGTCTGGTTCGTACTGGCCGTGGGCACTCCCCAGGCCTGGGGTGGGGCAGTGCCGATCCCCGGGCAAGGCAGAGAGCTAGCTGTACCTCAGGCCTAATCAGAGCTGCTGCTAATCAAAGGACAATCTCTGGTCATCAAGACGTCCTCTCTCTCCGTGCCTCTGGACTCTGCCGGGGCAGCAAGGGCAATCCTCACTCAAGCAAACAGATGCAGAGCTTGAGAGGCCCTGGGCTGACTGATCTCATCAGACAGTAACCTCTCCAAAGGACCAGTGAGCACAGGATTCTGTTGGGGATCCTTTGGGGCAAACCTTGATTGCTCTCCCCTGTTTAAATGTTGCCCAGAGCCTACAGTCAAGCCCCAGTGCACTCCACTCGGGTCCCCTCCGGACCTGTCTGTCCAGTCTCATTCTCTCTGTCGCTTCCTGTTCCACCTCTCTTCCAGCAGACAGGGCCCCACGATGAAGCCCATCACTTACCTCCCCCTTTCCTTTTCCAGTCCCTTCCACTTCTGTGGCTGGGATTTCAACCTTCTTTCAAAACCACATCACTTCTCCAGAGCTTCCCCTCCTCACCCACTGCACCCATGGGCACACTTGCCCCACATACCGACTCCTGCTCTCCTTGGCCTTGCCCAACTTTGTCACAGCACCTGCTACCATCGCCCGGTACAGGAAGGAGCGCGATCCTTCTCACCTCCGCTCTAGCCTGTCAGAAGCTAGCAAGCAGGGCCCAAAGCCTCAATGTCAGGGGCACAGTGCTTTGCCCACAGAGACTGCTTGACACATTGATTCTGAACTCAGTGCAAAGAAACTCAACTTCCAGGGCGTGGGAGGAGTCTTGAGGCTCCTGGAAGCAGCATGGCATAGAGGGTAAGTTCAAATCCTGGCTCTGCTGCTCACTTGCTCTACTAGTTTTGGGCAGATTACCTATAGATCGCAGGATTACTGTGAACGTTAAATGACTTGTTACACATAAGGAACAAGAACAATGCCTCTTTTACACCAAGTGATTGATATGTGTTCGTTATTATCATTAGATTATTGTATTCTCCGGGCCTACTTTCCGCACCCCCCTAGGAGAGTCAGGTGTCAGAGCTCCCAGGAGGCAGCTCCTCAGAGTGGGATGGTGGGAGTCCTAGGCCCCGTGGCAGCTTATGAAGCCTGCAGAGAAAAGCAAAGGCCTCCTGGGTGGCTGCCAGCTTCCCCCAAAGGGAACGGCCTGTTTAGCTAGTCACCAAAGGCAAAAGGGAGCCTGTGTCCTGAGAGTCCGAGGACTCACCAGCACTCATAGTGCTTTTCTGGGAGAGAAGCCAGGGAGACCGAACCCCTGCGGCCTCCGCCTGGGGGTCTATTTGAGGGAAATCGTTCCACCCTGGTCATATTTCAGACTCTTTCAAACCTGCCCAGTCCTTGCATGCACAGAACGCATGCACACAAATGTACCTTGAGCACGTGCATATCTGCTGGAGGACAGTCAGTGCTCCACATGACATATGCAATCCCCTGCACACCCTGCGTTCACACCCTGACTCCCAAGTTCATCTTAGGGTTACCGGCCATATGCCACACCCCCTCTGAACCCAGGACCTCCGCACACACACCTAAGTCTTGCTCCTCAACATGTGCTACCCTCCTACCCAGCCCAAGGTCCTCATTTCCAATCTGGCTCTCCACGTTAACACCTGCGGCTTATGACACTATTCCACCTCCCAGACCAGATCACACCTAATGGCAACACCCTGACCAGATAGCCTGCAAGACGACCCTGGGGACCAACACTGGGAGCATGGGACAGCACACCGCGGGTCTGCTGGGCCGGGCTTGCTCTCCGTTTCTACATCCCCAGCGCAAAAGAGTGAGCGCCCTGACAAGTCCACAGCAAGAGCCGCGGCCCAGGAATTAGAGGGCTGCGGAGAACCCGCCCGCTCCAGTGGCCCTGAAATGTGTCATTGAGACGTCCAAAATAGACTTGCCCATGGCCCAGGCCAAGGCCCAGCCCCTGCAGAGCCCTGGCCGCCTTGCTGAGGTTTGGCTGGAGCGGACTTGGAGAACTGTGTGTCAAATGCATGATGTACGACAGCACTGGCAGCAAGAGCCTGGAACCTGCTGGAGCCAAAGCTCTCAGGGGTGAACCTGCAGCCCGTGGATGGGCTGTGCTCCGTGCTCTCCCACCCCCACTGCAGCACTACAACAGGCCTGAGGAGTCTGGGGGCCCCGCTCCCGCTAGGTCCCCATCCTCCTCCGCGTAGCTTCCCACCCTTGCAGTTTGCTCCTTCTCCTGCCAGAGGCATAGGTGCTGAGGAAAGACGAAAAGCCCGGACCCATCCCACTTATTCCAGGCACGCGTGTTGTGCCCGTACTTAGCCCACAGCCGCCAACATGCTGGACACACCCTTGGCACAACACTAATCCTTCCTCAGCCTCCGGTTGGGAGACGGAAGCAGCTCCTGGGGCACCTTCCCAGTCTGCACCTTGATCCCTGCTGGTCAGAAGGAAAAGAGACCTGTGTGCACTGAACGAGGCAGAACTGAACCCAGGGGGCTCTGGTTTTGTCTCCCTACAGGAGGGTCAGTCCCCAAAAGCAACTGGGAGGGAAGGTGTCGGAGATGAAGTCCACTTTGAGGGCTGACCCAGTGTTCCAGGGGCTTCTATGGACAGAGCATGCCCACCGAGGGCCAGTGAGCTGTGCCTGGCCCCCGGCCCTTCCTGTGCACGAGAGGGAAGGCTGCAGGCTCCAGGGACTTCAAACGCATCTGGGTAATCCAAACAGGGTGTGGGAGGAGGTCAGCCAGCACAAATGAGAAACATGTGGCGTCCGTTTCCCCACTGCTGGCTGGCTAGCACAGGGTTTCCAGGCAGCGGGAGAAGGCTGTGGGGAGGAGGCCAGGTTGGACCCAGAGAACACACAGCCAGGTGCCCAGATGCAGATATTATGAGCAGGCGGGGGTGGGGTCCAGGTGGGGAGCAGGACTCTGCTGGGCCCAGGAATCAGGGTGACGGATCGGCTCCTCTTCCTAGCAAGTCTTATTCCAAAGGGAAAGACAAATGGACGGAAAATTAAAGGAGGCGACAACGGGAGAAAAGATGCGGTGGAATGTGGCTATGTGTCTGACCTCAAATATAAGAGAGCTGTGAAAGGCAGGCTAGCTTAACCTGGAAGGATCTAGGCAGTAGGTTTGGACCCATGGGTGGAAATTCTCAGAAAGAAGATGCTTAGCTCAACAGGCTCTCCAAAAATGAGCACTTTCCAGGAAAATAAGGTAGTGAGCCCTCTGTCACTAGGAGTGTGTAAACAGAACACCCACCTGCCTATGATGCTATAGAGGGATTAACTTCAGCTTTGGGTGGGTGGCTCAACTAGACAATTTCCATTCTGTGGTTCTGTGAAATCCCAGGGAAGGGTGGGGGAGGAGGAGGATTCTGCACAGAGAAGGGGATTTTTCTCTCCCTGGCTGTATGAGGAGACACGGCAGTGTCTGCAGAGGTGGAGCAGTGGCAGGGGGCTGAGCTGCAGTTAGGAGCCCTGGGGGCTCTGCTCAGCCTGGTCAATGCAGGACTGGTTCTCCCTTGAACCTCAGAAGGCAACCTGCCCCTTCAGTCCTTGGGGTCAGAGGCTGTGAGGCGTGGGTATGTGTGTGTGGAGGGACGGTTGCAGAGAAGGGGAGCCTGGAAGTTAGCAGGAGAAAGGATCTGGGGCTGGCAGCCTAGAGTTGGGGACAGGACACAGGAGGGGGGTCAGAGGTGTGTGGGGCGTGGGGGGCAGAACAAACGGGAAGCATCAGGAAACACCCCAGGATTCCAGGTGACTTGGTCCTGTTACCCATTCAGTCCACGTCTAGAAGGGGCCGATGGCCTGGGGTTGGAGCCACCAGTGATGACGAAGGGCATCTCTCTGGGTTGGTTTACGCTTCAGGCACTTCTGCTCCATCTGCCTGTCTCCCCAGAGCAGAGGAACTACCCCCAAGACCTACTCATCCATCCATCCTTTACTCTCAGAAGCAGAGCCTTGGCTGCCGTGTGAGGAGGACGGCTTTGCCACAGCGGCGTGAACAAGGCAATGCCCAATGGCTAGGACCAGGACCCGACTGGGGCCCCTCAAAAGCACTAAAGCCTAGACTGGGAAGGAAAAGTTCCGAGCAGTGAGTAAAGAAATGTTCCCCTTAGTGCTAAGCTTGAGGAAGGCAGGAGGCCTCACAGCTGGAAGGTTCTATGCCAATTTCTTCTCCACATACATGCTCACCTGCAGACCGCCACACCTTGCCACAGTCCTTCCTTCGGCCTGTGACTTTACAAGCACTCTCTGGCAAACTGCTGTGCCCAAGGAAGGCTAGTGAGTTGTGTCCTCGTGCTCTAGCTAGGCCTCCAGGGAACTCCCCGGCAGGCTTCAGGAGTGGCTCTGGGCGTGGAGTGTCTGACCTGAGGGTGCTAGGTGAGCCTGCACATATCACCTGTCTCCTCCGGGCATCAGTTCTTTCCTGGAGAACTCATTGTAACTCCTCTTCCCACCCGGACCCCCACCCAGTGCACGGAAGAAAAAGGAAGTAATTTCTGCCCTCCCCCTATTCAAAGGGTCCCAGAACACATTCTCTAGACTAAACTCCACCCTCACCACGCCTCCAAAACCCACCTCAGCCAACTGGCTTAGAGATGGATGGCTTCTTGGACTTCCTTCCCCTCTTCTGTTTGCCCTCAGCCTCTGAGGGCCTAACTGTTGTCATGGCAACCCCTCACAAGGGTCCAGACACCATGAGGAAGTGGGGCTAGGAACTCCAGAGGCCTCGGCTCCTTTACACCCTGACCTTGGGCTGCCTTAGCTGTCTCATTTTGTCCCTTTGCCTAGAGGGTTGAAGAAAGGAAAAATGACTGTGTGGGGGCTCAACAGACTGATTTTGTTTTGAGATCCTTAGGTCCAGGGCTGATAAGGCAGGAAGAGTGGGGTCTGGGATGGTATTGTGTATTGAAATGGCCTGGGACATTTTCAAGGTCTGATCACCTTAATCTGCATCCCCCTCCCCAGCCCTGTAAGTAGGGAAGAGTCATGGGGGTGGGGTCTCTTTCATTCACAAATGGGGAAACTGAGTTCCAGGGGAGGTCACAGAGCTTAGAACTTTTGGACAGGAAACTCAAGATTGCAGCCTCTGACCCTGTCCTCAGTTCCAGGCCTGGTGACATTTCCTCTCAGAGTCAAACTGCTTGATGTAGATTATCATGCCAGGGTCCAAAGGCATCTGATTGCTGGGATTGGCCCATTTTCCCCTGGGCACTCACCCCTCAGCCTTCCAAGTTTCCAGGGTTCCCCAGTGGGACCCTAGTTATTTGGCAGCTTCCAAAGCAAAGGAAGGGGTAGGGAGCCTGCCTAGACCATCTGGGTTCCAGCTGATTTCTGGGAAGAGAATGATCAAATTTCAGCTCTTCTCTTTTATTCCAGAAAGGCTCTTATTTGGGGCTGCCTCACTCCTCCTTCCCTACCCACCCTCCCCAAGAAATTGGGTCTTGGCAGCTTTTTGGGTCTGGGATGGTGCTAAGGAGTGTGTAACCTTTGACCCTCAGCCTCTCAGGTAGGGAACAAATACTCCGTTTTTACTCAACATCCTGAGGCATCAAGACAGGCGTTCTTCTCCTCAGGAGCCACCCTGCTCTCCAGTGAAGGTCAGTCCTGACAACCTGGAACATCTTCATAGGCTTGGAGAGACTGATCCAGCTCTGTTGTCCCCTGGCCCCCAAACACGTCAGTCTACCCTCCACCCCAACTCCCACCTTCACACAGAAGAGAAGTTTTACCTGAAGACAGCAGCTCCCACTCCCTCCCCTCCCCACCACCCTGTGAGGCCAAGTACTGTCCCTCTAGGACCTACCTGCATGCCCCACCCCCACCTTGGTTCTCGAAGCCCTAAACAGTCCAGCATGATTGCCAGACTTTCCACCTCTCTCCACCTACCAGAGATCTTAGCCTCTCAGCCCCTCTATGGGGTCATCAGTGCGGGTTGGTGGCCTATGTCCAGAGACACTTGCTTTGGTCAGGCCCCTCTTGACCTGCTGACTCCCCTTTCTTAATCGGGCCTCCCAAATGAAGCCAGTGCTTAGGAACACAAGGAGAACCTGCCTTCCATCACTAACTTAGAGGTGGCTCTAAGGCCCTAGAGGCTTTTTACTCTGCATTTCCCCAACTGGGAAGTGGTGGGGAGGGAGGTGTTCTCTCCTTATCTCCAAGGTTGCTGAAAGGCTGCAGCACCAGTGTGCTTTGGGAATGACAACTGCTGAACAGGAGTAAGGGTCCCCAGCTCAGCTCCCGCCCCCCTCCTGCCCTCCATCCCCATCCCCAGTCAGCTCTAGAACTATCTGTCAGGGTTTCTGAGGTTACTGCCTCTTGAAGAGCAACTAAGAGAGCTTCAACCAGGCAGCCAGGTCCTGGGACAGTGCTGGGTCTTGCAGGCCTGGGGACAGCCCAGATTGGCTAAGTCATTCCAAACAGGTGAAGCCCTGACCTTGAAAAGAGAGCTGTGCCCTCTACTTTTCTGAGTCCCTGACACTCCCTTCCTCTCCCCAGGAGACAGTCAGATACTCAATTCCTCTCCTGAGAACCATCCACACCCCATCCACACCCGCTTCTTAGTGCTCTCAGGGCCCGGGGAATGTTCCTCCTGAAGTCTGCCTGCCTGGTGCCTCCTCTGGCCTGAGTCACAATTCAATTATCACCTCCTTAAGCTTAAAGACCTCTCCTTTCCAGTTCTCCTCTAACACAGGGTCCCCTTTCATTTTCTCCATAGCCCTCTCTGTGTCTGGAATTATTTTATTTCTTCATTATCTGTCTCACCCCATTAGACTGTAAGCTCCTTGAGGAGGGCACTCAACACAGGGGTGGCACACTCCCTTTGCAGGGAGAGGCTGCCCTGTCAGCTTCTGTCCCCCCGCAACCCCCCAATCCCCACTTGTCCCTTCAGAGGCCTTCTGGAGGGGCTCTCCGAGGGAAAAGGCTGCTCTTCCCCTCTTTGCCCTTGTCCTGTCTCCTGACTGTCCCTGCAAAGCCCACACGCGGCCTGCTATGAGAGGCCCCCAATCCAAAGCTCCAAAGGCCTCTTGCCCCTGGTCAGCGGTTCCTCATGCTGGCCACTCCGGGGTCTGGGGATCCTGGGGTGACAAGAGCAGATCCAACCAGTCTTCTCCAGAGCTGCCAGTCGAACACCCCCACCCTCCATCCACCCCCACCCGCCCCACCGCGTCCAGCCCAGCGGGTCCCCGGACCGCAGCCCGCGTCGGCCCCGCCCCTTCACACGCGCATGGACACGCCCCTTCCCAGCCCCCAGCGGGGCGGGCAGCCTGCCTGGTACCCGGGAAGCTCGGGTCCCTCGGCGCCGGAGGACCCACATCCCAGCCACCGCAACAAGTCCGCGGAGCCAAGGCGGCCCGTTCGGGCTCCAGGCCTTGCCGCCGCCCTCCCATGGTCCCGGCACGACCCGTGCCTGCCCCCGAGGCGCGGCAGCCCTGAGTCCTGCACATCCCGGATCTATCCCTCTCAGGGAGAGGGCTCTCCGGGGAAAGCAAGCGCAGTTCCGGGGCCCGCTCCGGGTTTTTTGCATAGACTCTTCAAGCTCGGAGAACAATGGAGCAGCTCTCTGCGCTTCCTCCGCCCGGGCAAGCTTTGTTCCTTCCTTCCCGCCCGCTCGGCTTCTATTAGCCAAAGGGCAAAGGCTTCCCAGTCAACCAGGAGTCTCCGCGCGAAAGCCCAGACCTTTCCACACTCTCAAAAAAAAAAAAAAAAAAAAAAAACCCAAAAACAAAAAAACCTGGGGGTAGGGTTTTGGGCCCGAGCCTGGGCCGAGGTATAGGACGCACATCCAGATGCGCGCAGCTGGCCGCCCGCCCGCCCCCTGGCCCCAGACGTGTCTCCTTGCCAGAACCCCCACACCCGGGAAATCCGACTCGCGCTCCCATCGGGGATCCACAGAGGAAGTGGAGCCTCAGTTCGGCTCTGGGGCCAAACAGCCCTCACATCTGCTTTCCCCACATCTGTCCTCTAGATCCGGGCTCTCACTGGACTCTCCCCTAGCAATGCTGGATGCTCTCTCGCCAAGCACAGAGCACAACACAACCGAGGTCTCCATCAGCCCCAGATTGTGCCATATTAGGATTCTGGGCTTTAAAAATAAAGGAAGCTAATAGGCTCTATTTCTGAGAACGTGTGAGCGCCACACCATTGTCCAGTCTCACCTCAAGCAGGCCAGAGCAGAGCCTGGGCTCCTGCCTGGTGACATCTTTAAGAAGATGCACTTTAGCCACGCGCATCTGGAGGTAGGCCAGCCCTGCACATCTGGGCCCAATGCCCCCTAACAACCTGGCCGAAATCTGGAGAGCCCTCTCGGGAGGAGGAGAAAGAGAAGGGGCTCCGCTCTCCCCCACCTTCCCTTGCAGCTGACCAGGAGAAAGCCAGGGGTGGGGCGGGGAGGCAAGACTTACCCAGCATCTGGCTGAAAAGCAGCTGCTCCAGGTCTCCCAGCACGGTCACCACAAGCTCGGGGTCCACCTTGAGGAAGGCGCGTTCCTCCTGGCCCTTGGCGGAGGGCACCGGCCCGGAGCCCTTTTGCGCCTTGGCCTTGCTGGAGAGCAGCTCGTCGTCCGACTTGCCGTCGTCGCTCACGGCTGCCTCAGGAGCCTTGCTGAGCGGCTTGACCTCGGCGTAGGGGCCGCGCGGGATCCGGCTCGGCTTTCCCAGGCTGGGCGCGAGGGGAGCCAGGGGGGTCTTGGCGCCGCCCGCCGGGCTGCCCTTTGCCTGGAAGAGCGAGTGCTCCGACTTGGACAGCGTCTTGGACATAAGCGGAGCCTCGCGGCCTTTGGACCCCGCCTTGCCCAAGCCCTTGGGCGCCTTGGCCATATCGTCGCTCCACTCGGGCTCATAGAGCTGCAGCTTTTTCTCCGAGTCGGTGAGGAACGAGAGGTTGGTGAGCGACTTCTGCTTGCGCAGGTTGGAGGCGGGCGGCCCGCCGGGGACTCGGCTGTCCACGCTGCCAGACTTGAAGACCTTCAGCTCGGCCGCACTGGCCTTGGCCATGCCGCCACCGCCGCCGGGCGCCTTGGCGCGCTTGGGCAGCATGCCTCTGCCGTCCGCCGCTGCAGCCTTCCTACCGGCGCCCCGAGGCTCGTCCGCGCCCTCGTCCCCGCCGCCGCCGCCGCTCAGCTCCACCTCGGGCTGCACGCTCTTGACGCTGCTGCCCAGCATTCTGCCCGCGAGGAGCGCATGGACGATCCGCGCGTCTGCAGGCACGGCGGGGGCGGGGGCGGAGGGGGGGGGCGGGAGCGCAGGGAAAAGGAGGCGGGGGAGGGGAGGGGGAGAGAAAGGACGGAAGAAACCGAGGAAGATGGGGAGAGGAAGGGGGAGGAAACGAGGGAGGAGGGAGAAAGGCGAGCGAGGGCGCAGGGGAAAGAAACGCAGGGAAGGAAGCGGGGAAAAGGAAAGAGCGAGGAAACCGTGGAGCGATGGGGCGGGGTCGGAGGGAAAGGGGCGGGGCGGGGAAAATACAAATTAAAATTTACAAATCAATCAAAGGAAGAAAGGAAGCACGGCAGCTCCACGGGCGCTCAGAGGTGATTCGAGGCCCGGATCCCGGCCCTCCGCCTGCCCGCCTGTCAGTCCTGCAGGCAGAGCACTGCCGGGCAGCGCCCTCGCGGCACTCCGCCCGCCAGCTTGAGTAGAGGCTGCAGGCTGCAGCTCCGAGCGCAGGAAGAAGGGGAGGGGAAGGCGGAGGAGCAAACAGGAGGAGGGGAGGAGTGTGCGCAAGGGAGGGAGGTGGGGGAGAGCGAGCGTGTGTCTATTTCTGGCTCGGGAGGGGGTGGTATTTGCTGCGGAGATCCAGGGGCGGATGAGTAGGGGGTCGGGGGTAGATAAAGGATCCCACCAGTTTTTCTCCTGGCTTTCCACGCGGAGGTGGGACAGGTTCTTGGAGGGCACGGTAATCTCCTGCCGCGCCCAGAGTGTGGGGGGCCGTGGAAAGGATCTCTTGAGGAGATGTGGGGCGCAGGGAAAAGGGACTGAGACCGGGCAGCTCATGATGCAGGAGGAAAGGTGGGCTCGTGGGGTCCGGGAGAGATGTTGGGAGAGGGATAGGGGAACAGTAGTATCCAGGTTGCTGGTTCCCCCCACCCTCACTCCAAAACGTTGCGGTTTCCCTCCTGGAAACTCCCGGTACCATCTTACTTCAGTCTCGGAGGTTCATGGCCGCCCTCCTGAGGTAGGGGATACTTCCTGAGGTAGGGCAAAGGGGACGGGACTGATGTGGCCGGGGAAAGACAGGCTCAGAACTCACTGGGGAGGGGCATGGAGGCAACGACCAACTCTTGGGATCAGGAGATTAGGTTCCCATTCTATTGACTGCATGACCTTGTCAAAGTCATTGTGCCCCTTTGGCTTGCTCTCTTCTCTTACAGTGATTATAACACCAGTTTAATGGGCAAAAGGACTTTGGAACCTTAAAGCGCTTTGTCAAACCTAGCAAATCAGTTGGAGGCTTAGGACGGGTCCCCTGCCAGGCTGATCTAAAGTGGGACTGCAGAGCAATTTAAAAAGACGACATTTTCCTAGCCCCTTCCCCCCCCCCCCCCCGCCCCAACCTGGGCTCAGGGAAGAAAGATTGGGTCGAAGAGACAGAGACCAAGAGGGTTGGAGCAGGCAGCAGTTTGCCCAGAGCTGTCCCTCAGTAGAGGGCGACACCATCCATTTTCCCATGGCTTCCCAAGTCAGCACCAAGCTGCCTGAGCAAATGGTTCTGAGGCAAGAAAGTGAGGGACAGTGGGAATGCAAACTGGTGCAGCCACTCTGGAAAACAGTAGGGAGGTTCCTCAAAAAACTAAAAATAGAACTACCCTAGACCCAGCAATTGCACTACTAGGCATTTATCCATACAGGTGTGCTGTTTCGAAGGGACACATGCACCCCCATGTTTATAGCAGCACTATCCACAATAGCCAAAGTATGGAAAGAGCCCAAATGTCTGTCGATGGATGAACGGATAAAGAAGATGTGGTATAGATATGCAGGGGAGTATTACACGGCAATCAAAAAGAATGAAATCTTGCCCTTTGCAACTACGTGGATGGAACTGGAGGCTATTATGCTAAGTGAAGTAAGTCAGTCAGAGAAAGACAAACATCATACGACTTCACTCATAGGAGGGCTTTAAGAGACAAAACAGATGAAGGGAAGGGAAGGGAAACAAAAATCATATAAAAACAGGGAGGGGGACAAAACAGAAGAGACTCATAAATATGGAGAACAAACTGAGGGTCGCTGGAGGGGGTGTGGGAGGGGGGATGGGCTAAATGCGGGAGAGGCCCTAAGGAATCTACTCCTGAAATCAGGGTTGCACTATATGCTAACTAATTTGGATGTAAAGTTAAAATAATAAGAAAATAAAATAAAATAAAATAAAATAAAATAAAATAAAATAAAATAAAATAAAATAAAATAAAATAAAAATAAAATAAAAGTGAGGGACAGGAGAAAGCAGAGGGGGTGTCTCTAGAAGCAAAGCTTGTTCCAGGAGGGGCAGACCCCAGATGGAGCCACACACTAGGGACTGCAAAGCCCTAAGAACTCTTTTTTTTTTTTTAAGTGTATTTTTTTAGTAAGCTCTACACCCAACATGGGGCTTGAACTCACGACTCTGGGATCAAGACTTGCATACTCTTCCAACTGACCCAGCCAGGCACCCCAAGAACTCTTTGCCAAAACGTGCCAGCTGTCAGATTATCTGCCCACCCCGTCCCCAACCTCCCTCTCTCTAGCTTCCTGGCTGTCTCCTTAGACTCTAAAGAACCCTGTGCCTGAGTCTCATGGTTCACCCCCTCTCCTAGCACTAATCATCACAGCCTGCCTGGTGTGAGAGGTATTTGTGTACATGTCTGCCTCCCCCACCAGCACTGGAGCTTTCTGCATGCAGCACTGTGTCTCTCACCACCTTGCATGGAGCATCTGGGTCAGTAAAATGGATTTGGAGGCCCAAGCGCTGTACACGGGGCCTGTACCCTGTATGACCCTTGGGTCCTGATAGTGTCCCCAGAACTCTGCCTTCCATAATCCTAGGGCTGGACTGAGATGCCACAAACTCTGCAAGGACAGGGATCATAACCAAGAGGATGTGCTTACCACAGTACCAAGAACACAGAGTTCTCAAGCAGAGGGGTGTCTGGTAAGAAACATGGGCCCTTGGCTGGGCCTTGATTGATACAGAGAAAGATGGAGATTCTGCCCTGAAAGAACTCGGTATCTAACAGGGAATACAAAATAGACAATACAGATTTGGGAAAACAATCATCCTGACCTTGTGAAAAAGCAATGTCACATACACCAACACATTCATCACAGATAGGCAGACACAGGTCCGTGTACATTAATTACAGGGATGACAAGAGGGAGACTGAACCCTGGAGAGCAGGAACCCTGGCTGTCTCATTCACTGCTGTAATCCCAAAGTCTGGTACTTCCTTAGTAGGTGCTGGATACCTGTGAGTGTAACAATAAGAGACTGCTGGCAGGCAGGACAGGTGGAGGAGGTGGTGAAGGCTTTCTAGAATACTAAGCACTATAAGTAAGGAAAGGGTTCAGATCAAGAGAGCAGGAAGCAGGAGGTTGTCCAGGCTCACACCCTGAGGCCTCAAAGGAGCTGAGGAAAGGGGCTGGGTGCAAAAATTTACCAGAAGGTCCGGAGGGCGCATGCAGACTGGCCTCGGAGTCTGTGTCTAGCGCTTAGGAAACTCGGGGGTGGAACCAGGGCTTGTGATTTCAGATAGGAAATGACAAGCAATAAAGATCTGGTTCAAGGGACTTAGGCGGTATCATGTCAGAACTTGCCCCGGGCACAGAGAGTGCCCAAAGGAGGAAGCCAGTCTTGAAATTTTCTCTCTGGGCACACGTGAGGTACTCGTGCTCATGCCCAAACACAAGATCCCAGCTCAAGGAAGGGACTGAGCCCAATCGATGGTGCCAAATCTCTGGATAACCACTCCCTTTCTTCCCCCTCCCGCGGGCCACCTTGAATGAAACAGCAAACAATCCATCGCTTTTAAAGTCCTCATCCTCACTCCGAGATCAATTCCCTAATTTGCAGGACACACACCTAATTCACAGGGGAACCTCACCTTTCCTAAAAAAAGCAATTCAAGAATCTGGGGACACTTGTTCTCTGATTGACCAGGTTACAGTAGCCCTTGCTTGTTGTCTCTAGGTTCTTTCCCTGCACATAGAATCATCTCTTTAGCGGACAAGGAGAGAGTGACTCGTTGCCATCGGACCGAAGAAACATTATTTTGGCTGTGGTCCGTTCCACCCAGTGCATTCTGCTGCAGCAAACTTGACACGTTCTCCCCGAGGTTCATTTGGCCTCTGTCTCTGGTAGGTTTGTAGCTTTGCTCCTGGAAAATTAATCTTCAGGATTGCCATGAAGCGCTTTCCCACTTGTTGCTCCGTCACCTGCACGTCCTCGTCCCCAGAGGCCCACTGACCCTGATCCTCCTTTCTTCCAGTCATCTTCCACCCTCACTGGTTCCTGTATTCCAGCCTGGTCTGATCCTCCTCTTTATCCCTCTGTGCCTCCTCTCGAGGGATATCCTGTGCCCCAAACCCCAAGTCCTTTCTTTTCCTTCAATAAGCAGCTCCTGAAACTCTGCCTCCTTCAAGAAGATTGTCCAGAAGTGAGGCGCTTGCCCCCCTCCGCCCTCCCCTCTAACTCACTCCTGCATGAGAGGCCACCTGTCAGCTTATGAGATAGAAAACACCTTCCATGCTCATCTCATGAGTTAATTCAGTGCTAATCCCCTTGAGTGCTAGTCCTCTCTCATCCGCCTGGTACTGCTCATCTTCCCGCCGCCACTCTCTAAAGGGCAGGGCCATGGCCATGTGGTAGCCTCTTTAAATAGCCATCTTGGGATTAAGCAACGGACTTCGGCTCAGGTCGTGATCTCACGGTTCATGGGTTCGAGCCCCGCATCAGGCTCTGTGCTGACAGCTCAGAGCCTGAATCTTGCTTCAGATTCTGTCTCTCTCTCTCTCTCTCTCTTTCTCTCTCTCTCTCTCTCTCTGCCCCTCCCCCCACTCACGCTCTTTCTCTCTCTCAAAAATAAATAAAATATTCCTTAAAAATTAAAAAAAAATGTCACCTTGGCATCTTGGAACTTTCAGACGCTCCCTAATGCCACCTTTCCCTCTATCTGGTTCTTTTTTGATTCCTTTCACATCCCTTGAGTTTCCCACCATCCTCTACTGCAGTGGGAGCCTCTGCTGCCGTGGCAACAGCCATTCCAGCATCAGTCGATAAAGCCAATATGTGCAGAATGTTTCCTAGAGTGATTCCTAAAAAGAGAGGGACCTGCCCTGTCACACCATCCCCAAACCCGCCCCGAGCCCCTCCCACTCTGCCATTTCCTCTTTCCCCAGCTGCAGAACAGATAGGCTGGCGATGGTCCGATGAGAGAGATCCTATGTGATGAGGGAGAGGCCTGGCTGGGCAGGAAGTGGGTATTGGTGATGTCAGTGCCCTGTGGAGGGCAACTGGATCCTGCCCAGTCTCCAAAGAGGAGGTGGGAAAAGAGGCTGGTTTGGAATCATGAAAGTCCCCAGGTCCCAGCTCCCCAGAAGCACTCGCCATCCCACTCCTCTATCTCCAAAGGTAATAGCAGTTTCTGTGATGGGGTGGGATGAGTGATTTGACCACATGTGTTGACCAAGAACTTGAAGCAATCTGGGGAATGAAGATATAGGCAGACAGCCAAGGAAAGGCTTGCTGTGTGATTTTACATTCTCACACCATGTGCCGGGAAACAGATGCAATCCAGGTTGTCTGTGGGGGGTCTCCTACCCATTGGACTGGGGAGAGAGGAGAGAAGAAGGTAGAAAGAAGAGCTTAGGCTGCCTCTACCATGCTGACCTTGAAAGGTGACCTTGGGAGAAGAGGGGATCTGAGGGAGGGGATAGTGGGCAGGTAAGTCCACACGTGGCTCCCCCAAGGGCCCAGTCAGAGCAGGGAGGAGGGAAGAGTTTTCTTGGTATGAGCTCACAGTCATGATCTGGAGAGCAAAGGCTAGGCGCCTAGTCACATGGCTCTGCAAGCCTAGCCCACCCACCTGGGGCCAGGCCAACCGAGTGACAAGCACCCTCTTAGAGTCTGCCCTGCTCAGATCCCTGGGATGAGGTTGTTTTCATCACCTCCCTAGCAGATTCCAATACCGATGTCTCTGTGGAAAGTCCTCCAGCATTGCTCCTCACCTCCTTCTGCCCTTTTCTCTGCCGTGTCACCCCTCTACGTCATTTCACCCATCAGTAGGGACCTCCGGGACGCTCAAAATGTGCACAAGGCCAGGCTGGAGGCTGCTGGCCTAGCTGATGCTCAGCACAGTCTTGTCTGTGTCCAGAGAACCAGCTCCCCATTGCTCACCTCCTGTTCAGTGCCTTCCATATGCCAGCCATGAGGAGTGGTGGAGGACAGACCCAAATGCCTGCCCTCGTGGAACTCCCATTCTAAGGGAGACACAGGCAGTAAATTAGACAGCAATGTTAGCTACTGCAAAGTTCTCAGGAATAAAACAAAGCAGGAAGGGGAATATGAAATATCCAGGAGCAGGGGTTGAATTTTCGATATGATGGCCAAAGAAGACTTCAGTAAGAAGGTGACATTTGAGTAAAACTCTGAAGGAAGGGAAGGAGCAATTTATATGGCTATCTGGGGGAGGAATGTCCAGGCAGAGGGAACAGCCCAAGCAAATGCCCTGTGGGAGAATGCGCCTGGCCCATCAGAACGACTGCAAGGAGACCAGCGTGGCTGGAAAGGAAGGAGGGGACCGTGACGGGCAGTGAAGTCCAAGATGTAACTGGAGGCCAGTGCATGGAGGGCCTTCTAGGTCATTACGAGGACGTGGCATTTTACTCTGAGTAGGATGAGAGTCACTGGCAGGTTTGGAGCAGAGGGGTGACATGACCTGGCTTCCCCCGTCAAAAGGGTCACTTTGACTGCTGTGCTGAGCCCATGGGCAAAAGCAGTCACAACAACCGAGGTAAGAGAGGACAGTGACTTGGAAGTGGGTGGTGACTCTGGTTATATTTTGAAGCCATTAGAATTTGCTGATAGACCGGGAGTGGGTGTGTGGGACTGGTAGGAATTGAACTTATCCCAAGGATTTTGGCCCGGACAATCCTAAGACTGGACTTGCCATCAATCACAAGGGAAGACTTTAGAAGCAGCCGGTTTTAGAAAAAGGATTGGAGTCTTCTGTTCTCCCTGGCCCTTCCTGAGGCCAGATGGAACCTCTAGGACGCCTTCTCCGACCCTCTCCACACAGTTCGCCGCAGCAACTTTAATAACTTCCTAACCTCCAGCGCCAACGTTTTTTCTTCGCTCATTTGTGTTTCCCAAGGGTCCATCTTTGGTTGGTCTACCGATGATGAATTTTTTCTCAAAACCCATCACAGCTCTTTGCACATAGTGGGCTCTCAGAAATAGCTGGAAAATGACGACTGATTAAGTGAATGAATGCGTGACTCAGAACAGATGTGTGGGGGATTGTAAACAGCGGTGACCTCTCAATACCCCGTGGCGAGAGACACTGCAGCTGGTGTGCTGGAATGGGAACCAGGCCCTGGGATGATGGCCCGGCAGCGTCTTTTCTTCCTTCTTGCAGCCCTTGGGCCACAGGGAGGCCAGCAGACCCTCTCTTTGCCCCTTCAAGGGAAGCTCCAATTCTTCAGGGGAATGACCTTGGGACATAGCACAACTGAGGCCCTCTCCTTCCCGACATCTCTACCTCTGCTCTACTCGGAGGCGTGGGGAGAATTTTGTTACACCTCTGGGAGACAGAGGCAAGAGTAGACCAGGTGTCCTCAGAGCCCAGGCTCCCCGACACATGTGACAGTCCCCACTGGAATTTGAGCTCCACCCTTCACTGCCATCTGCAGAAGAAAAGGGCCAGTAGGCATAGTGGTCCAACCTGGATGTGCCAGCTTACTCACACCTCCAAGGTCCTCATCCAGGAAGCCTTCCCAGATTGATCCACTTGCCTCCTCCCAGCCTGGGTGCTACCTTTGCTTTGCCAGGGCATTGGTAGTTGTGCCATTTCTATAGATCCTGCAAGGCACTGGCTGGGCCTCTCTGGTCCCCAGGAAGCTCTCTGAGCCCAAGGGCTGGAAATTTTTCTTCTGGGCCACAAGGTCAGGAGTGTAAGCTCAGAAGAGATTTGCTATTTGCCTGCCTATTGGAGAAAGTGAGGCTCAGCAAACCAAAGGCTGGGAGTGGAGCCACAGGCCTTAGTCTACCCTCTGGCCTGTCGCAGGGAGAGAGAGCTTCTAGGAGGGTAGAAAGGCTGAGATTCTAAACTGTAGAGTTCCTCAGCATTCACAGCAGCCTGGATGCATCTCCCATAAGCCTCTATGCCAACAGGATGGGGATGCAGCAGGCATGAGCCTACCTGTTCTGTGAAACGGGAGGGGCAGACAGTAGGCCCTGGGAAGTCACCTCTTATCATACAAGGAAACAGGACCCGAGCATGAAGCCCAGTGTGCCGGGTTGCAGGACAGGGTTCTCCAAGGCTGAAACCTGGTGGTCTACAGGCCAATGAGGACCTCACACAGCACTCAAGGCCTTCGCCACTCTGGCTCCACTGCCTGGTAACCTTGCCTTTTCATGCTCTCCTGCCTGCCGTCTGGTCCAGGCCTAATCCCATCCCTGCTCCCTGTAACCTGGAAGCCCACTGTACCTGAGGTCTGCATGGGGGTCTAGGAGTGCAGCCACATTAAAACTGGCCCACAGAATACTGGGAGTGGGGACAAGGACAAAGGATTACTCCCATGGTGATCTACAGCACCACCTGTCCCTTTGACATGACCTTTGTCCTGAGGTCCTGGTCACTTCCAGTGGACTTGGCAATACCAAAAAGTCCAGGATACCTATGGAACCTCCCTATTCTCAAGTCTTGGGGGTCCCGATTCTCTTCTTGACTTGCTGGGTGGTCTTAAGAGAAAGCTTACATTCCCCATGTAATGAAATGTGTTCTCATTGGTCATGTAAGAAATTAGGTGGAAAATCTCTACTCCCTCTGCTCATGGCCTTAGAGCAGGGGAAGGCCGAAGGAAAGCACCTAAGCTAGAGTACTCTGAAATGGCACTCATTTAAATTTTTTTAAATGTCTGTTTATTTTTGAGAGAGAGACAGAGACAGAGTGCAAGCAGGGGAGGGGCAGAGAGAGAGGGAGACACAGAATCTGAAGTGGGCTCCAGGCTCCGAGCTGTCAGCACAGAGCCCGACGCGGGGCTCGAACTCATGAACTATGAGATCATGACCTGAGTCGAAGTCAGAGACTTAACTAACTGAGCCACCCGGGCGCCCCTGAAATTGCATTCATTTAAAATTAGATCCCTGTGCTCCTCAGGCTAATAAAGAGACCGGGATAAGAAGTCTTAAATGTTTCCCACATGTGTTTGGCTTTGTATGTCGCCATGGCAATTGTCCCAGACACATCCATTGGGGTGTTCATTGCACACTGGGCTCCAGATGAGCTCTGCAACACCCAGGTACATTGCCCTTAGACCAGGACCAGCCCAGATCAGTTGTCATGGCAACCGCAGGCCTGTGAGCGGGAACACCAGGCAGGCGAAGAGGAGGGTAGACTGTATATGTGCAGCTGTGCCCATGTGTTGTCTGAAGACACGCGAATTGCCTGTGTGCATGTATCCTGTTATGTGGGCAAACCTAGAATCAAATCCGACCCGCCCATGCACAGTAGATTGTTTTAAGGTCATTGAATCACAACGCTGAGTGGAACCTCAAAGATAACTTACTCAATGTTCTGCTTTAGAGCAGAACTGACCCATTTGTAATATATCCTATTACCTCACTATAGGCCAAGAAAACCCAAAAACCTGATGAGAGAAACACGTAAGGTCCAAACCGAGGTTGTCTGGCCAACGCCATGATGATATCACCCCTGAAGATCAGAGCGTCTTAATCTGTGTTCACAAACCAGATTCAGAAGGTGCATAACACCAATCATCAAATATGAGTTTTGTGTTGTGACTATGTCCCTTTGCCTGGGCAGACATATCATAATGCTAACCAGGTTCTGAAAGAGGTTCTTGATGCCAAAAAGTTTTTAAAAAACCACAACAACTGTAGGAGTAGGGAGAAACCTTTGCCCACCTGACCCCGAACCAGCTGGGGAACATTGTCACCACCTTGGAGAGAAAGCCACTCCCGTTTCATGGCTGTACACGCTCTCAGTTGGCACCTCTGTGGTTTATCAGAATTTTTGTTAGGCTTTTAAACGAGAAATTAAACTTAACAGAGGAATGCTATGGATTCATATTTCATTGAATTTTAATAGAATAATCACTGGCAATTACTTAGCTTATAAAAATTGCTCTGCAAATGTTAAGAATATTCATTGGTGTGATGGGTGGGAGTTTCAAAGCATGATGAGAACTTTGCCTTTCACACAGCCTGATTTCATCACAAGGAGCTTACCACCACTGTGCTTCTTCCTGCCTCCATGGAAACCCAGATTCTCAGGCAGGAAGGATGCCCTGGGCTCCTTGGGTCAAGCTCCTACCCCTGTGCCAGTCTTTATGTGAACACGAGGGCTGCCCTCCCTCCGCTTCTAAGGGGGCTGAGCCCTCCTCCAGCTCGGAAGTTCTCTTATCTATGTGACCTCGATCATTCTCACCACACTTATTTCCTTTTCCAGCCCTCTGTGGATGTGGAATGATTTTCTGGAGAGAAGGGACGACTGAGACTAACCCTTTCTCTGTCCTGTCGCCCGCCCCCCAAAGGGCTTGGATGACCCCATACTCACTGACCTTCCCTCTGCCCTGACTCTTTAATTATCTTCAGCTCTCTCTGAAGCACAGGACTCCCACAACCCGGGAGCCACACACAGGCAGGCGGGTTTTTGATTTCTTCCGCCTCTTAAAGGACTCAGGACGAGGAATATTATGACTGGGGTAATTCTCAGCACTTAATCTTCCCGTTATTGTGTCTGTGTCGCCTCACTCTCTTCAACTGCCTCTCCCAGAGCTCCTTCCGTGTAAGCCTGCTGGGCAACCTTATTGTGGGGGGGGAAGTCTCTCAGTAGGAGACCCTAATCCTCTTATCAAGGGGATGGGGAGGCATATGGGGAGGGGTGGAGACGCTGTGTTCCGGTTTCTGTCCATTCAGTGGTGCCAGAGGGAGGAACTAAAGCCCTGGGCCTTCCCAGGGAGACCCTGTTTCTGGGAAGTTATGAAGAACATTGGCCAGCCTTTGCTTAAAGGGGTGGGACAAAGACCTGCGAAGCCAAGGCTTTAGGGCAACACTGAAGTGGGGTTTCTCAGGATTGGTCATGGAAGTTTCTATCCGCTGGTTCAAGGAAGGGCAGTCGTGGAAGTTTAGCAAATGGTTCAGGGTCCTTCCTCCTCCCAGGGCTGAAATGTCTAGCAGCCCCGCAGCTCCTGGGCTAACACTCTCGAGTCGTTGTGGGGTAGTCGGATCTGGAGAGATTCCTAGTCACCAGGCCGACCTCCCCCGAGTTAGTATCCTTATCCTCAGGACCTTCCTGTGGCCCGCAAGCGCACGGAGAGCTAACAAATGGCCAGGAATTCTCAGGAAGAACTAAAGCAGTTCATCTCAGTTGGGAGAGTTGAATCTCCAGAAACCTGCAGGAGGAAGCTGAGTCTAGGTCAGACAGGTATGGAGGTATAGGGGTAATTCTCTAGGAGAACCACGAGGGAAAGTTTACCACCTTCCTCTTCTATTCATCTACTCCAGCACTGAAGATTTGGGGTGAAGCGGGTGGCCCACAGACTGCTGCTGTTTGTATTCTCATGGGGTGCCATGAAGCCAGAGCTCTGGCCTGGCTTCTCTGGGATGTCTTTGGGATGGGAGACATATTCCAGACTTGGGGCTTCTTCAGGGCCATCATGCAGATCACATACAGCGGCACAGGCTGTACACTGCACCGTTCCAGACTGCTACATACTAAGCTCCACAAGGGCAGAGGTCTTTGCCTGTTTTGTCCATGGATGTACCTCAAGTGTCTAGAGCAGTGCCTGGTGCATTGTAAGTGGTTCTCCCACTGCCTCTCCCAGCCTCCCTGGGGGACCTCGGGACTTGGCAGGGTCATGGCACGTATGGTTACGAGCATGACCTCTGAAATCGAGCTCCCTGGGTTCCCATCCCAGTCAGACCACCTTAGGCACATCACATAGCCTTTCCTCACCTGTAAAGTGGGCATGTTAATAACAGCACTCCCCTCAATAACAAACAACACCGAACATGCGTTAAGCACTTACTGTTACTGGGTGCTCTTCTAAGCACTGTGCTTACACTGGTGTTAAGTCCTCACAAAACCCTAAGAAGAAGGTACTATCATCATCATGGAAGCACAGAGAGATTAAATAACTTACCCAAGGCTGCACAGTGCCAGTGGTAAAGCTGTGATACAAAGCTAGAGTTGTGCCAGCTCTCATACAGTTTTTAGAAGGGTGGAAGGTGCTGGGGCACCTGGGCAGCTCAGTCGGTTAAATGTCCAACTCTTGGTTTCGGCTCAGGTCATGAGCTCAGGTTCGTGAGTTCGAGCCCCGCATCAGGCACTGTGCTGACAATGCAGAGCCTGCTTTGCATTCTCTCTCTCCCTCTCTCTCTGCCCCGAACCTGCTCTCTCTTTCTTAAGATAAATAAGCTTAAAAAAGGAAAAAGAAGGACTAAACGTGCTTATTGGCAGTGCCTGATTCAGAGGAAGTCATAGCAAGTGTTAGCCACGGCTACACAATATTATTATTACCTCCCTTCCCAGCTCCTAGAAATCTACTTGGTCCCAGACGGCTACCCTGTTTATCCAAACAGGGCCTCCAGAGGCCCCTGAACTCCCGAGCCTCCTCCGGCCTACAGCAGCATGGAGCCGCCTGAGTCCTGCCAACATAGCTAATGCCATCTGCCCCTGAACTTGGTCTGTGTTTTCTAGTCAATTGTCTGCACGTCCTCTCTCCACGGATGGCTGGGACATCAGGCTCAGCTTAGCCCGAAAGTCCCCGGAGGGCAGGGAACATGGCGGTGTGAACTCAGCATGAAATGACACAGGTTTGGGATGACAGAGAAGCCAGTGACATCCCGGGGCTTGCTCACATTGAGGGGATGTCAGTAAGACTGTGGCTCACTGACCCCGTTTCCTTCCCCGTCATTTGGCAGAGGTTAAGGGAGAATGCGTCAAGCTTGAACAGTGTGCAGCCGACACAGGGAGTAAAGGCAGCAACGGGAAGGCAGGGGAGTAATACTAGCAGAGCATGACTTTTTGACAAGCCTGGACTCAAATCCTGGCACAGCCCCCTAGCTCTGTGTCCTCGGACGGGCGATTTCATGCAACCTCTCTGAGCTGGAGTTTCCTCATCTATAACACAGAACAAGAGTACCACCTACAAAGGGCTGTGTAAGGTGCTTATGAAGGACTTTATGTGAAGGATCCAGCACTGTGCTCTACACACAGCAGGTGTTCAATAAATGGTAGGCATTGTTACCATCTGGTCATTTGAGTGTTTGGGACATTGGAAGGCAGGGGTCCCGGCTTCAATTCACCTGCTAACTAACCAGGCAGTCTTGAGTCTTGAACAAGTCTGTTCCCTTCCGAGCCTCATCTCTTCCCACCGAAAATGAGGCCATATCTGGGTGATATATAAAGTTCATTAGAGTTCTGACTTCCTGTGTTCTTTGATTCCAAGTCATTTGTAGCCCTGGGGTACTTGGATTTGGCCTGAAGCTCCCAGAAGAGCCCAGTGGGTTTGCACCACTGTGCTGGAGCCACCTAAAAGCCCAGAACAAATTCCTCTCCCAGAGTCCAGTGACCAGACCTCTCCCCTGCCCGGGTGGAGGGCACACCAGGTTTGCAAGTTTTCTCAGAAGGGGACTCTATCCCCATTCCTAAATCCACACGGAAACATGAAAAACTTAATTATGGCTTAAAGATGGCGTCAGCTCAACAAGGGAGAGGAAAGGAGAAAAGCAAAACAACCCCAGCATAAGGCCAAACTCCACACTGCCCCTCCCAATCTATATATATCAACCCTTGTGTGAGAAGCAAGGCAGGGAGGAGGCTCTGGCTCGTTCCCCAATGACACATGCTATGATGAGAGAAGATCCTCTCATTATGTGTCCACTTAGCGCTCATTCCAACATGCCACAAAGTGGAAGTAATTAAGGAATCTGTGTCAACCTTGGGGCAACCTCTCCTAGTCCTCCTGCACACGGCCTCACACATGTGGGCACACAGAAATGTCAGCACTGGCTTCCCTTGGCTTTCCAAATTAAGATCTGATGGTGGCCTATGCAACGTTTTTGCGCCGAGTGTTAGCAGATGGGACCAGCACAGGGCCCTGACCAGCACAGCCAGGTGAACCAGGACTGGGTTAGGGCACACACACCAACGCCCATGGGCTGGGGGCAGAACACCTTCGGGACATAGGAAGGCCAAACCCAACACCGCTGTTTGGTACCGAGTCATCATGGGAAATTCTCTTCCTGTTCTACAGAGCTTATGCCACCTCGTTTGGATTTTATCCCCAGGCAGCAGAGGTAAGAAAGTAGTACAAGGCTGAGAAAGGTCTTACCCTTTTCCTGCTCCCCTCAAGGCTTCTGTGTCCGCCCCCCGCCCCCCGCCCCCGCAGATGCCTGGGTGCCAGAAAGGACCATATTGGGAAGAGGGCAGAGAAAGGCTGCTTGCTCCTCCCCAGCCGGCAAGAAACAGGCCCACAGAGGGTAGATGATTCCATAACCACTGACTTTCGATTCCTTCCTCACTCGCTCAATTCACCATTTCACCAAACACTGACCAGTCAGCACGGTGCTACGTCATGGGGAACAAGATGGGCTCACAAACAAGAAGGACATCTGAACCACAAAAGAAAGCAGACCG
The DNA here is from genome assembly GCF_018350155.1 of Leopardus geoffroyi. Classification (NCBI taxonomy): domain Eukaryota; kingdom Metazoa; phylum Chordata; class Mammalia; order Carnivora; family Felidae; genus Leopardus; species Leopardus geoffroyi. Next base: position 29,108,948 of record NC_059338.1, read on the forward strand.
GCCCCTTGTCATCTACAAATCGATAATGGGAATCACAAGATCGATAACTGAAATGACTGGGCTGGGTTCTGTGAATGACACCGACATAGGATATGGCACTCTATTCTCCAAGGCACCCAAGCATCCTTCTACAAATTGGACAGCATAACCCCGGCGTTTTCCTCATGCTGCAGGGCCTCGTCAGGGAAGGACTGACTGGACTGTCCTATTGACTCCTACAAGGGCAGGTCACCGGGTCACTGGGGATGCCAACAGATCCTGTGGGTCAGGCTCACTGGAGCGAATCCCTAGACTATGAACGCCTTGAAAACAGGTCAAAGTCGTATTCATCTTTATACATAAATGCCATTTAAAATTTTTAAATTATTTATTTATTTTTTAAAAAAATTGGGGCACCTGGGTGGCTCAGTCGGCTAAGCATCTGACTTCAGCTCAGGTCATGATCTCACAGTTCATGGGTTCAAGCCCTGCATCAGGCTCTGTGCTGACAGCTGAGAGCCTGGAGCTGCTTCGGATTCTGTGTGTGTGTCTCTCTCTCTCTGCCCCTCCCTGTTCATGCTCTGCCTCTCTCTCTCTCAAAAATAAATAATAAATCCTTAAAAAATTAAAAAAAATACAGGTTGCATGCCCAACGTGGGGCTTGAACTCACGACCCCAAGACCGAGAATGGCATGCTCTACCGACTGAACCAGCCAGGTGCCCCTTATTCATCTTCTACCTTTGGGTTGAGCACGGTGTTTGGCACAAGACAAACACCCACTGATGGTTTGTTGATTGAATGAAAGGAGAAATGAATGAATGAGTCACCACATGCTAGGAGTGAAGTTCAAAGGTAGGGGAGCAGGGCATAAAACGGAAGCCTTCCATTATCTCTCGTCTCATCTGTTTTCTTCAGGCTTGAGTACAGGCTCCCCTACAAAGCACAGGCAGACCCCAAATCTTTCCCTCCATCTAACCCTTCAAAGAACTTGGTATATCCTTGGCCGAGATGGGTCACCATGACGACCAGCCAGTGCAGGGCAGAAGCCGTGCAGTGAACCTTGTTCCTCTTCCCCAGGAGCCTTGGAGGAAGCAAGGGTTTCTCACTTTCTTTATCGCCTCCAGAGGCTCATTGGCACCCCACCCCACAGTGGAACCCAACCCAGCTAGCTGGGAAGGATGGTCTTCTGGCTGACAAGACTGGGGGACTCCTAAAGCCAGTCTGCAGCAGACGCTAAAAGTGAAAGTCCTCTCACCAACTCATCAGATAATAATTAGGACACAGTGCCTGGTTAGGTGGAGATCATTAGCCTCCAACAACGTGGCATACACATAAGGAAGCCATTACACTAACAAAACTGCAAATGTAAAAATAGAGCTCCACATAGTTTCCTGGTTACCACATTCTAATTCTGATGGTTTTTCAGTGCCAGTGAAATTTGGTTTCCTTTGTCCCCCGCCATGCCCTGGTTCCTCTGCGTGTGTACTTGTTGTGGGAGGCAATGGCTTACTTTCTAGATGCCCAGTCTCTACCCCCGTAAACCTCTACAAGTCTTGCCATGGAGTGCGTGTTGCTGCTCTGTTTTCAGGGTCACAATGGTCCCAAGACCACTGCTGGGGCCCAGGCCAGCAGAAGCCTCAAAAGGGCCCAGCCCCCAGCCAAGAGGAACACCCAACCACAAGCATACAGGGGACAAAGAAGGCAGAAATGGCATGTCCAATGACAAGGGTCAGGCTGTGTTCTATGCCCCAGCTTTGCCCACCAGAGCAAAACACCGAGACGAAGCTAAGACAAACTCTCTGGACAATCCCAGGTTTGCCAAAAGCAAGCTCATTCTCTTCCTGGGGCAACCAAAGGATAGGTAGAGCCGGTGCCCGGCAGGATGGAGTCTCCTGTATCTCTCGTGTGCACCACAGTCACCCTCTGGGTATTTCTTAAATGTTGCAAGAAAATCACACACACACCCAAACGCTGCGGACAGTTTAGATTCTGACCAATGTAGTGCCTGACAGGCATTCACCCATCCATTCATTCACCAGTCACTCATTCAGAGACACCTGCTGAGCACCTGCCGTGGGCCAGAGGCCAGACTGGGGATGCACCTGGGAACAAGCATTGTCTCTGCTCTTACAGAATATCACTGTATCCGACTTTCAGGGGTCTTCTTGGTGAGTCTCACATTCTGGCTCCTGAGGCTCAGTCACCAGGACTACAAAGCATCAGGTGACTATAGGTCACTATGTTGTGACTATAGGGTGCCACAGGAAAGATGATATGTGTGAGAGCGGCCTGTGAAAAGTGGTCCCGGGAAACAGTCATCAGGCAGTTAGCCAAACGTCTCTGGACACCATTGCTGGTTCCCAGTACACCTTCACTGTTCATCTGGGCTTTGCTTGGAACCTGGCTCTTACGTCTCAATCTCCCAGCTTGTTACTTTTTTGTCAGGCCCTCGGTGGCTCCTGAAACCGACCCCTGGATAATCAGGGCACCCACTGGCCGCTTTCCTAGCCTGACTCTGAAGTGCTGCTTGATTTCATGGACCAACCCTGGGTTGAGTCAAGCATGGCAGAAACTCAAAGTGCAATTCACAGGTTGACGTCTCATTGTTAAGAGAGGGACCTGTATTAGCAAAGTCACTTTTTCCACATGGGCAGTGGGGAGACATCTAGTCCAGTGGCCTCCCCACCCCCAAGAGGAAGTCTTTCCCCCAGAACACTTACCTGTGTAGGAGAAGCTCTCCTCAGTCCCACCAGGGGGGCCAGAATAGCCATCGAGGGCCCAGCTAGCCTGGGGGACGGGACAAGGTTCCTGGTCTGTCTGAAGCCTGTGGGACAGAGAACGGGTGGTCACTCATAGCAGGGGTTCTCCTGGCCTCAAAGCTTCTCCAAGGAGCTAAGGAAATCCCCTTGGAGCTCGGATCTTCTCCTCTGCTGTGCCCCGCACCCCTCTGGGCTGGACCCTCCCTGGCAGGCACGCACACGTGTGCACTCCAGCACGCAGCACGCCTTGGGCAAACTTTGGCCAGTGGTAGGGGCTCTGGGGGGGGAACTCCAGAGGGCAAGGGGATGCCCGATGCCAGTCACCCTTTGGTATTCCACACATTCCCAGGAACACAAATCACCCACAGGACAGAGGAAACCCACAGCAACTCCAGGCCTCGGGTCCTTCCTCCTGCTGCGATCCCTGCCTTCGGTCCATGCCTGCATTATAGCCATGCACACACAGAGGGAAGAGCTCCCTCTGAAGCTGAGGTCACTGACTCCTTATGACAGCTCAGGGGGCACACAGGCCTCCTTGGGCTTGCTCACAGCCCCGGGGAAGATGGAGGGGTAGGCTTAGTTGAGGTCACAATGACTCCAGGAGGATAAGTTCATGTTGGGCCAGTGTGGCAGCAGGAAGGAAGGGTGAGGTCTCCGGGCACCAGCTCCCAAGTGCATGCAGACTTCTGAGCACAACCCTAACCGTACAATCGCTCCCAGGAACAAAGGCTATGGGAGCTTTTATTATAGGCAATTACCCTGGGCTCTCAGAGCTGGCCCGCCCACCCGTCCGCCCGCTGTCTCCAGCTAAATGGACCCTTTGGCAGCTTGGTAGGAGGGGGAGGGGTGAGCTGTACACACAGGAGGGGAAGTTGACGGCTGGTCCTGGGGACGGGGGCTGGGTCAGGGGACCCTGTGAGTCTCCAGTGCGACTGAAATTTCGTCTTCCTCTCTCCAGTTTTTCCTTTTTTCAACCTAGATGGCTGGGCCTCTGGGCTCAGCTCTGTTGTTAACTTGCTGTGCAATGCAGAGCAAATCTTTTCTCTCTCTGGGTCCCGCTTCCATCATGGGACAGAAGAGATGACCTCCAAGGCCCAGATCAGTCTGACAGTCCAGGGTTGTGTGAGGTGTTTGCTGCCCCTGGATGGCTCTTTCTAAGCCATGCAGGTAGTATTGAGTTCTTGTGTGTGTGCAGGCCCCTAAGGTGGGTGCTTGCAATAGAGCTGGGTGGGGGTACTCCGAGAAAGCAGGAGACCTCATCTTGCCCTGGGGACTGCTCAGTATGATGGGGTCATTCACCATGTACTACTATCAATTCAATGTCAGCCTGATGTTTGAGTACTATGGGGATAAAGAAAAGCTGAAGTCGCTTGGTTTCCTGGAAGAAATGAGTATAGATCTGGGGTTTTGAAGGAATGCAACACACTGCTGAGAAAATAATAGGACATTCAACTGGGGAGAGGGAATTCTATACAATGTATACATGTTTCACTGAATAGCATTGTATATGTAGAGCTAGGCACCGCCTGACCCAGAGCAGATAGGCAGTAACTAGCGTTAGAAATACAAATAGTTTGGGGTGCCTGGGTGGCTCAGTCGGTTAAGCGTCCCTGGCTCAGTCGGTTAAGCGTCCGACTTCAGCTCAGGTCATGATCTCGCGCTCTGTGAGTTCGAGCCCCGCGTCAGGCTCTGTGCTGACAGCCTGGAGCCTGCTTCGGATTCTGTGTCTCCCTCTCTCTCTGGCCCTCCCCCTTGTCATGCTCTGTCTCTCTCTGTCTCAAAAATAAATAAACCTTAAGGAAATACAAATAGTTTGGGGCACCTGCGTGGCTCAGTGGGATGAGCGTCCAACCGAGGTCATGATCTCACAGTTCATGAGTTCGAGTTATGCGTCTGTGCTGACAGCTCAGAGCCTGAATCCTGCTTCGGATTCTGTGTCTCCCTCTCTTCTCTGGCCCTCCCCCCCCCCCCCAGTCATGCTCTGTCTCTCTCTGTCTCAAAAATATACAAATAGTTTGGGGCGCCTGCATGGCTCAGTTGGATGAGTCTCCAACCGAGGTCATGATCTCACAGTTCACGAGTTCGAGTTCTGCATCTGTGCTGACAGCTCAGAGCCTGGAGCCTGCTTCAGATTCTGTGTCTCCTCCTCTCTCTCTCTGCCCTCCCCCTCTCTGCCCTCCCCCACTCACACTCTGTCCACTCTCTCTCAAGTAAACATTTAAAAAAAAATACAAATAGTTTGCTCTCATGCTTGTTAGAGCCTGCACTGGCCCAGGAACACTGAGGAAGGCAGCCTCTATCGCTCTAACCTCAGTTGATTTCACACTTTCATCTCTGCCTGCCTCCACCCCCCCCCCCCCAAACTCAGCCAGGAACCCCAGTGTCTCTCCTCTGTCTCTCCTCACTTTCACTTTCCAGCCCAAATGGACAGTTTCATCTATGTTAGAAGTTGGCTAGAGGTTGAACCTGAGAGAAGAAAACCAGTAACCCTATCCTGACACCATTGCCTGTACCCTCCTAACTGAAGTCTGATCAGAGGAGGGAAGGAGAGAACTGTGAGAAAAGGAAAACACTTGGCAGTTGGAAAAAGGCAGCAACAGGGTGGTGATCCTTTAGGCGGCCTTTTTCCAGGAGAGCAGAGGAGAAGGAGGTTGAAGACCTGAGGAAACCTGAGGGAACCTGAGAGAACCACAAGTATGAGACCAGAGGATCTGGGAGCAGACTGAGAGGCATTTATGCCTTTTCTGGGTCCAGCGAGCAGGGGCAACCAGAGGGAGGCAGCGGCAGGTCCGAGAAGAGGCAGGAGATGAACTTCATTGGGAAGGCCCACACTCAGATCCTAGGAAAGAGATGGTTATGGGCAAGGAAAAAGATGGCTGATGGATTTGTTCCTGGAGAAGCAGGTCAGGCAGGACAGGCTGGAGACGGGGAGAGGAGCATGATAACCTCTCTTCTGTGATCAGCTGGAGGTTTGCAGAAGGCCAAAGTAAAGGCTAAGGTGCTGGGGGGTGGGGGCAGGAAATTTCCATGAAGACAGGAGATCTGTGACTTCTAGGGAGCAAATGGCACCTCCTTGGCTATGAAACTTGCAAAGGTAGCCCAGCCTGGCCCTGGGCAGCAGCTCCAGGTCCCACGGGGCGTACCGGGCTCCCACCAGCCTGCTTGGGGCACACAGGGGTGCCTTCGTCCTAATCTTTCCTTGCCCAAACCATGACCCTCCCTACCACCCTAATCCAGGGCCAGGATTAGAGCAGGGTGTAGGAGGGAGCGTGGTAAAGGACCGCCTCCTCTCCGGGGTTGGTACAACACATTTCCACTTCTGTTTCAAATGCAAACATGCAATAAATGTTTGTACATGTGCTGCCAAAGCGAGCATAACATGCAGTAAAGTGTTGCATTGGAATGTTCCGAGGAAGGAGTTCTGACCTCTTTGAAAAATGTCAGAGTCTAAATCTGCCAAGGGACTTGTAGGGTAGGTAATGTAAAATCTTAAACAATTTAATGCCTAGACACTTTTCCCAAAGATTGAATTCAAAATGAAGGAGATCAGGTAGGAGAAGAAAGTCAAAGAGTCACCAGGGAAACACTGTACTAATTGGGAAAAGGCCACGCGAAGGAAGGTCTGCCCTGCATTTTTGCTTCCTTGCGTTCTCTCATCAGTGGGAGAATCTACGTGGAGGGCACGAGGGACAGAAGTGAGGAGCTCCTTAGGAAAAGCCACACGGAGTGCTGCATGGGCAGTCCTTCAGGCAGAAGAGATGCTCCGAGAGGCAGGGATCGCCCAGGTAAGAATGTCCTTTGATCGTGGAGTCAGCTAGAATGCCTGCCATGATGGGAAGCTCACTGCCTTATCAGTAATTTGTAAACCTCGCCAGTTGCTGGAAAGTTTTTCCCACTCACCTTCCAGTCTGTCTCAAACTGACTTCCAACCACCATGATGCTTAGTGCTCTGGAGCTGCACCAGGTAAACCTAAGTTATCTTACAACATGACAGCTCTTCAAATATTTGAGAACAGCTCTCAGAGCCTCTCGCGAAGCCTTCCTTTTCCAAAGTAAACTGCCTCGGTTCCTTTCACCATTCTCCTCACACCTTTTTTGGATCCCACACCAACCTGTCCGTCTTTCTTGAAATGTGTTTTTGTGCATCAGTGTCCTTTTAAAATGTGATGTCCCGAAGTGATACTCTAAAAGAGGCCTGACCACATGGTGAACAGAGTGGGAATATTGGCTTCCTTGTCCTGGACACTGGACATCTACTGCTGAGGTGTAAGAGTGCCCGGAACTTTTCAGAGCCTGAGTCACACTGTTGGCTCCTAATAAAAGTCAAAGCTCCTCACGGTTTCCAGTGCCCCCCTCCAGACGCTCTGTCACCACAGAGACTCCCTATGTCCCAGGAATGGTGTACCAACTTTTTAAACCCCAAACGGAAGTGGGTTTCTCCTCACACTAGCACAGAGAGAAAACCCAGAAAGTCAGGTTAGTCAGGGAGGTACTTAATTTGCATTTGAGCCTCTCTAAACCATGTGACGCTCAGTAGTTAAAACTTGGTTTCCTTACAAATAACCCAGTGAAGAAATGGGCAGAAAACATGAATAGACACTTCTCTAAAGAAGACATCCGGATGGCCAACAGGCACATGAAAAGATGCGCAACGTCGCTCCTCATCAGGGAAACACAAATCAAAACCACACTCAGATATCACCTCACACCAGTCAGAGTGGCCAAAATGAACAAATCAGGAGACTCTAGATGCTGGAGAGGATGTGGAGGAACGGAAACCCTCTTGCACTGTTGGTGGGAATGCAAATTGGTGCAGCCACTCTGGAAAACTGTGGAGGTTCCTCAGAAAATTAAAAATAGACCTACCCTATGACCCAGCAATAGCACTGCTAGGAATTTACCCAAGGGATACAGGAGTACTGATGCATAGGGGCACTTGTACCCCAATGTTTATAGCAGCACTCTCAACAATAGCCAAATTATGGAAAGAGCCTAAATGTCCATCAACGGATGAATGGATAAAGAAATTGTGGTTTATATACACAATGGAGTACTACGTGGCAATGAGAAAGAATGAAATATGGCCCTTTGTAGCAACATGGATGGAACTGGAGAGTGTTATGCTAAGTGAAATAAGCCATACAGAGAAAGACAGATACCATATGGTTTCACTCTTATGTGGATCCTGAGAAACTTAACAGAAACCCATGGGGGAGGGGAAGGAAAAAAAAAAAAAAAAAGAGGTTAGAGTGGAAGACAGCCAAAGCATAAGAGACTCTTAAAAACTGAGAACAAACTGAGGGTTGATGGGGGGTGGGAGGGAGGGGAAGGTGGGTGATGGGTATTGAGGAGGGCACCTTTTGGGATGAGCACTGGGTGTTGTATGGAAACCAATTTGACAATAAACTTCATATATTGAAAAAAAAATACTTGGTTTCCTTAATGTGGCCATTTTAGTAAAGTTATATATATATATTTTTTAATTATTATTATTATTTTTAATGTTTATTTATTTTTGAGAAATAGAGCATGAGCGGGGGAGGGGCAGAGAGGGAGGCAGACACAGAATCTGAAGCAGGCTCCAGGCTCCGAGCTGTCAGCACAGAGCCCGACGCGGGGCATGAACCCACAAGCCATGAGATCATGACCTGAGCTGAAGTCAGACGCTTAACCGACTGAGCCACCCAGGCGCCCCAGTAAAGTTATATTTTTATTTAAAAAGCGTGTGTACTAAGGACACCTGGGTGGCTCAGTTGGTTAAGCCACCGACTCTTGGTTTCAACTCAGGTCATGATCTCACAATTCGTGGGTTTGAGCCCCACGTCAGGCTCTGTGCTGACAGTGTGGAGCCTGCTTGGGATTCTCTCTCTGCCCTTCCCCTGCTCTCTCTCTCTCTCTTTCAAAACAAATAAACATTTAAAAAAAAGGAAAAAAGAAAAAAAAGCATATGTACTTGATGGACATGTTTTCCTATGCACTCAAGTCGCCACGTCTAAAGAAAACTAGAGACTAATTTGTTGACCATGTTGTTATGAATGGTGGCTGGGCCACTGCCAAAGGTGGTGACCCATCTGACCATTTAGAAAGCAATACTGACTGTCCTTGGTAGGCCAGGCACGAGGTAAACAGTTATGTATAAAGAAATATGGTAAGTGGACAGAAAGAGAGTGAGTGACAGACAGACAGATACAGAGTATTATGGGAGGGCCAGGAGGAACAGTTAGGACTTCACTATGAACTGAAGGCACCATGCCCATGACAATGCAGTTAGTCTAACTCACAGTGGTGGCAAATATCCCAGATGAGCTGGGTGAGACTGACCTACCTACCTGCACCTCTAGCTGCTTAAGCATCCACAACACCCTAATCTACTGTCTCAGAGCCCAGGGAGATGGACATTTTGGGATGGTACTCTCCTTATGATCCTGTTTGTTACAGAGTCCCCAGAGTTGAGGCCTCTGACAAAAACCTTGCATAGATCCTGGTCCACCTTTTATGTCCCCAATCCTATCTCCGCTCTCCCAACTCCTTGCCTCACTTCCTCTATACTCTGGGCCCCCTGGTCTCCACCAGCTACTCATCACCTAGGCTCCCTCCTCTTTGGACTTGCCACTGAATCCCAGCTCCATGCTTCCCTCCCTTCCTCCCCATCTGCCCCCCACCCCAGCTCACCTGTACTGGAAGGGGGCTACTGTGGCTGTGACTGGCTGACTCTGCTGATGGACCGAGGCGAAGCTGATGGCCCCTGGGGTGGGGGAGGGGCGCTTGCTCGGCACAGGGCTGCACACTGGGGAAGAAGCCCCTGATGCTGTCCCGGCATCAGGCTCCAAAGACTTCAAGACCCCTGGACTTTTGTAGTTTGTATCTCTTTGGTCCTTTCCCGGGTGGTTAGGAGGTTTTCGACCTTCAGGAGCCCCTGGTATTTGAGTTTCTCCATGAGAGCTCATTCGGGATGGGCTCCTGCCCCGGGTCTGGCGGACTGGAATCCCTTCCTGAGCCACCTTCTTCTTTCCCTGGGTGCCTTGTGTCTCCCCAGTTCTTCTGGACCCAGCCCGGCTGGAGAGGGCAGCTTTGGGGCTTGCCCTGGGACTGCTCCATGGGGAGCTGGAGAGGCCTTCACCACCCTCAGCTGACTCTCTCCCTGCCCCAGAAGTCTTGGGGGAGCCTCTTCCCCGAGAGGCCTTAGGAGAGGAGTTTCTGGAAGGGCCTCCTGCTTTGCCCAGTCTCGGGGAGGCCGAACGCTGGGGGCTCAGGGCCAGGCCAGCCTGGCGTGGCCGCAGCTGGGGAGAGGCGCCCGGTGTATGAATCCTGGTCTGGGAAGCAGCCCGAGGCACAGGTATGGAGGAGGCATAGTGGGGCCGGCTGGCCGAGTTCACATTGGCCATCCCATTCATGGTGAGCAAGGTGGCAATGAGGACTACTGTCCTGCAGAGAGAGGAGAGGAAAGAAGATCGTTAGGCACCATCCTGAGTTTCCGTCCCTGAGGGTATAAAGATGATGATGCGGTCAGGGGAGGAGGCATCAGCATCCAGGCTGGACACGGGGACTCCTGGCTTCACATCCTGATTCAGTCAGTGCCTCCTTGCCTGACTCTGGACAAAAACCCCTTTACCTCCCCTCTCTGAAATGCTGCTGTGAGTCTCCTATCCAGACACATATGTGAAAGTGTTTTGGGAACTATGGTGCTCTCTACAAACGGAGTTAAAATTTGACTTCCCTTGCCTCTGTTGCCCTCCACTGATAGGGGATAGACCCTTCCTTGTAGCCTGAGTCTACAAGGCACTGACCACGGTAAACCAACTTCCTTGTGCCATCTGCCTTTGCTCTGCGTGTTCCTTCCACTTGCCACTTTATCTGCCAAAAGTGCCCAGGATACCTCTCCAGCGGAGTGTAATCCTCCAGATCCCACTGGGCCCAAAGGCGGAGCAGCCGATCCCAATCCCCACCAACCATAAACTTGCGAACCTTCTCTGACCTCGGGCTCCTGCCACCTGGCTCATACTATTCACTGGTCCTTGTTGATGCCCATCTCTCCTGGTCCCTATCCACTGCCCCCACCCCTTCAGTCACTGGAGATTTGGGCACTGGACTCAGTCTTCCTTTCTAGCCCATTCCCCATCCACCTCCCAACCTAGCAAAAGTGACCTCTGCCACCCTGGGCCTCTGGTCTCACAGATTAAGTGTCCCACGTTTAGATACAGGCAGAACCCTCTAGGTACCCCCCCTCCCCCAGCACTCAATCCCTTCCCTCCCAGACCCTGATCCATTAATTATCGCATCTCTCTCCCACACCCTCAACCTCTCCTCCTCTACCAGCTTCTCTTCCCTGCCATGTTAATTAATGAATTAATTGCTCTATTAATCACTTTCATTCCCAAGGGAATTTGAAGCCATTTACAAAGACACAATCAATCAATTTCAGATAGGTGAAAGAGTTAAGTGTAGGAAATGTAGAAAATGAAACCATAAAAGAATTTTCAGAGCACACACATAAATGCTTCCATAATTTTGTTGTGGGAAAGGCCTTTAGATGCCCCACGTCAGAGGCAGAAATTACAAAAGAAAGCACTGATAGACTTGAGTGCATAAGACTGAAAATCTCTGTATGAACACAAGAGCCCTTTCAAAACGTTCAAGCCACCAAGAAACTACAAAGATACTTGCAACATATATGGGGGACAAGGAGTTAATACCTTTAAGCACAGGGAATTCTACCAAATCAATAAAAGAAAGCAAATGCCCCACAGGATAAAAAGCAAAAGACTTGAACAAGGAATTCACAAAATAATACATACAATTGGCCAAAACCCAACAAAAAGAAAAGGCCTCCTTAAAATCGAAGAGATGCCCGTTAAATGTTATCATTTCTGCTATGAAATTTACTACCTTTTAGAAAATGCATATTATCCACCATTGGTACAGGGCCACAGGGCTCTCATACACTGCTGTGGGAACAATGCCAGATCTAGAAATGTGTCCTAGGGAAAGGATTGAAAATGTAGGCAAATGTTTATGTACGAGGAGGCAAATGCTCAAGTTGACTCTCCAGGGGTAAACGGGCTCTGGGTGAAGACGGAGACAGAGGACATGTGGGCAGAGAAAAGACCACCACGGTACAGCTGGTCCACCCAAGACCACTGGGGTGGCCCCTTTCACACTGTGGAAAAAGCTGTCGGCAACTGCAAGGGATTGTTTCTGGCTGTTGTTGGCCTTGCTCTGACCTTTGACTCTGTGGCCCGGGACCAGTTACAGGCTAAACTGTGAGAAGTCAATGTAGACCCCTAAACATTGATGGATTTATAGAACTACAGCACGAAATGACCGAGAGTCAGGGGTTCAGGACTGCCCTACTCACGGATGAAATAATTTCCACTAGGAAGAGAAATACAATGACCTCCTCCTCCTTTCCTCTAATTTGTACCTGAATGACTTGATGCCACTATTGAATGAGCTGAATGTCCTCCAGCAGACAGGGCAAAGCCGTGTGTGTTCAGACGCGCGCAACCAGCTTGCCACCACTCCTCCAGTGGCTGCCCCATCACCTAGGCCCGCAGGACCCCGTCCAAGGCTTCCCTGACTCCTACTTCCTTCCCACCCACCAGGCCACAGTCTGAAAAGACGCTCTTAAGTCACCCTTTGCCTGCCCACCGTCTCCCATACAGGGCGTGCTGCCCTGTCCCCAGCCCCCAGCATGCCGAAGACAGTCCCATTGGAGGGCCTGAGAAGTACTCTCACAAAGAGATCTCAGAATGTGTCAAGTAGGTACTAACAGCAGCTGTGAGACTCTCCATGCTCAGCCGGCAAAATAAGAACAGGATAAAATCTAGCAACTGCTGCCAGGTGGAGAAATAGAGGGTCTTTAAGATAAGAAGGAGCACTATGCTTTAGCCTGGCCTCAAGACCGTAGTGAGGATTCCTCCCCAGTAGCGGTGAGAGCAGATTTACTCTGTCATCCTTCTCCTATCCCGCCACTCCACTAACGATCAGCTACGTGCCTCACTGACAATGCCAAGCAGGACCAAAGGGACAAGAATGGACCCGATGAAAGGTGTGTGTGTAGTCCCTGAGCTGCTGACCTTGGCGTCCAGCGCAGAGCTGAGCCATGCACTGGCCGACTGAGCTAATCAGCTGACCACCCACGACAAGGACCCAAGACCACTGACTCATGACAGCCATACCCCCGAGATTTCAGCGTTCCCATGGTTAATCCCTGCACTGGCACGGTGCCACACAGGCCACTTCTGCCTCTCCCCTTGGGCTGAGTCCCCATCAGGGGACCATGGCCACATGAGCGCACCAGACCACCCCCTTTGGGAGCTACCTCTGTGATGAAACCTAGAGCTGTATCTAGGCTCCACCTGCACCTCTCCTGGGAACCGCTCCCCTACCCACGTTGTAGTGCCCAGGGACCCCCCAAGAGCCCAACTCACCTACGTTGTCCCTGAAGCATCCCCAGATTCCCCCAAGCCCTATATCAAGGACTGACCAGAGTTCCAGCCAAGAGAGCCCTAAGGCGGAGAAAGCTGATTCTACTTCACTTGCTAATGGAGCAGATGCAGTTGCTGCTTTCACTGGATCATCATTTTTTCAAAGGCTGATGGAAGAAGATTTAAAAACATTCCTGTGGTAGGTCACAGGAGCCACACCCCTCCCTCTTCACTGCAGTTGGGGCCCTGCTCTCTCCCGCCCCCCGCCCGTGCCCATGACAGCCCTCCCCTAGACCAGGAACAGCACCACACAGGATGTAACAACCACTCTCCCAGGTGGGAGCCTAGGAGAATCAGACCACCCTTAGGTCTACAATCAGGTGGTGGAGGAGGGATCCCCAAATACATTGAGCTCTTTTAGCCTGGCAGGAAAGGGGACACAAAGGAGCTTTCCTGGTTTGCCTTTAGAGTGGGAACTCCCAGGTGCTTCAGTATCCTTACAGAGATCTCAAGGGGACACCCAGCAAATCCCTCTTCCCTAGACAGTATCAGGATCTCTCTTTCATTGAGACATGGTTTCTAACCCTCACAACAACCTTCTAAAGTAGCTTTTATTATCCCCATTTGCCAGGTCAGGAAAACAAGGCTGAGAAGGTTAAGTCAGCTGCCAAATGACAAACATAGCTAGAGAGCAGTAAAGCTGTGATTCAAAAGCAGATGAGCAGGACCCTGAGGCCCAAGGATGGATTCCCTAGACCACAGCTACCAGTGCAAGTCCAGCCTCAGGAGGTACTCCTCAGCCTCCATATCCACAGTTGTTGCTGTGATTGACAGGTCTGGGCCTTCCAGAGATGTGGGGGAGGGTAGAGGGGGCATTAATCCAGTTCACAGGGTGGAAAACAGAAAAGGAAACCAGTCACGGGCCTCTGGAGGAGGCCTCCTCCTCCTCTCTTTTTCTCCAGCACTCCTCAGATCTAGCCAGCTACCCTTGTACTGTTCATACCCTGTTTGCCTTTGGTGGTACTAGGGGGTCAAGGTGGTCTCAGGGCACTGCCTTGTAAGAGGCTATAGGCAATGAATGCGGCTGGGGAGGGAGATAATGGGCCAAATCCAGCCTGGCCACATGCTTAATATGCCCAGTTGGCAGCAGATGGCATACTTGGGGTAGGTGGGAATTGAGGAGGAAGACTATGGAATTACAAGACTACAGTAGATGGGAGACCTGGGGAAAAGGGGGGAGAGAGTGCTCATGGGAGGCAGGGTCTTAACTGAGACACATGGACAATAGTATCTCCAATAGTATCTCAAGGGTGAGGCCTCTGTGCAGATGATCTCTGCTGCGGCCCCAAAAGTTATCTACTGGCCATGGCACCCAAGCTGCATTGTTAATGGACCGAGTGATTTGGGAAGCTCCCATACTTGCTCTGGGGCTCAGTTTCTCCTTCTGTCAAATGAGGGGGAAATTCTGCCTCCTTGCTCTCCATAGCTTCATGTCCTAAGGAGGCTGAACGAGGTAGTATCTAGAAAATGTTCAGCCTCCTGGGGAGAACAGGGTTAGCTGTAATGGCTTCCATTTCCTGGTGCTCACTGTCAGACAAAAATGTCCTAGAGAAGCAGGACAATCTATATCTCTTTTGGACAGGCCCTGTTGAAGTACTGGCTGTCAGTACTAATCATCTTTTGTGATACCTTCACAATATATCTGGGGAGGCTCAAGGGCAGAAGGCGAGGAGCTAGGAGTGGAAACAAGGAGACCATTTCTTTCTTATGTGAATGTGTGTGTGCATGCACATGTGGTGCTGGGGAATCCTACCAGATCCCCTACTCCTCAACATGCTCTCTCTTCTTCCTTCCCCTTCTTCCTTCCGCCCTGATCTGCAATTTCATTTAACCTCAGTGAATAGATTCATGAAGAGGGTCTCACTTGAGACCTTGTTTCTTAGTTCACTCATTCCAGGGATCTCTGTCCTCAATAAATTACATTAGGGAGTTAATACTCCCCATTACAAAAGCTCGTAGCACTTTCGAAAGGATTCACAGCAAGATCCCTCTGTTCAACAACACACACCTTGGTTGAATACCTTCCACATGCCAGGTGCATTGCCAGGTGCTGTGGCAATCACCATGGCTGAGACCTAGGTTCTGCTCTCAGGGAGCCAACAATCTGGTATGGGGAAGCAGGAAACATGCGCAGTCATCACAAGCACACATGCGGTGTGTCAAAAGAGGCAAAACAAAGTGCTATGGGGCTGTGTGTGTATCAGTCTGACAATAAGGTAGAATCAGAGAAGGCTACAAGGAAGAGGCAGCAGCAGGGTTGGGGGTTGGTCTGAGATCTGGCAAACAGCAGATTTGATGACTGAACCTCCCATGCCCAGGGGTCTATCCATCAGTGCTCCAATACATACTCTGCTCTGCAGCGTAGTGGTGACAGAATAAACTCTGGAGTCACAGTGTCTAGGTCCAAAGCTTGGCTCTGCCATTTGCTGATGGTGTAGCTTTGGGCAAATTCCATAAACTCTGAGTTTCCTCATTGGTAAAATGAGGCTGAGACTAGGATCTCCTCTTCACTGCTTTGAAGAGTAAATTAGTTAATACATGCAGTGCTTAGAACGGAACCTGGCACATAATAAGGACTCAACAAGTATTGTTATTATGATCATAGGGACAAAGGACTTTTTTCCAAGTGTCCTTCCATCCTAGATGCCCAGGGATGGAGGCTGAGCTGCCTGGTTCTTCCGGAGCCTCCAGCAGAGCAAAGGAGATCAGAGACCCTGCCAGGCTTGGATCGAAAACCTGTAGCATTAACAGGAAAAACACTGCCCATGATGGATGCAGTAACACCCACCAGTGGATGGGGTAGGAAACTAGATAGTTTGGAAATTGTGTAATGGAAAGAGTAAAGGCTTCTGAGTCAGGAAGACCCGGGTTCAAATCCCAGATTTGCTACTTCTTGCTATGTGGCTTTAGATAAATTATTCAACTTTTTTGAGCCCAAAGTCCTCATCTGAAATAAGCGGTCATAGAGTTTTGTAAAGATTAAATGAGAGAATAAAGATAAGGTACTTAGCACGGTGCCTGGCGCATAGTAGGTACCCAAGAAATGGCAAAAATTATGTTAAGGAGAACAGCTGCCCTTCTTCCCAAAAGGGAAGGAGACAAATTCAGACACAGACTGGGACAATCTGATGGATGGCAGGTGAGTCGAGAGGCTGGTGGCATCCAGGAGAAGTGGCACAGTCCCAGCCATTGAACACAGTGTGTAGCCCTACCCAACATGTACTTCCATTTTGTCCCCCTCTACCTTTTTCAGTCCACACCCCAACTGTCTGTTCTCTCATCCTAACCCTAGGGTCTTGCTTTATTTTTAAATCCAACACTTTTTAATTGCATTTACTGACTGCATGCCAGGCACTGTTCTGTTTTTTAACCTACATTAACTTGCAATTGGCCTATGAGTTGGTGCTATTATATTATCATTCCCACTTCACAGGCAAGTGGCAGCAAAGCACAGAGAGGCTGAGGAATTTGCTCGTAATCACACAGCTGGTAGATGGGAGAGCCAAGATTAAGCACAGACAGTGGAACCAGCCAGTGCCTGTAACTACCCTGCTCTGTTGCTCATCCTACAGCCTCAATCCAGGCCTCACAGCTGACTCCCTTGCACCCCCAACCTCCCAGCTTTTGTCAGCCTTGAATCATTCTGGCCTCAGGCCCCATCAGGACAAACAGAGGCCCCTGGCTCCGCAATGCTCTGTAAACCCCAGAGCCAGGAAGTAATTTTGGCCTATAAATATTTCACTCTAGCTCGGAATGTGGGGAGAGCTTAAGCGCCAGTTCCCTCAGATCTGCGGGGTCAGAGGCGGGATGAGGGGAGGGAAGGCGGGCACTGTATTCAGCGGTCCCTTCCAGGTCTGGAGGACTAGCCAGGCTGCAGATTCCCAGCCAAGACTCTCTGCCGCCCTTTCTGCCCTTGAGACTCCCGCAGAGGTGGCGGAGTGGGCGGGGCGTGCGCTGTGCGCGGGGCGGCGGCCGTGGTGCTGATAGGACAGCTCCTCCTGCAGTGGCCCCGTTAAAGGAGCCGCGTCTGCGCTTTGTGAATGTGGTTAGCATGCCCATTTCAAAAAGTCAGAACATTTTAACCACAGCATCAAAAGGGTGGATATGGAAGAAGAGAAGAGAAGAGAAGAGAAGAGAAGAGAAGAGAAGAGAAGAGAAGAGAAGAGAAGAGAAGAGAAGAGAAGAGAAGAGAAAAAAGGGGGTGCTTGGGTGACTCAATCGGTCAAGTATCCCACTCTTGATTATAACTCAGGTCATGATCTCACGTTTGTGAGTTCGAGCCCGACGACCGGATCTGTGCTGACAGCCTGCTTGGAATTCTCTCTCCCTCTTTCTCTGCCCACTCCCTGCTCATATGCGCTCTCTCACAAAATAAACATTAAAAAATTTTTTTAATAAAAAATAAAAGAGAAGAAAAATGAAAGAGAAGGAAAAGAAATGGAGGAAGGAAGGAAAGGAAGGAAGGGAGAGAGGGAGGGAGGGAGGGAGGGAGGGAGGGAGGGAGGAAGGAAAAGCAAAAAAAAAAAAAAATGTCTGGGAAGTGGGACTCTGGGTGCTGGTCAGATGACTCCATCATGAGCTGAGTGAATTTGGGCAAATGATTTATCTTCCCTGGTTTGTTACTGAAAGGGTGAAACATAAGGAGGAAAAACTTGGCTTCTCAGGAAGAGGGAAAGATGGTTAAAGTTTGCAGTATCTCTAGACTCAAGCACTCAGGTACAGATGCTGCACAGTAGAGGGTAGTGGTTAAGAACATTGGACCTGGAGCATCTTCCCAACACCCCACCCCCATGCAAAGCTAACTTCCACTGCAGCTTCCTAGCTTGTGGTCCTGAGCAAGCTATTTAGCCTCCCTGGTCTGCTTCCTCATCTGTAAAATAGGAATGATAGTAATAACAATATCTATATAACGTCGTTATAAAAATTCAGTGAGTTATTATAGGAAAATCATTAAGACAGTGCCTGGCTCATACAAACCCATACAAATCACTGAATAAATGTTAGTTATTAAGTCAACTAGAGCATCAGCACAGCATGTATCTCCCTTCTCTGTTCTACTCACATGTCCCACTGGCATCTTTTGTCACAGACAGTCAGAACAACATAAATGTTATCACATATATTTCTCTCTAACCTAAATTTCTATTTCCTCATTTGAGTATGAGTAGGACAGAGTTTACATGGGATTGGGGTAGGGAGGATAAACAAAGTTGGAGAATTTTCCAAAATAAACTGTGGCAGGGACTAGTGAGAGACATGGGGAAACCTCTCTCGCGGGGCCCCTTCTGAAGTTGAGGCAGTCCTGACAGCAGGAGGGTGGCTTAGGGGCAACCTCTTCAGAGGCAGCAGGTGGACAGGATGACTCTCAGGGATCCACACACTACAGACAAAACTGGACTCACACAGGCCTCTATGCAAGATTTCTTCCTCTACCTGCCATGTACTGTCTTCTGTCCTTGAAAGCCTGACTGGCTCCTCCCAGGGCCAAACCTCAGCTTGGAGGCCCAGCCTGGTCCATGGAGGCTGAACACTTTAGGGAACAGAGACTTGTGTCCTCTGATGCCCCAGCAAAGAGGTGACTTGTGTTGCCTCACCTCTTGGCCAAGTATCACATATATAGTGTTATGCTCACACACACATACACCCACTCACCCACACCTGCCCACATCCACATACTGATAGTCACTCACACTGACCCATATCCACACACTGATACACACACACACGTGTCTGTAGCTTCAGTCTGTCTTCCTCTCCCTGTCCCTTCCCTTTGGCCCATTTCCCATCCAGTCTAGAGATGAGGGGGTACTCTGTGTCCTCCTATCTTTGTCCATCTCAAGGGCTCTGGGCTCTCCAGCAGTGTGCTCACAGGCTTTCCTTGGAAAAATAGGCCCCAACACCTTCACTATGTGTACACAATTTTGGAGCCACCTGGGCGCCCCTCCACAATTTTCACTTAAGATTTGTGGATTATAGATTTTCTACAGCTCACACGGAGTTAGAGATGGGGGATAAAGGCAATTGATAACATCCCTATTCCTAGAGGAAGGAACTTGTCCCAAGCCACACCACCGAGTAATGGTGGTGCTTGGGGTGACTCCTGGTCCGGTGCTCTTCCCCACCCCACACAGTCTCCCCTCCACGTAAGACCCTAAGGCTGGGCATCATGGGGGAGTCCCCTGGGCTAAGGACTGGACTGCAATGACTACTTACTAAATGTTTCTCCTTCTTTTCCAGCCTCTTATCTCTGCCAGTCTCTAAGGACAGAGATCAAGGAAAGTCTGAGATGTGGGTGCATGGTAGTGGGGCCATAGTAGAGGAGGTTTGAAGCCAGCCCCCTTCCCCAAGCTCTTAGCCTGTAGGTTTTAGGCTCCAGTAAACCAGCTAAGGACCATGTAGCTTGGCTTGCTCCTTAGCAGAGAAGGTGATCACCCCAGTCAGTACTGAGAAAGGGACGGGATGGGCAGCCAGCAGCATTGTCTCTTCAGGGCAAGCATGGACAGAGTGGGCAGAGCATTGGCAGGAGGCAAGGAAACGGGTCTGCTGGCTAGGACTTGGCAGGCAAAAGGTGGGGGCTCAGTACTCTCAGCGCCCGCCTGGCTGGCTCCTGGCTCAGAATGGGGATTAGGATTGTCCACAGTAGTGGAACTCATTATTCTCCTCCCCTCTCCACCCCTGGGGCCCAGGGCTCTGCCAACATCCACAGGAACTCCTTTAACTGTAAAACTGTAGAAAGGTCTTCCTTCTGGCCAGATGGTAACATGTTCTTACAGAGGAAGATGGGACTGGCCAAGTTAATCTCAGGTAATAACAAACAGTTTGGTTTCCTGGCATTTATAGTAAATGATCAAGCTGGTGCCAACAACCCACCTTTCAGGCCCAGTCCAGCTGAGCCCAACCCCCTTTCCCACGAGATGGCTTCCAAATACTGTACTGCCCAGACTTGGCATTCTCAGAGCAACTCCAGCACCCTCCCAAAGAGTGTTCCTAGCCTCATGCCTATTCTGTGCTAAGCCCAGGCTGACAGGCAGGACATATGTAAAATTCAAACAACCTATATAGAAGAAACGTTCACTGTTCCTCCAACACTACTCTCAGAACCTCCTGTCCCATCTCTCAATGCTGGAAGATCTTCCAAATGTCTAACCTCCATCCTTTCTGCTAAGAATCAGGTCCATTTCCTGGTTTTCCAGTCTTGGGGTCAAGACGGGGCGCAGGGGAGGGAGTGGATAGGGAGTAGTTTCTCACAGCCTCTGGCCTTTGAGAGAAAAGTGAATTTTGAGCTCCAGGGAAGGGCCCCAGAGATGCCCAACTGAAGACTTGCACTGTATCAGCATATTGGCATTTTTCACTGATTTGATCCGTATAAACGGCTCCACTGTCAGTATCCTTGGTTCCTTTTCAATTAGCCAAGAGAAATGATTTAGTGCTAATGAAAATCAATGGTTTAAAGCTGTCCCACAAATCACAGGGGGCTGGAGGCTTGGGTTATAAATACCTCCCAGGAAGTTGAGCTGGCATGGGGAGTATGTGCAGCCACACGCAGCTTCGCTCTGCTCCAGAACACCTCCTGCTCCACACCCCCAGCTCCAAAACCCCCTCTGGCTGTTTCCAGAATGTGGTATGCTCTCCTGTGAGGCAAATGAGAGCTTAGGAGCTCTGTATCACTAGAGTACAGTTGCCTAGGCCCCTGGGGAGCTGCTCCAAAGACAGCCCATGTCTCACCCGCATCTGATTCTCTCTCTCTCTGGTCTGTGCGTGTGTGTGTGTGTGTGTGTGTGTGTGTGTGTGTCTGGTTACTTCCTCTAGGCCACTGTTACTAGAGCTCTGGCTTCCCAAGCAATAGCTTAGATTCCAGATGGACCCTAGAGCTAATGAATGGGGGAGGAGCAGGAGTAAATGGAGCCTTGGGGGTGGGGGAACTCATCTCAGACAGAGAAACTGGAACCTGCGTAGACCCCCAGGCAGCCAGCCAGATGACTGCCTCTCCCACCAGACCTGTCAGCTCCGACTTTCTCACACTCACTTTATTGTTATTTTTCTTCCTCAACTTAAAGCCTGCAGTGTGCTTCCATCGATGGTTTTTCCAGTCAGGCAGACGGAAGACCTATCACTCAACATGCCCCACATACTCTCCAGGCCCCCAAAATCCAGGGCCACTGGGCTAGGGCAGGGGAGGGAAATTCTTTGGTGCTGGGGCAGGAGAGGCGTGGGGGATTCTGGACTGCTCTTAAAGCCCTCCTGTCCAGAGGCCCTGCCTCTCTGCCATGTGTAGGCTAGTACCCTGGCTGGGGTGCCACATCCTGGCATTTGTAGAGGACTGGACTCTCAATCTGACTGCAAACCCATCAGTCAGACTGAGCTGTGAGCTGCAGACCAGACCTCCTGCCTAGTTAAGTCAGCTTTAGGCTGGCTACACTAGCAATAAGCCAGCTCCACTTTCCTCACAAACTTCAGAATAGGGGAGGGGTGGGGGTGGGGCTAAGAGGCAGGAGTGCGGAGCTGGGGGCAGGCCCAACAGTCGAGAGCAGCCCAGGAATGTGACCGTTGGACTGGATTCCAGTGCTAAGTATCTCTCTGAATTATTCAGTCTCCAGGCCTTAACTTTGCCATCTGAGAAGTGGGGCAAGCAATTCCAGCAAAAAAGAGAATTCAACTTCCCTAATTCCTCTCATTCCTGAGCCGTGGAGAGATAAAAGTGTTGGTTGCCTACGTGTCTTGAGCAAAATGGGAGTACCCCTGTCCTGCCGGCTCCACCAGCTACTACCCTCAGAGCCAAGCTAAAACCATGCTTGGGCCTCATTCCTGCCAGTACAATGCTGCCAAGCCAGGACACGTGTCCCTGCCCGTCTCCCACCCCCTACTTTCTTCAGCAGCACATTCGTGTAGGAGTCACGCACAGAGGAGAGGCCAGGCCTCACTACAGCCCAAGGCAAGGGGCCAGGCTGCAGGAGAGAATCCTCCCCTCCCCCTGCCGACCTCAATCATGGGAAAGGGTCCGATGGGCTGTGAGGCTCCTAGGGTATAGCCTCCCAAGGCCCAGAGTCCTGCCAGACACCAGGACGCTAACAGGGGAGCTGGGGGTCTCACACGAGCCGAAGATGGGGAAACATCGCACCCCCCCCCAACACCCCGCCCTCTCCTATTATGCCGAACACATCTAGGAGTGCACTTGTCCCACCCTGTCTACACCCGGGGCCTCTCTCTGTTGTCCTGTATATCCCGGTACAGGGTCTCCGAGGGGGGCCACCTTTGCCTGGAGAGGTCGGTCAGGTTTGACCAGAACTGCCCAGCAAACAGGGCTGAGGTAACAGGGCCCCCTGAGGTGGGACACATTAACATTTGCACATTTAGGCCAGAAACCCAAAAGCCAGGCAGATCAGCACTACTTATCCACCCCACGCCCACCCTGAATGACTGCATTAACTTTCTGTAACTTTTTGGGGGGTGTTGTTCAGGATGTGGTTCTGCTATTTATAAACGGGGTGGTGTAGGGAAAGCTACTTATGCTTTGCAAGCTTTGGTTGTTTCATCTGAAAAATAAGGGTATCTATCTCACTGAGTTGCTATAAAAATAAAATGAGATAATGTGTGTCTTCGTTCATTTGGGTTGCTTTAACAGAATATCACAGACCGGGTGGCTTATAAGCAACAGAACTTATTCACAGTTCTGGAGGCTGTGATCATGGTCACGGTGTCGGCAGACTTGCCGTCTCGTGAGAACTTGCTTCTCGGATCACAGCCGGCTGCCTCTGGCTGTGTCCTCACATGGTGGAAAAGTGAGGGAGCTCTCTGGGGTCTCTTCTTTAAAGGGCACTGATTCCATTCATGAGGGGCTCTGCCCTCCTGACATAACCACTTACCAAAGACTCCACTTCCTAATACAATTACCTTGGAGATTAAGATTTCAACATAGGAATTTGGGGGGACACAAACACTCAATCTAAAGCAGTGTGAAAAATGCTTAGCACAGTAGCATGTGGAACGTGCTTAATCAAGGGTAGTTCTTATAAAAATAATAACACGCTTATTAGAAAAAACTTGGAAAATCTAGAACGACACAAAGAAGATAAAAGCCTATCATCTACAAACCTACTAGTCTACATTTAGCATTGTTAGGTGTTTTGGTTTCTTCCAGGCTTTTTACTATTCATATTCGCATGCATAAAACTGTGATTACACTATACATACATGTCATGTCTCTTCATTTACTATGAATTAAGCATTTTTACTTTTCATTCAATTGTGTTCAAAAGTGTACTTGTTAATAGATAATATGGGGCGCCCGGGTGGCTCAGTCGATTAAGCGTCCAGCTTCAACTCAGGTCACGATCTTGTGGTTCATGGGTTCGAGCCCTACATGGGGCTCTGTGCTGACAGCTTGGAGCCTGGAGCCTGCTTCAGATTCTGTGTCTCCCTCTGTCTCTGCCCCTCCCCTGCTCATGCTCTCTCTCTGTCTCTCAAAGATAAAGAAACATTAAAAAAAATTTAAAAAGATAACAAACCATCACGCAAAAGCTTTATACAGAAATTACTTAACCATTCTGTCATTGCTAGCCACTCAGGTTGTTTCCAATTTTCCAGCAGTACGTAGAACACTGTGATAAACACGCAAACAAGCTTTGCTTGAGCCTTAGCTTATTTCCTCAGGCTTCTTTCTCAGAAGGGGAATTGTTGGATACAGGGGAGAATCTTATAAAGACTCTTGGTCATAAACTACAGACCGCTGTTCAGAAAGATTCAGGCAACGTGTTCTTCCTCCAGTGATGTCTGAGTGTCTGACTCACTGCACCCTTCTCAGCAATTAGGGGCGTACATCAGAACGGCCAAGTTCAGCAGTGGGGCTGCAGCCTCTGCTGGGGGCCTGGCCTTCCATGTGGCCACACATGCCAAGAGCTTTAGCAATGTTCCTGAACAGTCGGGCCAGGCAGGGGAGCAGAGCTGGAGGCAAAACCGCATGGGGTGGCCCCACCGCGAGCAGATCCTGCTCGCCTTGCCCTCCGAACAAAGCGCAGAACAAAGGAACTGCTCTACTTTGGGGATTTCAGTTGGAAACGAGGAGGGACTTTCTGTCCATGAAGAGCACACTGGGACCTTTCTGGTTCTTCTGCTTTGGAGGTTTGGAGGGGCAGAGAATGCTCAGGGCCAGATGCATGAACAGGAGGACAGGATGAGCCTTGGCCTTAGTATATATGCTTGAAGTACCCGGCAGTACCAGTGAGGAACATGCCAGCAAGATGAGGTGATTGGGTGGGATCACTGAGTCCCTACCAGTGCCAGCCAACAGGTTAGAGGGGTCTTCCCTATCTACCCTGAACAATAAGTAAGTCCAAGAAGGCCCTGCTTTGGCTTCATGAAGGACCTTGGCTGGTCCCTGGCAACTTGTCCAGGTAGGTAGTTCCTAGATGTTCTGGCCAGCTTAGGCTTCCTCCCCCTTTCTTTCAGTCTTATTATTATTATTATTATTATTATTATTTGAGTTTTTTATTTATTTTTGAGAGAGAGAATGAGCATGAGTGGGAGAGGGGCAAAGAGAGAGGGAGAGAGAATCTCAAGCAGGCCCCACGCCATCAGCATGGAGCCCAGTGCGGGGATTGAACCAACAAACCACGAGATCATGACCTGAGCTGAAATCAAGAGTCAGACACTTAGCTGACTTGAGCCACCCAGGCGTCCCAGTCCTTCCTCTTTCTGAGTCCATCACCCAACCACCATCCTAGGTGGCCTATAGTCACCTGGTGAATGTCTGTCAGGTCCTCAGGACTGTGGCTGTAGGATCCCCCTCTGCGAACATCAGTCCGGGTAACTGGAAATTCAGTGCTATCCTCACTTCCTTCCCCACCTGCTCTTTCCCTCCTTTTCCCTGCAGGCTTCCTCCAGACCTTTGGAATAGGAAGGCAAAGTGGAAGGCAGAGGGAGGCAGAGGCTACTGAGATCAACCACTGCCTGAAGTCAGACAGACCAGGAAAATCTCACAGGGAAAATCACACACACCCACAGTCCTTGGGCGGGAGGCTGTGTGGTTCGAGATCTTGTTTACGACAGCCCTGTCTTCCACCTCCTATCCTTAGCCTTAGCCCTTCCCTAAAGGCTGCTTGCTTCAGGCATGGCCCTGCTCCTACTTATCTCCTAGTGAAAAACACTCTCCATTACCTCACTCAAGCAACTATTGAAAAATCCTCCCTTATCCAGGCTGCCTTCCTGAATTGACCCACAGAAAGGTGATCACATGGCCCAACCCCACTCTATCTAAACACTAAACGCCTGTGGCCCTCATCCTTGGCCCTCGTATAAATGTCCCTAAGCTAGAATCTATGTCTCTGATTGCAGACTGTCACTCTCCTGACTTGTTATCTCATGAGGTTTTGGTTTAAGCTATTTGTGATGCTCTCCAGAGGCCCTGAGAGCAAGCAAGTTGTTGCTGGTAAAACTGTATGAATGTCCTGAAATACAGGGTCTCACCACCTCCTCCTACCATCACCGAACTTTTTTTTTTTCCCTCTCTTTTGGCAGTACTTGTTGTCATGGAGATTCTAACACAATGGGGCAGGTAGGAAGCCTGTTGCTTGGCAACGAGAGGCTGGAGGTACAGGATTGGCTGCTGAGGTCTAAGGGAGCAGAAAGGATGATAAGGGAAGGTGGGAAAGTAGAGAAATACCCTGGGGGGGACACAAAGGCACAGGAGAGAAGCAGAAGACAGGACCAGGGTGAAGAGAGAAAAATAGAAACGAGAAGAGAGAACACACAACCTCCCTGGGGCTGGGTCACCAACTGTGTATTTGCTTGGATGCCCTCAGCAAAAACAACAAGGCAAAACAAACACATACTAATATATTTTCATAGCTGCATTGACATTGCAGCACAAAGAGTGGAGATTTAGACAAAAAGAAGTTCCTAAATATCAGAGTGGGGAAATTCTACGGGGGAGACTCTACTGCACAGTGGAAAGATGACAGGCTTTAGATAAAACACATGGATTTGACTCTCCACTCTACCCAGTCCTTGAAGTGTGGCCTTCTCAAGCGACATAACCTCTTTGCGCTCTGGTTTTCTCATCTTCAAAATGGGAACAGCGACATGTATCTCACAAGGCTGCTGCATGACTCAGTGCCAATGTGATGAGCACTGGCCGTAGTGGGAGCTCAGGAAGGGGTCAATCACATGGTTACAGTTGTTGGCCTTTTGTGACCAACTACCCACTGTTGTCTTAATTACCATGACTATGACCAGAACTGACAGCTGTGTGGTGGGGTAGAAAGAGCCCTGTTCCCAATGTCCAAAGACCTGGTTTCCACCTGTACCAACACAGCCTTTCTTGGTTGAGTTGCCCACCTATGAAATGGGTATAATAATCTCTCCCTCAGAGTGTCATCAGGAGGATCAGGTTCAATTAGGTTGGTCAAGAACCTATCCCAATCCTGAGCACCTGTGGATGTCTTACATGCTGGGTGCTCTGACTCCTAACACCAGACCTGGGTCTGCTCTCTGCAGTGGAGACCTATAGGTCTGGGCTGAGGCCACTCTCAATCCTTCTTCAAGGAAGGGAAGGGTTCCATGGTGCCTGGGTGCCGTTCCTAGCACCCAAATCACATGTAACTATGGCGAAGAGAGTGGAAGAGAGAACACAGAGGCATGGAAGACAAAGCAAAGGCACATCCTCCAGGTTCATTTCCAAGTAAATTAATTTTGCCAAAGCAATGACTTCTGTCACCAGGAGCAAAGGCAGCAGGGGGAGACCTGACAATAGTTACAGGTAAAAGTGTACAACCACCATTTCTGTATATTTCACAATGACGAGCATTTCCATGCTGGGGCCACATAAGGACTGCTCATGAATATGGAAGTCACCACGTCATAGAAGAGGGCAGGACTGACCTATGTTACCCCGGGCAGGTAGAGCTTTGGCAAACCACTGGATGCCTCCCAGGGAAGAGACACCATAAAATCCTTTGGGGGCACATGAAATTCACAGGATTATTCTTGATGTCTAGCCTAAACTTTTTCTGTTGTAATTTTCAGTTCAGCCTTTCTGCTTCTGTCCTTAGAGAACAATTTAACTGGCTGAGGAGGCAACTGTCTCACCAGCTTCTAGGTTCACTCCAGGACTGGAGAGGCAGGCGGGAGGGCAGTGACTCACACAGATGCTGTTTAATTCAGCTGTCTCACTGTCTACAGTGCTTCCCGAGCTCTAGCCCCCAGCACCCCACATCCCTCTGTGGTCTCGAGGCTGACTTTCCCAATAATGCCAATAGGCATCAGTGGGACGTGGGGACCACTTCTGCTTGGCCTGAGCCAGACCTGCTAGGATGGGGGAGGCGGAGAGTGGGGGTTGAGTGGGCCTGGGGAGAGCCAGGGGGAGTGTGAACCAGAGGGGTAGCCGGCTCCTAGCTCTGCTCCTCTCAGAGCACCCCAGCCTAGAGCAGCATCTTCCTCTGAGCGCTTCTCTTAGGGGGCTCAGAAGGTCTGCCCTGTGGCCTCAGCCTGCAGGACCTTAAGTGATTTCACATACGAAAAGATAATTTAGAGAAGGATTAATTGCAGCTTCAAGAACACAGAGTTGCTTTAGCTCTGATGGTGTCTAGTTCATTTTCTCCTGCACTGGGAGGAACAAGAAGAAAAAAAGGCTGCAACCGCAGCAGCAAGAGAGATTTAGGGAAAATTGGCCTTGACAGTGACTGGGTAGGAGAGAACAGCCCTCGGACACTCACGGCATGGGCCAATTGTTTAGATCAGGGAGATTTTCATTCTGGACCCTTAAAAGGTGGATTTTTACAAAACCACTCATTCCGTCTGGTGGGTCAGGTGTGGGGCGAGTGTGAGAAACGTACATAATGAGCTCATCTTGAGGTGCTATGGGGAGCAGCGGCTAACCTGAGCTAAAGAGGGTTTGGTCATTTCCAAAGGGCTGCTGGAGACAGCACTGTGGCTGCATAAAGGAATGGAAAGGGCTCTCCCTGCTTTAACTAGCTTCAGATTTATCTGTTTTAAATCTTGGCTCTCCATGTTACTGCTAAAAACAGTTTGAAGACCCCTCTAATCGAGTTGGTCCCTAGAGCCAGACAGGGGATCAGCTTTAATCTTTTGCAGAAGCCCTAGGAAGGGGCAAACCTCCCAGAAGACAGCTCTGGCTCCAAAGATGGACAAAATGAGGCGTCCAGAACCAGACTTGAGGTAGGGAGTTGGTCAAGTGCTGGACGTGTGTTATCTCAGAATAAACTTGATCCTAAGGGCTTTAGCATCAGGAGATCCCTTTGCTTTTCCACTGGGATTGAGGGCTCAGACACCCAAGTGCTGTAAGGCTTCACCCCTCTTGAAGTTTCTGACTCGTCTTTGTCTATTTTTTGTGCCCCCCAACTTTTTTTAAAAATGAAGTTTTCACTTTGAAGGAATTTTAGATTTACAGAAAAGTTGCAGAGATAGTAGAGGTCCCATAAACCCTTTGCCCAGTTTCCCCCGATGTTAATGTTTTACACAGCCATGCCACACATGTCAAAACAAAGAAATTAACATTGGCACTTTACTTTTAAAGTAAACTAAACTTGATTCAGAGTTCACCAGTTTTTTCCACTAGTGTCTTTTTTGTTTTAGGATCCAACCCCAAATCCTCCCCTTGCACAGAGCCCGATGCGCCCCATGAACTGCGAGATCATGATCTGAGCCGAAGTCAGACGCTTAACCTACTGAGCCACCCAGGCACCCTGAGAACCTTCCTTCTTCTGGGGCTCCTCTTAGCTCCAGC
This sequence comes from Leopardus geoffroyi, assembly GCF_018350155.1. NCBI lineage: Eukaryota > Metazoa > Chordata > Mammalia > Carnivora > Felidae > Leopardus > Leopardus geoffroyi. The sequence continues at coordinate 29,137,913 of NC_059338.1, forward strand.
CTTGGTTCCCTCCCATACAGAGGGATGGTAAAAGGCTCATTCAGTGGTAAAAGGCTCTTAGGAATGACTGTGGGCTCTCTGTCCCCAAGAGCCATAAGAATAAGGTGACCAGAAGCACAGATGAGCTGCCCTGCTCCAGACCCTTCCCCTCTAGGGCAGATAACTTAGCCTGAGCTTCCCCGTCATTTGGAGCCCAGAACTTGGCCTGCGACTTCAGAACACAGCCCCGATTTCTGAGCACAGAACACTTCATCATAAACAGCAGGGAAAGTGAAGCCGAGATGAGCCTACATCTCAGAATTGTTTCCAAATAAAGTGTTATTTTTTTCCTCTCGAGCTCTCCCTGGAGATGACTATGGTGCTTAAAAACCACTAAATATCTCTCCTTGTTTATGACACAGACACCTTCCCATCCTCCCTCTGTCCCTTAGCCTGGTCTCTTTTATAGCAATTACGTGAGTGGTGCTGAATAAGAATCAGAGCAGATGCTAGCAAGCCTGCATGATGGGTCCCCCTCCTAGCAAGAGAGGCTCATGGGAAAGGCTTTGATTTCCTAGAGTCGCAAGATTCGTGGAGAGAAGCTCCCAAGACAAGCAGCAGAGTGGACCCTAAGCCCTGGATTCGGCTGGCTGGGCGCCACGGATGCAGGGCTGCCAGAAAAATCCATCCTCCTGAACCAGCCATGGGTCACAGCCTTATGAAACCTGCAGCCAATTAGTGTTGTGCTCGGTGTTCTGTGAGGGGATACGGGGAACTGGAATGGCATCTGGGGGAGAGGGGTGTGCAGAGTGGGGGCCAGCCAGTGAGAGGTTAATGGACTGGGGTGGCTTATCCCCAAAGTGAAGGTCAAGGGGAGCTGGCTAATGAGCTTTGCAGATATGAAGCCTTTGTTCTCCATTCCCATTGAAAACAGGGCCTTGGAAAAGGAAGTCCCCTTCCAGCCAGAAAGATTGGGGTTGGACACCAGAAAATGACAAGGAGCTGGGAAACACTGCAACACGTGATCCAAGATGACTGTGACCTCATCTGGCCAGAAGGCCCTCCTCTGCAGATTCTGCTTCTTGGGGGTCTCACCCTGGCCAGGCAAAGCCCAGGTGGGGAGGCTGTAAGGGTGGGTGTCTGCCAGTAGGCAGGGATCCCGCATTATCCCTCCTCATGTGCTGGGTGGGGCCAACAGAAGTCCCTGTCCCTTTGGGTGGCTCCAAAAACGTTTTCTTAAGGGCAGATCCTTCCTGGTTCTGGTGTCCCCCTAATGATGATCACCTGTCCAGAGGAAGGGACAGGGATTCAACGACCTCTGTAGAGCTGGCCAGCTCCAGGATCAGCCACAGAAAGAGACAACTGCTCCCTCCCATCTACCCCTGCCATGGACCTGAGGAATCACAGAGGGGTTGGGCTCCTATCAGGCTGCAGCCCCACGGTCTTTACCAATCGTAAATGGCAATTACACAATGACCCCCCCCTCACCTGCTGCTTCACTTCCATCATCTCGGTTCCTTCTACCAGGTGGGGAAGGCACTTGATAGATGGTGGACTTGTGGTTTGCAGAATGTAAGGGGTTGTCCAAAGTCACAGAGCCAGAACCAGAACTGGCCAGAACCCAGGTCCCCAGCGTCAGGCCAAGATGTCCTGTCAGTCCTGTGGTCCAGCCATTTTTTCTTGACCCCTGCACCCTAGTGCCACTGCCCTAGTTCAGGCCCTTGGTAGTTCTCACCAGGACACACAACTTGGTGTCCTGGCCCCACACTGACTGGTCCACTCGCACCATTTATTCACTGAGGCCAGAATGACCTGGCCAAATTGTAAATCTAATTATAACTCTCCCATGTAATAACATCAGGCTCCTTGGGAGGGGTCTCTAAGACCCTCCTTGACTTGACTCCTCCCTGCCTCGCAGCCTCATCTCCCAGCCCTCCTGGTCTCAACGTTGATCATTTATCCACACACCCTGTGGTTTCACGCCTTTCTTTAGCTAATTTCTCTTCGTGCTGTGTTCAGCTCAGATATCATCCTCTCCAGGAAGGCCTCGCTGACCTTCCTTGGAGAGCTAAGTTCTGCTCTCCCCCAACGGCCCCCCCACCAAAGCTTCCACAGTCTACACAGCACTGGCTTCTCAGTTTGGACTCCTGGCACCCAGTACAGTGCCTGGCACATAGCAGACGTTCAATAGATGTTGAAGGAACTGGACGCCTTGGCGCCCTGTAGCTGGGCTTGCCTTCTCTTACAGAGAGCTGTGCCCTGCCTCCTTGCAGAGGAGGGTGGGCAGACTGCCCCTCCCACTGCTCTCTGGAGGCCCAGGGAAATGGAGTCAGGAGGGAGAGGGCACACCGCACAGGGGAGGGGCCTGCCTCCCTCATCACACTGAGCAGGGGCTCCAAGAGAGGGGAGGCAGAGGAGGAAATGAGACACCGCTGGCAAGGAAACAGGCCAGGAAATCGTCCCTACTAAACAGGAAGCAGGGTGGAGTGCTGGAGGCAGAGCTTCCTGAGGAGTGGGAGGGAGGAAATCTGGCCCTATTCGCTGCCATCGGCTGCTCAGCCCTCAGCACAGTGGAGCAGGGGCTCCACAACCTACAGGAAGGTGTCTTTGCAAACCCTCTCCACAGGCTTTAACCAGAGGGCCCCAGGGGCATGTTAGGAAGTTATGTGATAGTCTGTGGTTTGCACACTGAGACCTGACCAGGAAGCCCCAAGTCACAACAGCCACACAGCTCCCAGAAAGACAGCAGAGCCACCTTCAGAGAGAGGTGGGAGGGGCGGGAAGGAAAGTAGAGGAAGATGTTTGGCCAAGGTAGGTTTGTGTGAATTCTGAGAAATATTGGGTGCCTTGGGAGCGTGGAGGCTGGGAAGCCAGGTGGGGCTACAGGAGGCCTCGACTACGCTCTCTCCTCATCCTCTTCACTGACCCCCTTCCTTGTCACAGGTCCTTTCTCAGCGACAATTTCCCTGACCCCCACACCATATCGATGCTCCCACTGCCTCTCCCTTGTAAAAACCCATCCCACTTATTCAGTATCTTCCCAATGAATAGGCCGGGAGCTCTCTTGAAGCAGAAGACTGTACTTTATTCACCACTGTGTCTCCCATACCTTGTACAGTCCTGTCTACATTGTAGATGCTCAGTAAACATGGTCGAATAGATAACCACACGAAGTAATGATGGACCATGATGGAAAAGGGAATCTCACAACCAGGCACCAAATCTGGGCCAAGGACAGAGTCAAAGAATGACAAGGTCAGCTCTTGCCCAACCTAGAAAAACTGAGGACTTCTTTGCAAGTCTCGCCCACAAGCTGCCTCAGTTTCTTCTACGTGAGCCCAGCCAGTAACAGGACTGGCTTGATCATACTCTGTCTTCAGTGTGTCCAAAGCCTTGGACTAACTTGGACTAACCTCAGGGTGAAGGGAAGAGTCCCTGTAATCAGGAAACTCTTGGGCTGATGGGAGATAAAGTGAATGTACTCTCGGCCACCTTTCCCAGCCTGCTGGGAGAGCGGGGGTCCAGGGCTAGGAAGAGGCAATAACAAAGCTAATATTTATGGAATACTCACCACGTGCCAGGCATTGCTCCCCACATTTTACATGGATCATCTCATTCCATCTTCACAAAACCCCACAAGGTAGATAATGTTATCCTTCTCATTTTATTTACAGCTGAGAAAACTGAGGCAGAGAGAGGGTAAGGCACTTGCCTAAATCACACAACTAAGGAGTGGGGTGGGTAATACTTCAGCCAGGCTGCTGGCCCTGAGCCAATGTTCTTTTTTTTTTGAAGTAGGCTCCATGCCCAGCCTGGAGCCCAACATGGGCCTTGAACTCACAACCCTGAGATCAAGACCTGAGCTGAGATCAAGAGTTGGACGCTTAACCGACTGAGCCACCCAGCACCCTGTGAGCCGATGTTAAGCGCTACCCCACAGTATGTCTGGTACAAGTGACACACAGAACTGCTGAGGAGACAATCATGAAGGGGACTTGACCACAGTTAGTTAATAACTTCATAGAGGAGGAGAGTGCTGGGTCAGGAAGGATCGGGCTTGGAGTGGGAGGTACTACACCGAGTGGGGAAAGACATCCAGGTGGCAGGGGAGATGCATCAATGACTGAGGGAAGAGGGAATGGTGCTCTCAAGTCAGCCAAAAAGCACTGGGATGGGGTTTCTTCCCCTTTCCCTTGGCTGGAAGACAGTAGCCACAATGGAGGACCAACCTCCAACCCTGATCCCCACTTGCAGTGACAGTGTGCACAGCTGCTCCAGCCTCCCACCACTCCACTCCCAGTCCCTGCCTGGAGAGGAGGGACCTGGTGAATGAAGGTGAGAAACAGACTCAGCATCCCTTGGCACTTGGGGGAAGGAGGGAGCTTGAAGGAAGCACTTGAAGAAAAGGTGGTGTATGGGATCAGAGCAGAGGGAAGGAGAGAGCTAGGTGGGGCTTCTGAGGATACGGGTTATTCAGACAGCTTCAACTGGGAGGACAGGTGTGGGAAAGAAGCACCCAGCGTTCAGTTTTAAGCATCCGTCTGACTGAAGTGCCTTACACTACTCTTACACGTCCTGTACCTAGTATAGCACTGAAGTCCATAGGAGAGCCTGACAAAATCGAGCTTACACGAGTGAGCTTTGTGGCAGAGGCAGACACCAGAGATGGCCTAGGTTATCAGCACGTAGGATTTGAGGTCCCACTAATGAGTGTCTCAGGACCTTCCCGGTCTCCTGGAGACTTGGTGGTGTGCCTGGACATTAGTCCTCAGCCATGTGGCAGGCCCAACGGCCAAACTGTTGGTTATACAGTTAGCACTAGAAGCATGAAGCAATCTTCAAATGCTTTCATGTCGCTCCCTTGGAGGGCTTCCTAGCGGTGCTCGGCACAGGACATGTAAGAGTAGTGCGAAGTACCTCATACTTGACTAATGTTTAGAATTGAACACTGGTGCGTTTCTTGAACACCCTGTGCCTTCTCGTCTTCTGCCAATGCCCTTTCCATAGAGAAAATGCAAAGGTTCTCTGCTCAGTGTTCCCTTTCTTAGGGTTGGCCCTCTAAACTGGCCTCTTAATCCTTGGAGCAGAGAAGGGGCAGTGAGCCACAGAGGGCACCCGGGGAGAGCCACCACTCTTTTCCCCTGAGGCCTCCTTCAGGCCAGGCCCCTTCTGGTTTCAGCAGGTTCCTGTGCTGGACAGCTCCCAGTTCCCCAGCACCGGGTGGAGGCTAGATCTGCCTTCCCATCTAGCTGCTCAGCCCTAGCTTCTGCCAAGGCTGGCTGATGAAAGGGGCCAGTCCCTCTCCCTACTGCCCCTCACTCACCTCACCTCACTTGCTATCCATGTGTCACAGAGGGAATCCATCTTTGATCCTCCCTCATAACGTCCACCTCTCTACCTGCCTTTCCTCCACCCTCCTTCCCCTTTTTAATAACTCAGAGCCTCAGCTCTCCCAAGGCCCAACAAGGCCAGGCCCCAGCAATTCTCCTTGCTGAAAGAGGGCTCCACAAAGGGCTCTGTTAGCAGTCTGGGCTGAGATGTCCTCAAAATTAGTCTGACCTCTCCCATAAGCCAGCTCCTAATGTTTCCTCCTGCAAAGCCTTGCCAGACCCTGTGCAGTTTGGGAGCATTTCACATCTTCTCATTACTGCAGTCTCTTCCCCTGCCCCCCCCCCCTTTTCCTGGGTCATACTGAGAGCCCCAACCTTCCAAACTTGGAGGCTCTGAAGTGCACAAGTAAGGCGAAGATAAGCCCTTGCCTTCATAATGCACTCCATAGCATGGGGCTAAGAATTGCCAGGGCCCAGGATGGCCTTGTGAGCCATCAATAGGCTAGGATGCACCACTCACTTACCAGTAGACAGGCTAGATTCCTTGGCACTTAGCTCTTGGCTGGTGGTGTTCTCGGAGCTGTTGGGTGCACTGGGCCTCTTTCTACCTGTTCTGAGGGTGGTCCTATTACAGTGACCCCAAGGGCCAAAAGTTGAAGTCTTAACACATGCTCCTAATCCATAACCATCTCAGTGAGCCCCTGATGGCCTCAGGCCCATTGATTCTCCCTGCACCTGCAACTGGAACAGAAGTAGGAGGGATAGCCTGGAAGAGGCTGTGGCTCTCAGTTGGGGAGGAGCCAGAGCTGAGGCCACTGGGAGCCCCAGTCTGCTAGCAGCAGAGGAGACAGAATCCTGGGTCAGTGGTAAACTGCTCTCCCTTCTAGTGATAATACCAGTAGAGATATGTCAAAGAAATTTACAAGCAACTACAAATACAGTGGTGCAGGCCCAGGACAAAAGAGCTTAAAGAATGGCTGAGAAAATGAGGAATCAGCAGGGAAAGGTCACTGACATTTGGATAAACTCCTGGTTCTGGATGTGGTTCTGCAGTCTTCTGACTCATCTGTGTCTAGCCACTGCCCCAGGGCCTGACTAATTGGAGGAAAGTTGAACAGGGCCAAAGAAAACAGGGGTAGATGTTGTAGGGCCCAGGTTCCCGGGGCTTGGAGGGAAAGCAGATGTCTTAATTTATGGGTCTGCATTAGTACCCCTCAGGGGAGGGGAAGTTGCCTCTGGCCAAGAGTGCACTGAAGCCTGAGAACCAAAGTAGCCCCAACCTGCTGACAGGTTCCGTGGGGCTGATGGATGAACGGCGACTGCCACTGGAGATGGTCTGGGGCTGGGAAAAGCATCAGTCACCTAAGGCCTCAGAAAGCCAGAGCCAGGGCATGATCAAACACCTCTTTCCCCAGTCCTGCCCCAAGCTCTTGGTTGCAGTCCCTACTCAGCCCCAGAGAGCTAAATTTCTACCTTCCAGATGGGACAACGCTGCTCAGGGTCTGGGGCAATCATAGGCAGGGCTTGTCAATGTCTGATGATGGGGAGGCCCTGTGCAGGTTAACCAATGTCTACAGAGGCCCCTAGAAATCAGGAAGAGTAGAAACATGTGACTGGGAGGGGGTATGGCCCCAAGATGGGAATGACAGAAGAGGGCCACCAAGGGAATCCCCAGTCACCACTGGACTCACTCCTGGTCTGACAGGTAGAGCTCAGAGCTGTGAGGTTAGGGCTGGCTCCTCATCCCACTTGGCTATGGGGCCTTCTGCCCCTTCCCACAGTGGACTTCACTTTGCCACCTGGAACACAAGATGAAGCTTTCCTTCACAGTCCCTGGGTACAACTAGTTATCTCCTGCCACTCTTCACGCATCTCAGGTTTTACAGCACAATTCTGACACCACCTCCTCCAGGAAGCCTTTTGGGTCAGGCCACCCATTCTTCAATTCATGAGCCAGACTCACTGACTGCCCCCCTCACTGCCACTGAATGGAGTAAGTGAGAAGGGTGTGTCCTACAGAGCAGGGCATGGAAATCAGGAGAGGCAGGTTCCAGTTCCAGCGCTGTGAGCCCAGCCGTAGGGCCCTGCTGTGTGGCTCTCGGGAAGTCCCTTCCACACTCTGGGTCTGTTTCATGAACAATCACATGAGGGATAGAGCTGGAAGCTCTCTAGACTCCACTCCAGGCCTTCAGTGATGGAATTTGCTGGTTCTTGAGTCTCTGTCCCCACCTGCACTCTTTCAGGTGACCACAGGGTTTCTTCAGGGCAAGGCCCATATGTCTTTCCCTCCAACTCTGGGCCAGGATTGTGTTGCGGTTGCTGGTTCCTCATGGATTTGCTGATGGCAGATGCGGGGAGGTACACGGTAGCCGAAAGGACAGGGCTGGCAGGGGTTTAGAATACGAAAGCCCACAGGGCACCTGGGTGGCTCAGTCAGTTAAGCATCCAACTTCGGCTCAGGTCATGATCTCACAGTTCGTGAGTTCAAGCCCCACGTTGGGCCCTGTACTGACAGCTCAGAGCCTGGAGCCTGCTTCGGATTCTGTGTCTCCCTCTCTCTCTCTGCCCCTCCCCCACTCGTGCTCTGTCTCTGTCTCTCAAAAATAAATAAACATTAAAAAATAAAATAAAAATAGAATATGGAAGCCCAAACCAAGGGAGTCTGCTCAGGTAGACAGGTAGGGCAGCTTCCTACACCTCAGGGCCCTTCTCCCTGCCCCTTGATGGTGGGAGGGTGGGGGTGGGGGTCTGCTGCAGGGACAAAGGGGGATGGGGATTGAGAGGGGAGGTAGAGTGGCTCAGTCACGGACTACTCCCTTTGCTTAGCCTGCACCTGAGACATTGCCAAGCTCTGCCTACGATTGAGCAGTGTTGTCGCATCTCGAAGGTGGCATTTTTGATGTCTGGGGTTGAGTAAGAAAGAACCGCAACCAAGAGTTTGGAGATGGTAGCTTTGTCTGATCACATTCAGGTGCTGTCACATCCTCAGTATGGGACCATGTCTCTTCCCTTCCCCCAACTCAGGACTCAGCTTTCTCACTTTCCCAGACCTCCTGTGGGGGTTGGGGTGGGCGGGGGGCTGGGAGGGGGGTGGCGTGAGCACTGAGAGGGAAGAGATGCCCTGGAGAGAGAGAAGCAGGAAGAAGGGATTCCTGAGCCAGAGGAGAGAGTTCACACCTGGGGTGGGGCCCAGGGTGGGGCTGTGGATGTCTTACCCTGAGCCAGCACTGCAGTCTACAGGGCTGCAGAGATTTGCATACATCTGCATACATTTACACATACTTATTTTCCCTGGTGCCAACCTAGCTCACATACCCTCCTTTATGCCAGACCTGCTCGGCCCCTGCCAGGGTAGGCTGAACCCCTGGCTTGGAGCATGGGGGCCACCCCATTGCCACTGAGCCCTGGGCCGGGCCCTGACTCAGGGAGGTTGTGCAAACTGACCTATCCCTCCCTACCTCTTGACAAAGAGGCTCTCTGGGCACAGATCTCCTCTTCTGACCACACTGTCACTGCTGCTAAGGGGTGACAGCTACCGCAGCCTCCCTCCTCTGTCTCTTCTCTCCCAGGTGATCCCATGGTACCTTCAGAGTGATTAGAAAATCAGAGTAACACCCTGTCTTATAGAAGAGGAGAAGGAGGGGGTTGGGCCCTCATTGTAAAGGCTAGAAATTCAGCCCTAGATGCTCCTCCTCAGAGAACTAACTACATCCTAGTGGGAAAAGATGTGATGAAGAGAAGCCAGGTAGCAGTTGAGATGGGGCTAAGCAGAAAAAGAAAGCAAAGGAAGGGTGTAGAGAGTGCCAGGTGGGCCCGAAGTGACGGTTAGGAAGACAAGTCACTGTCCAGGGTCTTTGGTGAGTCAGTTACAGAAATAGACATGCACATGGGCTTCCTAGCTCCACGCAACACTGCAGTAGCCCATCCCACCTGCCGCCCCTTCCCTCCCTCTCTGCCGGGGCCATGCTGGGAAAGGGGGCAAAAAGGCAGTTCTCAGAAGGGCAAGAACCCTGGCTGATCCCGATGATAAGAGCGAGGCCCAGCTCAGCCCACTGGCTTGTGACTCTGATGCTCTGTCCCCTGGCCCCGCAGGCCCCGCCCAAGCAAACAGCAGCTCCCCTTGCAGCACCCCCCTCCGCCTCTGCTGGCACCTCTCATGTGGCCATTGACACCCGTGCCAAAAAAGGCATGGCAGGGGCTGCCTAGGCCAGGGAGCAAACTCTTTGAAGAGAGGGAAATGTTCTAAATCATGATCCGGTTGGTAGTGAAACAACTGTATTCATTCGTAAAAACTCACTGAATTTCCTTTCGTGTAAATTATACCTCAATAAACCTGCACACACAGAAAGTCAGGCAGGGACTTTAGGGGATTTTAGATTAGACCTCAGGGGCAGGGTGGAATCAGAGGCACCGGTGACAATCTCCCCCTCCATGTCCATCACTAGTGGCAAAGGGACTACCAGGCATCCCTCCTGGAGTCTCACTTTCTAGATCTGTGAACCGGAGATAATGATGGCTGCCTTAGAGGGTGGTTTTGAGGACCAAGCTACATAGCTTACATTTGGTGACCATCCCATAGTGCTCACTCAGATAACAATGACAACAGACATCTTATTCCGCACTTACTGGGCAGGCATTGTTTTAAGTGCTTTACATATATTAACTCACTTTGTGTCACAGCAACCCGACAAGGTGCTAACTATTATTATCCTCATCTTAAAAGTGACAAAACTGAGGCACAGATGTCTATTTCTTTCTCCTTCTCCCATCTGTAAAATGGCAATTTTCAACACTCGCCATTTTTAAGCGTTTCCACTGGGTGTTAATCAAAGCCCTGAGATAGAATGGGTCTATATTCAAAGAAGTTGGAGAAATTCTGGGTTTGTTTTTTTTATTGACATAATTCACATATAATAAAATTCATCCTTTTTAAGTATGTCATTCATCGGCTTTGAGTATACTCACAAAGTTGTACAACCATTATCACTATCTAATTCCAGGACACTTTCACCATCCCAAACAGAAACCCATACCCACTAGTGGTCAATTCCCATGTCCTCAGCCTGGCAACCAAGCATTTATTTTCTGGCTGCACGGAACTGCCAATTCTGAAAATTTCCTATAAATGGGATCATAGGGTAGATCAAGATTCCAAAAGGCAGATAGATTTTTCTGCAGGAAACTATTCATGTGTTTCCCCCCGCCATCTTATGCCCTACCACAGAGTGTCTTGCAGGATTAAAAGCCACAGAACATGCTCAGAGATTTGCTGCACTGAGGGTTTTTATTTTTATGTTTTTAAGTTTATTTAAGTAATCTTTATACCCAACGTGGGGCTCGAACTCACGACCCGAAGATCAAGAGTCACATGCTCCACCCACTGACTGAGCCAGCCAGGTACCCAGGGTCTTTAGTACTCCATAAAAAAGCTCTTGGCAAAAGATGAGATAAAACAAATTCAAATCCCAAAACCAGGAAGATGGGAGATCCAGCCTAGGGCCTGACTCCAGGGACAAGGTACCAGGGACCTGTTCAGAGCCTGAGGGACTAGGGAGAAAAACAGCCTGCTGGGACAAATGTCCAAATGGGGAACCCAGGTCAGGAAGATTCATCTTATCACCTGTGCATGGGGCTAGGGTTGGGCAGGGGCTGGGTAGGAGGCCTCAGTCGGTTGCTTCCAAAGTAAGGGTTTTTGGACTGTCTCACTCTCTTGAGTTACTCAGTTTGAAAATGTAGGGGCTCTTCTTTCCCCCACCCCTCCCTCATGGGGCGCCAGGGTCTGGGCTGCCTGCCAGCTGGCCAAGAGATTCCTGGATCCCCTCCATTCCTGTTTGTTCCAGACTCTCCCCAGACCCCTTTCTCTGGATGACTCAGGAACAGATTAGAGACCTAAGCCAAAGGTCCCAAATCCAGATCTTGGTGGCGCATCGGAGCTGTCCCAGCCTGTCGACTGGACGGATAAGCAAGCCCTGACAGTTTCTGGTGGACTCCGAGGAGATTCTACAAATGGGCTCAAGAGGTCTCTCATTAGGCTACAGCAGGGTCTGCTACCCACAAACAGATCTTCGTCTGGAACGGCTGCTGAATTAGCAGCTATGTTCCATCTCTGGGTCTCAGTTTACCCAGACGACACAAAGAATTCAATGCCAAAAGATTATACTCACTTTTTTTACTTTCAGAGTCTGAACACACATCTTAGGCAATCTCTCAGTCACATGGGGAGACCAAAGGGAATAAGGCTCTTTTTCGATCATTCTTCCCTAAGGACACTATGATTCCAGAGAATTTAAGGGGTCAGAATTCACACTCTGTCTTTAGTTAGGTTATTTTTTTCCCCTCTCCACTCAGCTCTACCTTGTAAGGAGCCATTTAAATGGGCAGCTCTCCTAAAACGGTGTCATGAAAAGAGTGATGGTTTTACAGCCTCATAAATGTGGATTTGAATCGAGAGTCCTCTGTGTATTGGATGTTTGGCCTTGGACAACTTATTTCATCTCTCCAAATCTTATTTTTCTCACACTTAAAATGGAAATAATGATAGATGTGAAAGATTTGGCACATATTAGGGGTTCAGTAAATGCTGGTTTCCTTCCTCCACAGATTGCATCGTATAGAAGAACCATTGAGGGTAATAGGATTTCTCAGTTGGAAAGGATCTTGGAGATTATCCAGTTGGATTCCCTAACTTTTCGGAGGAAGAAACTAGAGCACAGAGAGATTAAGTGACTTGGTGAAGGACACACTGCAAAGGGGGCCTGCAAACCCCACCAAATCCAAGTCCCTTTGGGCAGTTCCAGGTCCCAACCAGCAAATCTTCCCCAGGCATGACCACCACTGGTTGCTAGGCTATTTACATGCTTTATCTTGAGGCCCAGTATTTTGACTATTGGCAGTATTGCTGCCATGATAATACAAGACTGGGGATTTGTACAGTTACTCAAGGGAGCTGATAACCAAACAGCTTCTTATTCATTTTCATAGCTTCCTTGGGCAGAAGGGGGGAAAGGCTTTCCCAGGCAGAAGGGGGGAAAGGCTTTCCAAGGCTCAGAAAAGGTCAACTGTTTGCCCAAGGTCACCTAGTGAGACTGTAACAGAGTCATGCCCGGGCCCCTGTGCCTCCCTCTCTCCCAGAGCGTTTCCAACCAGCCCCAGCTCCCTCCTTAGGCTGCTTTCTTTGACCCAGACGCTCCCAACAGCAGCAGGGAAGGAGTTAATGTCAACCTCTGTTGGCCTCTGCAGGTGCTGCTCTAGAGAAAAAAGCCCCTTAGCACAGTCTGCAGATAATGGGAGCAGGAGAGATAACGAGCTTTCTGTCTTAATTGCAGACGAAGAAACAGGATCGGCTTGTTGGAGGGCTTGGGCCATTAACGCAGCTGGGGCACAGGGGCTGATGAGCCCTGGATGGGGCTTGCCCCTGCTGTCTCCTCGCCGCCAAGCACGGGATCAGGGTTATTACACCAATGCAGGCGAGGCTGGCGCAGCGTGAGCCGGGCAGAGGCGCACAAAGAATCAGCCGGGCAGGGAGGAGGCTGAGAAATCACCAAATGGGCTGAGCCTCAGAGGGTGCAGAGCCCCCATGCTCGACCCCATCAGACACCCGGACATCAGGCCTCAGGCTGAGCCCCACAGAGCCAGGCAGGGGGCCTGGGTCTCAGAGGCGTGGCAGGGGATACTGTGGGACGTTGTACACATTGTCTCCAAAGGCTGGGGATGTAGGGAGCAGCAAGGACACGAGCTGAAGGTCAAGGGTGGGATGCTAATTTAGATTTCAGTAGCAGAGCGGTTGTGTCTGGGATCGGGTCTAGCTTACTGAGGGGGGAACGTAGACCTGGCCCTGGGTCAGCAGCTCTGCGGGGGCTGTCTACCAGACTCAGACTGGACCTCAGCACCTTCCCCTAACGTCCCCAATGCTCTCCTAATCTCCCAACCCCAGGACACTTCTCAGGCCAGCTAACCTCTGTGGCACCGGATGCTGCAGGATACTCCCTTCCTGAACGTCCCTGCTCCTTGGCTTCCGTGCCAGTCCTGGGCACTGCCCTCACCTCATTCTTGCTCTTCCAGGTGTGGGGGGCGGCTGGCTGATTGCCGAAGCTGCCTGTCCTGGGACTGGTCTACGCCTTCTGGCAAGTTCTGCTGGCAGGAAGCACGGTCTCCATATGGAGAGTGAGCAGAAGGGAGCAGCCAGGGGACTTCTCTCCTTCCCTCTGTACCTCAGGAAGCATCTCTGGAAGCATCCGAGTCTCCTCGGCGGCCCCAGCCCTGGCCAGACTGGCCCTCTGTGGTTTCAGCTTCCATGGGCTTCTGGGGTCTGTCTGTCTAGAAGCGGTAGCTGCCTCCTCCTCTGTGGGGCCCCTCGGCTCTTCCGTCACTCATGTAGCCGACTGCCTGCACTACACTTCCTCTCTTGTAAATACGAGCGTGGGTTTGGTAAGACTGACAGACATAAGCTTGGGACGGGCTCTGCCCCTCCCTTCTCGCACTCCCCCACAGCGTCCTCCCAGGGCCCTCGCCACGTCCCACCCCTTCCACGTGGCAGCACTGTTCTTGGTCTTTTTTTTTTTCATTCTCAAAGTCCCTCTCAGTGAGCTCCACAGTTTTAACTAACAATTCTACGTGATGGCTCCCACCTCCGTCCCTCTCCGGCTTTAACTTCCCTGACGAGACATGTGTCTGCCTGACATCCACACTGGGCCGTTCAGACACTCCAGACTCAACACATCCAAAGCTGAACGTGCTTTCTTTCCTCCTCCCTCAAAACCTGATACTCATTTTTTTCTTTTCCCCAGTTTGGGCTACTGAGCCAAGGAGCCACACTCCTCCCTCCTCCCTCAGCGGTTCCATCCCGTGCATCTGGTCTCCCACATATCTCTCAAGTGGATCCCTTCAGCCCATCTCCACCACCGTCTATGTTTAACCTCACTTGAACCATGATGAAAACCTGCTCACTGGTCTCTGCACCTCCTGTGTAGTCCCTCCCAGGATGATGCAACCCCGACCATATAATTTCATGCCTCAAACCCTTTCAAGGGGTAGCACGGCACACAATGCCCTTTGCGATCTGGTCCCCTCTCCCTCCCCTCCCTCTGCCAACTTCTCTGGTTTCATCATGCCACTCCCTTCCCACACCATGCTCCAGCCACAGCAAATGGCCTGCAGTGAAGTTCTCTGAGTCCTCAAGCTGTGTGATGCCCCTAAGCCTTTGTACCCGCTGTCTTCCCAGCTGGAATGCCCTCTCCCATGGTGCCCATCCAGAAATCTGCTTCTCTTTCAAAGTGGAGCTTCAGTATAATGGCTTCCTCTAAGAAGGAAGCCAGACGTGTCCTAACCCCATCCCAGGTAAGGTGGTGACCACTATCTCCTTCAAGCCTCCAGCATACCTCCCATGGTCTCCTACTGAAACACTTGGAATCAGGACTTGATCTATTTGTTTGCATGTCTCTCTCTCTTCTGCTAGGCTTTGAGCTCTTTGAAAGCAAAAATAAATTTCATTAGTCTGTATCTCTAAGGGCTGGCATAGATAGGTGCTAAAAAAACAAAACAAAACAAAAAAACACACATCCCAGGAAGATCTGGAATACTTTTCCCTATGACTCCCATGAAGTACAACTACAAACCCTGGGCACTGTACCTAAAACAAACATGAAAAGACTCTGAAAGGTGGAGAGAAAAAGGCAGATGACTAGGGAACCTCAGGACTCTGGGGCTGACATGGTGGTGAAGTCCTTGGGTTTTCTTTTTGTCTCACACACCCTAGACTTGGAACTGAGGAAGCCAGCAACTCAGACACCAACAGGCACAAACAAAAAAAAGCCTCAACAAAAGCCTGCTCTCTCCAGCCAAAGGACCAGGAAAGAGGCAGTCTCACAAGACGGAAAACTTTTAGACAATAATTGCTCCCCTCCAGGCAATGCCACAGAAAGAACTGTGGCTCCACCTCTACTCATATCAGGAAAGGCTGAGTGGGAAGCAGAGTCCCTGGTCCCCAGGCTGAGGCTGCAATGAGACACCCTCATAACCCCTCCCGGTAGTAAGGAGCGAGCAGGACAGGCCCATCTGCTGGTAATGAGGCCACAACTCCCCTCTTCTTAAAAAATTTTTTTTAATGTTTATTTATTTTTAAGAGAGAGAGAGAGACAGAGTGCAAGCAGGGAAGGGGCAGAGAGAGAGACAGAGACACACAGAATCAAAATCAAAATCTGAGCTGTCAGCACAGAGCCTGACGCGGGGCTCGAACCCACAGACCACGAGATCATGACCTGAGCTGAAGTCAGACACCCAACCGACTGAGCTATGCAGGCACCCCTCGTTCTCTTCTTTCTTTTTTTTTTTTAAATCACAACTCCCCTCTTTAAGATCAGCAGGTACCAAGTGGGGAACTGGAATCCCATCCCCCGACCAGCAGTAATGAAGAGCAGCGAACAGAAGACGTGAAGAAGAACCAAATGGAAAATTTTAAACTGAAAAACAATAACTGAAATATAAATCTCAGGAATCAACAGCAGAATGGAGAAGAGAGAACAACAACAAATTCAGTGGATGGAAGATAGAACAACAGAAATTACCCAATATTAACAATACAAAGAAAATAGACTGAAAAAAATTATATCCTTAAGGACCCGTGGGACTATAATAAAAAAATCTAATTTACACGTCATTGAAGTTCTGGTAAGAAAAGAGAAAGGGGATAAGCTGAAAAAGTGCCCTAAGAAATGATGGCTGAAAACTTTCCAACGTTGGTAAGAGACATAAATTTGCTGATCCAAAAAGCTTAACAAATGCAAAACAGGATAAACCCAAAGAAATCCACAAGCCATATCACAATTAAACTGTAAACTAAGGACAGAACAAAAATCTTAAAAGCAGCAGAAAAACAGGAAATCTTATCTACAAGGGAAAAAACAATTAAAACAACAGTGGATTTCTCATCAGAAACCATGGAGGCCAGAAGGAAGTGGCACAGTATTTTTTCAAATGCTGAAAGAAAGAATTATCAACCCAGAGTCCTACACCCAGTAAAAATATCACTCGGGAATGAAGAAAAGTCAAGAACACTCTCAGCTGAAGAGAAACTAAGAGAATTTGCTGCCAACAGATCTATCCTAAAAGAATGGCTAAAGGAATTTTTCTAAACAGGAAGGAAATGAAAAGAAAGAAATCTTGGAATATCAGGAAGGAAGGAAGAACCTGTTAAGCCAAAATATGGGTAGATGCAGTAGGATTTCTTGCTCTTCAATTTTCTAAATTACATTTGATGGTTGAAGCAAAAATTATAACACTTTCTGATGTGGTTCTAAATGCATATAAAAATATTTTAGACAATTATATTATAAACAGGGGAAGATAAAGAGATATAAAGGTAGGTAATACTCTGTACTTCACTCAAACTGGTAATATTACAACATCATATAGACTGTGACATTATATATATATATATATATATATATATATATATATATATATATATTTTTTAATATCTATAGCAGTCACTAAAAAAGCTATGCAAAGATATGCACCCAAAAACACTACTCATAAAACTTAAATGTGGTGACCACTTTATAATATACACAAACATTAAGTCATTATGTTGTATGCTTGAAACTAATATAATGTTATATGTCAATTATATCTCAATTTAAAAAACCACTACAGGGACACCTGGGTGGCTCAATCGGTTAAATATCCAACTTCGGCCCAGGTCATGATCTCACGGTTCCTGAGTCTGAGCCCTGCTCTGGGCTCTGTGCTGACAGCTCAGAGCCTGGAGCCAGCTTCAGATGCTGTGTCTCCCTCTCTCTCTTCCCTCCACCGTTCATTCTCTCTCTCTCTCTCTCTCTCTCTCTCTCTCTCTCTCTTTCTCTATCTCTCTCAAAAATAAATAAACAGTAAAGAAATGTGTTAAAAAACCACTACAGATGAATAAAACAGAATTCTAAAAAAAATGTTCCAGTAACTCACAGGAAGGCAGGAAAAAAAAAAAAGAGAGGCAGAAAACCTGAATAGCAGACAACAAAAACTCAAATGGCAAACTTAATCCCAAACATATCAATAGTCACATTCTTGTAAATGGTCTAAGTGTATTATTTAAAATACAGAGATTAGCTGAAAGGAGTAAAAAACATAATGTGACAATATGTAGTCTATAGTAAACTCATCAAATATAACAATATAGGCAGGTTGAAAGTAAGAACGTTAAAAAGGATTATCATGCAAAACTAATCAAGGAAATCAGAAATGACTATATTAATTTCAGAAAAAGTAGACTTCAGAGCAAAGAAAATTACCAGAGACAGGAAGGGACATTGCATAATGATAAAAGGATGGACCCATGAAGAAAACAGCATCCAAATTGTGTATGCACCAAACAACAGAGCTCAAAATGAAGAAAAACCTGATAGAACTGAGAAAAGAAATAAGCAAATCCACAATCACAGCTGATAAACAACTAGAATTGGCAGAACAACTAGACAGAAAATCAGCAAGGATGGAGAAGAACTCAATCAACATCATTAACTGACAGAATCTAATCAACACTTAAACACTCCATCCAACAACAGCAGGATATACCTTATTTTCAAGTGCCCTTAAAACATGTATCAAGATATCCTGACTTATTAAAAAAAAAAAATCAACAAATGTAAAAGAATTAAAATTGTACCGAGTGTGTCATCTAACTACAATGAAACAAAACTAGAAATTAATAATAAAAAGGTAACAAAAAATTCTCCAAACACTTGAAAACTAAACAACACCCTTCTAAATAATCTAAGAGTCTCCCATCCAAGTACAAATCAGGCCCGATCCTGCTTAGCTTCCAAGATCAGACAAGATCGGGTGCGTTCAGGGTGGTATGGCTGTAGACTTTAAATAATCTAAGCGTCAAATAGAAACTCAAGGGAAATGAAAAAATACATTGGAATGAGTAACAATGAAAATATAAGATCTCAAAACTTGTGAGATGCAGCCAATGCAGTGCCAAGAGGAAAATTTATAGTACTACATGCGTGCATTAAAAAAGAAGGAAAATCACAAATCAATAATCTAAGCCCCCATCTCAAGAACCCAGAAAAAGAGCAAAATAAACCCAAAACAAACAAGAGGAAGAAAATAATAAAGAACAGAAATCAGGGGCACCTGGCTGGCTCAGTGGGTGAAGTGTGTGACCCTTGATCTCGGGTTTGTGGGTTCAAGCCCCACGTTGGGTGTGGAGACTATTTAAAAATAAAATCTTTGGGGCGCCTGAGTGGCTCAGTCCGTTAAGGATCCGACTTCGGCTCAGGTCATGATCTCACGGTTTGTGAGTTCGAGCCCCGCGTCAGGTTCTGGGCTGACAGCTCAGAGCCTGGAGCCCACCTCAGATTCTGTGTCTCCCTCTGTCTGCCCCTCCGCTGCTTGCATTCTGTCTCTCACATTGTTTCAAAAATAAACAAACATTAAAAAAAATTTTTTTAATAAAATCTTGAGGCACCTGGGGGCTCAATTGGTTACGTGTCTGACTTCGGCTCAGGTCATGATCTCACAGCCTGTGGTTCAAGCCCCGCACTGGGTTCTTTGCTGTCAGCACAGAGACTGCTTCAGACTCTCTGTTCCCCTTCTCTATCTGCCTCTTCCCGCTTGTGCTCTCTCTCTTAAAAATAAATAAACATTTAAAAATCAAATAAAATCTTAAAAAAAGGACAGAAAGCAATAAATTGTAAACAGAAAAACAATAAGGACAATCAATTTAACAAAGAGCTAATTCTTTTAAAAGATCAGTAGAATGGACAAACTTTTAGCAAGACTGACAGAAAGAGACAGAAGACATAACTTACTAATATATGGAATCAAACGGAATATCACTACAGACCCTGCAAACATCAAAAGGATAATAAGGAAATGCTATGAACAATTTTACGCAAATAAATTTGACAACTTGGACAAAACTGACCAATTACTCAAAAAATACAAACTACCGTAATTCATCTAATAGGACGTAGGTAATTTTAATAGCCTACAATTATGAATGAAATTGAATTTATAATCTGAAAACTCCCCCAAATGCAGTCTCCCGGCCCAAATGATTGCACTGAATTACACGAACATTTAAAGGAGAATTAACACCAGTTTTACATAATGTCTTCCAGAAAATAGAAAAGGGAACACTTTCCTCTTTCTGAAACTGTCGTGAAACTAAGAGGTGCCCCGAGCAGACAGCAGAGGCCAGAGTGATGTGGGGCTGACAACAAGCGCATCAGCTCGGCTCCCTTATGCCTGAGACTCTGAGCTGTGCAGACAATGAAAAGAGGCTGGGAGGATCCGAACTCATATGGCTGGTGGTGGTGGCGGCAGGCATATTGGTGGTTCGATCTAGCTTCTGGTAGTGGTAGCAGAGTTGGCCCGAGCAGGCTTCTTGTGTGGCATGACTCAGGCTGGGGTTTGGGACGCCAGCTTCCCTTAGAACCTGCAGGTTTTCCAAACCTGGTTCTCCAGCCTTCCCACCAGAGTTCACTGAGTTACCACTGTATCCAATAAACGATCTGTGAGCTTAAGCCGGGTTGGGTTTCCCTGTTTGGTAGCAGCAGACCTGCTGGTACAGGTGACCAGCACAAGCTCTCTGGGTTGCCCACTCTGACTCGGAGCTGGGTCACACTGCTCCTTCTGCACGAACAGCCATCTGGCTCACACCCATCATCCTACCGGGTCCATTTCTATGCCACCCCCTCTGTGCAGCCTTCTTGGATTTCTCTAGGGAAATAATGTCCCTGTCCTTGAAACTCCCCTGATTCTCAGGGACTTAACACTTCCTACCTTAGATTATGGAATACGAGTGGCTTATTTTCTTTGTCCGATGGTGAACCCCTGAAGCTAACCCTACATTTTGTTTCCCCTCCTGGGCTTTGTCCAGGAGAGACTCCCCAGACTCAAGAGTGATCAATAAATGCCTATAAGTAGTACTCCACAGTCTGCCCAAGTCAGGGATTCTTGGGATCCAGGCATCCCCTGAATGGCATGCATATGTTTTGTACACAATGCCCATGGCTTTCATCATATACCTGACTCTATTTTATATACTTCTCATATATTAGCTCATTAAATCACCACAAGAACCCTAGGAGGTAGGTACTATTATTATCTTCATTTTATAGATGAAGAAACAAAGGCTCAGAGAAGTTCAATAATGTGCTCAACATCACACAGCTAGAAAGAGCAGACATCAGAATTTGCACTCAGTGAACCTGGCCCCAGTGTCCACTCTCCTATACCAGCCTGTCCTAGGATCTCTTGGACAGAGACTCCTGGTGGACTGGGCTAACCAGGCTGTCTAGAGACTGGGTGGGCCCCAGGGCTGGGTCAGGGCAGCTAGAGGTCTGCTGACAAATTTCCCCTTCACCCCCCTGGGCAGGGTGGGCAGTGGCTCTGATATAGCCACACACCAGCTGCCTCCTGGGAAATGTGTGTCCCCAGAGTCAGTGGAGACCATGGTAAGCCACCCAAGCTGCCAGGGCCAGCAGCTGGCAAGCCCACTGCTGAGCTGGTCTGGGCTTTCTTGTGGCCATGCCCCGGGGAGCCACATCTGGAGCCAACCACAGGGGAAAAGCAGGCTGGCCTGGGGCAGAAGACAAATTGGGCCTCCCTCTATCATTATGGAGTGCCCTGACTGCAAGACAGCAAGGCAGGTATGTGTGACAGAGATGTGGGGGAGGTGACAACAGCTCCTGGTTAGGGGCTGTGCTAGGAAGAGCTGGTCTAGAGGGTAGGGCGGGAGCAGCATATGGGTTTATCTGGGGTCACACGTCCCCTCTTCAAAGATTTGTTTTGGTTTCCTTTCCTTCCTTCTTTTACTCCTTCCCTCCTTCCTTCCTTCCCCTTGAAAGAATGTGAATATGGCATAGGGGCATGCACGTGCGCGCGCATGTGTGTGTGTGCACGTGTGCACACACACACACACACACACTCTCATCAGGAGATGAAAAATTCTCTGGGGTTAGCAGCCATATTCTGGGAATTCAAGTGTCAGCTCCCTGTGGCCTGCCTTGCCCTGATGTCCTGCTGTCTGTTTGTTCTCTCAATCAGTCAGGGTGTCTGGCCTAGATGCTAAATTCCTCAGGGACAGGCCCTGTGCCCATGTAATTCAATCTGAGCTCGACCGACACAAATAAACACTATGTCAGGGCTTTAAACAAAGTTTGTTTATTGACTTTCAAGGGGAGGGCTCATCCATGGAACCTCCCCAGTGATGACAGTGGTTTCAGACCACACCGGCCCTGGGCTAACAGTGCCTGGCTCAGGCTTCTCCGAGGATACTACTGGAAAAGATGGGACGGGACAGGGAGGGACAAGAGCCAGGCGGCCAGAGAAGACACGGCTACTGGGGCGGAAAGAGAAGTGATTCCCAAAAAGAACAAAGCCAGATAGCACCCCACATCCCAGGGCATCTACTCAAGGAAGGAGGATCTCATTGTTCTGGAAAAATTAATCTGTGTCCCTCCCTACCCAGTTTAGAGAGGGCCACTGTACTGCCTCGTTTGTGGTCTTATAAGGACTTGTTGGCAGTAGCTCACACAGGTATTACTGCTCCCCGCTCGGTGACGGCAGCAGAGGCCAAGGGCAATTAGAACCCAGGTATCTGGACTCTGAGTCTTGAACTTACCCTGCCTCATAACTGCTCTCGGGAAGCCAGCGTGGGAAACACAGTCGTGTGCACTGGAGATGTCCGGCCACCACGGAACCCCACCACATGGCATGCTGCCTGCCTCAGGCTTGAGGTGACCAAAGATTGTCCCATCAGAGATCCCACACTTTTTCCCTTTAATCTCTGACCACACTGCTGTCTATGAACAACTGGACTGAGACACTCTCTTGCACAGGCCTTTTGCCCGTAAGGTGCTCACGGAATGTCAGTGGAATGAACGAGCTGTGGATAATTCCCAATGTGGGCACCAGCACCCGCGAAGACTCCCTTTCCACTAGATGGCCCGTCCAAGGCACTGTTCACGCGTCTGCTATTGTTTCCACTCAGATTGTGTGTAACGTCTCCACTGTGATAAACAACCCTGCAGAGAACATTCTTGCAGCTAGATCTTTGTACACATTGCTGATCACTTACTTAGGATAAATTCCTATGTAATCCCACTTTAAGAGTGGATAAACAAAACCAAAATAGGAAGGGAAATTTGCTACAAAAGAAAAATAAAAGCTATAAGTGATTCTAGGCAGGCCAGAAAGCCAGGCCAGGCCCCTAGATCTTGACTGTGGATAACTGAGGGGTCCCTGCGGTTATGTTGCTGGGCTGCCATAGCCAGAGACCCAAGGACGGGTCCAGGGCGCTTAATCTGCGGTCCCCTTTTGACTGTGATCTCAGCGTGGCAAGAGGCCTGACTCCTCAGCTGTGCTGCTAACACTTGCCCGGCAGGGTCTGCATTCCTCATACTTGGAGCCTGGCAGTACCTGGAACATGGAAGGTTGCTCGATAGATGCTTGACATTGGTCTGTGCCATGACAGCATAAGGAAAGGGAGCTTTTATTTATTGGGCACCTACCATGTGTCAGGCACCGTGCTGGGAACCCTGCCTACATCATCACGTCCATTATCTCATTTGATTCTCATGGCAATCCGGCCATTATCTCCACTTTACTAATGAAAATGAGGCTCAGGGAGGTCAGCCTGACTTCCACCGTCTCACATTGCCACTGCAGGTATGTTTAGTCCCAACGGCAAATGTAGAGACCCAGGACTGGGTGCCTCTGAGCTCCTATAGCTCACGGGACACGCGGACCACTGTGTTCTATCAAAATCAATGGCTGTCAGACCCAGCAGGCCTGATACAGCCCTTTGGCTGGGACAGAAGCAGTCACAGGGCACCTCCACCCTGGCGGAAATGGGTGCCTGAGATTCTGTGGAGCTCAGGAAGCTGGAGGGCTTTGTTGCCTTAGCAACGAACAACCAGGGTCAGCAGCAGAGCACAGGCAGCTGCAGGGCTAATGGCAGAAAATAGGCCAGGCCGTCAGGCCTGAGGTTCCGCGGGTGGAGAACCCGCGGAGGCAACATTCCTGCTGTACCTGGGCTTCCAGGAGCAAGCCTCCACTCAGAGAACAGATCCAGAGAGGGCGGGAGACTTTACGCCTGGTGCCTCTTCTGAGGCAGAACTGGAGAGACCCTCCGGCATAGGCCCAGCTGTAAACAGGATGATACAGCTTCATCCCACCCCCAGGGCACCAGGCAAACGTCCCCAGTCTGTGGTTTCACTATGCACAGCCCTGAAGGCTTATCCCTGTCCACTCTGAGGACAGACACTCTTAGTTGGCATGGGGCCTCTTCCCATAGGCAGACCTGTACTTCCCATGGGGCCGACCTGCAGAGGTCAGAGGCAAGGATCAGGGTTTGTGACCAGATGCCCTCTGGAACCGGAGGGGGACAGAATTCAGGGCTATTTCGCCAGGCATTCCCCTGAGGGCTGGAAAGAGGGGCCTGACCCCGGCAGTTTGCTTGATCTTTGCGGTTGTTGGATGTGCCCTGGGCACAGCCTACATGTAGGCCATGGGCTCCTACCAGGTAGGGAGGGAACATGCTTCCTTCCACCTGCTCCAATTTTTTTGTTTGGTGTTTTCCAGGTCAGCTTAATCAGGACACACAAGCATCTAGAGGAGGTCCCACCCAGGATGGCTATCGTTTCTCTAGTATAATAAATAACAAGTCAAATAAACAATAAGTTATAAATCATAATAAAACAAATATGGTATTTTACAGTTAAAACAGTTTTACATGTATTATTTCATTTGGCTCTTATGATAATCCTATGAGCTAGGCAGGCCAGGTGGTAATCTATTTCACAGGTGAAACTGCAAATTTAAAACTGCAGACATACACTAACTTGCCCACTGGTTAAAAGATCTGGGTTTCTGCCTCCAAGCCTTCATTCTTTTTATACTGCCTTGGTCTTGGGAGGTGTCCAGCTGCGCTAAGGGAGAACAGTGACAAGGGAGACGGAGGGAACTTCCAAATGCAGAGGTGATGAACTGCTTTCACCCTAAGCCCCCTCCCCCCAGTGCCTATGTATGACCTCTGGATCTGTGGCGAGAACCTGACCCCCCCCTAGGTTTGTGACTGATTCGTGATAAATGTATTCCTCAACACTGTCTTGGGTCAATCACTTGGACCATATGAATTCAAACCATGCCTAAAATAGCAAAAGATAGTGGAGATAAACCTAAATGACCCCAGATGTTCCAAATAGGAAAAAAAGCTCAGGCCAGGCCTATGGAAAGCTACTGATTTTTTGTTTTGGGGTGGGGGAGGTTGTTTTGTTTTACTTTGTATGTGTGCCTGTTTAACCTTTTCTACTTATTTATTTATTTTTGATTCACTCTTTAGAAGCCATCTTAAAATTAGAGAGAAGTTCCAAGGTTTAGTACAAAGAACTGCGTTCCCCTAAAACATCTGAGAGCAAATCACTGACATTCTGCCATCGTCCTTGATCCCTTTAATGTTTATTTCCAAAGAGTCAGGACATTCTGCGTAACTACCCTATGAACTTCAGGGTCAGAAAATTAATGCCGTTGCATTTTATCATTTAATTTTCATATTCTTTTCCAGTGTCGCCCCTTGCCTATAGTGTCCTGTTGAGCAAAGAAATCCCGTTCAAACCCACGCAACTGCGTTTACTTGCCCTGTTTCTCCCTAGGTAATTTTTTTTTTAACACAGACATAATCTTGGTGATCCAGAATGTTTTATATGTTGTCAGATGGCAAGAGGAGATCTTCAGTAACCTCAAAACTGAAGAGAAGGCTAACTTATCCACTCAGAGGTCCACGACCCCCTTTGAGCATCCCTGGTGCTATGTGAACATGCGTTCTTTCAGATGGCTGGAGTCATCTGCTTCAAGAACTGAAGGTGATGTTAGTTTCAGACATCCAAGACCTTCATAAACCAAAGCCCCTTTGGGGTAGGCCCTGGCCTCAGAGGAGCCTGCCGGATAGCTGACAGCAGTGACCCCTTGTTGCCCTGGGGTGGCAGGAGGTGACCAGGCAGACTTCCACTGGACCAAGCTGCCACAGGAACCCACCCAAAATCAGCCACAGACGTTGAAGAGTCTGAGCATCTCTGGCCAGGGCTAGCTGTTCACTGCAGACAAGCTCTCAGCCCTGAGGACTGCAGATGGTTCTGAACAGAAGTCTTAGGGGTGGAGGAAGAGCCTGGGTTTGTCCAGTGCAGGGAGGAAATGTGGTTCTCCCCAGGTGTCCTGCAACAAACGGGAAGCAGCTGGGAGGAGTGGGGAGCTTAGGAGGCCTCACCCTGCACAGCTGTCTGGGCTCCAGGCCCACCTATCGTGCCTTTCAGTCTGACTTTCCTCCCCTGGGCCTGTCATTCAAGCCCAGTGACCTAGAGGGACCTCCAGAAACTTCTGTGTGTGCACGAGGCACATCTGGACTTTCAGACCAGACAGATGCTCTAGGGAAGAGAGGGATCAATGAACAGCATGAGGACCCAGAAACTGCTGCAACCAAGCCCTCTTTCCTGAGCACATACTCTTGGGACGAGACCTGTGCAAATATGTGTTGCCTGTGTCATCTTACTGAATCCTTACAACTTTATGTAGTGCATATGATTAATACTCCTATTTTACAGATGTGGTAACTGAGGCCAAGAAGCTAAAACTACATGCCTAATAGTCACAGCCGTTATCAAACCCACGTGTGCCTGAGCCCATTATGTGGGTAGCATGACTGTGGTCATGTGTGTCCTTGCAGCCACGGAGGCCCTGACAAGAATGTACTGGACCCAGATGTGACCAGCCATGTCAGCACCCACAACTCAGAAAGAACACATACGGCACCCAACAAGCTGCAGCCTTGGGGAGTGCGGAGGGGTTTGCCGATGCTATGTTAATAGGTAGGCTTTGAGTATCATGGAAAGCAGCGTTCCAGGGTTCTGGGGTTGGCAGCCCAGATCTATGCACAGGACACGGCTAACTAGGGAAAAGACGAGCTGTCCCAGGACCACAACTGCACCGGGGGCTTGCTCTGGGCTAGAAGAGCAGAGGGAGGCCCTCAGGAGCTTCCCCCCAGCACCTCTTCACTCCAGCCCCCAAGGTCTGCCTTCTCTGTCAGCCTGGGATGCCCACACTCCATTGCTCCTTTGACGCACAGCCGGGGCAGCCCATGACTGCACACCGTCCAGGCTCTCAGAGGTGGCTATGCAGCTTTTCATCGCGGGGTCTCAATGGAGGGGGGGTGGTGATACATACCACACGGCTGGTCAAAGCACTCAGTGGGGCTCAGTCTCCCGGTTTTGATCCTCGTGTGGATCGGTAGCCTTTGCTCTGTATCATACAGAGAGCGGACACTGTAGATGTGAATCCAGGGCCTTACAAATATGAAGGGTTCAAGGCTTTCGGTACAGACCCTAAGAAAGCAGGTATATCTATGTATTGGGAGGAAGCCACAGCATTTCCTGGGTGGACACTGGCCAAGCTGCATTTGAAGAGATCCCAGGGAGTTGTAAGTTCCACCTCTCCGTGCCTCTGGCAGCCTCGGCCACATGAATGCCATGTATACACACAGTAGATCTTTACTATTGGTTAAATTAGACCAAATGGATCCCGGAGACGCCTCTTTCACCTCTACCGCCAGTAGTCCCAACAGGGGCGGCACAGCCCATCCAGCTACACCTGTCGAGCCCTGCACCTGGTAGCCCATTTCCTCCAGAGCAGGCAGTGATCTCCGCAGGTCAAGGTCCCTCTGGCCCAGCCCATGCCCCCAAGTGTGGGAACAGCACCATCAGAAAACAAACAACAGAGATAACCCCCTGCACCAACAGAAGCTGGTTCCCCGGGAACAGGGTGGGGTGTTTGTCAGCTCCCCCCTGCAGCTGATGGCTTTCCCATGGTGTGAGGCAGGAAGGGCGGTGGGGGGGGGGGGGGGCGCGGGGGGGGGGGAGTGTGATGCTAAGATCCTAATCAGAGTCCCATAAAGAGCAGCTGGTCATGTCTTTTATCTTCTGGTGGCTGGGGTGGTAGGGGAGAGGAGGCAACTATTCCAAAACGCTGATGAAGTCATCCCCCTGTGGTCTGGGGATTATAAGCGAGGAGGAATCCCAAATAGTTGAGCAAATTATGGTATATCCATATGAAAAAATGTTAAAAATGATGCATACGGAGCTTCGATATGGAAAATATTATGATCATATTAAGTAAAACAGCAAAACCAGGAAATTGTATGCAGGGTATGATACCAACTGTGAGGAGACAAACTTGTCTTTAAAAAGAGAAAACAGGGGCGCCTGGGTGGCTCAGTGGGTTAAGCGTCTGACTTCGTCTCAGCTCATGATCACATGGTTCATGAGTTTGATTGAGCTCCGCATTGGGCTCTGTGCTGACAGCTCAGAGCCTGGACCCTGCTTCGATTCCTTCTCCCTCTCTCTCTCTCTCTGCCCCTCCTCCACTCATGCTCTGTCTCTCTTTCTCTCTCTCAAAAATAAAATAAACAGAGAGAAAAGATTATGGGGCACCTGTGTGCTCAGTTAAGCATCTGACTCTTGATTTTGGCTCAGTTCATGGGATCAAGCCCTGTGTTGAGCGCCTGCTGGGGATTCTCTCTCTCCCTCTCTCTCCACCTCTCTCCCCCCCCCACCCCCCGCAAGCTCTCTCTCTCTCAAAATCAATAAATAAACTTAAAAAAAAAAAAAAGAGAAAAGACTAGAAGGAAATGTGAACAGCACCTGCTTCTGGAGTGGAGGATTATGGCTATTTAATGCTTTTCTATTTTCCTGTAATGAGTCTGTCAATCAGGAAAGAAAACCCTAGTTAGAATTTAGGGGACTAAAGGAACCATGCGTTGGGGGACCTGTGGGGCAACACTGCCATTTCCCAAGGGAGGCCGGTGGTCTGTGTATGAAAGAGCTGTAGGCGAATGCTACTACGGCAGACCCAGGGAGGGGCAGGCTGCCGGATGGAAATGGTAGTATCTCCATCTCCCTGCGGAGGAGCACAGCCTAAGTACAAGGGAGGGGTACAGAGCCATGTGACAGCTGAGTATCCCTGGGCACTGAGGGGCAGGGGAAGCCAAGAGTTCAGGGTGGTGGGGGACGAGGCGGGGGGGGGGGGGGGGGGGGGGAGGGGGGGGAGGGGTGGTGGTGGGCTTGGTGGGAAGCCTTTCTGAAGGCACTGGGCCACCTGCAGGCCTTCACAGTGAACTGGGATGTAGAAGCAGCTACTGGCTGTTCCGTGGGGGCATGGGGAGGGGTCCTCAGAGGACACAATGAGCAGTTGAAGTGCCAGGAGAGGTAGCTTGCCCCTTGGCCCCTCTGCAGAAACCATCACGCAGTGCGCGTGTTGGGAGAGTGCTGGGCAGTGGGGTAGAGCATGTGAGTCCCCTGGAGCCCATAGGAAGGAGTCTGGGCATGATGAGAAGAGTTCAGGGCTTCTGAGAAGAAGTTCAGAGGGAAGGGGGCACGGCCAGTATCTGAAAGAAAGGACCAGCCGGAGCCTGGATATGAAAGAGGGTGGCTGCATTTCAAATTGGTCTTTTAAAGAAAAGTCTGAGAGGTGCTGAGAGGCATTGGGTGTTAATTTCTGGTTCAGTTCAGTGAACTGGGGGTGGGGGGGAGTGTCTGGCGCCTGTAAAACGCTGGTCTGAATCTACAAGGCCCTTAGAGGTCAAATCCACCTCATCTCGTGGCCTGGGGTCCTGCCTCCAACTGTGCAGGCCTCAGTTTCCCCCAGAGAGGCAGGGGGTGGGTGACAGCCCTTCTATTATGCTCAGGTCTCAGGGGCTCTGCTAATAAAAATGATTGTAAAACGCTCTGCAAATAGTGAGGCTGCTTCACAACAGAAGCGATTCTTTCCCACAGAGGGGTTCAGTTCCTGCAGGGATCCGCTTGGAACCTCTCTGCCCTCTGAAGAAGGGGCCCTTCTGTTCCCTTGTGATCTCGGTGAATGCTGTGTCCCTGGGATAGCCATGGGCCGGGCCCCGTGCCCGCTGCTGGCAGCCGCTCTCACACAACACAAGGGAAACTTTGTGTATCTCCCAGGCCTGGAGTCACAGCTGCCAAGATCAGGATCCGCTTCTCCTCTCCTGGCAGAAGAAATCGAGGCACAGGGAGGGAGAGTGACAGGGCCTAGTGGAAACCAGAACCTGTACCTTCTCCCTTAGAAAAGTGCCATTAATAACTTACAGAGTAATGGTAATAAACAACCAAATATTCACGGAGCACTTAGTATACGTCAGTCACTTTACACGTATTATCCTTTTAAAATGTATATTTCTTCGTCCCAAGAATCCTGTATGGTAGGGACCTTTATTATTCCCTATGGGAGGCAGAATAATGGACCCCAAAGCTATCCGTGCCCTAGTACTCAGAACCCATGAAAATGTTGCCTGAAGTGCCAAAGGGTCTTTGCAGATGTATTCAGGGTTAAGGACGCTGAGAAGGGGAGATTAGCCTGGATTATCCAGGTGGGCCCAATCTAATCACACGAGTCCTTAAAAGCAGAGACCGCTTCCCGCTACAGAGTAGCAGAAATGTGGCAGCGTGAGGACTTGACCTGCTGTCGCCGGCTTTGAAGCTAAAGGAAGGGGCCAAGAACCAAAGAGTAAGAGTGGCTTCTAGAATCTGGGAAAGGCAAGGGAACCAAATCAGAAAGGAACGCAGCAGCCCTGCCAGGGTCTTGATTTTAGCCTCGTGACCAACCCCCCACCCCCGCCACCAGAGCTGCGCGGTAACGAATTTGTGTTGTTCTAAGCCACTAAGTTTGTGGTAATTTGTGACAGCGGCAATAAGAAACATACACTCCCCTTTATAGGTAAGGACACTGAGCCTCAGAAGGGTAAAGCCTCACTGCTAAAAATCGGGGGAGCTTAGACTCACTATTCCTCCCCGGACAGCCCCCAGGGCGAGGCTGAAGGCTCGGTGGTGCGGAAGGGTCTCGAGTCCC
The DNA here is from genome assembly GCF_018350155.1 of Leopardus geoffroyi. Classification (NCBI taxonomy): domain Eukaryota; kingdom Metazoa; phylum Chordata; class Mammalia; order Carnivora; family Felidae; genus Leopardus; species Leopardus geoffroyi. Next base: position 29,168,131 of record NC_059338.1, read on the forward strand.
AAGCGGCTCAGTCGGCCTACAGAGACTCTGTCGCCACCGCAGCGGCCTGCCCTCCGAAGCTTTCTCTTTCCCACGTTCCCTCCTTTTATCCTTACAACACCCTCTGAAACAGGAATCGATGCCCTCACTTTGCAGATGAGGAAATGGACTCAGAAGTAGGGTGACAGTCCCAGAGTCACAGGTGGCCTCCGCACACAATCTGGGCATCGGATTCCCTGGCTCCCTCTCTCTTTCAGGTTTGGCGGGTCCTGGGGTTCACCTTGCCGTGCCCCTGGCACCTGAGGCAGACACAAGTTGCACCTGGGAGTCAGCGCCTCGAGTACTTTCCCCCTGGCCCAGATCCAACAGCTTCTCCCGGACTGGGCGATGCCAGAGAAAATCACATCGGGGTAATGACAGCCCATGCAAGTGAGCGAGCGGCCCTCTGTCGTCCAGCCTGGGTCCCGTGCCCGGAGGCTCTTGGAGGAGATTTCTCCGGGGAACAAATGTTTCCTGCTGCTGTGGGCACGCAGGAGGCGTGGGACCAGAGGCAGCATCCCTCAGCTCCCATATGGGCTTGGTAAGCACGTCTACACCCTCTGACTCTCCTGTCACCTCTCGATTAGTCTGTCACTTCCCCCACACATCTGCCCTTAGGACTTCACCGCAAGATCAGGACAGTTCAGTCAGGGGGTCAGCCTAACACTCATAACCATGTATTCTGGCAAAACTGTCTACAAAGCACTTGCTTGTGCATTACCTCATTGATCCACCCACCACCCTGTGCTGTTTTCATCCCCGCTTTTCAGCAGAGGAAACTGATGCTTAAATGATTGTCCGAGATCATCCAGGCAAGGAGGGTCCGGGGTTTGGACTCAGGTGTTTGACTTCAGAACCCACCTTCCTTCCTGGTGAGTCACTGGTCTCTTATCGACAAACACCACAGACGGGACTTGTTCCACAACTCCCTGCCTGCCCCCTCCAGGCCAGCTCACTGCCATCCGTAAGCCACCAACAGCCTGGGAGTCCCCCTGGGCTCACAGAAAGAAGGGGCCACAATCTACGTTTATGCATGTTCTCGGAAGGACCTGCTAAGAACGACGCTCTCAGCCCCATTCACAGGGAAGCTTGAGACTGGTGTGGGAAGGCAGTTACACTAAGCAGTCAGTCCCTGCCAGGGTCCCTTCGGTCTTTTCCTGCTGAGATGCGGCTGTGCCCAATGGGAGGGCACCACTGTCCAGCCGGGCCTGCCCCACCAACCCCGGCAGCCCAGCTGCTGGCTGGCTGCTGTGTTGGAGGAGTGAGTCACAGAGCCTGGAATCTGAAGCCTTCCAGGCCTCCACCCAACCCAGCCAGCTCGGCATCTGCCCTCCAGATGTCTCCATCTCAGAAACACCTTCTGCCAACAGGGACCCAACACCAAGGTCAGGAGCCATACTTGTCGCCTGAAAAACGCCTTCAGAGCCTACCAAGTAGGTGGCGTTCATTACCTGCCCTCTTTGGTCGATCAACGATTCTCAAAACTAATTGCCTCTAATTCTTAGGTGTCTTTGTTCCAACCTTGGAAATCTTACTCTACAACGGTGCCTGCTGCCTAAGCGTCCAAGCATAGCAGCTCCCAGTCTGATGGAGGAAACGCATCCCTGCCTTCAGAGAGCTCCCAGTCGGATGGGCAAGGCAGAGTCGCTAACTTCATGGCGGCCCAAGGATGATTGGGGGAAATATAGCCCTTGTTCTCCAGTAAACGCCAAACGGATGAGGCAGACAGAGCCCTGCCCTAAGGGAGCCGATAGGCTGACAGGGAAAAACAGTTTCTGTCGCTGGTTTTCCAGTATGTGGGGGAAAAGGACGCCGAAGGGAAAACCTAGAAATGTAAATGATGGAAAATAAAACTAACTTTTATTGTCTACTATGTGCCAGCTACTTGGTAGGCTGACTTCTCTTCAGTCTTCGCGGTAACTTCACTGACAGTCAAGGAAGCTAAAGCGCCGAGGTCAGTTCCGCAGCTGGAAAGTAGCACAGCCAGGAATCAAACCCAGGTCTGCGTGTCCACACCCTGCTTCTGTATAACCCCACCTGTGACAGGGGCAGATGCCTTTGCCCTTGTTCCTGTCATCCTTTATCCTGGGGGCCAAGGATAAAGGAACAGTAAGAAGAAGGAACGGTAGTTCCTTCCTGCCCACAAATCACCGTGATCGCTGTATTAAAAATGATTACATTTAGGACAAGCTCAGTGGTTGACAATATCCCACTGTCCCACCAACAAGAGGGACTGCCAACACGGTCTTCCTCTTTTCTTTTTGTTCCCTTTCTTTCTTTCTTTCAGACTCTATTTTTTTAAGTTTTTAAGTAAACGCTCCACCCAATGTGGGGCTCAAACTTAGGACCCCAAGATCAGGCTCTACCAACTGAGCCAGCCAGGCACCCCCAACACTGTCTTTAAAACAAGGAGAAGGACTCACAGCAGAACTCCTGTCCTCCCAGCAAGTTCTGTCACCTGTGAGCTTCGTCCACCACGGAGGCTCCTGTGGTCAAGGACTCTCTGGGGTCTGAGTAAGAGAAGGTTCAGAGCACCAAGGCCCCACCCCATGCTAGCCACAGCCAGTCCCTGGATGCAGGCAGGGCTCAGGACGTCTGGAAAGAATAATGACTGGGGAGCACAACGGGAAAGCCTGTGGTGGTGGAAAATGCAGCAGAAATGCTGACTACGTCCCCCGAGCCCACTGTCTGTACTGTGGCACCCAGGCTGGCCTGGGATGGCAGCTTGGCCTTCCCGTCATTGTGCAGGAGTCCTGGGAGGCCTCAGGGCTCGTGGCACAGATCCCAAAGCTCTCTGTGGCTCCTCTGTCTCAGGAAAGGGGCTCTGCGGAGAGGGGGAGACAGAAATGTTGCCACGCAGCAACAGAGATCCAGATTGTCGAGATCTTGGTTTCTTTCCATGGGAACAGTGACTTGGGCCCTAAAGGAATGGGAGACAGGGTTTCATTAAATCCCCGCCTCTTGGGGCCTGCTGGGGGGTAAGGAACCCAGGGCCCATCGCCAACCCAGCTCCTCCCCTGCCTCATTCTGTGGTATGTCATTCCCTTTGGTACCCCAAACCACTCCAGATGCAGGGTCACTGGGCTCTTGCCTGTGGGCCCCTGGCCCAGGAGAGCCACCAGCCTGAGTGGTTTAGGGAGGCTTCTGCCCATCTGCAATGGGGCAAGTGGCCCTGGCCTAGCGGGAAGGCTGTGCCAATGGTGGAGGAAAGGCTGACCCTGGCTGAGAGACTCGTAAACGAAAGGGAAGCGTATCCCAGAATAAGAGCCCAGGCTGGAAAATCTTTGACCTTTTGCTCTTGCCAACCAATAGCATCCTAGCCTGCTCCGTGTCCTGTCACCCAAGATACTCAATGGGCTTTATATCCTGAAGAATGAAGCCTAAAAAGGAGAAGGTAAGGACGCTGGGTTTTGGTGGGGAGACAGTGTCCGTGGCAGGTGGAACCAAAATCAAGAATACAAGACTTTTTGGCACCGCCCAGGAAACCAGAGGCAAACCTAGATCCCCCATGCCACTGAATCTCCTGTCCCCAGACTTAGTTTGAGTCCGGAGAAGAGGGGATACACGCAGGGCCTGCTTCCCCAGCCCAAAAGATTCACTTCTGCCAGCACAGGAAAGGAGGGCGTGGGGATCTGGCTGGCTTCTGCTAGGCAACTGCACCCTCTGGTGGTAGCAATAGGAAGATGCGAGGACATGCAGACAAAGGGCGAGCCAGACCCTTTCTCCCTTTCCCAGAATCCCTCTACGCAGCCTCTATTAAGCACCTATTGCTGGATGGCACTGGGCCCTGTGCAAAGTGGACAGACACCATCCTGTTCTCAGGGGCTTCTAAACAAAACCCACACAGGAGAGACGCAAGCAGTCCTTCCACGGCTCTGGCCTAACAGGCCTTCCCTTCTGGGATGAATCCTACAAAGGCAAATCTGCTCCCCTCTGCCCACCGGCGAGGTCCCTCGGTCATCATCGAGGCCACAGCAGGCTTCTCACCTCCTTCAAAACTCTGCTCCCGTTCTTGTTCTTGTCAGAGAAGCCAACTCCGCCCAAAGGCCCTCAGCCTCCCCCTCCAAGGCAGCTGAGGCTCCAAGGCAGTGGCTCTTGGAAGAGCCACCGTTTGATGGTTTATGTCACTGTCCAGTCTCCGGTGTGGTATCTCCGACTGCACTGGGAGCTTCCCAAGGGCAGGAGGCAATGGATAAAAGATGACAGTGACTGAGAACCTGGGTCATGGTGGCACTTTATGATCGCCATCTCACTGAAGCCTCCCAGCTGACCGGAGCTGGCAGGACCAAAAATCGCCCCCAATCACAGAGAGCAAACGCAGGCTCAGAAGGTCACAAGGCTTCACCAAGAGCTACCACGCATTTAACAACAACCACTTTGCACACCTGGCACCACACTAGGTGTGTTCCGTGGGTTCTCTCGTTCAGTTCTCACACTGGCCCGGTGAGCTGGGTTGAAGTGATCCCCGGTTCACAGAGGAAGGCACTGAAGGAACACATAACTTACACAAAGTCCCGCAACTAAGACGTGGCAGGGGCACAAGAACCCTTCTTCTTATCCTTGATTTCTGGACACCCAGACCTCTTCCTTCCTGCCCCTCCGAGCCCCTCACACACAGCTCCACACTCACCCCAGACACTGCCCAGGACACAGCTTCCTTTCCAAGGCCCCGAGGAGCCCTTTCATCCTTCTCCAGCAAACCCCAGACACTACATAGAGATGCATCCTCCCTGATTCTCCTCACTCCTTCCCCTTCTTTTGAAACAAAAATCCTATTTGACGTTTCTCAGTATTATTACAGTGAAGGGACTGGATTCCAGTCAGCTTCTCCTGGGCTTTCCTTACTTGTTCTTTCCAATCTAAGCGGCATGGGCAAGGTGGGCCTCAGTTTACCCACCTGAAAACTGGGAAGATCAAGAAATATCCCGTCATCTGATTACCAGCAGAGAATGGTACCAATTTGGAGGTTATAGTTGAGTGTGCTGGAGGTGGCTGGGTCATTCTGACCTCAGTTCTCCCTCGGGCTGACCCAGGGGACCTCTGGGACCACAGTCAGATTTGTAAGTAATCCCCACATGGAGAGTTAATATCCTGAAAGCATGGCCTAATGGGGGCCCCCGTGCATGGTTGGACACTCAGCACCCGTACACGTCTGACTGCTGTGCTATGGGCTGGACCGTGAGGTGCTGCACAGGCACATACCCCAACTTTTGTCTTTCTTCCAAAACTACTGTGCACTGTTTCACAAAAAAAGGGGAGCACACAAGCTGAAATTTGTCCAGATTCCTCAGAAGGCGCCGGAATCCTGTGTTGGGTACTAGTCACAACCCACCCTGGAAGAATGACTGGGGTTTAAGTGTGGCATTTCACCATCACTGTTGGTGGCATGGGAAGGCCAAGGAATCTCAACGTGACACCGAAGCAGAATTCTCTGGGTTTTGTTTTTTTTTTTTAATTTTTTTTTTTAATGTTTATTTACTTTTGAGACAGAGAGACACAGAGCATGAACAGGAGAGGGTCAGAGAGAGAGGGAGACAGAATCTGAAGCAGGCTCCAGGCTCTGAGCTGTCAGCACAGAGCCCGACGTGGGGCTCGAACTCATGGACCGTGAGATCATGACCTGAGCCGAAGTCAGACGCCCAACTGACTGAGCCACCCAGGCGCCCCTCTCTGGAGTTTTTAACAGAAAGGACAGCCTGTTTTTTTTTTGTTTTTTTTTTTTTTTTTAATTTTTTTTTTTTTTCAACATTTATTTATTTTTGGGACAGAGAGAGACAGAGCATGAACGGGGGAGGGTCAGAGAGAGAGGGAGACACAGAATCGGAAACAGGCTCCAGGCTCTGAGCCATCAGCCCAGAGCCCGACGCGGGGCTCGAACTCACGGACCGCGAGATCGTGACCTGGCTGAAGTCGGACGCTTAACCGACTGCGCCACCCAGGCGCCCCAAGGACAGCCTGTTTTTATCTCCGTCCCCTCCAGCCATTAAGGGGGGCCCTGTGGTCTGGCCGGATCATGGAGGGCTGGGGCACCAAGGGTCGGGGCTCCTGGGTTCCTGGCTGACTCACCATCGCCCCCTGCCCCAGGATGAGCCTGCTGGCCTGAGCTTTTGCCTGTGACATCTGCCACTGCAGAGGCCTCAGTAGAATCAAGCCTGTTTTTATAGGGGAAGATTAATGACTTTCTAGGGCTCTTCAAGGAGATGGTACTTGAGAATCGAACATGTTTTCTACACAGAGATGACGGTGTTCTCTGCTGGCCAGGAGAGGGGCAATTCTCCAGAGGCAGATCCCAGGGACTGGCCCAGAGTCTCCACGGAGGAGACAGGGCAGCTCCTCAGACCCCTCCTGGACACTGGCGTTGGACAAAGGATGGGCCCAGGAGAGCAGAGGTGAAGAGTGGGGTATCTCTCACCCCCTGCCACCCCATTCCCTCCTCTTCACACTCATTCTTTGCACCCAACGGCACTCACTCCTGGGAGGCCTTGCCTGCGCTCCAGCAGTTACCATCCCCTCCTCCCTCCTCCCACAGTCCAAGGCTGCCTCTGGTGCTGCCTCCGGTGCAATCCTTGGCTTGCATACCAGACCCATTTTTTTACAAATGAGCCTCACACTGCTTGTCTTAGCACCTAGCTCAGCCCCAAGCTGTGGAAAATGCTCAGTGAATGAACGAACAGATCAGTAAGTGAATGAATGTGACACCTGCAATCCTCTCTCTCAACCTGAAATCCTAAGTCTCCCAGCCCAAATCCAACCTGGGCCCTTCTCACTGGCTGTTCTCATGGGGTTTGTGACTGGCAGACCCCAGGCAGGGCCATATGCCTGCCAGCCCCAGAAGCTGACACCAGCTGACACTGAGCCCCTATGAGCTGCCTCCATGGTACCTTTCTTCCAGCACCCGGGAAACCCATCTGGCTCCAGAATCCTCACGTATCCTCTCCCTTTCCTGGCCTCTCTTTCGGAAACACCTTTTTCCTGCCTCATCAGGCTGCTGTGTTTCCTGCAGGGGAAGACATGACTGGAAAATGCTATTTATAGCAGACCTCCCTCCTAGCCCTCACTGAGGTGAGGGCTATCCTAACCCAGGGGGTACAGAGAGAAGATACTCAGGACTTTCCAGGGTCCCAGCCACCGGAAGAAGGAAGCTGGGTACCCAAATGATGCACTGGACCTTCTGATATTCAGGCCAGTTCCCTCCCCCTCCTGACTTCCCCACAACTGTTAGTGAGCCCACAGCTCCCCAGATCCCAGACCTGAAATCTCCCAGCCTCAGAGGCAAAGAATTGCAGGATAGAGCTCTGGAGAAGGACGTAGAGACCAAATGTGATGAAGAAACCAAGACTCAGGAAGGGGAGGAGATTTGAACACGGGCACACAAGAAGTTAAAAGCAGGTCCCATAGCTAAAATCACCCGATACTTGCCTAACTCATGAAGTTATAAAGGACTTCGCATGCATTGCCTCATTCAATGTAATCAGGCAGGTTATGGATTGAACTGTGTCACCAAGAAAGATAGTACTAACTCTCAGTATCTCAGAATGTGACCTTATTTGGAGACAGGGTTGCTACAGATGTAATTAGCTACAATGAGGTCATATTGGAGTAGGGTTGGCTTTATAAGTAGGGCGTCCTTATAAGAGGGGATTTGGACACAGACATACACAATGGGAAGAAGATGGGAAGACCCCCAGGGAGGAGACGGCCACATAACAATGAAGGCAGAGACCGGAGGGAGACATCTATCAGCCACGGAATGCCAAAGGATTGCCGGCAAGTGCCAGAAGCTCCAGAAGGCGAGGAAGGATTCTCCAGAACAGGTTTCAGAGGGAGCACGGCCCTGCCGACACCTTGATTTTAGACTTCTGGCTCCCGGAACTAAGACGATAAATTTCCATGGTCTAAAGCCACCCTGTTTGTGGTACTTTGTTATGACAGTTCTAGCAAACTGACACACAACATTATACCTACTGGACAGATGAGCAAGAGGGATCCAAAGTCAGGCCCCGGCTCTCAGTGCAGTGCTCTTCCAAAAAAGACCGTATGCCTCTTTGATTCTCCTCTCTCTCGTGTCCTTTCCATGGCCAACTCTTGAAGTCCTGTTGAGTGTTCCTTTGTAAAAAAAAAAAAAAAATCTACCCACTCTTCCTTTCCTTTCCCAGCAGGGCTGCCCTCGTTGAGGCATTCCATGTCAGGAACGGGGCAGTGGGTCTGCTGGCCCAACTCTCCACCTTGCAATCCACTAGTTCATTCCACACCTCTTTTTCGAAAGCCTGCTGTGTGCCAGGTTCTGTGCGAGGCGCTGAGATGCTCTCATTGACCAAGGCAGACGTGGACCATACTCCTGTTAAAGCACTGCTTCCTGGTCACTTCCCTGCTCTGGGCCTTGGTTGTCTTCCCTGCACCTTCAGGCTAATGTCCTCCGGTCCCCATATGCAGGGTCAGACTCTCCTACTCGTCAAGATGCGTCAGCTCAGTTCAGAGAGAACAACTTTCTGTCTTACGGAAAAACCTGTGGCTCTCTACCCGGGATCCAAACTTCTAGCTCTAGGAGGTAAGGGTGACTTTCTAGTCCACAAAGGAAAGAAAAGGTACTGTGGCCTTTTACAGGGAGCCACCAAAGCAGGAAGTGCTCTGGGAAAACAGGTGACACTGCAGATTTCAAAGACATCCAGCTCATCTTAATTTTCAAAACTCTAGCAGATATCCGACTGCTGCTTAGCAGATGTGGATCCTACAGCAAAGGAAGCAGCCCAAAGGCTGCTGCTTTATCCCCCAAAGATAAACTGGGGTACGTTCCTCCATCAGAAATTAAAAGGAAAGGACTACATCATTCAATATGGCTGAATCTCAAAAATATTATGTTGAGCTAAAGATGCCAGACACAAAAGAGTCCATACCCTATGATTCCATTTGCATGAAATTCAAGGACAGGCACAGTGGTAATAAAAATCAGCGACACTGTGGTGGGGTGGGGGGGGGGGGGGAGGTGTCCTGATGGAACAGGAACAGACAGAAGAACAATGAGCTGATGAAAATGCTCTGTTTCTGGACTGGGATGTGGGTTATGAAGGTGTATTCATCCATCAAAAAAGCATCAGGGGCACCCGGTGGCTTAGTAGGTTAAGTGTCTGACTTTTGATTTTGGCTCAGGTCATGATCTCACAGTTCATGAGATCGAGCCCTGTGTCGGGCTCTGTGCTGACAACATGGAGCCTGCTTGGGATTCTCTCTCTCTGCCCCTCCCCTGCTTGCTTGCTCTCTCTCCCTCTCTCTCTCTCTCTTTCAAAATAAATAAACTTTAAAAAAAAAGAGCATCAAACGGGACACTTACGATTTGTGCACTTCACGGTTTGTGGAGTGCATCTCAATTTAGAATAGAATAGATCCCAACAGTAAGGAGGAGACAGGGGTTCCCTCTCTTACAACTGGAGGGAAAGGCAACCCCAGGGCACTCGCTGGGGAACAGGGGTGTTGCTGAAGGTGAGGAGGCATTTGCTTTTCCTCATCTCTCTAAGATCTGGAATCTTGTTCAGGCTCTTGCTTAGTCCCCTGCCCGGATTCAGGACGCAGCTCCAGTCCCTCTACAAAGAGGCAGATGAAGGCAAATAGAGTGGGCCCGCGGGCCACTGAGCACAGGCTTTTCTGGCTTCTAAGTCAGGCCTTCTGCCTCAAAGGCACCCAGGCTGAGCCCTCCCTGGTGTCCTACTGCCATGGAGACGGCCCCCATCCTGTAGTCTGGCCCACAAAGGCTTGAGTTCATCATTTCCAATCTCCCCACCTTCCCATATACTTTGCCTCAGCCACATCTGCGACCTCTCCTTCCGAAGCCGGTGCTATTTATAATGCCCTGGAAACACAGCCTGGGCCAGATAATAGGCGGGCTTTGCCAAACAAAACCCCAGGCCGCTCCACTCCCCCACACCCCCCAGAGGCCTGCAGTCTGGAGCCCAGTGGGGCCCAGAGGGACCATACATCTTGGAGCCGGCACCGCTCCCACCCCGTCTGTCTGACCCTCAGACAGAGAACCATTCCCCCCTGTCTGGTATATAAACCCTTTGGGGATAAATCCGCCCAGAAGCGTGGTCTGCAGAGCTGGGGGTGCTGAATGTTTGCTGCATCCTTGGCTTTGCTCAGTCATGTTGTGTAGCCCGCATTTGCCCTCCCAGGCCCCAGTGCAAAGAGCCAAGGGGCCATCCAGGTCAAGGCCGATGGTAATGACTCATATTAGCTTCATGCCAGATGGTTTGTAACACCCTCTCAGATGACCCTCACGACTCTGCGAGGTAGGTACGATTGTCCCCATTGAACAGATAAAGAAATTGAAGCTAAGGGAGGCTGCATGTCAGACTGACTCCAAAGTTTGCATTTTCTGCCACCCCGTTCACTCAGAGGCCCCATGTCAGGGAGCAGCCAAGGAAGCAAGGAGGTGGCCGCTAAGCAAGCCAGGGAAATTTAGGACTAAGGGCACTTATGTTCATTCCTGCCTGTCCCTCAGCTTAAGGGCAAACCTATCCCTTATCTGGAGTAAGCAAAGAGCAAATACTTCCTGTGCCTCTACTACATGCCAGGACCCAGCTAGGCGATTGCCAGCTCTCAGTCCAGAGCATGGTCTTACAGCCTTTTCTCTGCCCTGGGTAGCCTCTCCCAGACTCTATCCGCACAGCAACACCCCACACCCCCAGCCCCGACATCTGCCCCAGCCCTGTCATCCCAAACACAGAGGTCTTTGTCCGGGACTGGATGTGGGTATGAGTGTCAAGGTCTCTGCGGCCAGCTCACAATGGCCCTTCCCACCTACTTCCCACAGCCACCCCAACCCTGTGGTCACTTTCTGAACCTCCCTAGTGGCCTCTGATTTCTTTCTGGACATGGCCAGCAAAAGGAAGTGGGGAGATGACTCAGAGGTGTGATGTGGCCTTAACAGATGTGTCGTTGCGATGACATTCCCTAAGAAGGTGGGTAATGAGTGGCAGAGAGAGCTCTGGAGATCACAGGAGGTGTGTAAACAGGGAAAGACCAGTTTATAAGGTCCAGAACAGCTGAAGAGCAAAAGTCTTAATGGATTGTCAGCTTAACACAGCCCTCAGTTCATGCACAACAGTCATTTTCAACGCTGAGGAGAAAATGAGAAACGGAACTCAAAATGTAACACTTTCACATTGTTCCTTTGCCTGGGTAAAATTAGCAGGAGTGATAAAATTGGCGATGTACTTTTAAGTAGCTGTCACTGAAAAGACCAATCTCAAGGACTTGTCAAAATAAATGCAGTAGCAGAATTAAAAAAAAAAAAAAAACCTCAATGTGACTTCCGCATTTGTGTAACAGATATGATGACCACGGGCCATTAAAGACGCTTGTCCACCTCTGCCATATATGGGCCATGGGGTACTGGGAAGGATAAAGGTCAGAAGCCAGGGTTCTTCCACCTGATTCCCTAAACCTCTGGGCAAATTACCTAGCCTTTCTGAGTCCCGTTTTCACCCTGTATAGAAAGAGGAACGTTTGTCTTCCCACCTCATAGCACTGCCATGAGGAGGAAATGAGACGTTGGGGCTGTGAAATCGTTCAGCGAAGGTTGTACCTAAACTAGAGGAAGCTCCGTGGTAAAGGCCCGAGAAGGGGCTATGACAGGAGGATGGGATTTGGGTCTTGTGACTTCCCCAGAGCTCAGCTGCACTCTCGGTGTCAGGCCATGAATGTCCCCGAGTGATGTGGGTCTCAAACAGTCACCCACAGATCCCTCAGGGGCCACATCTGCGCTCACTGCCCACCCCACCTGTTCCTAGGACAGAAGGCCCGGGACCAAGTTGCTTTCCAGAGGCCCATGGAAGCAAATGTCATGGGTTCCAAAATATAAAAATGAAACTGCCAATTTGAAATTAATCATGGTTTAAACATCTATAAAATGGAACATCATAACTGCACTGATATTTAAATATACTTTCCATAAAAATTCATTATATTTGAAAATAACTTACAGGTGACATTTTTCTCACTTCACAATAATTTCTGCATGTGTTCAGGGTTACCAAGAAACAGCCAATTTTAAATTATGAACAAATGAGACGCCAATGTCTAAATACTTTGAAAGGCCAAATTATAAAAATCTTTAAGTTTTTTTTTTTTTTTTTTTTTTACAGCAAAAGTATTAACACTTCCTGTGGGATGTGGGGTGCGGGTACATCCTCTTGGGGGTGCCATGTCCTGGGGCTCTCTCCAGGTAGGCATGTCCACTGGGCACCAAGGTCTTAAGAAGGCCCTCTTGGCTTCAGCCTAACATTTCAGAAGCTTCTGAGGGGCCAGATGTTTTGCCCTGTCCCTTCGCTGTATTTGGAAGCCAGAAGTCTGAATTCAAAGCCTGCCTTTCTCAAGGCTATTATGGTGGTCACCGACCATCAAACTACACAAAAGACCTTATGATAACAAGCTACAGTTTCCTGTTCCACCCCTTCCCAACCCCACCCTATTGCCCAAATAGTTTTCTGTTATTAGTTCCTATGGCGGTTACCCTCTAGATAATATACTAATAACCTGATTTCCTGTTTTGCCACTGTCGGCCTGTATCGATCATTACCCCCCAAAATAGTTGAAAATGATGGATAACTTGCACTAAACCCATTTCTCTTTCTTCTTTCCTTCCTTCTAATATTTGATTTTGGTGGCTTTTTTATTATTTGCACATTTAATCTCAAAATCTGGTTTCTTGGTTTATTTATTTATTTATTTATTAACGTTTATTTTTGAGAGAGAGAGAGAGCATGCACGCACAAGTGGGGGAGGGGCAGGGAGAGAGGGAGACAGAGGATCTGCAGCAGACTCTGAAACTGAGAGCAGAGAGCCCCACGTGGGGATATGGGGCTCGAGATCATGAGCCACGAGGTTGTGACCCGAGCCGAAGTTGGATGCTTAACTGACGGAGCCACCCAGGCACCCTTCTTTTTTTTTTTTTTTTTTTAATAAATACATACATAATTTATTGTCAAGTTAGCTAACATACAGTATATACAGTGTACTCTTGCCTTTGGAGTAGATTCCCGTGATTCATCACTTACAAATAACACCCAGTGCTCATCCCAACAAGTTCCTTCCTCAATGCCCATCACCCATTTTCCCCGCCCCCCAACTTCCCCACCCCACCTCTTGTTTTTTTTTAATTACTTTTTTTGAAGTTCTATTTATTTATTTTTTTAATGTTTTTATTTATCTTTGAGACAGAGACAGAGCATGAGCAGGGGAGGGGCAGAGAAAGAGGGAGACACAGAATCCAAAGCAGGCTCCAGGCTCTGAGCTGGCAGCACAGAGCCCGACACGGGGCTCAAACTCATGGACCGTGAGATCATGACCTGAGCTGAAGTCGGACAATTAACCGACTGAGCCACCCAGGCGCCCCAAGATGTTTTATTTTTTTGAGTAATCTCTGCACCCCACATGGGGCTCGAACTCACAACCCCGAGATCAAGAGTCACATCGTCTTCTGACTGAGCCAGCCAGCCCCTAGTTTCTTGTTTTCTAACACTCTGACAGCCTCTCTCAAAGCCCCTTGCCATCAGATGAGAGTACTGGAGGACGCCCCCTCCGCCCCTCTGCCCCTCAGACAAACTTTTATTCTGACTTGCTTTATAGTCTGCCCAGCAACTACAACTAACCATATCGAGCTTCCTTCAAGATTACCAATAAATGTCATTTACATTATCTTGATGATATAAATACTGTTTCCTACCAGCATCGGAAGGGCTCAATCTCACTTTGCTCAATGTAAAATGGGGGCAGCGGAGCATGTCCTAACACCACATAACACAAGGTGAAGACGATAAGAAATGTGAATGACAGAAGACTTTTAGTAAATAAAAGGCCTTCTTTTTCTATAATTATTCCATGACAAACAGCATGGAATGGTAATACGGGCTAATACCACTGGGGCTAAGAAAACTTTCTGAACCTCGATTTCTTCACCAGTAAAATGGGAAGGATATTACTACCACCTCACTCAGTGGCTATAAAGATTACTTGAAATCCAAGCGCTTTGTATTTAGTATGTCACTATCCCAAGTTTAAGAGATCGTGACCTCATTTCCGTCTTCCAGGGAGAGAAAACTGCAGTTCCCGCCTCCACACAGCAGGCTGTGGTTGGGAAAAATGCACAGCGCTCTCTAAAGGGCATTTAGGGGACAATTGGAAAATATGAATAGCGCCCATAGATTAAATACTTCTGCTAAATCCAGTATCATTGGATATGATTATGGTACTGTGGTTATGTAGGAGAGTGCCCTTGTTCTTAGGAAATACATGCTGAAGTATTTAGGGGTTAAGTGTGACAATGTCAGCAAACTATTTTCAAATGGCTCAGAAAATTTTATTAGAGAGAGACAGAGACAGAGACAGAGATGGAGACAGCACAGTATAGCAAAATGTTAACAATCAGTGAATCCAGACATTAATTGTACTGATCTTTCACTTTTTCTACTGATTTGACATCTTTCAGAATAAAACCTTGCGGGGTGGGGAGAAACACTTTCAGTGTTGGAAAGCACCCTAAAGGTCTTTTGCCTATTCTGGGAATTAGGTGTAGGCCCTGACACTGTGGCTCCCACAGCCCCTCCCAGTGAGGTGGGGGCAGCTTTGCTGACATCTCAAAGCCCTCGTAAAGCTGACCAAGCCCGGGAGGTGATGGAGAGCTCCCAGGTTGGGGGGACCAACGGACAGCATTCCATGGTGCAGAGGGTGGCCCGTGTAATCCAGCCCTCCTTCTGAAGCTTTGGGGAGGGAGAGCCAAGGGGCTGTCCAGAATTGCCCCAGAGGAGAGGCCAAGCAGACAGCTGCCTGCTTTGGGTCCTGGCCGAGGCTCCTTCACCGGGTGTCTCATCAGCTGTCTCTCTTTTGTTCAAAGGAAAGCAGGAGAGAACAGTTGGTATCTTTGCACTACCCAGAACCCAGACGCTCCTTCCAGTCAACTCAATTATCTGCACCAATGAACTGGGAAAAGAGGCACTGGTAATCGACTTTAAATTCTATGTTATACTTGCCATCTACAAAAAAAAAAAAAAAAAAAAAATTAGGTAACACCAAAAGAAAACCAATCAGTTCAGCAACAAACAATATAAAGCGAAAGATGGGGTCAGACACTCTCATTCCTTTATGCTATCAGGTTCCCATCTCTTCCTTGACGGCCCGGCTCTCAAGGTTTTAGGAGTAATCTACAAATTGGAAGGAAAAAAAAAAAAAAAGCTGCTTTGCCTAACTGATAATAGGTGATCTGCCTATGGATGATCTGTACCAGTAAACTCCTAATTGCAGTGCTACATTTCATTCTGGACATAATACATTCAAATGGAGATAAACTGTAGCTTGTTCTAAGGGTGATTAGTATAACGGGGTGGGGGGGGGGGGGATGTGGCATTAAGGGAGCTCACACACTGAAAGCCCCAGGGACTGGGTCAGGTCTTGCGTGGTCTCACTTGATCCACGCAATCACTCCCTGCCTGTATTTCCCAAACTTGCCAGATCATAGGCGTCACTGAAGGAGAGGAAGGAGGTTGAGATCGGGCAAGTTGGGGAACACTGTCTGACGAGTGAGGTACTTTCATTCAACTTTTCCTGGGGAGGAAACTGAGTCTCTAAGAGGTCCCCTGGCCAGCCTAAGGTCACACAGATAGAGGTAATGATGTCACTGTGGATAACATGATTTCAACTGCTAACATCTGCTGCATACTCATCATGTGCTAAGGACTTTACATGCAAAGTCAAGATTTGAACCCTGACTGGAAGTCTGGCTCATTTCATGATCTCCATTCTTGCGATTACCTCGTACATCTTCCCAGAACACGTCCAACGAAGATCTGAAAAAAACAGGGCAGCTGAGAGCAGAGAAGAAAAGATGGGGCAGGCACGTGGTAGCTGTTTCCAAATATTGAAAGGCTGTCACTGTCCTTCTTTCACACGCTGTATTTTGCACATCCCCTACTTTATTTGGGGATGCATTTTGGTGAGACCCATTCACCTTTGATATCTTTCCCCAGTGGATGGAAGTCATAGCCATGACAGATTAATATAAGAAGAAATTCTGAAAGACCAAGCTGACCAAATACAATACTGTTGGGAGTCGCCCACCAACAGAGGTGTCCAAGCTGGATGACCCCTGGTGGGGATGTTTTAGGGGGGCCTGAGATATCTGAAAAAGAAAAGAATAGGGCTACATGACAGTTTGAGGTTCTTTCCAAGTTTGCAAGTTTAACTCTACAGAAGTTGACATTTATTCTATTTACAAATGGATTTTAAAATCAGGGGAGGGATGTAAAGTGGGTCAGTATTATTGTCCAGATGGGGAGGGAATTGCGTCACTGAAAGCTGTGACCAGTCAAGGGTTCCGGGAGTAAATCAGCTCAACCGCTGCGTAGTTATAACCCTCACTGTGCATCAGAATCGCTGAGGGCGCTTTACAAAATGACAGATACCAGAGCTACGATCCAAACCAAAGGAAGCTGAATCTCTTGGGGTGGGCCCAGGAATCAGTGATTTTTAAAAGCTCCCCGGGTAAGGGGCGCCTGGATGGCTCAGTCAGTTCAGTGTCTGACTCCTGATTTCATCTCAGGTCATGATCTCATGGTTTGTGAGTTCGAGCCCCACATCAGGCTCTGTGTTGACAGTGCTGCTTGGGATTCTCTCTCTCTCTCTCTCTCTCTCTCTCTCTCTCTCTCTCTCTCTCTCTTTCCCCCCCCCTCTCTCTCTCAAAATAAAGAAATAAACTTAAATAAAAATAAATAAAAGCTCCCCAGGTGATTCTAACGTGCAGCCAAGATGGAGAACCACTGAACTGGAAGAAATGAAGCTCACACAGAGGATGATCCTTCTGTCCTCTGAGCCTCGTGATGACAAGGAATCAGTTCATCTCTACACTTGACACAAATGTCTCTGACACAGGGGCAGTTGTTGAGGGACTGTTTGTAAGTCTAGAAGATCCGAAGCAAAGTCCCCCAGAATGTTCTCATTGGAAGTCAGGGGAGGCCCTTTAACACTTCATTTAAAGTCTTGAAGTCCTGACTTTTCCAGTGATCACAAAGTCTTCCAAATTCATAGAGATAAAAGGTAGAATGGTGGTTGCCAGGAGCTGGGAGGAGTAGAGAATGGGGAGTTACTATTTACCAGGGTAGGAGTTTTTAGCTTGGGGGGATAAGAAACTTCTGGAGATCGATGGTGGTAGTGGTTACACAACAGTGTAACTTTGTACACTGAAAAGTAGTTAAAATGGTCAATTTTATGTTACATATATTTACCACAATAAAAAAAACTGTTTAATGTTTCAAGAAGAGCGACTGTAAGAAAAATATACTGAACATGCATTGACCCACCCAGCTGCAAACTGTTAGCACTTTGTCAAGTTTTCTTCAGTTTTTTTTTTTTAAATAAAAGAAGTAAAACTTTGCAAATTAAAACACAAAAAAAGCTTTCAGAGGGATTTATCCCAGGAATGTAAGGGTAATTCAACATAAGAAAAACAATCACTGTAATGTACCAGAACACATGATTATCTCAATTGGTGCAGGAAAAAGAATCTGACAAAACCCAACACCCTTTCATGATGAAAACACTTAGAAAACTGGGAATAGAAGGGAATTGCCTCAACACGATAAAGGGCATTTGTGAAAAAATCCCCAGCAAACATCACGCTCAATGGTGAAACACTGAGAGCTTTTTCTCTAAGATTAGCAACAAGACAAGGATGTCTGCTTTTACCATTGCTACTCAACATTGTATTCGAAGTTCTGGCCAGAGCAATTAGGGAAGAAAAAAAAAAAAAGGCATCCAAATTGGAAATGGAGAAGTAGAACTATATTTATAGTTGATGTGATCCTACATATAGAAAATCCCAAACAATCCACACCCACAAAAAGCTACCAGAGATAATAAAGAAATCCAGTAAAGTTTCAAGAGTACAAGATCAACACACAAAAATCAGCTGTGGTTCAATACACCACCAGTGAACAATCTGAAGAGGAAATTAAGAAAACAATTCCATTCAGGAAAGCTTTCGGAGCATCTAAGGACTGGACACTAAAAGAGTCTCCCAGTCCTTTGAAGTGGAAACATTTTGTTATTAATGGTCAGGGTGGAGGCACATGCATCAGCACCTTTAATTTTTCACGCATATTAGTGCATCTCATATTAAAATTAAGTAGAGCACAAAGGTTGACGGGGACGGTCGCATGGACTGCACAGGACGTGTGGAAGAAGCGGAACTACACGCACAGGCACTTCAGAAAGGCCCGAGTCTTGGCCATCCTGCCTCCCTTCACGTCTCAAGAGTCACAGGAAGTAAGGAAGTAAAATCCCAGGCTCCTCAGAGGAAATCAGGCCTGAGTCAGCCTTCCTGGGAGGTTGAGGGAACAGATTAGGCCCAGCAAACTGTTTACTGAGGAGGGTGTTTTTCACTTGAAAAGTTGGTGGGTTTTGGTTTTTTGGGTTTTTTTTTTAAGTGGAAGAAGGAACTAGAAAGTGTTTTTAATTATTGTTTTGTGACTAGGGGCCAGAAAGATGAAGGGTTTTCCAAGTATTGCCACATTCTTAGTTCTCCATGTTCCAGAGACTCTAAGAGCTGGTGGTTGGTTTCCATCACTGAGATAGGTCTCCTAACCTCTTGTTTCTGTTCCTCTCTCATGGACAGCTAACTAACATGTGCTGGGATCTGTGGATGGACATACTAGGCCGAGAAAAACCTTGAGTGCAAGGAGGTGATTTGCTGAAAGGTAATGAGCCCTAGACTGGTGGCCAGAAGACCTGCCTGCTGTCTAGGCTGGCCTCTAAAGCACCCTAGCTGTGTGGCTTTGAGTCCATTGCCCTCTGGATCTTGTCCATAAAAGGGGAGGAGGGCAGGGCAGGGGTTGGGAGGGGAAAAGATCCTTTTGACTTTGACATTCTAGTTTTTCTAAAGGCCAAACCCATTAAGAATTCAAAAGAACTGTAAAAGAAAAGGGAAGTGACATTGATAGAAAATAAAGATGGGAAGAGAGACAAATTGTAAAGAATGGACAAAAGATTTTTCTACTCCAGGCCCCTCTTTTCTACTTGACCAAAGCTGAGCGAAGCCAGAGGTTCATGTGGACTCAGGAGGGGAGCAGATTTGGCAAGGAAGGAAAAACAGCATTCCTGTTTTCAGTTTCCCAGGGCCAGGGCTCCCCAAGTAGATCTCACAAAAGGCCCAAATGCTTAAAGCTTGCCCACCTGTGGGCAAATCAACCTTATTATGGACCGTGTTTTGAGAGGGGAAAAGTGGAGTGGAGGCAAATCAAACAACTCTCAAAAAATGAATAAAAGGGCATTGGATTTGGATGGGAGGCCCCTGGGTGTTCGTTAGATTTTTTTCCAAATGTATTATCTGGCAAACGTTTATAAAGTGCCTACTACGTGCTGGGTGCTCAGACAGGATATCTGGCTAGATAGCATTCATCGGGAGATAAGACATGTGCACAAATCCCAAATGTCTAAAACACAAATGGAGGGGCACCTGGGTGGCTCAGTTGGTTGAGCGTCAGACTTGGGCTCAGGTCATGATCTCACAGTTTGCAAGTTCGAGCCCCGAATCCAGCTCTGTGCTGACAGCTCAGAGCCTGAAGCCTGCTTCAGATTCTGTGCTTCCCTCTCTCTGCCCCTCCCTTGTTCACTGTCTCTCTGTCTCTCAAAAATGAATAAATGTTAAGAAAAACATTAAAAAAAAAAAAAAAAAAGTAAAACACAAAGTGAAACCTGCCACACAGAGTTCAGATAAATTTCTGGAGTTCAGAGTAGGGGCTGCTCCCCCTTAACCTAGGAAGTTTAGGAAATAGACCCTAGAGGCTGAAGCACAGACCCAAAAGCCTTGTTTATTTTTCCAGGAGTAGCAATTATCCCCAGTTCCATTTTAAAGAAGTGAAAACCAAAACAGAAAGGCAAATTATTTGCTCTCTGACCATCCAGCCTGTTAGCAACACAGGATGATATAGAACTACAAACTGATAACTTCCCCCAGAAATTAACGGTGAAAGCATGCACCACTAAGATGACATAAAGTTCTTTTTAGGGGAGGCAACCCATAGCCATAGTCTCCTTTCCCAGCTTAATTCCAAAGATACACCAACCAAAATTCAAAGCAGGATAAAAAAAATTCATAAGCAGGCTGGAGTCACATGTATTTTGGGTCTGAAGGGAGCCAAGGTCTCTGAAGTGGCAGCTCCGCCTACTTGGGGAGGGGTTCTTTGTGTGAAGTCCAGCTGCCCCATTATAAGTGAGTTGTAGGGGACACCATGCATCCGGAACAAGGCAGATGAAAGATGAAAACCTAGGCAAGCCCTCTGCTTTTGCAGAAGGAACGTGGCCGCAGGCTTTTCAGCATTGAATTTGAACAAGCCAATGGTATCCCAATCATCGAAACAGGAAGCCAGATAAACAGCATGTTATCAAGGGGGGATCCGGGCGCTTCCCTTAAGCCGGCGCCAGCTGCGCCCTGTGGCTGTCCTAACAAAGTCCCATTGACTCACCAGCTGATTTTCCCGTGTTGGGCTCCGGGGGACAAGAAACCCTCTCTGCTGAGTGGACTTCACCCCTGCACACCGCCCCCACCACTCACCACTCACGCCCTCCCCTGATCCCGTCTCCCCTCTCTGCCCTCTGCAGACTTGGCTGATTCTTTATCCTAGGACCAGGTTATATTGGGTGAAGATAGAGGGACCACAAGAGCCCAAGCGCCCGAGAGCCCTCAGGTGAGCTCCTGGTGTTCACTCAACCTTCCTTTCTCCTCCCTCCCGTCTCCCCCAGGGAACACTTCCACTGGGCTGGCGCCAAAGAGGACAGCCTCCGGGAGTGTGGCCGGCCGACGCTTCGCAGCACAACCTGGGCACCCAGTGAACATTTTCTGGAACAGCCCGGCAAGGTCACCTGCTCCAGCTGCTCTGCTCGTTCCGCTGGGATGGGAGAAAACACGGGTACGGGTGTGTGTGTGTGTGTGTGTGTGTGTGCGTGTGTAATAACGTAGCACTTGGTGTCTTTGGTTATAGGATCTCAACACACTTTACACTGCAGGTATTTCACAGAAAGGGAAACTGAGGCTCCGAAAGGCTGACGCTGGTAGCCCCTAGTGAGTCAAGTCCTGGAGCAGACGCGCGGTCCCCCAGGGACGCCTCGGCACACACCCTCCCGGGAAGCCGCCAGCGCCTCCGTTGTTATTCCAGCGCCTCTCTCGAGCCCAGCCCGCAGCCTCCCCGGGGCACCAGGCTCACCTCCCCCCGGGGATCTGTCCCGGCCCGGCAAAGTGGGAAGCGGCGGCCGCCGCGCGCAGCCCGGTCCCCGCCCCCGCGACGACCCCGCGCGGGCCACTCACCGGCGCGCCTGCCCTCCCCGGCTCCAGCTCCGGGTCCCGGTCCGCGCCGCCGCCGCGCAGAGCCGCGCATCCCCAGCGCAGCGCGGGGCCGGGCGCGCTCTCCTCGCGATAAGAAAGTTTCTCCGGGGTCCCCGGGCCGGGTCCGGCCCTCGCTCGGGGGTCGGCGTCCGCCGCGCGCTCCAGCCGCGCGCTCACACTAGGGCCGCCGCCGGCCCCGGCCCCACAATGAGCGGGGAGGCGGCATCCTGAACAAAGTGCGTCCCCCGGGGCCGGGCTGCCGGGGGCGGAGCCTCGTGACCCGCTGCCCCAGGCACACGCCGGCTGCCTCCGACGCGGGCCCGGGGAGGGGGTGCCCGGCGACCGGGGGGCGGGCAGCAGGGCAGGCTGTGTTTCTGGTCGCCCTCGTCTTCCTCCCCCCGCACTGTGCCAGTTTAACCCGCAGAGGGGCGGAGGCATGGGTCCCTTCCAGACTTTGTCATTGGAAAGCTATTCCCGTAACCCTTTCCTGCCTTCGCCTTCCCGTCCCGCCTCCCCAGCCGCAGAAAGGCGGCTGCTTGGTAGCTAGGCTGGGGCCGCGAGCTGGCAGGGCAGGAAGCCTTCGCACAATTGAGCCTTTCCTTTGCCCGGGGACCCGCCACCCCTCCCCAGCAAGTCCTCGGGCTGCAGTTAGTTCGGTCGGTTCACTGAAAGCGGGCAGATGAATCCGCCAGCCTCCTCAACCCGCTTCTGACTCCGCCCACCCTTCCTTCCTCTCTACCCCTATCTGAGTTGGATCTCGGGTGCAGAGGAGAGGGGAGGCCCCAGAAGTGCCCGGCAAATAGTAGGTGCTCAGTAAAATAACGTGACTTCTTCCCACGTTCTCTACTTTGCCGCTGCCCCTCCTCCTTCTAGGGCCCATGGAAGTGGGGGGAGGGGGCAGAAGACGAGAGAGAAAATGACAAGACCCGAAGAGCGTTGGGCCAGAACCTCGGCAACCTCTCTGCAGTGCAAGGATTCCACCCCCCATCCCTCATACCCCCACCCCCACCCCCACCCTCACCCCCGCTTCCGGGCCTGAGGGCTTCCAGACTCTGCAGGAAGAGGGCAGAAGGAAATCAGGTGGCCTCTGCCTCTGGAGCAAGCTTTGAGCTCTGTGGGTGAAAGGGAGTAACTGTGGCCAAGGACCCAGCCGATTGGGATCAGAGATTTCACCAGCTCTAGCCACCATGAGGACTGATTGATTTCCGGGGTCTTGAGGGGCTGAAGGATAGAAAGCAGAAAGGTCAACTCCCTGGGAGGTCTCTGAAGTATCAACCAGTAGGGAGCTCAGCAGAGTCAGGATGAGAAGAACCCTTGAGTTTTGCCTGGGGCCCTTTCCAGCCAAGCAGGCCGCAGTGCATGTGGACATAAGGGAGGATGAAGGAGCACTAGACAGTGAACTAGCAGTGACATTGAAGTTCCCATCCGATCAGGGGGAAGGATTTTGACATGAAAGGAATGAATTGTCTTTTGCGGTGGGGAGGGGGCTGTCTCTGAGGGGCACCTGAGATGAGGGTGTCATGGCTAAAAGTATGGGCTCCTAAGGCAGACTGTCTGGACTCAAATCCTGGATCTACTACTTACTAGCCGTGGGAATTTGAACGAATTCTTGAACCTCTGACCGCCCCGATTTCGTCGTCTGTAAATGGGATAATAATTGTTACTATCTCATAAGATTGTTGGGAGGATTAAGTGCGATAAACATGGGTGGCCCGCTTAGAAGAGTGCGGGATGTCACTCACCATGCATTATTGAGTCTGAGTCCTACAACCTTGCAGCCATTTGACATTCAACGATGTGCTACGTGGAATTCTTCCTTTCTTTGCGCAGTCCCCTCTGCCTGCAAAGGGGAGCCTGGTGCTTTAAGAAGCAGCACTGTCTCTGGGGCGCCTGGGTCATGATCTCACTCCTGGGTTCGAGCCCTGTGTGGGGCTCTGTGCTAACAGCCCAGAGCCTGGAGCCTGCTTAGGATTCTGTGTCTCCCTCTCTCTCTCTCTCTGCCTTTTCTCTCTGCTCCTGCTCTATGTCTCTATCTCTCAAAAATTAATAAATGTTAAAAAAAATCATTTAAAAAAACAAGAAGCACTGTCCCTTCTTGAGGGCTCATAGGGTGGATTGGCTGAGCTCCTTGGCCCTCCTAGGCCCAGGGACCAAGATTACACAATAGTCGTACAAACCAGTATCAGAGACTGAATTGCCCCTGACCCATCCTGAGGTGAGACACAGGGGCCCTCACCCACATGGGTAATGCTGGAATGATGCTGTTCCTTGGGCACTACCCAGAAAGATAAAGAGGGCCAAAGCCATGATTTGTAAGAGTTTAATTTCTTCCATTGGTGCATATGATTAATAGCCCCCCCCCCCCCATTTGTGGATGGCTGATCCTACAAGTTCTCTCTGACCCTGCTCCAAATGTCCCAATCATAAACCTCCAGCAGATAATAGCATGTGGACAGGTTGGAAGGCAGAGAACAAACAGGCCAGTCTGGTTGGGGTGACGGGCAGTGGATGTGAAGGCTCCTGGGAGAGAAGGTGGCCAGGACAGAGCAAGAGAGAAGCCAGAAGCAACTCTGGACAAAGCGCTGTTGGGGTGTAAGCAGAGTCCCCGCCCATCCCACAAGTGGCTTCTGCCAAGTGTCTACTCTGTGAGTGATTTTCCTCTGAACACAGTGATGACTCAGTTGCTCTGAATCAAGCAAATGGATTTTCCTTAAATATGAAAATCAATAAGAAGTAAAGGCAAGGGCCTGGTTGTGGGGAGTGGAGGGTGGAGACAACAACAGGGGTGCTGGGGAGTGAAAGGGTTGGTAATTGAAGAAGATGCAGGCTCACTGCTGGGGACCCTTGCTCAGCAAGTGTTCCCCTTCCCCCCTACTGGCTCATGAAGAAAGTGGCCTCCAGGCCCTGCTGACCTTATTGAGACTTCTTAAAACCCAACAACTCCCTTTGCCCCCGACTCCTTGCACAGCTTACAGTCAATCCTGCTTCAGGGCAGAAGATTGTTAACAAGAGGATTAATGTCAATGTGACAAATGGGTTTTAAAAAACCAGCCCAGGAGCCTGTTGTCACCCTTATGGAGTCTCAGACCTGGCTTGAGTTGAGATGAGGGCTTTGGGAGCCTCAGGAAGCACATAGCAAGTGACATTTCCAGGTCCAGCCTGATTTCTTTGGGGGCTCTGCCTGTTTTCCTGGCACACTGAGGTCTATGGACCAATGCTCATTTGTTTCACCACTAGGGTTATCTGATGGGAGACCTCGGGGGTTTGAACAGAGTCAGAGATCTCACGTTCCATGTGACCCACGGAGGAACTGCCTTTACCTCTGGGCTCTCTTGTTCAGGGTTTCCAGAGAAGTTGTAAGGCCCTTGGTGGGGATATGAAGACAGCACATTGCTTTATTTTCTTGGCCATTTAGTAAATGCCATTAGAGCTTCTGAGGTGGAGTCCGAGGGAGTCTCTGACTTCCTCCTCCTCAGCACAGTGGAAAAACACTGGGCATGGTATCAGGAGACCTGAGTCCGCGCTTTGGTTCAGCGGCTTGCTGAAGGGCGTCACCTCCATGTGCTCATCACTAAAAAGGGGTGTTGACACCCAGGGGACAACAATCATCACCCACCAAGGCTTAGGTGAGTAGTCAGTGAGATAATGGAAGAGAAAGTGGCTATAAAATGCTGTGCAAATATAAGCAGAAGTGTGATAATCAGACGGAAGGCATCAGCCCACATCCCCAGCCCATCCTCTTCCCCACCCCAGTCACATGCCCTCTGGTTATGGGCTCAGGGCTTGAAAACTCATTTTTAAGTGGTAGAGAGCTGACTGTCCACTAATAACCCTTGCCCTTTCTAGCTTGATTCATTAACCCGTGAGGGGCTGCGTGACGGTGAGATGGGGTGGAGTGTGGACAAAGCAGTTGTCCCGTCTGTGGCCACTCAGGCCTCATGACTGGCCTCAGGACCCCCTTTAAGAAGGGCGCTCTGTGTTGATTGTTTGAGCTGAGGAGGACCTGGGAGAAACAGTCTGTGGGAAAAGCTGGCACAGTAATGAATGTTTTACGAGACGGAGCGAGTCACTGCCTTATCGGGAAGATGCTGCTTCTCCCTTTCTTTGTTACCAGGAAGTGAGATGTACTGAAATTCATCACAGTGTTTTTCCAAAGATGGCTTTTCAAAAGAAGTGTCTCTTTAAGGGGCCAGGAGGACAGAGAAGGGGTTGGCAAGGAGAAGCAGTCCCCTTTAAGAAGGCTGGCTCTGGCTGTAGCAGTCCTGGAGCCGGTAACAGTCCATACCTTCTGTAGCACTTGGCTGCAATTCCAAGCACTCCATATACATTAATCCATTTAATCCTCACAGCAACCGCTTGAAATAGGCTCCATTTTTGTTTGTATTTTATAGGTGAAGCAAGTGAGGTCAATATCGTGCGTGGGTCTTACAGCTCGTAAGTGCCAGAGCCATGGTCTGAACTGACAGCCGGGCTCCTGAGTCCATGGTTTCAAGTGCTCCATATCTGCAGAGAAAGGGAGTCTCTGGGTGGTAGTGTGGGGTAGCAGCGAAGGGCTCCGTCATTTACTAGCCTCAGTACATTTCCTCCTCTCTTTCTTTCTTTCTTTCTTTCTTCCTTCCTTTCTTTCTTCCTTTCTAACAGCTTTTTTGAGGTATAATGATTGTGAAGTTCACCCATTGTAAGTGTACAATTGTATGATTTCTAGTAAATCGATAGACTTGTGCAGCCATCACTACAACCAAGTTCTAGAACGTTCCCATCACCCCCAAACTTTCCTCTTTCAGTATATGTTTTTTTTCTTCATTTTTTTTTTTTTCAGTATATGTTTTAATCTGAGTCCCAACTCCCTCATCTGTAAAAAGTAAAAAAAGTGCCTGCCTCATAGGCTTGTTATCAGCACTAAATGAGCTTGCAAATAGTGTATGGTAAATGCCCAAGCAATGTTGTTTACCATATAGTCTCTTAGAGTCATTTTTTTTTTTTTTTTTTCTTAGAGTCATTTAAATACAGACTTTCAGAACTGGGAGTGGTCTTAAGGACTATCTAATCCCACCCTCTCCTTTAAGAGATAAAGAAGCTAAGGTGCCAACTTGTTAAGCAACTTGCCCATTGAGAACACACAGCCAATTTAGTGGCACGGCTGGCACTGAAACCGGTCTTTTGGTTGATAGCTCAGTGCTCTCTTATCTCTGGAGAGACTTTCTACCCAAGGCACAAGGATGTCATTGTCTGGCCCCCCTGCTGTTTTGTGGGTGCCCCCAGAACAATGCCAATTGGCAGACACACACCCTGGGGGTTTGCTTGTGTGAGAGCTGGAATGCCCAGCATGCTGGCCTTGGAACAGAGAATGCAGCTGGGGAAGGCTGGGTGCAGAATCGAGGGACAAGAGCCAATGTGGAGGCCGAGGCAGGAATGTCCATTTTCAAAACAGGGGATGCAATGACTCAAGGCATCTAGGAGACAGCCAGTCTCTGTAGAGCCCATTTTTGTTTGTATTTTATACGTGAAGCAAGTGAGGTCAATATAGTGCGTGGGTCTTACAGCTCGTAAGTGCCTCAAGGCACTACCCATGCCTAGAGCCCATGGGTAGGCCAACCTCATGGGCATGTGACTTGTGCAGTTACACAGGGTTAGGGTTAGGGTTAGGGGGGGAGAAGCAGAAAGAGAGGGAGGGAGCAAGAGAGAATCCCAAGTAGCGCTCAAACCCACAAACCGAACCATGAGCTCATGACCTGAACCAAAATCAAGAGTTGGATGCTCAACTGACTGAGCCACCCAGGCGCCCCTCTCAATAATTTTTTTAGATACAGGAGCCCACATTTTTATTTTGCACTGGACTCCGGAAATTATGTAGCCGGTTTTACGCATTGGACAAGGAACAGAGCCTAAGCTAGACTCTTTTTATTTTTAAGTTTTATTTTTTATTTTTTTAAGTAAACTCTACCCCCAACATGCGGCTTGAACTCATGACCCTGAGATCAGGAGTCTCATGCTCTACCAAATGAGCCAGCCAGGCACACCCCAAGCTAGATTCTTAAGGCCTCAGTAAAGAATGGTATGTCTTCACCCAGAACTTATATACAAACTATGTAAGGTATACAACATAGTCCTAGAATCTTCATACTGAGTATTAAGAGAAATAGAAGTTGCAAAACAATTTGCATAATATGATCTATGTCAAGAGATGCCTCACAAAACTATATATTTCTATGCGTACATAAACCTGTATGCAAATACACTTTTTTTTGGTAAGTCTGGAAAGACACTCTAAACTGATGTCAGTGGTTACTTCTGGGAGAGTCATCAGGGGAGTCATTAATTTTTTCTGTATGCTTGAATTGCTGTGGTTATTCTTACAAGGAACATGCATCCATGTATGACTTATACAATGACAAATAAAATGGTAAGGTATTGGGGCACCTGGATGGCTCACTCGGTTAAGCATCCAACTTCGACTCAGGTCATGATCTCGCGGTTTGTGAGTTCGAGCCCCGCGTCGGGCTCTGTGCTGACAACTCAGAGCCTGGGGCCTGTTTTGGATTCTGTGTCTCCCTCTCTCTCTGACCCTTCCCCGTTCATGCTCTGTCTCTCCCTGTCTCAAAAATAAATAAACGTTAAAAAAAAGCAATGGTAAGGTATTCCTAATATATTCTGTGAACATTTTCTTCTATCAATAAATATTCTTTAAAAAAAATTTCTTTTAGTGTTTACTTATTTTTGAGAGATAGAGAGAGAGAGCACATGCGAGCAGGGAAGGGGCAGAGAGAAAGGGAGGCACAGAATCTGAAACAGGCTCCAGGCTCTGAGCTGTCAGCGCAGAATCCGATGCGGGGCTTGAACTCACAACCCATGAGATCATGACCTGAGCCGAAGTCAGACAACCAACCAACTGAGCCACCCAGGCGCCCCGTGTCAATAAATCTTCTTAAAATACTAAGAAAAGAAGTGTCTTGAGAGGGGAAAAAACGGTGTGGAGTTGGACCACTGAAAAGTGGTAGATAGAGGCGAAAGGTTTTCAGGCCCATGATAGGGCTTGAGGGGGAGCAGGGCTAGACCAAGAGAAGGGAATTAGGTGTGAGAAGCCATTGACAAGAGCGTGGGAGCTGTGGCATCCACTTGGGTGGCAGTGGGGTGACTGGAGGTGTTGGACGGCTGTGAGTTGTCAAACGAACCTGGCGATTGAGGTTGTAGAGGTGACTTTGGCTGCACTAAGCAGAAATGGATGAGTTGGGGATAGGCAGGGATTTCCCTACACAGGGAAGAGGGATGGGGCCTGATGCGGGATTCCCCAGGAACTAGGAGGTTTCAGGCAGTGTGTACAATGGACAGAGTACAAGCTTTGGAGTGAGGGCTGCAATCGAGTGTCAGATTCACTGTATTCTCTGTGACCATAATCTTGGTTTCTTTCTATGCAACAGAAATGATCCTGACAGTATATACCTGGCAGGGTTTGGGGTAGGATTTGATGAGGTGATGTAGGTAAAGCATTGGACCCAGTGCCTGACACAGACCCAGAGCCCCCAAATGTGCCCCTTTCCCTTTAATTGATTCTGTGGTTTGAGGAACTAAAATGGCAAGACATCATCTGCATATATAAAGAGCCACTCTTTCAAGTCCGTCCCTCCCAGTTTTCTGGGAGAGCCACTGCAGGCCAGGATCCTGAGCTCCAGCCTGCAAATGCCTGAGCTGAGCCAGCCTGGAAGGGAGAGGAGCTAGCTGCAAGCCAAGGCACTGGGCAGCAAGACAAAGGAGGAGGGCTCAGGGCTCTGACTCTCAAGCTGCTGGGACGAGCTGCGCTGACTTTGGGGCAACCTGGCAAGGGGTCCTACTCTGGGATCTCGAGAAAATTAGTGCTCTGTGAATGCTCACCCCAGTTTCCCCACATTTCTCTCAGCCCTGGTCCTTTCTGTACATCCCCCTCGGCTCTGGGGAGTGTGGGAAGGAATGACTGATGGGCCCTGCTGGTGCAGCCCTCCCCCATCTGTACAGATGTGCCCAGCAGCAGCTGTACCATGCAGGCTACACCTGTTGCCTAGATCAGCTGCTGTAACTCTACTCCTGGGATAGTAGGCCGGGTGCCCAGGCTTTGCAGACGTCCTCCTTTTGGCAGGTGGAAAGGGATGGCTTCTGCCTGTCACAACAGCTCATGGAGGCTGCCTGGAAGGTGCTGGGTCCCTGAGAATCTCAGCTACAGACTGGAACCCCTTCCAGCCCAGAGTTCTGTATACCTGTCCCATAGGCCCCCGTTGGTTCTCTGGCTGCTCCCACCCCTACCACTTAGGGGTGGGGGAGACCAAGGAGCAAGGAGGGAGACAGACACCTCCAGTGGGATCCCTTTAGCTATCCTGGCAGCAGAACAGCAATGTGAACCAGAGGAGTCAAAGAGAACTAGAGCTGGGGAGTAGACTTGCAGTGGGGCCAAGGATTAGGAAGAGTCTGAAAACGAGAGCAGAACTTGCTCTTGTGTGGCTTGGGCCGCTCAGACATTCGTTCTGGAGACGGCTGCCCTGGGAAACTTCCAGTCCAAACTGAGCATGCGTGGAGGCGTGGCCTGAGCAGGCATCGTAGGAGCCGCGCACAAACTTTCCTCTAAGCCGTGGGAGAGCTCAAGGAGCGCCTGGGTGCGGAGCAAATCCAGACACCCCAGGAATCTGAGAAAATTTCAACAAGGCAGACCCGAGCCACACGTCCTCTGACATCCAGACCTACAGAGTGCATGGCACGTGCCAATACACATAAAAACCTGGTAGAAAACCAGATGGCGAATTGGCATTGCTGATGTCTGGATTATACCCCCACACCCACTTCAGTCTTTGAATGAACATACCTTCCATTTCCCCATCATACTACACATTCAGGGAAAGGAACCGTGAGCCGGTGACGCTCACAGTGATGCCAAGGCATTAGCAAGAAGGTGTTCTCCAGTTCCCCATGAACCCTGGCGATGCCAGGACAAACAGCACATGCGGCCAGCGGATCCAGGCCAGATGTGAGACACTTCTGACCCCTGCTGGCGGGTTTCTCTCTGCAGCAACCAGGGAAAGCCCCGGGGAGAATGGAGTATTGGAAAAAGCTTGCAATCTGTCTGGAAGGGGTAGGGAGAAATACCCCAGGGCAGAATCTCTCCTCATCTGGAGCTCCTCTGATGAAACCAAGAAATTAGAGTAAAACCCAGACTGAGTTTCTGGGAGGAGTGAGACAGACTAGCGTGTCCCTTCAGCCCCTGTGGCTTGGAACAAGTCCCTGCTGCAGATCCCTGAGAACCTAAATTCGGAAACCATTAGCAACACTCCATTAGCCAAATTCAACCACTCAACAAGGGGGAAAAAAAAAAGGAAAATAGAAAAGAAAAACCTCTCCCTCTCTCTCTTTCTTATTCCAGTGCAGAGTCTTCCTGAACTTTTAGCTTAATTTATTGTGAGTCTGACATTCCCCCACTTAGACCTGGGGCTAACAGTGTGATAATCATGGCTTTAATGTCTTTCTTTCCATGGAAAGAGCTTAGTATTACGCTCTTTGGAAAACCACTGCTAAGAAAGCTGACATCTAGGATATTTGCATCTGTGGTTAAGTTATTTTAGGAATCAGTTTGGACACCCGAGAGACAAAATCCAAGTCTTCCAGCATCTTTACTGGAATAGTCACAGGAGCCAAAGGAGCACCAGCACGCTGAGAATTCCAACAGAATTAGTATGGCAGCCCCAGGGAGAAGTGAAGTCACTGATTCGCAAACCCCTTCCTCTACCCTGCACCCCCGTCCAGCAACAGTCCCAGTGCTGTCCTTCACTTCATAGGGTGCGTGTACTCCTTGTCTCTCCAACACCCATCATTGTCAGGCCTCCACTCTGAACACAGTGCCCAAACCGCTCCAGCAAAGGCAATCATCGGCTTCAAAAGCTAAGTCTAATGGGTGTTTTCCAGTTCTCATGTTACTTGACCTCTATAGCACCTGACATCTTAACAACTCATTCTTTCTTTCTTTCTTTCTTTCTTTCTTTCTTTCTTTCTTTCTTTCAATTTTTATTTTGAAATATTTTAGACATAATAGATGTATGGAAAATAGTTTAACAAACATACCTGTTGTAGTCGAGTTTCCCTAGAGAAACAGTACCAATAGGATATTCATTCATTCATTCATTCATTCGTTCATTCATTCATTCATTCTAAGGAACTGGCTCAGGCACTTATGGAGGCTGACAAGTCCTAAGATCTGCAGAGCGGGTTGGTAAGCTGGAGACCCAGGAGAGCCAATGGTTTACTTCCAATCTAAGTTTGAAGGCCTGAGAACCAGGTGAGCTGATGGTATACTAGTCCAAAGGCCAGTAGGCTTGAGACCCAGGAAGAAACTGATGTCCTGGTTCAAAGGCAATTGGGAAGGAGGAATGTTCTTTTATTCTAGGGAGGGTCAACTGATTGGATGAGGCCCACCTACATTAGGAAAGGCAATTTGATTTACTGAAGTCTACTGATTTAAATGTTAATCTCCTCCCAAAACACCCTCACAGAAACACCGAGAATAATATTGGCCATATACCTGGGCACCCCACGGTCCAGTCAAGTTGACATATAAAATTTAACCATCCCATCCATAAATACCATACAGTTTAAGAAAGAAAGCAGTACAAATATAATTTCATAATTTCATCTCCTCCTCTATGGTATTTCTCTCTCCCCACAGAGGAAATACTATTCTGAACTTGCTGTTAATCATTTCTGTGCATATCTTTATACTTTTACCACATCAAACACTATGTGTGCTTTGCATATTTTGATTATATGAATGGAGTCATACTGCGCACATTCTTCTACAACTTTCCTTTTGACACAACATTACATCGTAAGGTTCATCTACGTTAATTCATATAGCTTTAATTTATTCATTTCCACTGCTGTGTAATTTTCCATTGTGCCACTATACTACAACTTAGCAATTCTCTTATTTCCAGCTTTTTGCCACTATAGCACAGTTCTATTGCTACAGAAATTCTTCTACACATCTTATTGTGCACATTTGTGTTTCTTCAGGAATCTACCCACATGGTTGACGGTCTGGATGTCTTTAAGTTTACCACATTTATGGTAACACTTGGATTGTTAGATTTTGGGTTTTTTGTTTTTTGTTTTTTTTTGGACAACCAGAGAAATGCAAGATTGTAGGTCATTGTGATTTGATTTGATTTGATTTTTTAAATTTAATTTAATTTAATTTTGAGAGAGAGAGAGAGAGAGAGAGAGAGAGAGAGCCAACGGGGAGGGGCAGAGGGAGAGGGAGAGAAAGAATCTTAATGACACAGGAATCAGGCCCACAACCCTGGGAACATAACCTGAGCTGAAATGAAGAGATGGAGGTTGGAGGTTTAACCACCTAATGACTGAGCCACCCAGATGCCCTGATCATTATGATTTTAATTTGCATTTCACCAACCATTCATAAGATTGAGTACTTTTTCATATGTTTATTGGTCGTTAAGACTGCCTTCTATTCCCATCTCCTAATCTTTTTCAACTATATTGTTCATCTTTTTTCCTTGATTTATAATTACTCTTTACATGTTGTGGCTAACAATCCCACTTCAGTTATATGCTTTTCATTTATCCTTTTCAAATTTGTGGCTTCTCTCTTTCACTACCTTTTCAATAGCTCTATTGAGATAGAATTTACATATCACAAAATCCACACAGTGTAAGTGTACAGTTCAATGATTTTTAGTAAATTTAAAGAATTGTGTAACTATCACCACAGTCTCATTTCAGAACATTTCCAACACCCCAAAGCAATCCTCCTATGAACCCGTTTGTAGTCAGTCCTAGTTCTTATTCGAACCACAAGCAACCGCTAATGTACCTTCTGTCTCCACAGACTTGCCTTTTCTAGACATTAAACGGTATCATATAATACGTGGTCTTTTGCATCTTGTCCCTTTTCACCTGGAATGTTTTTAAAGTTCACTCATATTTTATTTTTTTTTAATGTTTATTTTTGAGAGGGGGGAGGGGCAGAGAGAGGGAGACAGAGGAGCAGAAGCAGGCCCCATGCTGTCAGCACAGAGCCTGATGTGGGGCTCGAACTCATGAACCTTGAGATCATGACTTTAGCCGAAGTCAGACCCTCAACCGACTGAGCCACCCAGGTGCCCCCAAGTTCATTCATATTTTAGTATATATAAGTAGCTCATTTCTTTTTATTGTTGAATAGTACTTCATTGTATGGATATAGCACATTTTGTTTATTTACCAGTGAATGGTATTCTCTCTGATGAAAAACAGCTTTCATATTTTTCATTGCTCCCACTGGTGCAATGAATTATTTTTGCCCTGCTGTGATTGTTTTTAAGATTTTTCTCTTTATCTTTGTTTTTTGGCAATTTGATGTGCCGAGTATGGTTTTCTTTGTATTTATCCTGCTTGTGCTTAGTTACACATCTTGGACTTGTGGATTCGTATTTTTTCATCAAAATCTCATACACTATTTTGCGGCGCCTGCGTGGCTCAGTTGGTTAAGCCTCTGAATCTTAATTTTGGCTCTTGATCTCATGGTTCATGGGAAGGAGCCCACTTGGGATTCCCTCTCTCTCTGCCCCTCCCCTGCTCAAGCACACATGCACACACTTGCTCTCTCTCTGCAAATAAATAAACTTTAAAAAAATTCATTCACTGTTTCTTTAAGTATTTTGTTCTACCCACTGTTTCTTTCCTCTCTTTAGAGAACTCCAATCATATATATATTAGACAACTTGCTATTGTCCTACAGCTTGTGAATGCTCTCTTAATGATTTCCAAACATTTTTTTCTTTTTTTGCTTTAATTTGGGTATTTCAATTGGCCTTTATTCAAATCACTATTTTTTTTTCTGCAGTGTCCAATTTGTTGTTAAGCCCATCTAGTACATTTTTATTTTCAGATACTGTATTTTTCAATTCTACAATTTGCATTTAGCTCTTTCTTGGAATTTCTGTTTTTCTTGAAATACCCTATCACTTCACTCATCCTATCTATTTTTTTCTTTTAAATTCTTCGACACATTGATGATAGTAATTTTAAAGTCATTGTCTGCTAATTCCCATAACTAGATCAACCGAAGATTTCTTATGGTTATGGGTCACAGTTTTCTGCTTCTTTATTTTATTCATTTATTTTTAAAAGTTTGTTTATTCATTTTAAGAGAGAGAGAGAGAGAGAGAGAGAACAAGTGGGGGAGGGTCAGAGAGAGGAGAGAGAATCTCAGGCAGACCCCATGTGTCAGTATGGAGTCTGATTCTGAACTTGAACTCATGACCCGTGAGATCATGACCTGAGCTGAAACCAAAAGTCAGATGCTTAGCCAATTGAGCCACCCAGGCGCCCCTTCTCCTTCTTTATATGTTACATAAAATTTGAATGTTCTCTGTAACTTTTGTATAAAATAGCAGTGGAAACTTAAGTTTGATATTTTTTGTTTTGTTTTGTTCATTTCCTAGGGAATACAAGCTCCTTCCTCTGTTTGGTGGTTAAGGTGCACCAACATTTAGGAGCATTACACCCTCTTGAGGAAGTGATTCTTCTGTCTTTATGAAATGATTCTTTTTATCTCTGATAATATTCTTTTCTCTGAAATCAATTTGTCTGGTATTAATATAGCAACTCTAACTTTATTTGATTAGTGTTAGCATAGTATTTTCTTTCCTATTCTTTTATTAATGTTTTTATATGAATTTAAAAAATTTTTAATGTTTATTTACTTTTGAGAGAGAGAGAGAGTGTGTGAGCAGAGGGCAGAGAGAGGGAGACACAATCTGAAGCAAGCTCAGGCTCTGAGCTGTCAGCACAGAGCCCTATGTGGGGCTTGAACTCACGGACCATGAGATCATGACCTGAGCTAAAGTTGGATGCTTAACCAACTGAGTCACCCAGGAGCCCTTATGTTTTTATGTTTAAAGTTAATTTCTTGTAGATAGCAGATAGTTGAGTCTTATTTTTTTTTTTTAATCTTTTTTTTTTTTTCAACGTTTATTTACCTTTGGGACAGAGAGAGACAGAGCATGAATGGGGGAGGGGCAGAGAGAGAGGGAGACACAGAATCGGAAACAGGCTCCAGGCTCTGAGCCATCAGCCCAGAGCCTGACGCGGGGCTCGAACTCACGGACCGCGAGATCATGACCTGGCTGAAGTCGGACGCTTAACCGACTGCGCCACCCAGGCGCCCCAGTTGAGTCTTATTTTTTAAAAAATCCAATCTTGGAGCTGCCTGGCTGGCTCAGTCAGAGAACATATGACTCTTGATTTGGCGGTCGTCAGTTCAAGCCCCACACTGGATATAGAGATTCCTTAAAAAATAAATGAATAAAATCTTCAGAAAGTCCAATCTGACAATCCCTGCCTTTAAATGAGGTGTTTATACCATTTAGATTTAATGTGATTATTGATATGGTCAGGTCATGGAATATGCAAAAGCCAAAGTCTCCCTCCCCTTCAGATCTCAGGGCCCAGACACTGTGTCACTAGAAGTACATTATGAGACATCCAGCAGCTGCTAAGTGAACAAACCCCCTAGTTCCCAGACAGCCAAGCCTGAATCTCACCATTCCTGGCTCATCCAGCCTTTAAACCACGTTCGTCCATCTTTTCCTATAAGGCTGGTGGTTGACACAGTGTTCGGAGCATTCGGGCCCTGGTCCCACCAAAGGCCTTGGGCCCTCAAGTTCTGCTGTGGTCCTTGATCTCACTCCCTATTCATCTTAGTGTCAACCTACTTTATAACCATAGGGCTGTATTTTATCTCTGACCTAGCTCCTGTTCTGGCATGAAGACTGCTCCCTGCTTTTGTATCGCACCAAAACTGATAGCTACCATGGTGACTTGTGCACATCTTATCTCTCTGGCTACACTGTAGCTTCCTATTAATTGTTACTTTCTGGTTTTGGCCCTGCCCACTGCTGCTCTCAGACTTCACTTGGACATATCCTCTGGGGATTCCCGGCCACTTCTTGTAGTGATACCAGAACGTTTTTACCTTTCTAAGAATCAGTCTTGATAGAACCTCACATAGTGGGCTCCCTCAATGACCACCACTCCACTGTCTTGGGCAGCTGGAGCTGGCCATCCATCTCAGCCTCCTTGAGAGGCTGCCACCCCCACCTTGAGAGTTCAGTATACATCTCCCCCTTTCTCTGAGTCTCCTTTTCAGAGAAACGAGTTTCATGATTCTTAGTAAAGATGGCACAGTGAATACTTCTAAAACCTCATGTTTTCTCTTGGCCATGCCCAGGCTGTAGAAATTGGCTTCCCTCTTAGAGAAATGCATCTTCTCAGGTGCCACCAATGCAAGTATCCACCTGGAATGACCATCCTGCTTGTGGCAAATTGTGCTTTCCAAAAAGGGCCGCGATAATGTTTCCTATCTTAGCTGCACCTCCAGAAATTTGCCACTCACACATCAAGAGGAGGGGTCCGAGTCCCCTTTCCTTGAAAATGGGTGGGGCCTTGTGACTGTCTCAACTGGAAGAGTATGGGGGAAGTTCTGCTATGTGCCTTCGGAGGCTAGGTTACAGAAGGCAAGGCAACTTCCTCCCGGTTCCTTCTGGGGATGCTTGCCCTTATGCAGTTGCCATGCTGTGAGAGAGTCGTGACCTCATGGATTGCCTACAGGCAGGGCTTCTGTAGGCTAACTGTAACAAGACAGATAGATCTGTTGCCAGCCATGTGAATAAGGAAGTCTCCATGATGACTCTGGCCAGCTATCATCGGATTGTAATCACATGAGAGATCCGGAGCAAGAGCTATGTGACTGAGCTCAGTAAAACCCAGAACCATGAGAGGTAAAAATAACTGTTGTTGCTTTAAGCTACTCAGTTTGGGGTGATTTGTTACCCAGCAATAGATAACTGGAACACCTTCCATCTTTACATGTCAAGGGCCTAGCCACCCTTTATGGCCGAGTTCATTACCATATGTTCAGCTCCTGTAAAGCCTTCCTGACTGCTGCAGTGGAGTCTTCCTGTCCTGAGCTCCTAAGCTCTTGGCCTGTGCAGTCTCCCATACCACACGCAGGTGCACACTTCGTCTCACCTCTTCCTGTAAAGTCCTGATTCATATACTCCTGGCACCTTGGCCAGCACTGGTGCTTACATCTCTGGATGGGTGATGGAGAAATGCATCTTGGAGAGTGAACGTTTGCCAATGGAGAGAAGTGTCCTGAGTTGCAAAATAGCTTCCTCTACCTGCAAAGGCTTTTTTCTCTGACTACCGTCTCAAGATATTTTTGGTTTCTCTACTAGGAAGCTAAGATGTCTTGAGTGAGAGGCAGAAGAATTTAAGTATCAGGCAATGTTGGTGAGAAAAGGATTGTTGGGGGTTTTCTTTTAACTTCTTGTGAGTAGGCTCCATGACAAATGTGGGGCTTGAACTCACCACCCTGAGATCAAGGGTCACAGCCTCTAGGGACTGAGCCAGCCAGGCACCCCCAGGTTGGAGGTTTTCTTAAGGTTACAGAATAAAGGGCCACTTAGGTTACAAAGGCCCCTGATAAGTGTCTTTCACAAATTCACCAGCAGATGGCAGCCTTGCTCCTGGTTCTTACCTTCCAAACTATGAAGTGAATTTACTTGGTGCATGCATTCATAAAATATTAAAAGCATTTGCTCCATGTAAGGCAAATAAGTGAGCTAAAAAGGAGAATAAGCTACAATACCTTCCCTCTGAGACCTTCTTGTCTAGTAAACTCTGTGTCTCTTGAGCTTGTCCTTGTTTTTAAAGTTTATTTATTTATTTTGAGGGGTGTGGTGGGAGGGACAGAGAGAGAGAAAATCCCAAGCAGACTCCATGCTCTGAGCATGGGGCTCGATGTGGGACTCGAACCCACAAACCTATGAACCATGAGATCCTGACCCCAGCCTAAACCAAGAGTTGGACACTTAACTGACTGATCCACCCAGGCAGGCGCCCCTTGAACTTGTCTTTCGACTGATGACTCCAAAAGTTAGCCAATCCTTTCTTCTGTTTCAGAGTCTAATTTCATATTGATCCTGATGGAACAGAGCAGTCAAAGGTATTGCCTTAAAGTCTGGTTATTTCCAATCTACTTTACTGTTTTAAATCACTGCTGTCTGGCCAGACAACCATAGAGAGGGCTGGAGCAGCTGAAGTGGTCCCAGACAGGATAACAGTGAAAACAGGTTTTAAAGAAAGAGGAAAACAAAACTGATCAGGAGCAAAGGACAGCTGGTGATTGGAGCTAAGTCTTTCAGAGAAACTTCTCCGGAGCCTTCAGCCCAGGCCATGGCTGCGTTTCTCCCTAGAGCCTGTCAGACTCAGGATAGCAGTAGCCTACACAGGGGCACTGGGAGCCCTCTTTCCCTTTTCCCTCTCAGAGCCTCCTGTTTGTCCCTGCCCACGCTTAATTTTATAAGTTTTTCAGCCTGTTCCTCATTTATTTACTCTTGAGGACCTGACACTGAGCATCCCCTGAAAAAGTTTCTGAATCACCTTCCAAGCTTCCCTGGAACATTCTTTTTTTTTTTTTTTTTTTTTTTTTTAATTTTTAAAAAAATGTTTATTTATTTTTGAGACACAGAGAACGAGCAGGGCAGGATAGAGAGAGAGGAAGACACAGAATCCGAAGCAGGCTGAGCTGTCCAGCACAGAGCCTGACGTGGGGCTTAAATTCCCGAACCATGAGATCACGACCTGAGCTGAAGTCGGATGCTTAACCCACTGAGCTACCCAGGTGCCCCTCTTTTTTTTTTTTTTTTTTAATGTTTGTTTATTTATTTTAAGAGAGAGAGAGTGCAAGTTTGGGAGGGGCAGAGAGAAAATCCCAAGCAGGCCGTGTGCTATCAGTGCACAGCCTGAGTAGGGACTCGATCCCACAAACCGTGAGATCACGACCTGAGCCAAAATCAAGAGTCAGATGTTGAACCGACTGAGCCACCCAGGCACCCCATCCCCTGTAACATTCTTCGTGCTTCACAGTGTTAATGTCAGCTTGAAAATCAGAACAAATTTCCTAAGCGGGAGCCCTCTGTAATATCCCCTCTAATCCTTTCCAGATGGATTTCCCTTTTTCTCGCCTCCAAGCACTTTATCTTCTTGACATTCTCTTGCAGACTTTTTGGTCTTTTGCCTTTGGCCATCAGGCTCATTTTTCTTGCAAACCCTGAGAGATTCGAAGGGCTCCTCCTTGGGAAACATGAATACAGAGGCAGAGAGCCCAGGTCAGGACAGCCAGACCTCATTCCACAGCACCCCCTTTTTAAAGTAATCTCTACATCCAATGTGGGGCTCAAACTCATGATCCCAAGATCAAGAGTTGTGTGCTTGGGGCACCTGGGTGGCTCAGTGGGTTAAGTGCCCTACTCTTGATTTCAGCTGAGGTCATGATCTCACGGTTCATGAGTTTGAGCCTCAAGCCAGGCTCTATGCTGACAGGCGGACCCTGCTTGGGATTCTTTCTCCCTCTTTCCCTGCCCTTCCTCTGCTTGCTCTCTCTCTCTCTCTCTCTCTCTCTCTCAAAAATAAATACTTTTTTTTAAAAAAGCTTTAAAAAAAAAAAAGAGCTGCATGTTCTACTGACCGAGTCAGCCAGGTGCCCCACCACAGCTCCTTTTTGACTTGCTTTGTCACAGGCTCAGCAGTGTAGAGCCAGATCCAGAAAGATCCAGGGAAATCCAGAACTGCAAAGAGCCTGGGTGTCCCTTACTGGTCCCAGGGGTCCACAGAGGCCTGCCAGGGGCTCCTGGAGTGACACAGTGAGAAAGACACACTTCCCGAGAACTCCCCTTTCTCTTAATGTTCAATAATTTTCAACATTATCTTTGAGAAAACATTTTTTTTAAGTTTATTTATTTATTTTGAGAGAGAGAGAGAGCGCGAGGGAGAGAGATCCAGCTGGGGAGGGGCAGAGAGAGAGGGCCAGAGGATCTGAAGCAGGCTCCACACTGACAATGGAGAGTCTGATGTGGGGCTTGAACCCACAAGCTGTGAGATCATAATCTGAGCCGGATTCGGATGCTTAACGGACCGAGCCACCCAGGTGCCCCCAACATTATCTTTTTATTAAAACAGAGATTTGTGAAGGAGAATGCAAATTTAAATAAACTTTCATGATAAACTTCAGACTTCAGAGACCTGGGAGTGGGCTGATGTTGCCACTATCCTGAGTTCCTCCAGAGGGACACGTCCACTCCTCTGCTCTCAGGGGAGTCCAGGGGGAACTTCTGAGAGCGTGGGGGTAGTCTGCCCTCTCATGTCACGGAGGAAGAAAACAGATCTAGATTATAGCGACAGCCTCTTAACTTAGTTGCTGCTAAGTGGTTACCTCACATGCAAAAAAGGGGGTAAAAATAGTCCTTACAGGGGGCACCTGGGAGGCTCGGTCGGTTGAGCATCTGACGCTTGAATTCAGCTCAGGTCGTGACCCCAGGGTCTTGGGCTGGAGCCTGCATCAGGCTCCGCACTGAGTGTGGAGCCTGCTTAAGATTCTCCCTCTCCCCCTCTGCTCCTTTCCCCCCGCTCTTGTGCACACTCTCTTTCTAAAGTAACAATAAAAAAAATGAATGTTAAAAAAATAGTCCTTACATCTTCAGTTACCGTGAAGATTAATGGAGACAATGGTGTAAAGTGTCTGACGTGCAGTCCGTGCTCAATAATTAGGTGTGATTATTATTAATGTTCACCTATTTTTGAGAGAGAGAGACAGACAGAGTGTGAGAGGGGGAGGGGCAGAGAGTGAGGGAGACACAGAATCGGAAGCAGCCTCCAGGCTCCGAGCTGTCAGCACAGAGCCCGACGCAGGGCTCGAACTCACAAACCGCGAGATCGTGACCTGAGCTGAAGTCAGATGCTTAACTGACCGAGCCACCTAGGCGCCCCTCAGAACTGCATTCCTATCTCACTTGCTCTAAGAAAACTTTCTCGGGGCACGTGGGTGGCTCAGTTGGCTGAGTGCCCAGCTCCTGATTTTGGCTCAGGTCATGACCTCACGGTCGTAGGATTGAGTCCCACGTTGGGTGCACACTGGGCATGGAGCCTGCTTGGGATTCTCCTTCCCTCTCCCTCTGTCCCTGACCCACTAGTGCCCTCTCTCTCTCAAAAAAAAAAAAAAAAGGAAGAAAGAAAGAAAGAAAAGAAAAGAAAAAACTTTCTTGCCCCAGTGCCCTTCTTCACAAAAAGAGAATTAAGCATTCATCCTTTGTCTACACATTGTCCTCTACACCCCTTCCCTTGTGCCTCTGAAAGACAAGGGCCCTGAT
Organism: Leopardus geoffroyi; assembly: GCF_018350155.1. Classification (NCBI taxonomy): domain Eukaryota; kingdom Metazoa; phylum Chordata; class Mammalia; order Carnivora; family Felidae; genus Leopardus; species Leopardus geoffroyi. Next base: position 29,209,735 of record NC_059338.1, read on the forward strand.
ATTAGTTTACCCACGAGATTACAAACGGTTTGAGGTCAGGATCCAAGTAATACTCTTACCCATATTCCTAGCACCTACAGTACATGACCAGCACAGCGTAGGACTTTAATAAATGTCTGCCGGATGGATGGATAGCTGGAAGGGCAAACAGATGGCTGGATGGAGGGATGGATGGACAAATGAGAAATCTGTGGCCCAGCCTGGATCTCTAAGCTCTCCGGGGTGATGGGGAGAGCTAAGCCAACCACATTCCTTCACTGTCAGTCTCTGTCCTACACTCATGTCCTCCCCACCTGGGATCAATGAGAAAAAGGAATACTTTGTAGCAAGAAGGGAGTGAGATGTGACCTCAGGATGCAGATGAGAGAGGAAGGAGAAGAAGTCGTCAGAGAAGGCAGCAGAGGAGTTTGGAAGTTGGAGAAGCCTCTTGCCTGCCTGTATAATGCCCTAATTTCTCTCCGGTAGCCAGCTGTCCAATCCAGAGGCACTGGGGGGTAGAGTGCCTAGCGAGGATACTGAAGAGTTGAGACATTTTTGAGAGTTCAGAGAAGAAACCAAGCCCCACTGTGCGTGCCCAATCTCCTTCTAGAACCCCCAGCAGAGAATCTCTTGGTGATGAACTCTGACTGTATTATCTCTGCAGATTTGGGTGCCATTGGCTGGGCAGAGCCGATCAGGGCACAGTTACATAACTGAGGTCAGCCGGAATGAGTATCTCTGCCCCAACAATTTCAGCACGTGTGATGTCCCGAGCGTCGATGGTGTTTACTGGCCTTTTGTGTGATTTCAACGTTGGGCTCATGCCTGTTTGCATGGTTGGTAACCCCCAGCACACCTTTGATTCACCTCGATCCCAAAGTCCTGCCTGATTCCCTGAGTCTTCTTTACCTGCAAATGAGCTACCCAAGCCCAAGCCCAAATGGTTGGCAACAGGGAGGGTGACAACCAAAAGGTGCGAGGTTCTGCAGAAACAGTAGAAGAGGCAGGGCCTCCTTGGCTTCCTTTACCTCCAGCTCTAAGACATGTGCGCTGACACAGTCTTTGGGTGAACATGCAGGGCGACCATATATCCTGGTTTGCCTGGGACAGTCCTGTTGCCTTCGTGTAATTATGAATATCATCACTATACTGGTCACTGTTAAAAGCATTTCACTTTGGATGACACATGACATAGCCACTCTATTTACAAGGTGCTTTAAAATCCTCTGGAAGAATCCCAAGTGCGCCTGCGGTTACCACTGTCTTTCTCTACAGACACTGCACAGCACAGGCTGGCATGTCATTACTGGAGAAATCCACCAACAGGCCCACGACTCCAGAGAGGACAAATCCAGGCCAAAGAAGGACATGCAGGCGTTTGCCCTTTTGCAAAATCTTGGGCAAGACTCCAAAGCTTCTCTCTCCAGGATCTCGGGAGCTAAAGGGAGAGAGGATAATCCCATGAGACCACCACCTTTGGGCAGCAAGCCCATGGTCCCTGACACTGTAGTTCTGCTATTTTTTTTTTTTATTTATTTTTTTAACGTTTATTTATTTTTGGGACAGAGAGAGACAGAGCATGAACGGGGGAGGGACAGAGAGAGAGTGGGAGACACAGAATCGGAAACAGGCTCCAGGCTCGGAGCCATCAGCCCAGAGCCTGACGCGGGGCTCGAACTCACGGACCGCGAGATCGTGACCTGGCTGAAGTCGGACGCTTAACCAACTGCGCCACCCAGGCGCCCCTAGTTCTGCTATTTAATGTGCCTGCTGATCTATTGCTTGCTCAGTGCAGGGATGGCCAGGAATTCTCCTGGTTTTTCCTCCTACATCTTGGTTGGGTCAGATGGGGATGGCCCAATCTGCAAGAAACACTGGTTGGGTGCTTGTAGACTTCCCAATCCTAGAAGGCCCTGTTTGTTGTTGTTGTTGTTGTTGTCGTTTTTAATGTTTATTTATTTTTGAGAGAGACAGAGCATGAGTGGGGGAGGGGCAGAGAGAGGGAGACACAGAATCCGAAACAGGCTCCAGGCTCTGAGCTGTCAGCACAAAGCCTGACACGGGGCTCAAACCCATACACCGTGAGATCATGACCTGAGCCGAAGTCAGATGCTTAACCAACTGAGCCACCCAGGTGCCCCGAGGAGGGCCCTGTTTCTATGAAGGGGCTGGCCAGGGGAAAAATGTTTCTTCTGGATTATAAGATGCTTGATTTTATTCCTAGATGAGAGTTGATTCAGCCATCCTGGAACTTTAAATGAAGCCTTTGAGGGTCTGAGCCCCTGCCACCAGTCCAGGCTGGCAGCTGCATCTGTAGGTGACTTGGGGTGAAGGGTGACCAGCTGCCTCCAGGACCTGCCCCCGCCCTCATTGACTGCTATGGGCAGAAGGAGGCTGAAGTACTTCCTTCTCAGAGAACACTCTAGAGCCCAAGAGAGCTGTAGAAAGTTACACAGGGTCACACCCACAGAACATACACAATCACAGTGAAATGTATACCCAAGACCTGAGTGTAGTTCATTCGGTCTGCACTCAGTGCAAATAATGTCACCGAGCCCTGGAGAATGGGAGATAGCAACAGCCCTCGGTTTCCCTCTGACTTAGAAATATAGCGAACAAGCTACAAGAAACTGCAAACTAGAAGATCTTGTCTCCTGGAGGCTCTCACTTCTTTGTCACTCTTCCCTTCCTGGGAACATCAGCCTCCTAGATTCTTCCTGTTCCTCCAAACCCAGGTCCACAGGTTCCCAAACAGAGGGCAGTGCCCTGTGCCACCACCCCCCCCCCCCGGGGAGGGCAGGGCTGTGGGGGATGGAACCGGCTTGAGGGCCTAGGGCCCCTGGGGACTTCCTTCTCTGTTCAAGGCATTGGGTTTCTGGGCTATCCCTGAGTCCAAGAAAGAGGTGAAGGCTCTCCTCTGGTGGAGGAGGCAGCTCTGCAGGGAGTGAGCCTCTCTGCCCTGTGCAATGCCTGTAGCAGGCACTCAGGGAGGGCTGGGAACTGGGTGAAGGTGCCATACCCAGTAGTAACTGCTCCAGGGGCGGCTCTGAGTGGCCTGAGCCTGTACCTGTCATCCTGAAGCCTGGAGGCCCAGAGAAAAGTCCCAGAGGAGGCACCCACTTTTCAGAACTGCTGCTTTTGGGGGTGGGGTGGGGTGTTCTCCTTTGGGGAGCCGGGAAGGTGGGAGAAAGCTGAAGGGACAAGAGCCCTTGGACGAAGGAGTTAACAGTTGAATATCTGTCATATGGTGGCCACTGCTGAGGGCTTATGGGTCCTATAGGATCTCATTTTAACCCCCACAACATCCCTGTAGATTATACCCCTTTAATAGATGCAGAGCCTGAGACCCAGAAGGGGTAGGTGTCTAGACCAGGGGCTCAGCTAGTAAGTGGAAGGGGCAAGATCAGAGCTCAAGCCTGTCTTACTCTGGCGCCCCAATGTGTCCCTTACCCCTTGCCACCGGAACATGCGAATGTAAGGCTCCCCCTGCCTCTCCTCCATTTACTGGGGGCACAAGTTTACCGGGAGTCTGATCTCTCGGCTCACATCTGCAACCTCTCATCTGGCCGACAGGAAACCCCCTCCGACAGGTCCGGGCACGTGCTCTCAGTAGCAGCAGCAGCAGCAGCAGCAGCAGCAGCAGCAGCAGCGGAGGGGCGCACAGTGGGTCTGCAGAGGCAGAACTGGCGTCTCCCGCCTGCGCCGTCCGGCCGCCCCGGGTCTGGGGCTCGGGCGGGGTGGGGGCGGCGGGAGGGCAGCTCCGCGGGGCTTCGCGCCATGACATCAGCCCTGCTGTGGTGCAGTGTGCAAAGCCCACTGGTTGGCGTGGCCCGGGACACGCCTTCCCCCGAGCGGAACAAAACGGGGCGCGGGCCGGGCGCACCCAGCCGCCACTTCCGAGAACGTTCCCACCCGCGCGCCGCGCAGCCAGCTGCCAGGTGAGTGCGCCCCGCGGCCGCGCGACCGCGCGGCCCGGTCCCTCCGCGCGCTCCCGGCCCCGCGCTGCACCCGCGCGGCGCTGGCCCGACCTCCCGGCCGCCACGGCCCCACTTTGCAGGAAAGCAAAGTGGTGCGGCCGGCCGGGGGGGTGGGGGGGCGTCGCGGGCCGCGGAGTGGGAGAAGCGGCCACACTTAGCCGGAGCGGCGCTTCCCTTTCCAGGAGGCGCTGGGTGCCTCCCGGCTCGGGGCTTCCTGGCACAAACGGCTCCTGCGTGCGCCTGACCCGGGGTGGCCGGGCTCCCCCACCGCCCGCAGGTCTGGCAGCAGAACAATCAGCGATTCTGCGCGCCACTGACGCTCATTGTACGGCAGGGGGATGAGGGCATCCGTGCCACCCCTTCCCTCACCCTCCTGCTCTGGGAGGAGAACGTGCCGGGGGTGGGGTAGAGGAACCATCTGGCTTCAGGGCCCAGCCTGGGGCATCTGTGCCCTGAGCGCAGGTGCGAGTTTTCACTCTTCTTAAGGAGCAAGATGGAAACGGCAACATTTCGCCTGCCCCCACCCCAAGTCTTGGTGCCAGGTGGGGACGATTATGCCCACCGTCAGTGTTTTGTGGCCTCAGTCCTTGAAGGCTGGGGAGCAAGAAAGGAGCTGGTGTTGGGCATATTTAAAGCAAGTTGCAAGATGTTACCCCTCAAGCAACCTCTGAAGCAGGTGTTGTGTCCACACTCACAGGGGGGGTGGGGTGGGGTAGATATCCTGCATGCTCTTGATCCCTGTGCTGTTGTAAGCTAACCAGGACCTGGGTCTAGGCTGGGAGGAGTAGCTTGGGCTTGGCCCCTCCCTAGAGGCCTGGGGTCCAGCCATCCACCCCGCTGCTCCCGTTGGTGGGGGGCGGAGGGAGGGGGCGGTGAATGAATGGGCAGGCCCTTCCCTCCTTGACAGGGCTCAGCATTGGGATCCAGTGGCAGTGACACTAAGGAGACCCACTGGACCCTGGGTAGAAAGTGAGTCATGAAGAGGCAGCCTGGAATCTCCGTGAGAGATTGCTTGGAAGGCAGACTGGCTCAGCCTTGACAGATAGATCTGCCACTCAATATACTGGTGACCTTGGACAAGTGACTTAACTTCTCAATGCCTAGTTTCTTTTGGGAAGGGTACTTTGGGAGGTATTGCGCAGACCTGGAACACGGTGAGGCTCCATTACTGTCTTCTGTCTTGTCTTCCCCTTTCCTTCCCAGAAGCTAAGGAGGCTGGAAGTGCTGGCCGTGTCTGTCATCTCAGAGGGCAGGTTGGGGCTTTCTCCTGGGGTTCGGGGACAAGGGTCCCCTAGCTTTCGCTCAACAGGTGCCTCCTGACTCTCCAGCCGGGCTCTGACTCAGGAGCCCAGGGTCTCCTCTTCAAAGAGAGACTGTCCTCAGTCCTCAGCCGCTTTCAGGCAGCTTCTATCCCATCCCAGCTGAATGCAGCCTTGCACTGCTCACAGCTTCCCAGGGAATGACCCTTTGCCTCGGGGAGGATATCCGGGGTGGGGACAGTCAGACCGGGCAGGAAGTTTATCCCGCTGAGGGTGTGGTGTGGGCTACACAAGGGGGAGGGGGACACTGCCCAGGCCAAAGGGTCTGGGGGGGACGGGATGCAGGAGAGAAGCTGAAGAGCAGGCCCACCGGCTAATAAGGTGTGGGAAATGGGGGTGCCACAAGTTTTGCCTCTGGTCTGCCCTGGCCCCGGGGGTTTCCTTTCTCAATTGTAAACATCTGCATCTGGACCCTAGCGTCCTCACTGGAGTAGAGTGGTAGCCTGGGAGTGTGGTGTGGATACTCGGTTGGCGGTTAGTAAACATTTGGTGACCCAATAGGGTAGATACAGGCTATTAGTTGCCCTACTGGACAAACAGTTAGCAGCCAGTTTTTCCCTGTGAGCATTACTGAGGACCAGGCGAGGGGAAAAAAGATAGTTTTTATTTTCCTGTGGCTCTCCTGGTGGTGAAAACAAATTGACAAGGCTTTAAAAAAAAAAAAAACAACAATTTTTTTAATGTTTATTTTTGAGAGAGAAAAAGAGAGAGAGAGAGCATGAGCAAGAGAGGGCAGAGAGAGAGGGAGACACAGAATCCAAAGTAGGCTCCAGGCTCTGAGCTGTCAGCACAGAGCCTGACACGGGGCTGGAACTCACAAACCATGAATTTGTGACCTGAGCCGAAGTCGGATGCTTAACCGACAGAGCCTCCCAAGCGCCCCTGGGAAGGCTGTGTTGATAGGCTGCCAAGGTTTTAAATAGTTTTGTAAGCCCAGCTTATTGCGAAAAGTAGGTTTGCTTGAGGACTGAAGAGTCCTGCATTATACATTTTTACATATTTATTTATTTTCGGGAGAGGCAGGGAAGGGGCAGAAAGAGGGAGAGAGAATCTCAAGCAGGCTCTGCGCTGTCAGCACAGAGCCCAACATGAGCCTCGAGCTCACAAACTTTGAGATCATCACCTGAGCTGAAATCGAGAGTCAGACCCTTAACCCACTGAGCCACCCAAGTGCCCCCTGCATTTTACATTTTGAGGTGTAGTAAGAACTTCTAAACAAAGAATTGCCAGGGAGAACAAAAGGACCTTTCCTCCAAGTCAACCATCTGCCATTACTTGGGCATCTTGCTAAATATCTAAAATTGAGTCATAAAATTGAACAAGAAGTATTAGCGTTGACCTTCCTTTAAGGTAATAGTAAGCAGATATCTGCACTTACCGTGCCCCAGAGACTGGCCTAAATCCTTCCTGTGTATTATCTTGAGCAATCTATGAACAATCCGATGCTCCCCATTTTAGAGATGAAGAAACTGAGGCTCAGGAGTGATAAGTAACTTGCCCAGTACTACAGCTGGTCAGCTGTGGAGTTACCATTCAAAGATAGGCCAACTCTTTCCATGCTCAGTCACTTTATCATTCCTCTTTGCTCCCGTTACATTCCCAATTTCTAAATCAGTTTACTAGGGCAATCGATATCTGCCATTTGTGAAACACACGCGCTTTATACAAAGTGCTTTGCTGTGGCTTATAAAGTACTTAAGGAAGATATGGCTTTGCCATTATGAACGTGAATGGAGGCAGGGTTAGAACTCATGACCTCTAGGTTTCTGCTGCACGGCCAGGGAGGAGAGGGCGCCCCTGGATGTTAGGTGTCAGATCTAGTGGATATGCTTTTACCAGGTCTGATGTGTGTTTGAATTTCCAGGCCAGGTTTCCAGGAAAGAAAGGAAGCCTGGAAAAGAGACTGCTTGAGAAAAAGGCACACACACATACACACACACAGAGTAACTAGCTGTGGGTAGGGAGAGCAGGGAGGGGGTTGCTGGGTACCAGAGGCTTTGCCTGTGGTTTCCAGTCGCCAGGAATTTCTATGGAAATGACGTGGCTGTACTACGCAGCTCCCCAGGAATTCGTCTGACGTGGGCATTGAGTAATTCCCATGTATGGTAAAGTGTGTAAATACTGAGGCGGCTAGCATTTCCAGACGCTGGTATTTCCAGTGCTTCCCCGGGGCCAGAAAGGCAGCGTCTGACTCCTCAACAGTAACAAAGGAGGAAGAAATAGAAGGTTTGCAGCTGGAGCACAGACTCGGCCCCAACCAGGCGACAGGACCCTCCTCCCTCCTCTCCAGTGTGCCTGGTGCTCTTTATGCAGGGCTGGGGGGGTGGGGGGGGGGTGGAGGGATGGAGCCTCCTGCGAAGTCAGCTGCAGACAACCTGTTTTTATAAGGTCCAAGTGCTAATTTGTCTTTGCTTTTTAAAATTCAATCCAAGAAAAATCAGTCAGACCTTTCAGCGTGGGACGACCAGTTGTTACCACTCTGCATTGACATCATTCCAGAAAAGAACCAGAGAAACTTGATCCGTTGACTAGTCTGTGAGACCTTATTATAATATAAGATTTCTTGTAGTAGTTTTGAAATATTAAAAAAAAAAAAAATCATAGCCCTCCCCCTCCTTCTTTTGTTGACCTTCAGGTGTCTAAGCTCCGCAGGGGGAAGAGATCTACTATAAGAGGCATTAAGAGACAAGCAGGAAGAGACATAACACTGTACTTGTCAGCTCAGTCACACAAGGGCCATGGGAAGGGAACACTCCTAGCACAGGGAGAGAGCTGAGCTGGAATGACGGTCAAGTCCCAGGGTTCCACGGAGCCAGGAGTCACCAGAGCTCAAAGATCCTGCCACGTGCAGAGAGGTGGGCCATGTGCAGGTCTGCGAAGACATCGTGTAGCGGGCGGTGTGAAGCTGGGGGCAAGTGTGCGGGTTCTTTAAATTATTTGTTTTTAATTTTTAAGTTTATTTATTTATTTTGAGAGAGGGAGCAAGTAGGGTAGGGGCAGAGAGAGAGAGAGAAAGAGAGAGAGAATCCCAAGCAGGCTCCGCACAGAGCCTGATGCGGGACCTGAACTCACTAACCGTGAGATCCTGACCTGAGCTGAAATCAAGAGCCGGACGCTTCACCGACTGAGCCACCCAGGCGCCCAAGTTTGCGGCTGTTTTGTTTTTTTTTTTTTAATCGGCCATTCCTCCCCCTCCCAGTGACCATTATTGTCGGGGGAAGTCTATTTCCTGGGCTTTCGGGTGCCAGCTCTTAAGACATGGGTTCTGAACCCTGATCAACATGGCCCTGCCTCCTTCCCTCTTTCTCCTTGGCTGCTCTCCTGACGGGGCATGGAAGAAGAGGCTGAGTTACAGGACTGGAAAGGGTGACAGCTCTCCCGTGTACCTGGCCAAGTACCACAAAGCTCAGGTAATACGAGCAGTGCATTTCTAATTAGACGAACATCTGACAGGTCTCTACCAGACCGAGTGGGTGGGGACCTGAGCTCTGTGGCCAAAAGTTGCTCTTTGACCCTAGGGAAAAACACATTTTTGGAATGGGAGAGATGGGATTTTTCCACTGGACGAATAAAGACATGGGATGGTTTGTCAAATCACGGTTTGACGAGAGGAGGCTTTCCTTCAGACACTTGTGGCCGGTGGCTGAGGATTATCCATCTCTGAGATGGTTCCGTGGACTTCACACATGACCACGCTGAACCCATCACCTCATCCCAACTTTCATGACGTGTGTGAACATGAGTGTCTATGCCTTACGTCTGCTTCTTTCTCTCTTGCTATGCAAGTCGCCATCTTGAATCCCTCCTCTCAAGACTGAGGATCTGGATACAGCTCTTAATGGGACAACTAGATAGAAAGGTGTGGACAGTTAGCTGCTTATCAGAAGAGGCCAACCCTTGGCTTCTAGCTTCCAGCCGGCCCTAAGGATCCTGACATTTCAGGTAAAGAGCTGACCAGATATTTCTAGCCATTCAGCAGAAAATTCAAGGCCTATTCTCTGTTGAGATGATCCACGTAGTGAAAAAGGGCAAACCAGAACACAGACTGCAATTGCCAGTGGGAATGTAACTCTCTGGAGGGCACCCGCTGTAAACTCACCAGGTGGATAATGGGATTACAGAAGATAGCAATGATTCTTGAACACCCAGAACAATATACAAAAGAGCTTGATATAAAGACACAAGTCTCTGCTTGCATCTCAGGCAGCCAGGGGGAACTAGATCCCAAAGAAGGGCAAGTCACTTGTCTCCTTTGCTGGGCTGACAGATCAGCCAGGAATCCGTGGTCCCCATTTGGCATGTTCTTGCTCAAGCCTTGCTCCCTCCAGATGTGGACTAGCTTGGAAGGACGGTAGACATCTGGCCCCACAGCTGGTGTCAAGCTTGCCTGGGCCGGTCCTGTCAGTGGTGACCAGAGGACCGAGGACTTAATGGTATGCCTGGCCCCCTGCCATCACTTCCATATATTTTCATCATTCCTCCGAGCAGCGATTTTAGGGAGCCCATGTATGGTTCAAGTTAGAGACTAGCAAGTTGAAGCTCGGAGAGGAAAGTAAGTTGCTCAAGATCCTTCAACTACGAAGGGATGGAGTGCAGACCCACTTTTCTAACTACTGAACTCTCCCACCTGAACTCTGACCTGGTGAACTTGCCTCCTCAGAGTCTCCCAGAGTGCCTCTTGACAGCCAGAACTAGGAAGGCAATTGAGAAGCAGCTAGGTGTCCTCCTAAGCACCCCAGAAACTCTGAGAAACAGGTTTCCTTTTAAGGCCACTCGGCCTCCTGATAGATAGCTGGAATTTGGCTGTTGGAAAGAAGGGGCCGAGCAGGAGGGCGGGGGTGGAGTGAAGAGTGTTCCCTGCCTCTTGTAGGGAGGGAGGTGGCCAGGGCTTCCTCCAGCTGAGACTTCCCCACAGCAAGTCCCCTGGAGGGGTCCTCATGTGGACAGAGGGGATGGGGAGCCCATCCACAGGGGTGGTCTGGGACCCTTCCAGTTAGTGAACCATCATTGTATTTCATCCCGAGGTTCTAGAGCCCTTGTCCCTTCACTGGGCTCCTGAGAGGAGAGCCCCCAGCCAAATGGCCAGGCTCAAAGGAATGGCGCAGGCATCCCGGGCAGATTTTCCTCATTGGCAGGGCCTTGGGTTTCACCCATTCTCCGCCCATGTTCCTGTTTCCCTGGGGCCCTGCTGGAGAACAAGGAGAGGCCTGTATGGAGCTGTGGGTCTCCCCCAGAGGGAGAAGGGCTTTGTGTCTGGAAACAAAACACTGTTTGGAACTGGCTCTCAACCACATGGTTAGGGGAACTTTCATCCTTCGGGGGTATTCCTAGGGGCATGGAGCGTATCCCTTGCTGGCTCAGGAGGTTGGAAAGAGAGGAGAGAGCCACGCATTGGGGTACTGTATGCCTACTGTGAGCAGGCACACTGAAATACAATGGGGCGTCAGCATGACCGCTGGGGAGGCAGAGGACTCAGAAGTAGCTAAACCCGCATTAGAATCCCCGTCCTGTCTCTTCCAGATGAGTCACTGCTAGCAAGTGCCTAATTTCTCTGAGCCTTGTTTTCCGTATCTATAAGGTAGGCATGTATTCCCCATCTCCAGGTGGGGAAGAATGAGATGATTTATGTAACCTGGTGCATAGTAAGCATGCAGTCAATGGCAGGCTGTCATTTGGGGTGCCCTGGCTGCAGGAGTTCTCTGGGGGTGACATCTAGTCCCTTTGTCAGAGGCAGAAGAGAATCTGTGGGGCTCCGTACGAACAGGCACGTTTTCCCCAGAAGCTTCCCAAGCAGAGCTCCCCTCGCATGTCACTGCAGGTGCTTGAAGCAGCTCTCGCAGGAGAACGGGATGGCTGTGGTTGGCCACTCTGTGCACAGGCATTGACGGAACACTTCCCACAGGCCAGGTCCGGCGCTGGGCATTCTGGGGGCGGAACCCAGTGATTGTATCACCAACCCTGATCATTTGGGAGGTATGGTAACAGGAGACAGCTGGAAAAGGAAGTGGAGACCACGCAGGGGAGAACCTCAGTGTGAGGGGGGTGATTATTCTCAGGCAGCGGGGAGTCACTGATGGCTTTTGTGCAGGGGGAGCTTCCACAAAAATGATCTGGCAGCTGCTTGGGAATGGAATAGGAAAGAGATTCCAGAAGCAGCAAGGCCATAATTGCTGTCTCCCTGGGGCTGCATTCAATTGTAAAGTAACTTAAACAACAGAGGGAATTTGTTGGTTTGTTTAACTGGAAAATTCAGAGATAGATTGAACTTTAGGTTTGGCTGAATTTGGTGGCTTAATGATGTCATTACAGACTTGGTTTCTTTTTCTTTCGTCTCTCAGCTCTGTCTTCCCTGCTGTCAGCTTCATTCTGAGACTGTTTGTCCCCCTTGGGACAACCACCTCAGAGCCCCTTGCTCCCTGTCCTCACTGGGGGGAAGAGGGACTTGCTTCCAGGAAGTTTTCTCCGAAGATCGGGATGCTTTTTCCTCCAGAGCCCCCAGAACTGTCTTCTCCCATCTTATTGGCTTGAAATGTATAGCTGGCCCACCTTTAAGCCAATAGCCTTGGCTGCTTAGGTTAGATCCAGGCCACGTGCCATGGCTGAAAATTGGGATAGTTGCCAAGAAACAGGTGAATATAGCATGGTGTCTTCTTCAAAGGGGATGGGCTGCGTGAGGGAGAGGTGAGTAGGCTGGGTTAGGGTGCTAGGAAGAGGGCTGGAGAGGAGAGAGCCTATAGGGTCAGCACAGGTTTTGGGGGTGAGTGGGCAAAGGGGAGCATAGAGTGGGGTGCAGCTAAGGGAGGGGGAAGAACCCACCGATATTCTCGGGTGTGGGATATTTCCTCTGTGATGGAGAAAATGGTTGTGGCAGCACGTGGAAAAAATGGAAAAGTCGAGAAAAAGAACAAGTGTGAGAAAAGGCAATGGGTTCAGGTCACGCACGTTGAAACTAGGGTACTTCTGGACCATCCAGGCGGAGATACTCACCTGAACTCAGTCAGATGGACGAGACTGGGCTCAGAGGAGAGGCTGAGGCCAGAGATGTATGGACGTCCTTGGCATGAAAGGACAACAAGTACGGTGGGGCCATAGGAGACTGGGGAGAGAAGGGGGCCAGGTTGGGACCAGAGGAAACCCCAGCTTTTAGGATGTGGGAGGACAAAGCAGGGGGGAATGAAAATGTGTCTGTCTCCTCCGCTGGGACAAAACCTTGCTGAAAATCCCCGTAATCATTGTGATATTTGAGCCCCAGTGACAGTGATGAGCCAGCACCACCAACACCCCTTCGCCCACCTTAAGCCCTACTTATCAGCCTGCACACTTTTACTGAGTACCTCTACTGGGTCCCAGGCTCTGCAGAAATGCCCCAAAAGAACTTGGCCCTAGGGCATCCTTCGCTCATTCCTCTGCTACTTATAGAACACCTATATGAACACCTGTATGCCAGGTGCTGTGTAGGGTGTAGGACTCCGTTGTGAGCACAGCCTAGACCTTCTTGTTGAGCTGAGGCCTATGTCCACAGTCAGGTGGAAACCTCTCCAGCAGTGGAAACCATGTCTTCCTCTGTCCTTGACGTTGATTCTTGCTGTCGGCACAAGTCCTGCTACCAGGGCTCTGGATAACTCATCCCTGTTTTCAGCATTTCCCGATAGGCTCCTGGTGAGTTTTCTCCTTAGGCGTCTTTGCGTCCTGAGGCAACAGCCCCCTCTGGCCCCGTCCCCCCTTCATTTCCTAGCACCCTGCATCATCCTATATGCACCCCATCCTGGGCTACCTCATCGCCCATCTTCTACCCACAGTCGCCCGTGCCTTGCACGGGAACCCGCCCTCCATGAACCTCTGTCAAGAAAGGGAAAGGGGTCGGCGTGCCTGGGTGACTCAGTCGGTTAAGCGTCTGGCTTCAGCTCAGGTCATGATCTCGTAGTCCATGAGTTCAAGCCCCATGTAGGGCTCTGTGCGGACGGCTCAGACAGAGCCTGGAGCCTGCTTTGGATTCTGTCTCCCTCTCTCTGCCCCTCCTCCGTTCTTACTCTGTCTCTCTCTCAAAAATAAATAAACATTTAAAAAATTTTAAAGGAAAGCCAAAGGGTCATCTGCATCCTTCGGTCATATGTCTGAGTGAGGGAGTGAAATGGAAGGAGAGAAGCTGATTCCATCAGCCAAAGGGGATCCAGGCTCTCCAAACTTCTATGGCATTTACCTTCTGTGCTGCTTTCTGGGGCATCAGGTACCCACTGGCAGCAGGCCTGTCCTGCAGTCTTGGGCTTCTGAGTTAATAATAATTAGTGAATGCCAACTCTAGGCCAGCCCCTGTGACATGCCCTACCTCATTTGATCCCCAGAAATAATCTATGAAATAGCTTTTGTTTTTCTCCTCATTTTACACGCAGACATCAAAGTTTAGAAAGTCCAACTACCCAAAGACAGGGCCCCTGGATGGCTCAGTCGGTTAAGCGTCCAACTCTTGATCGCAGCTCAGGTCTTGATCTCAGGGTCATGAGTTCAGGCCCCCCAGCTGGGCTCCGTGCTGGGCATGAAACCTACTTTAAAAAAAAATGGGGGGGTGGCTGGGGGAGAAAGACCAACTACACATAGCCAGTGAGTGGTGGGTTCAGAATTGGACCCACCCCGTCTGGCATCAGGACCTCAAGTCAGAACCAATATGTAGAGCATCTCAGAGCTGGTCTCGAGCTGCCTGCTTTGGACTCATCTGGGGTGCTTATTAAAAACCCAGATTCCTGTGCTTCATTTGGGGTCTGGTGTGGCGCTGGTCAATCTGATTTCACAGAAGCCCCCGCCCCCCGCACCCCTGATCCTAATGGGCCTAAAACTTGAGAACTATGCCCTGTGTGCTACCTCCTACTTAAAATTTTCTCTGGGTTTTTTGGTGAGCTATATCATACACATAAAGGAGCATATAAAGCCTTCATGTATAGTTCAAAGAATAATTATAAAGTGCCCATATGGCAACCACCCAGGTTAAGGGGCGCCTTAGCAGCCCCTCTGGAGACCCCCAAGATGGTTGTGGTCCTTTCCCTGTCTTAGAGGCACCAAATCTAAGGTAAGAGTTCGTGATAATCATTCCCTTGTTTTTCTTTATAACTTCTCCACCCATGTGCTCATCTCTCAACAATATGAATTGTGTCTGCTTGTGAACCTTACACAAATGATTTGTGTTTTGTGAACTACAGTTTATCCACTTCTTTGGCTCGGGTGCATCTCTGTGAGATTTATCCCTGTTGATGCATGTAGCAGGTTCAATTTATTGCAGCTACAGCCTCCTAGAGCTGGTATTCTTATGCTTGTTTATACTGTTTATTTTTTTTTAATGTTTATTTACTTATTTTGAGAGAGAGAGGCAGAGAGAGAATCCCAAGCAGGCTCCGCTCTGTCAGCTCAGAGCCAGATGTGGGGCTTGCTCCCATGAACCGTGAGATCACGACCTGTGCCGAAATCGGGAGTCAGGCACTTAACCCCCTGAGCCAGCCAGGTGCCCCTGCTGCTTATTTATGCTGTTTAGTGCCTGGCACAGGCTGAAAGTCAATGGTTGCTCAGTGCACATCTGTTGATGGCTCTGGGGCAGGAAGCCAGGAGGAAGGGGGCCAGGGCTGGGGGCCCCCACAGGTGCTCCGCTCCCCCTCTTTCTGTCCTCGGTCTGCCTGTGGCTCTTCTGTCATGGGCAATCTGTGTTTCCATCTCCCCGTAAAACTAATTCCCGTTTCTGTGTCCCGTTTCAGAATGCCGAACTGGGGCGGAGGCAAGAAATGTGGGGTGTGCCAGAAGACGGTTTACTTTGCGGAAGAGGTTCAGTGTGAAGGCAGTAGCTTCCATAAATCTTGCTTCCTGTGCAGTGAGTACGCGCCCCGGGCCCTGCTGTCGTTGTCGTGGGGACTGGGTCTGGGCCCGCCCCCACAGGCTGGGCCTGTCAACACCCCAGGGAACTGGCCCCATGGGATGTAAACAGCTTGACATTTGGCTGGAGCGCAGCTGGGGAGGGAAACACTTAAGGGCCTCTTTGTTCCGCTCAGAAGCTGCTTTCTAAGGGGACGGGCTGGCCAGAGCTGGCGGGGGTGGCAGCCGCTGGGGGGCTGGGAGCCAAGCTTTCAGACTTGGTTAGGGAAACTTTCCACTCTGCTTTCTCCTCTTTCTCTCCCTGCCACAATGCCATCATTGAAGAGGAAAACATAAAAGTTTTACCCAAATTATCACTTGTTAAGAGGCTGCAATTTTATGGGGACACCCGAGTCTGGGAGAAGAACTGGGTTCTCGGTTCTTCCGCCCCCTTCTGAGCCTGCCTGGTCACTTCCCTCACCTCCCATTTTGCTCCAACAGCCTGGGATAAGAGGAAGACAGATCAGGCAGGCAGGCAGATCTTTTGGTATCCTCTCCCAGTAACCCAGAGCAGGAGTGGCTCGAAACACAAGCCTGGATGAGTCCGGATCCTGACCCCGACGGTGTTTTCAGAGCACCCAGGAAGCAGTGCCTCAGGGAGGCGCCCCCCCCCCCACCCCATTTCTAAATGACTCGGTTCACTGTGATCAGAACAGAGGGTCTGGGTCAGAGGAAGAGGTATTTTCAGCGACACGAGTTTTCCTTGAGGGCAGACAAGAGTGGGAGGCAATGGAATGTCTTAGTTAAGCCCTGGGTTTCTTCAGCCAGTCGGCCAGAGTTCTAATCTGAATTCAGTTTTGGTTATCTGGGTGGTGATGGGCAAGTTACTCAGTTTCTCTTTGGGTTGAGTTGCCTCATGGTGACAGGGGAGCTAATAATACTTATCTCACGGGGTTGTTGCGAGAATGAAAAGATAGAAGCTTGGAAAACCAAGTCCTTACCGCAATCGATACATGATAGGCACTGCCCAGGACATGCACGCCGTGCCTATGGGACTGCAGGCAATGTGGTGTGATGGCCTCACAGGGCGCTGAAGTCCCACCCCACCTAAGAGATCCAGAAAAGGGGTCCCGTCCATCCTACATCGCATGGAGCACAGTTGGGGGTGGGTGTCTGTGGCCCCTCTGTTCCCAGGTGATTTGTGGTCCAGAGTAGGAGCCAGATGGGCCAAGGGCCGCCTGGTCACCGGATGTTCACCAGATCTCTACCTGCTGCTGGGAGACTCAGCCGGAAGCCACCCAGCACAGGGCAGCAGGGGCCCACACCCTGCGCAGCCAGCCACAGGGGCAGCCGGAGGGCTGTGTCTGATGAATGGGAGTAAACGAGCCCTGGTGGGGCCTAGTTGGCCTCTAGCCCGCAGAGGAGGCCGCAGACAGCCGCATCTCGTTATCAGCAGTTCCCTGCACTTAGGAATTTTCAAGCCGTTTATTTTTTCAGAAGGAATAAGCGGGCTCAGCATTGGCTAGGAAAGAGGGTCTGGGCTGCTGGGGTCCATAGGGCTTCTGTCTTTGCTCTCAAATGTTGCTTAATCACTAGAAGCGGCCAGCTGAGAGGCCTCAGTCCTGCCTGTGGAGGAGTGGCTGTTAGTTGCGGTTGAGGGAAGTCAGGAATTTAGGGGGTGGCATAGGAGGAAGGGAGCAGGCCTGGGGCAGGGTGTGAGGGGGTGTTGAGGACTAGAAACAGTTGTGGAAAGTCAGGCCGGGGAGCAGGGCTGGGAGGGGGTGTTGTGAAAATAACAGCCACAGGGAAGGATCTTGCGTCTGCCTGGGGTCTCAGGGCCTGCACGGTTCTTAGTATCTGAGCCCAAAGAGGTTCCGGCAATCAGGTGTCTCCACAACTTGCTTATTCCTGGTTCCAGAACAGCATTTTGCACATTTGTTTATGATTGGAAGGAGCGTCACTTCTCTCTTTCAGAGAAGTGGGTGTGAAGTGTCCAGGTTGAATTCAAGAACTCAGAATAACCCTCAGAGAATCAAAGGACCTTCCTTCCTAAGTTTCTTCTGAAGGCTCTTTCCTTCCTAAGGCTAGCAGAGTATGGGCCTGGGGGGCATTAAGGGCCACAGTCCCTTTGCTGGCTGGGCCTCTGACCATTTGGGTCCTTGGCTGTGGCTTCTACTCAGCGTGGCACCTACGTTCCCTTTCCTGAGGGCCTGGGACAGACAGGAGGAAGACAGGATGATGTAATAAGAGTCCGGGAGAATGGCTTCCACCCTGGGCTTGGCCTCTGACCTGAAAGCAGGGACAGAGAGGGTCTAGTATACACCTGTGGTCTCGGCAGGGGTGGCCAGTTCCTGTTAGCAGGCGGGAGAGCTCGGTGCTGCAGCTGGGGTTCGGCCCGAGGCTGTGTGGCCTTCTCTGAGCTGCAGCCAACTCCCTCCTGGGCAGGGCAGGGCAGGGTTGAGCACCCAGCCCTGTGGAACAGTGGACCTGGTCTGACCTAACCCCATGGTGGTGAGTGATAGAATTGGGCTGTTTCCCAGAACCGCAGAGCATAGGGGAAGCTCAGAGGAACCCTGCACGCCCTCTGACACCAGCATCTCCTCGCCTGCAGCTGAAATTTCGGGTCGGTTTTCACCCGCTTGGTCCCACATGCTTGGCCTACCTGAAGGGGGTCTCAGGCAGGCAGAAAATAGCCAGATATGGAAATCAGGCTTGGTTCTGACCCAGCCCTGCTTCTGGCCAATTCTGTGAGCTTAAACTTCTTTGTGGGCCTTGGTTTTCCTTCCAGAGAGAATCCTTCTCTGTTTTGGGGTGGGGTGAGGGGGCTCCGACCTCTCACCCGTGGCTTGCCTCTTGCCCATATTTCAAAACAGCATCACCAAAAAGGCCTCACCAAGCCTGTGGCATCTGGAAGGACATTTTCCCAACAGGTGCATCACTCACCACAACTAAGTCTTTTTTTATCTTAACACTTGGTAGAAATTTAGTTAGGCCTTCATTCAAAATTCCCTTTGAGTCTTTGGTGGAGCCTCCAGGTGACCAGACTATATTGCCCGCATGGAGGTGGAAGGGCAGAAGGTCTTGGGGAGAACAAAGCAGAGCAGAAACCCACAGGGTGGTCTCGACTCCGGTTCTGGGGTTCTGGAAGTCAGGGCTCAGTTGGCCCTGCAGGGAGCCACCTGGAGGCTAATGACTTTGTAGGCCCCGCTGTCTCCTCTGGGCTGAGCTCCTGTGACTCGCTGGTGAAATGAGTCAAAATAGACCTTTGCTCCCCCAACTGACCTCGTCTCTGCTTTCTGCCTTCCCTCTGGTTTTGGAATTCCCAGTTCAACTTGGGTCTTACGGGAAGCAATTCCAGGCCGACTCCTGACTTCCTGCCCTAGAAGGGAATGTTGGAGCGTGCCGTTCTCTCTCCCTCCTTCCTGGGAGCCAAGCCCCAGGGGAGGTGTTGGGAAGTTCCATATATGGGCTGCCCAGAACACTGGAATGAGGTGGGAATGTCAAGGGCAAGACCAGAGGGTCCTTATTTAGTCTGAATTCTCCAACCTGGAGGGCAGGGTGAGAGAGGAGCTGGCAGAGGGCCCGACCCTTTAAAAGCCAGAGGATGGCAAGTTGCAGATTGCTGAGCTGAGAGCCTTCTCACAGGGAGGTGAGAGGTGTAGCTTCTCCAGTGGTTGCTAGAGGTCTCCCTCTTCAGGACAAGTTTGAGGATATGGTCCAGCTGGGCACACTGGACCGCCATACTTAAGGAACCTCATCGAACCAAATTAGCATTGTAGGATAAGACCTAAGCAAATAAAGTGAGGATGAGTCTCTTGAGAGAAGTAGGTGGAAGTTGGGAGCACATGATCTTTTGAGGCCTGGGCCTGTCCTCCCTCCTCCCTTGTGTCCCCGCAGTACTAACTTTATATATAATACTAGTAAGAGCACCCAACATTTATCATGTACCTCCTGCGTATGGGGTATTGTGCTAAGCACGCTACATGCAAGATCTTATTTAGTTCTCCCAACCACCTTTTGGGGTAGATATTATTGTCTGCGTTTACAAATGGAAACACCGAGGGCCACCCGGCTGGCTCAGTCAGGAGAGCGTACCGCTCTTGATCTCAGGGTTGTGAGTTCGAGCCCCACGTTGGGTGTAGTGATTACTTAAAAAAAAAGAAACAAATAAACAAAAAAACCCAAATGGAGACCCGGAGGCTAGCAAGGCAAAATAACTTGCCCATCACGTACAGGTCACACAGCTGCAAAGAGAGAGAGTTGAGATTTGATTCTGAGCAGTCTGACTGCACAGGGCCCCAGGCTCCACTTCGTGGGCACAGGCCTCTTCTGAGATACACAGGAAGACATATGAGACTCACAGGCTTTCTGAAGCTCATCCCTTTCCAATCTCCCATACCCCCGGGGTTAGGAATTCTTCCCCGAGTCTGACCTCAGTTCTCCCGTGGCAAACTGTTTTCTGAGATCAGAAACTCCAGATCTTGTTGTTGTGATTGGCATGACCCACATCTCACTCTAAAGCCCACCATGCTGGGTACTTAATAAATAGAAACCTGCTCTTCTGGGTGCATCACTTCGCCTGTGCTCCCCGCACCCCCAAGCATGCAGATTGGTTTTTTTTTTTTTTTCAGGGTCACATTGCCGGGAGCAGGAAAACCCTGCCCTTCTTCTTCCTTCCTTTCTGTTTTCTTCTCTCCTGTTGGGACCCGTGGTCTCTTTGTCAAGAGCAGAGTGAAGGCCCTCAACACCTTTCCTGCGGCTTGGGGTCAGCCTAGGCCGTTGCCTCGCGACCTGGGGTGCACTGCCGCCTGGCGGGTGTGAAGGTGGAGAGGACAGAGGGGGGCACACGTGGGCTCCTGTGAGAGGTGGCTGGGCCAAAATTTCTAGAATTAGGCCACGCAGATCCCCTCCCTCTGTCCTCCCAGCTCATTGGCCATCTGACCTCCATTTCCAGGCTGCTCCTGAAAGATCAGGATATTAGTTATGAGAGGGCCCAGAGAGCTTCAATGGCAGGGGGCTTGCAGTGAGCAAGCAGCTCACCCCAGACCCGGCTCACCATAGTCACTTCCCTCCCCAGTGGTCTGCAAGAAGAATCTGGACAGCACCACTGTGGCTGTGCATGGTGAAGAGATCTACTGCAAGTCGTGCTATGGCAAGAAGTACGGGCCAAAAGGCTATGGCTACGGGCAGGGCGCAGGCACGCTGAGCACCGACAAGGGGGAGTCTCTGGGCATCAAGCACGAGGAGTGAGTACAAGAGTCTCACCACTCTTCCTTGGCTTCTGTCCTCCCGCTCCCGGATCCTACACATCGCCAACCACTTTCGGTTAAGCAGCGGAAGGCTCAGAGAGCCCCTGATTTCCTTTTTTTTTTTTTTAATTTTTTTAATGTTTGTTTATTTTTGACAGAGAGAGACAGAGCATGAGAGGGGGAGGGGCAGAGAGAGGGAGACACAGGATCCGAAGCAGGCTCCAGGCTCTGAGCTGTCAGCACAGAGCCTGACGTGGGGCTGAAACTCACAAACCGTGAGATCATGACCTGAGCCAAAGTCGGACGCTTAACCGACTGAGCCCCCCAGGTGCCCCAGAGACCCCCTGATTTCCAAGGTAGGACTAGAACACCCCAATGAGCCAATGAGAGGAGCTGAGGGTCCAGCGGGGGAATAAAACAGGACAGGCTCCGCCCTGTATGGAGAGTGCCGCCTATATTTTTATCAGGGTTGGAGCTTAGAGGGGCCCCAAGAATTACTTTGTCTAATTT
This sequence comes from Leopardus geoffroyi, assembly GCF_018350155.1. Lineage (NCBI taxonomy): Eukaryota > Metazoa > Chordata > Mammalia > Carnivora > Felidae > Leopardus > Leopardus geoffroyi. Next base: position 29,230,600 of record NC_059338.1, read on the forward strand.
CCCCTTTTCTCTGAAGAGGAACCCCAGCCCAGGCTCAGTGGCTTGGCTGGGGGTCACACAGCCAGTGTCTGAGCCAGACCTGGGTTCAGAAGCAGCACCATTGCCAGGCCAGTCTCATTCTCTCCGCTGTCTCTCGCCCACTGTCAGGGGGAAGTTATCTCCCTTCCCTGGAAAGACTATAGGGTTTCACTAGCACCCGCCGACCTCTGGCCTGCGGAAACAGTGGCTGTTGGCAGTCAGCCTGGCCAGCATCTTGACCTTGGGGGGAATGGACAGAAATGACAGATGAGTTAGCACATTTTAGCCAAGGTCATTGCCCCAGAGGGAGTGATTTGTCAGCAGATTTCTCCTGGAAAGACTCTGATAATAGGCAGGCTGCAGGCATGGGGACCGGAGGAGGGCAATTCTTAGCAAACGAGGTGCTAAATGATGCCAGTGTTTTAACTCAGTGACTGAGGGGAGTACAATGCCTCTGTGAAAATAGCATGGTGCTGAGCTTTGATTTGTCCATCTGTAAAATGGGAGATGACCTTGGAGGCCCTGGCCGGGAGAGCTGCCCGCTACCTGGCGCGAGAGGAAGGCAGAGTCATGCCCACACAGGGCCAGCCGCACTCATGTTCCTCAGTGAAAGTCATCTCACCGCATGTCCTTCCCCACACAGGGCCCCTGGCCACAGGCCCACCACCAACCCTAATGCATCCAAGTTTGCCCAGAAGATTGGTGGCTCTGAGCGCTGCCCCCGATGCACCCAGGCAGTCTATGCTGCCGAGAAGGTGATCGGTGCCGGGAAGGTAAGGTGGCTTCTGGGGAGATGGGGTGCGGGGAGACGGGCTGGTGAGACACCTTCTTGAAATGTGAGTCCTAGAACTTTGTCCTAGAACGCTGACCCTGGCTTTGCTCTAGGGAGCCTGAGCACTGGGCTTTAACTCCCTCCCTTCTAGGGAAGGAGGAACCCTTTGTCCCTATGGGTGGCTTGTCTCTGTGCCTCTCCATGTGCAAGGACTGAGGAAGGGACCTGTGGGCTCCTGGGAGGGGTGGCTTGGCCAGCATTCTTACTCCTGAGGAAAACAGGCCCGCCATGGATGGAATTGATTATTAAATGCTTAGGGGCAATTTATAGGGAGTTGTAAAGATCAATTTGCATCTCTAGAGTTGGGGACCACAGCCCCCTAAGGGTGCAGGGATGGGTTTCAAAGGAGCTACAAGCCCCCTAAAATTATATGCAAAATTTTGTAGGAACATGTCTGTCTCTGGGAAGAAGATCCATAGCTTTCATCAGATTTTCAAAATGATTTGTGATCCCCAAAGTATTAAGAACCACTCAAAAATCTATATACCTTCCATGTCATAAGTTGTAGACTCCAGGAAGCCCATCCATGTACTCCCAGGGGAGAAAGTTTCAAGGTTCAGGGCTGATCAGAGCCTCCTTGGGAAGCTTTTGCAAACTATTTCTGACCACTACGTATGCCCTTCCTCTGTGGACCCCCAGTCCAGGCCATGGTAAGAATCACTGTAGTGAACCCGCATCCTAAGTGAGACAATCCCATCTCGCAGAGAGGCTGCAGTGGAGAAGAGGCGGGAGAATTGGCAGTCACAGAGTAGCGGTCAGAGAATCACAGAAGAGGCATCTTCAATATATGGCCAGAGAGGACTGCGGGATCTCCACAGGAAGCCCAGATGGAGGGGTGATGTGGCCAAGGCAAGAGCCTGTCTGCAACTCTTCTGGCTTTGGGTCTTGGCTTTCAAGCCATGAGGAAGGTGCCCGGGACCAACAGATGGGGAACTAACACTTGGGCTCCATCTAGACCTTAGCAGGCTGTCATTTTAACCCTGACAGTCCTGGTCGGAGATAGGTATCATTATCCCATTTTACAGATGAAGAAGCTGAGTGTCGGAAGCATTAAGTAATTTGCTCAGACCTCCTAGTGAGGCAGTGGCTAGGCTAGGAGTCAAGCCTGGGCCCATCTAACTCCAAAGCCCATGCTCTTACTACTGTCCACTCTGCTTTGGGCCGTCTAACCTCTTTGAACCCACTTCCACAGCTGTACAATGGGAAGGGATCATGAATCCTAGCACGATGACGATGAAGACCTTGGACCCTAGACAACCTGGTTTGAAACCTAGTTTAGCTGCTTACTAGGTGTGCGACTTTGGGCAAATCATTTCTCTCTTCTGAGCCTCAGCTCCGCATCTGTCAGGTGAAGCCCGTGATGATCCCTGACAGATAGAGTTGTTTTACACATTAAATGAGACAATGCACATTCAGGACCCAGTGCAGTGCCTGGGACGTGCTCAGTACACAGCGGCTATTGCTGTTAGGGTTATTACTATTATTACTGTTATTGTTTACTTTTGGGGATTGTTGTGAGGCCCAAATGAAGATCTTCGCTACTGATTAAATGATATGAAAACAGGAGATATTGATCTTATTGTTAAGTTGGCATCTTTCCTGCTCACAGTGTCTCACTAGGAGATTAGAAAATTATGAAAACTAGCGAAGAATCCGTATGTGCATTACCTAGACAGGGTCTCTCAGTTAAGGCTGCAACTTCTAAGGGATAGGATAAGAGGATTTGGGGTTCAAGCAGAAAAGGTTGGGAGAAACTCCCACCTACCTCTCTTTGGCCTTGGCCAGGAAAGAACTATTGAGGAACAGGAGTGCTTTGGAGTGCTGAATGAATGAGCAAAAAAGGGTCAAGCTTACTTGGAGGGAGGGCTAGGCAATGAGGGGCGGGTCCGTATGCAATTCAGCCCTGCTCCAGCCTGCAGCCTCCAGCCTGCTCCAGCCTGCAGAGTTGGGGTAGCAGCCCCTGCTTTGCAGAGGAGGAGGCAAAGGCTGGGTGACTGCTGAGGTACACAGGGTGCTGGGAAGGAGACCAAGATCTGCCCCCCCCCCCTCCCCCGCATCTCAGCTCTCTGGACCCTGCCGTCCCTGGAGCATGGAAGGTCTGGCAGCCAGGAAATCTGAGGGGATCCATTTTCCTTTCTCATTCTCCAGCCCAGGCTGTGCTGAGGGAGGCTCTTTGACCTTAAAAGGCTTTGTTTTGTCCTGCCTGCGTGCTGCCTGCCCCCAGCCTTCCTGGTTTTGCAGAGCTGTCCACACAACAGTGGCTTAGCCTGCTCAGCTGTGGCTAATGGAACAGGGTGCTGAGAAGTCTTCCTGTCTGTGCTGGTCCCGTCACTCTGTACAAACCTGAGCCGGCTTCTCCCCCGGCAGGCTGTTTGTTAGCCCTGTGTGGCCTCCAGGCTCCTCTTAGAACCACAGAGGGCTTTCTGCGGCCCCTGGAGAGACTGCACTTTTCAGGCCTTTCTCTGCTCAGATCAGCGTACTTCATAGACCCCCTTCTTCCAGAGTAATACTAGATATGATTGGTTCAGGGCCTCCTCTGGGTCAGGCCTGTGGCAGGCACGGTACCCTGCTAAAGCCGTCTAGTCCCCAGAGCTACCTAGCAAGGGAGATACCACCAGCCCACTCTCCGCGAGGGGATGGCTTGTGGGTGCACAAGGCACCCAGTTCTAGAACTTCAGAGGCTGGACTGGTTCCGATGGATAGGACTTACAATAGCCTGCGCTGTGGCCAGGCACCACATGTGAATATACGCAGATCTCCCATCCATCCTGCAAGGTAGGCAGGGGGGTGTCCCAGAGCAGGAAATGACAGAGACTGTGCAGCAGTAAGTGGCAATGCCAGGACGAGTCAGGAGCCCATGCCCACACTGCTAACCCACAGGCAGGTCCGGAGAAGGCTTGTTTGGCCCTGCCTGTGGAGAAACAGCTGCTACCTTGGTGGTGGTCCCACCCCCTCACCTGCCCTTTGCGGTGCAGCTGGTGCCATTGCAACACTTCCTTGAAGATAGCATGAGGTAGTACGTGGTCCCTGGCCTGCTTCCTCCTCTGCCTGGCCCCCTAGGCCACATCCTCCCAATGGTACCAGCTGAGCAGACTTCCGAAGGGTCTTGAGCCCTTCCGCCCCCGTCATCATGTCAAGGGGGATGGGGCTGGGGGTGGAGGGGTAAGGGACACTCTAGCCCCTGGTGGCAGCGTTAACTCTTTCCTTCCCTACCCAGTCCTGGCATAAGTCCTGCTTCCGGTGTGCCAAGTGCGGCAAAGGCCTCGAGTCCACCACCCTGGCTGACAAGGATGGCGAGATTTACTGCAAAGGTGGGTGGTTGCACTTCTAATGCGAGGTCCAGAGGTCTGAGGGGGTAGGGGGCTAAGTAGTTATGCCCTTGCTAAATGTAAACCAATTCCTGGCCTCGGGGTCGATTGCAGAGCTTCTATTATGACCCTTCACTTTACATAGGAGGAGACAAGCCAGAGGGCAAAAGCGACTTGGCCAGAGTCATATGGCCAATCGGGGCAGGATGGGACCGGAACCCGGCCTCCTAACTCCTAGTCCGATGCCCTTATAGCAGACAGTGCTCCAGTGGGAGGGCTGGGAGGTGTGGCCTGAGGGAGGAGGAGCCAGGCCTTACACTCACCCTACTCTCCACAGGATGCTACGCTAAAAACTTCGGACCCAAGGGCTTCGGCTTTGGGCAAGGAGCTGGGGCTTTGGTCCACTCTGAGTGAGGCTGCCGCCACCCACGCACGCTGCCCACTCCCGTGCTTTTCATCGCCTATCCTTCCCAGCAGCCTCGGCGACCTCCAGGATTCTTCCTCTCTCTCTTAGCCCTGCCACACATCACTAATGACCTGAACTTGGGTGTCTGGCCCCCTTTGGTTTGGAGTCTACGTGAGGTCCCACCCCTCTAAAGGGCTCCCTCTGCCTGGGATCTGACCCGTCACCAGAAGGAAACCTCAGTGTTTCAGTGTAGGTGGGACCCGACCCCTCCTCCTACACCCCGCCCCACAGTCCTCTGTTCTTGGCCTGTTAGGCTGAGTGTCTGTCATCAACCTGCCAAGATCCCTGAGCCCACATCTCAGATCCCAGAGGAGCAGTAGGCCCAGTGGGGAGGGAAGCAGGACCATGATGGGGCAGAGGAAGCTTGTGGTTTATTGGATCCTGGAGATTCTCCTCTGTGGGTAAGAGGGTGGGCTTCTTGGTGTCCCGTAGAATAGGCCTGGGATGTCCCAGCTCCGGGAGTTATTAGGTGGATGCAGAAAGGCACAGAGAAAGACCATGGACTGTAGGAGCCACTTGCTTCTCTGGGCCTCTTGCCTCTGAGGCTCTGGGGACCTGGTGTCCTCCCCTTCCGGATGAGAGAACAACTTAGGTCTGAGAGCCCCAAAGTCAAGATGTGGTCTGACCTCCCCAGGAGTCTAGTTCCTTGTTTGACAGAAGCCCTAATGAAACACCCCTAACACATACTTTCATTTATCAGTGGCCCCAACCTGAGGGTAAATAGCTCTGCCCCTACCCCTGGGTCCCGAGGCTATGGTGGCAGCTCCTCTCATCACAGCACAGACCAGGCCAGTGCTCTGTTCTTACCACTCCTGCTTGACCCTCGGATGTGGAGGGAGGCACACACAGCCTCAGTCTTGATCTGGACCCCTTCCCTGTGTGCCCGGTCCGCAGGACCCCACCTGCCCACTCGGGGCCTCGCCCCTTCCATCCCACCCTTCTCCAGGGACCCTTCCCCGGCCACATCACTCCCATCCCTTCCAGGCCCTCCCACTCAGGAGCAGCAGGAGGAAGGGGAGGGGCTGGGTCTCGCTGCTCCCAGTGACTGAAAGGACAACACTATATGGAGCTGTCACCTGGAAGGGCTGCAGGCATGAGCTGTATTCAAGCTGATTTCTCATCTGGTCAATAAAGCTCTTAGAACAGAATTCTGGCGTCCAGATCCTTCGTCCGTGAGAGGACCACTACCCACAGGGCTGGGAGGGAACTTTGACAGAACGATCAAATTCCTAGGAGGTTAGGTGGCAATAAGTAGGGTTTGTTCCTGTTTTTCCAAGGGCTGCTCACTTTCTAGTATCAGTTCTAACTGAACGACACTGCCTGGAATGACCCGACCAACCAAATCCTGCTGCCTTGCCCGGTCTGGCCGCCAAACCCATATCTGGGTGTGAAAACTCTGTGGGCTTTGGAATTTGAGGGGCTCAGCAAGGACCCAAAACTGTGCTCAGAACTTCTTCCAGCTTGGAAAACCCCTGAGCGGGAGGGAAACTTAGCCAGAGGGAACCTTCCTGTCAAATCCAGAAAGTTTACTTCTGCCCAGGAAGGACAGAGTGGTGGGGCCTAGCTCAGTGTGCTGCATGGTCAGGGCCCTATCTTAGTCTATTCTGGCTGCTATAAAAAAATAGCATAGACTGGGTGGCTTATAAACACTCAACTGTATTTCTCATAGTTCTGGAGGCTGGGAAGTCCAAGATCAAGGCACTGGCAGATTTGCTGTCTGGTAAGGGCCTGCTTCCTGGTTCATAGCCAACTTTCTGCCATGTCTTCACCTGGCAGAAAGGACAAGGGAGCTCCCTGGAGCCTCTTTTATAAAGGCACCAATTCCATTCATGAGGTCTCCACCCTTATGGCCTAACCACCTCTCAGAAGCCCCACCTCCTAATACCATCACATTGAGGATTAGGTTTCAACATAAAAATTTGAGGTGGGGGCGGGTAACACAGACATTCAGTCTATAGCATTCTGCCCCTGGATCCCCCAATTCACATCCTTTTCACATACAAAACACATGCATTTCATCCCAACGGTCCCCAAAGTCTCACCTTGTTCCAGAATCAACTCTAAGGCTAAGTCCAAAGCCTCACTCAGTGTCATCTACATAGGATATGGGAGAGACTCCAGGTATGATTCATCCGTAGGCAAAATCCCCTCCCCAGCTGTGAACCGGTGAAAAACACAGGTTATGTGCTTCCGAAATATAATGGTGGGACACGCTCAGGATAGACATGTCCCTTTTTTTTTTTTAATTTTTAAAGGCTTTATTTTTTAAAGTAATCTCTGCACCCAATATGGGGCTTGAACTTACAACCCTGAGATCAAGAGTCACACACTCTTACTGACTGAGCCAGTCAGGTGCCCCAGATAGACCTTTTCATTCTGAAAGGGAGAAACAGGAGAGAAGAAAGGAATGATGGGTCCCAAATAAGTCCCAAACCTGATGAGGCAAATTCCATTAGACTTTAAAGCTTGAGAATAATCCTCTTTCTTCTGGACCCACTGGGGTGGCAACATCACCCCCACAGCCCAACAGGGTGATGCCTACAGCCAGACTCTTTGCCAGGACCCTATCCCTGTGATGGCTCCGGGTGGCCCCATTGTTTAAAACCTAGCTGGAAGAAGCCATGACCCCCAAGCCCTTGTACTCTGGGCCTCAGTTGGAAATGATAGCCTTAATGATCACTGAATGACCTTCTGGGTCATTCTTCCATTGTCTTGAAGAGTGGCACTTAGCTTCTGTTGAGATGGCTGACCTAGACTAATCTCCTTATCATAAAGTCACCTGGCCACACCCTTAATGTTTTCACTTTTTTGCAATATGGGTAGGCTGAGAATTTTCCAAATCTTAAATTATGCTTCTTTTTTGCTTAACAGTTCCATCCTTAAGTCGTTTTTCTCTTCCTAAATTTTACTATAAGCAGTCAGAAGGAGCCAAGCTGCACCTTCAACGCTTTGCTTAGAGATCGCCTCGGCCAAATAACCAATTTCATTGTTCACAAGTTTTACCTTCCACGAGACATTAGTATCTGAACACATTGAGTCAAGTTCTTCGCCACGTTATAATGAGGATCCCCTTTTGTACAGTTTCCAAAAAGACGTTCCTCATTTCTCTTATCAGAATGGCCTTTATCATTTATATTTTTACCAACATTCTGTTCAAAATTACTTAGTCATTATTCTCCGGCATGACTGAGGCTTTGTCCGGCTGTCCTTATTTCTTTCTGAGCCCTCATGAGAATCTCCTTTCAAGGTCCATTCATAGCACTGTAGGTGTTTTCCTAGCTGACATTTCTAAACTCTTCTGGCCTTTATCCATTACCCAGTTTCAAAGCCACTTCTTCCCTTTTAGGTATTTGTTACAGAAGCACCCCACTTCTCGGTGCCAATTTCTGTTTTAATCAGTTCAGAAAATACCATAAATTGGGTGGCTTATAAAAAACAGAAATTTCTTTCTCACGGTTCTGGAGGCTGGGAAATCCAAGATCAAGGTGCTGGCAGATTCAGTGTCTGTGAAAGCCTACTTCCTGGTTCTTGGCCATCTTTTTGCTGTGTCTTCACATGGCGGAAAGGAGGAGGGAGCACCCAGGCTTCTTTCATAAGGGCACTAATCCCACCCAGGAAGGCTCGGCCCTCATGACCTAACCACCTCAGAGGCTCCACCTCTGAATACCATCACCTTGGAGGTTAGCATTTCAACATAGGAATTTTGCGGGGGACACAGACATTTAGACTATGGCAGGCCCCCACAGGGCTTAACTTTTTGTAAATGAGCTCGTCTGAGGAGTTGCAGCGTCTCATCTGAAGGATGCCTGTCTGATGTTCTGGGGCTGGGCTTCCCTGCCCACACTGAGAATTTACAAAACACCAAGGAGCAGAGGCTTTAACAACAACAGACCTTGTATGCGTAATGTCCAGATGACCAGATCCAACAGTGGCCTTGACACACCCATCTCCTTGACCCTGGGAATAGTACCTAAACATGTATAAGACCAGTCAATGGTGCAGAACAGTGCAACATGCATGTAAAAGGACTGGAGGAGAATGCCACCTGGGGTTGTGAGCTCCCCAGGTGAGGGCAAGGTCTCCTTCATCTTGATAACTTCTCTAGGTCCAAAGCAGGATATAGCCAACGGGAAGTTCTCAGGGAAGGGTTAGTGCATGGAGGGAGGATGAATGGATGGAATGGTTCTACAAACAGTGGGATCATGGTAGGCTCTGGAAAGGGCCTATAGGAATGGCCAGGATGGGAACTTTTAGGGCCCAAATCTGGAGATAGGTTGCCCTCTGCTGGCTGCTAGGGGTGGGTGCTGGCACCCCAGAACAAAGCCATCTGCCTAGCTAGCCTCTCCTACACTAGCTGTCAAACTGGGGGACAGTCGGTCTTCCAGAGCAGGCCCGTGGTGGGGAGGAGGCTGGACGCACCTCCTGGGAGTGAAACCGGAGTAAAGGCAGAGGCCTGTAAGCAGAGGTGGCTGGCGCCGAAGCACCTTCTGGACAGCGTAGGATGGGGTGGCGCGGGAGAGCTCCGAGAGAAGGAAAGGGTCACCCAGAGGAGACGGTGCCTTGGGGAAAGGAGAGCCCACCAGCAGGGAGTGGGCCCTCTGCCCTCGGGCGCAGCGCTGGCGCTGTGCCCGGAGACAGCAGGTGGCGCTGTGGGGTCGGGGCAATAGGCCTGCATTCCGCTTCCGCGTGTCCCACACCCCTTCCCCCTTGGCCCCGGGGACCTTAATTTCTGCCGCGAGAGGGCGCTCGCCTCCAAACCCCAGATAATAGTCTCCGCCGGAGGATTTGCAAGCTACGGGGCACTGCGGTATATCCAACTGTGGAATTGACCCAAGGGCAGAGGGGGAGCAAGGATATTTGTGCCTACTCAGGTATTTCTTTTCTCATATCTGTGATCTCTGAGCTATGCGTCCAGGCGCCTTCAGGAGACCGATTTTGGTGGGAACAATGTCCTGGTTGGGGGTGTGGCCCTGATGTGGGCTCTTAGGGTGTGATGGGAAAGAGCTGCCTGTCTTGATGGGAGGCCAGCCCAGCCCCCTGCGGCCTGCCTCCAGGAAGTGCCCTTGCAATCTGTTTGGGTCACCTGAGGGCCTGAGGATGCAGAAAGATCTGAAGGAGCCATGGGACAAGGGTGCAGGGAAGGGGGGTTGGTGGTTAGAGCTGCTGGTGGGTTTTGGGAGTAATCCCTGAATCAAGGGCACAGAAATCCTCTAGAAGAGGGCAGAATCCCAGTGAGGCCATGTCTTCCAGAACTAGATCAAGAAAGGGAGGTGGTCAAGATCAAAAGAGAACCCTCAGATCGTCTAGCGGATGATTCTCACTCCTCCGGTTGCTCTCCCCTCCCCTAACCCCCTGGCCATGCTCCCCCCCTTCCCCACAAACAAGAGAATCATTGGGGGAGGCTTTTAAAATGGATTCCCAGCCCCACCCTAGAGATTCTGATTCAGCTGGCCTGGGTGGGGCCTGAGAATCTGTATTTGGAATCTGTATTTGGAATCTGTATTTGGTTAACCTCTCAGGTGAGGCCCCTGCCCCACCTGACAGCTGAAGCTGCCTCTGAATAGTTGTCATGATTGGAGAGGACTTCCCAAAGCTGCCTATTTCTGTCCCCCAGAGTCATCTAGAGCAGATCTAACTCTTCTCCAGTGTGACCATGCTTCAGAGATTTCAAAACAGTGGCCCCACCTGCCTGAGTCTGTGCATCTCCGGGACAAAAATGCTCTGGCCTTTCTGAGGTTCCTGATCGAGGTACAAGGGAGCCCCAGTGAGGCTATCTCAGCAGTTGAGAAAGGAAAACCTGGAGGCAGCTGGGTGGCTCAGTTGGTTAGGCGACCAACTTTGGCTCAGGTCATGATCTCACTGTTTGTGAGTTCAAGCCCCGCATCGGGCTCTGTGCTGACAGCTCAGAGCCTGGAGCCTGCTTCAGATTCTGTGTCTCTCCCTCTCTCTGCCCCTCCCCTGCTCCCATTCTGTCTGTCTCTCTCTCTCAAGAATAAATAAACATTAAAAAAAAATTAAAAAGAAAGAAAGAAAGAAAAACCCAGCCAGGGGTTGGGGGCTGTCCAGGGGCCAGAGAAGCAGACTGGGGACTTGCCATAGGTCTGGGGGCCAAAGCCGAAGCAACTCCCTCTGAGAAAGACCCTTACCCTACCCGGGGCCTGGCTCCATCCAATCTAGACCGCCTCTTTTGGACACTTTAGAGCTATCATTCATTCATCTCGCTCATTTACTATGTGCCATAGCCTATTTGGAGACCTTACACATATTAATTCATTTAATCCTCACAATAAGCCTATGAAGTAGGTGCCATCATTATATCCACTTATGAATGATCTAACCGAAGCCAGGAACCAAAGAACAATTGAGGAACTGGGCTCAAGGTCAAATGGCAGAGCAGGATATAGACACAAGCAGCTGGGTCCCATCCCCTGCTCCTCCTTCTTTTAGAAGAAACTGCATGTGCCAGGAGGTACGAGATGTGGTGTTAGAACAGAGTTAGGACCATAGCAATAGCTCACATGTACCGAGCACGTACTATGTGCTGGCAGTGGTCTTAATGTCGTCTTAGTTGATTCCTACGTCAGCACTATGAAGGAGTTATATAATCCCTTTATCATAGAAGAGGAAACTGAGATTCAGTGAATTTTTAAGCGACTTGCACAAAATCACTGGCAAGCACTGGAGCCAAGATTGGAACCAGCTGTGTCACTTGGAGCCACCCTCCTCCCCTCTGGGTGTCAGCCTCTCACTCTGTGAAATGAAGATGTTGGCCTGAATTAATTCTAGTGAAGTGCCTCCAGGCTTTAAGGTGCACGCGAATCTCCTGAGGATCTTGTTCAAATGCAGATTATAATTCAGTAGTTTGGGGTGGGGCCTGAGATTCTGTCACAAGCTCCCAGGGGAAGGTGGTGTTGCTGCTGATCCCGGGACCACACTTGAGCTGCCAGGTTCTAGGGGACCCACCCAGCGCTGATGTTCCAAGTTTATGGGCCTAGGAAGACTCGCCCCAAAGGCCATGGAAATTCAGGAAGTAGATTACGATAAATAAAGCCCTTAGTGGGCATTTTTCATGCCCAGACAAGCCCTTGGTGACTTTTCTGAAGCATCTGCCCTGAACCTTTTACAGTTCCACTCTGTTGACCTCAACCTGATTCCTCCAGAGGGTTCAAGGGCTTGGTGCTGGGCCAGGGCGGGGCGTTGATTCTCTCTAATCAAGGAGTGAAGGGAAGTCCCTGGACACCTTGCCTCATGGCCCTGCCTCCTGAGGACACCAACGGGTCCATGGTGGCCACACTGCTCTTTACAGACACTCCCCATCTTCTGGGCACATGACAGGGTTACACTTATCCTCTTCTGAAGTTAGATGTAGCCGTGTGGCTTGCTCTGGCCCCTAACTTAAGGTGAGAAGTAATTTGTGTCACCCGTGGGCAGAAGTCTTTAGGACTCACTGTGGATGCCATTCTTTCCCTTTTCCCTGTCACAGAAAGTTATCATTTTTTCCATCTCTTGTATTTATTATGTGCCGTAGCTTATTTGAAGACCTTACATGTATTAATTCACTTAATCCTTACAGTAACCCTGAGACATAGGTGCTATCATTACGCCCATTTACAAATGATCAAATGTATTAAGATAGAGGCTCTGTTGATCTGGATCTGTGAGTGCCACAGTGAGCAGAGCCTCCCCTGAATGGGGGAGGCTTTTATTGATTTAATTTTGTTTTATTATTATTATTATTAATGCTTATTTATTTTTGAGACAGAGAGAGAGAGCGTGAGCACGAGTTGGGGAGGGGCAGAGAGAAAGGGAGACACAGAATTGGAAGCAGCCTCCAGGCTCTGAGCTGTCAGCACAGAGTCTGATGTGGGGCTCGAACCCATGAACAACAAGATCATGATCTGAGCTGAAGTTGGACACTCAACCGACTAAGCCACCCAGGCACCCCTATTTTTTAATTAAAAAAAGTTTTTTTAATGTTTATTTTAGAGAGAGAGAGACAGAGCATGAGTGGGGGAGGGGCAGGGAGAAAGGGAGACACAGAATCTAAAACAGGCTCCAGACTCCAAGCTGTCAGCACAGAGCCCGATGTGGGACTCGAACTCAGGAACTGTGAGATCATGACCTGAGCTGAAGTTGGAAGCTGAACTGACTGAGCCACCCAGGAATCCCCAGGGAGAAGCTTTTAAAATAGATTCCCAGCCCCATCCTAGAGATTCTGATTCAGCCGGACTGGGTGGGGCCTGAGAATGTGTGTTTGGAATCTGTACTGGGGATTTGGGGGGAATTTGTTAGTGACCCATAGCCTAGCCCATCCTGACTGATATGCATACTCCTATCAGCTATGACATGGGGATAACACCTTCGGTAGACTGTATCCAGTACTGGGGGTCTGTATGTCTACAAAGTCAAGGTTGTGGCCTGTCGAAGAACTAATGCTTACCTCTTCAATAGGAGGGAAATCCTCTTCCTGAAGGTGGGAGGGGCTTCCCTAAGGATGTGAGCTCCACCTCCCTCTGTTTTACCAGTCCCCATTAAAAAGAGAAGTGTGATCCACTGAGTCACCATTGTGTCCCTAGTGCCTAGCCCAGAGCGTGGCTTGTAAAACACTGAATTCACATCTGATAGGACTTACTGTGATGTTCCTTTCCATCAATCTCCCAGTAGATTATGTTCAAGAACATACCAGGAACTTCCCTCCCTTCCCTCAGCCCCTCTACACCCCTCTGCCTTGAGCCATTGGTTAACTTCTTGACCCCAGTCCCAGGCTGGACACCTCACTGCCTTCTCCGCCTGATCTTGATAATGGCACTACATAGGAACTTCTCAATGATCCAAGTAATACTCATGAAAATTCATAATCACTCACTATGAAACATTTGAAAATCAAGGGCAAGCAGGAAAAAAAAAAAAAAAGCCAGTATCTATAATCCCCTCTCACAGAAGGAACTATTGTTGACCCTGTGATATTACCTTTCCCTCCATCCTTTTCTCTTCTATGAGTTCCCCCAACCCCCCACATCCGTGGCATAATGTTAGTGAGATCCCATGAATGGTTGCTCTTTAGGAGGAGAGAGAAGAGCCACCCACAATTGCAGAAAATGTCAGGGCTGGCAGGGGACTTATGAATTGTCCAACCAACCTCTGCCATTACCGATGACGACACCGTTTTAAAATAACCTGGGTGCAAATGTGTGTGAAGTCAAGACAAATGTCTGGCACAACCTCTGCCAAGCTCAGTGACCGTTGTCTATGGGGTTGGGGGCACAGGAAGGGCGATGAAAAGATACTGTACATATTTTGAATTTTTTTTGCTACAAAAATGCATTCAAATATTAATTGCACTTGAAGCACATTATTCTTGTTAAAAGAACAGGAAACGAAAGCCATGAAATAGAAAGCAATTGATGTGTACAGTTTTGCCCAGCTCTTGCTGGCAGGTCTCAACCACTATATCCCTGGGCATCAGCCAGTCTTCTGCTGTCCTTGCTCTTCAGCCCATTGTTCCCAAGGACAAGGGTCACTCCAGGGCAGCCCCTTCGCTCCGACAACACGGGCACCCAGATGCCGGAACGACGTGGGAAAAGGGAAGATTCTGCAGGCCCCAACCTGAAGCCCAGGCCCACAAGTCCAATCTCTGCCAGACCCAAGATGGGATCAAATGCCTTCAAGTCCAGACTCGGCCCCATCCGAGAGGGGGTTACTGGCCGCTCTCAAGACGAAAGGGATCCCTGGTGAATCAGGAAAGTTATTGGGCTGGAAAGTGGTTAAAGGGCTGAGCGTGGGAGGGGATTTCCACCGAGAGAGCCAGGCCCAGGAGCAAGCCTGGGCGGGTCGGCTGCAGGGTTGCTACCCACTTGATGTCTGTTGCAATGGTGCCCATAAAACCCAAATCGTTAGACTCGAAGCCTTGATCAGTTTTTTCTTCTGTTTCCCTTTAGAGAAACGGAGATCCGAGGAAACCCCAAAGCTCTAGAACAAAGGACTCTACATCAAAGGGGTGCAGACAGGTCAGGATAAGTCTGGGGGAGAGGTCAGCTGGGGGAGGTGGGTCTCCCAGGGAGAGGAGGGCGGGGAGGGACCTGTGGACTGGAGGGTGTGTGCAGAAACCAGAGGGAGGAGGGGAGGGAGGAGCAGGGCTGTGGGCAAACCCATTTTCCTGTGTCATCTAAGTGATCAGGAGCTGCCTGACCAGCTGCATCTGAGAATGTGGAGGTTGAGAGGAAGTAGCAATGCTCTTTTTGTCTTACCTAAAGGGAAGACAACCAGTATAGATGTTCCATAGTTAGTGGCATGTACACTAACCAGGCTTTCTTGCAAATCTGACACAAGCTAGACAAGATGCGCAAGGAAACTGAGATGGACTTGTCCAAGGTGTCACAGAGCTGGGGCTATCACACAGGTGCCCTGACTCCTGACTGAGTGCTCCTTCCTCTGCACATGACATTCCCACACTTTCATATGCATCAGAATCATGCGGAAGGCTCATTAAAACACAGATTGATGGGCCCCAAACCCAGAATTTCTGGTAGGTCTGGAGTCGGGCCTAGAATCTATATTTCTAGCAAGTTCGCAGGTGGTGCTGATGCTGCTACCGCACTTTGAGAACCACTGCTCTAGACCCTGGATGTTCAAAGGAACTAGCAGCGTCAATGTTACATAGAAGCTTCTAGAAATGCAAAATCGCAGATCCCATCCCGGACCTACTGAATCAGAATCCGCATTTGTAAGAACCCCAGGTGATCTGTTTGCACATTAGAGTCTGAGAAGTACTTGTCTACACCGCACCACCTCTTCCTTACTAGGGGTCAAACCCAGGCAGCCTAGATGAGCCTTCCATTTCCAGTGACTAGGGGACAATGAGGCAGGTGCCTAGGGGCCTGTGGGGACACCTGCCTGTTTCTGTGTTTTCCAGGGTAGGGAAAGGGCAAGGGAAGCGCAGATATAGGAGAGGCTGAGCCCCACGGCTCAGCCCCCCCGGCTGCTCTGCTGTGGTGTACATGGCCCACTCCAGAAGGCCCCGCTGACCCTGCAGAAATCTTGTGGCCAGTGACTACCATTTACATCTCCAAACTGGCCCTTGCTTTCAAGCCAGCCCTGTGTTTTTGTTTTATTTTTAAAATATGTGCAATACATGTGTGCGTGTGACATCCAAACCATATACAAGCACAGCTTTGGAGATATTGTGGGCTGGGCTCCAGACCACTGCAATAAAGCATATGTTGCAATAAAGTGAATCAAATGAATTTTTTGATGTCCCGGTGCACATAAAAGTTGTGTTTAGGGGCGCCTGGGTGGCTCAGATGGTTGGGCGTCCGACTTCAGCTCAGGTCATGACCTCGCGGTTCGTGGGTTCGAGCCCCGCGTCGGGCTCTGTACTGACAGCTCAGGGCCTGGAGGCTGCTTCGGATTCTGTCTCCCTCTCTCTCTCTCCCCCTCCCCCTTATGTCTGTCTGTCTTGTCTGTCTCTCTCTCTCTCTCAAAAGTAAATAAACATTAAAACGATTTTTTAAATGTTGTGTTTACACTATACTGTATGTAGTCCATTAAGTGTGCAACAGCATTATGTCCAAAAAGATACTGTACAGACACCTTAATTCAAAAACATTTTATTGCTAAGACATACTATCATCTGAGCTTTCATTGAGCTGTCATCACTGATCACAGATCAGCATAACAAATACAATAATGACGGAAAAGTTTGAACTATTGCGAGAATTACCAAAAGGTGACACATAGACACAAAGTGAGGAAATGCTGTCAGGAAAATGGTGCAAATAGATTTGCTCGATGCAGGTTGCTACCAACCTTCAACTGGTAAAAAGCACAATCAATATCTGTGAAGTGCACTAAAACAGACAATGCCTGTAGGAACATGCTTCTAAAGTAACAAGCGTATTCATGCTGTTGATCCACATCCTGGAGATTCCATAGGCAACATATTGGTGTGAATCCTTCCAGATAAAACCTGTACCACAGAGAGACACAAACTTTTTGTTCGTTTGGGATCGTATTCTACACCTTCTGACGCTCACTGTACTGAAATGTTTTCCCTGCAAAACAACGTATTTTAGATATCTCTCTCTGTTAAGAGCTATAGATCTGTTTCATTATTGTTAACTGCTCCACTGTGTATGAACATCTGTGTATTGTGCATTTAACTGGATTTTTAAGAGAAGCAAAACATTGGGGTGCCTGGGTGGCTCAGTCGGTTAAGCATCTGACTCCTGATCTCAGTTCAGGTCTTGGTCGGAGGGTCATGAGTTCAAGCCCTGCTGGGCATGAAGCCTGCTTTAAAAAAAAAGAGAGAGATTGGGGCACCTGGGTGGCTCAGTCGGTTGAACGTCTGACTTTGGCTCAGGTCATGATCTCGCGGTCTGTGAGTTCGAGCCCCAGCTGGGAGCCTGGAGCCTGCTTCAGATTCTGTGTCTCCCTCTCTCTCTGCCCCTCCCCCACTCACACTCTGTCTCTCTGTCAAAAATAAATAAACATTAAAAAAAAAAGAGAGAGAGAAGCAAAACATGTATATAGTAAGAAAATAATAAATAAAATCAAGCTGTACAGAATGATGACCAATGAAAAAGTAAAAGTCTTTATCTTCTCTCCTTGTCTTCTCCCAGAGGAACTACGGTTAACCATTTATTTTTGTTTGTTTGTTTTTAATTTTTTTTAATGTTTATTTATTTTTGAGACAGAGAGAGACAGAGCATGAACAGGGGAGGGTCAGAGAGAGAGGGAGACACAGAATCTGAAGCAGGCTCCAGGCTCTGAGCTGTCAGTACAGAGCCCGACGCGGGGCTCGAACTCACGGACCGGGAGATCATGACCTGAGCCGAAGTCGGACGCTCAACCGACTGAGCTACCCAGGCGCCCCTATTTTTGTTTGTTTAAATAACAGACTTGATTTTTAGACCAGGTTTACATTTACAGAAAAATTGATCAGATATACTGAATTCCTATGTATCTCTCCTTGCCCCCATAGTTTCCCCTGTTATTGACATCTTGCATTAGTGTGGTACATTTATTATAGCGAAGGAACTAATGTTAATATATTTACTACAACTAAAGTTCATAGTTTACATTAAGTTTACTTTTGGTGTTACACAGTTTTATGGGCTTAGACAAACATAATGTCGTGTATCCACCATTACAATGTCATCCAGAACAGTCTCTCCCTAAACATTCCCTATGACCATCTAGTGGTTATCATAATTCTTTTTTGAATGTTTATTTGTTTATTTTGAGAGAGAGGAGAGGGGCAGAGAGAGAGAGGAGAGAGAGAATTCCAAGCTGGCTCCTCCCTGTGAGCACAGAGCCCGACAAAGGGCTTGATCTCATGAACCCGTGGAGACCATGTCTTGAGCAGAAATCAAGAGTTGGACACTCAACCGACTGAGCCATCCAGGCACCCCTTACCATAATTCTTTTAAATAATGTACTTAGACCTCTCTCTGTTAGTTCATTAACACTAGATAGCAGTTATTGACTCCTTGTAATGAAAGAAAAGGGAACTACTACAGTCTCCTTTCTCCAGCTCCCAATTTTTGTCAGTTCCATTACCATTTCGTTCACTCATTCAACAATGATTTACTGAGGCCCTACTGTATACTGGGCAACATTCTAGGTGCTAGAGCCACAAGGAATGAAGAAAACAGGATAAAATTCCCTGCTGGCACAGAACTTACATTCTAGTAGAGGGGGATAGATAACAAATAAGAAAAACATTAAGAATGTTAGATGGTGGTATGTGCTATAGAGAGAAAACCAGCAGGAGAGGGGCTTTACTCAGAGATGAAAGGCTCTGGTAGATTGCAGGAAAAGGAGTGACATGATCTTACTTCCGTTTTACAAGTTTTACAGTGTTTTTTTAAACTTTGTTTTTTAAGTCCCTTTTTTAAAGTTTATTTATTTATTTTGAGAGACAGAGAGAGAGAGAGAGAGAGAGAGAGAGAGAGGGAGAGAGAGAGAGTGAGCAGGGGAGGGGCAGGGGAGAGAGAGAGAGGAGAGAGAATGCCAAGCAGGCTCCGCACTGTCAGCGCAGAACCGGATGCTGGGCTCGAAATTCCAAACCGTGAGATCATGACCTGAGCTGAAACCAAGAGTCGGACACTTAACTGACTGAGCCACCCAGGCGCCCTAATTTTTATAGTGTTAATAGAAATTCTGTTTTGTAAGTAGAATGATCTTTGATGCTTTTTCTATAGATTGAGTGGAACAATTGATGACCACTAATCAGAATTTATAAGATTAAGTAAATATTGTAGAAAACAAGAAGCTATGTTACTTTTTATGTCCCTCTGGGTCCCATTCTGGCCTCTGTCCCACCTTATTCCCATCTGCCATTCCATCTTGTCCTGGGTCGCCACCAAGTGGATCCAGGGCTCCCTCCTCCCCACCAGGGATGGCTCAGACCTAGCTGGAGCATTTCTAGCACACTATTCCCTGGGGCCATTTTGTAGTCTAGCCCGTTCCAGCTGGATTCAGACTGCCTGACAGTGCAGATCAGCTTTCCTTTGGGCTGGGCAGAGGGCGGAGCCAGCTTTGGGCTGCAACCAGGGACATTCTGTCCAGCAGTCCCGTGTGGGGTAAACAAGCCCATAAGAATTGAGTGAGCATCTCCGGGGCCCAGCACTGCCCCCAACTGAGTGCCCCAGGAAGGCTAAGTTAGAGGTCCAATTCCCAGGGGCAGCATAGGGATACTCTGGCAGGAGGGGAGCACCAACATGAGCCTCCCCAGCCCAGCCCTGCTCCCCTGGCTCTAGAATGCTTATTGATCCTCCTGATGCACCAAGTTGGGTTACTTGGGCCCAAGCATCTCTCAAACGGGGCTACCAGGCAGAATGCCAATTCTGGGGAAGGATTTAGAATGAGTCACCTCCTCTCTTCCCAAGAGGTCATGAGATCGGAGGATAGGACTCCCAGTAAGACCTACACAGGACACCGAGGAGAGGTGGCGTCGGGAACTGGTTGTTTACTTGGTAAAGACCTTTCCAGCAATAGAGTATGCCATACTGAATTTCCGCCTCTGGCTTCCTCTTTACCCACTCACTCTTGCTATCCAATGTTCCTGTCTTTTTTGCCCTTTCTCCTGTGTCCAAACACTTGGTACCACTCCACCCAGCACACCAAAGAGGAAAGTGTGGGTGGCTGGGTCATGTGTAAAAAAGGACCCCGGGTACTCAGATGTTATACAGATGACACTTGTGTGGTGTCATCACAAGATCCTGGGTCCTCTTAGCTACCATGTGTTATCTTCCCAGCTTTGTCATCTATAGAGCTGGGTGACCTACTGTAGGTTGCCTGACCTCTCTGAGCTCACTTTTCTCATCAGGAAAACGAGCACAATAATAATAACAATACCAATTTATCAAGAGAATAAAAAACACGAGGAGCCCCTATAAAGTTTAAAAGCGCGTACCTTTATGAATTAACCTGAAACTGGAGAGTGAATCAGTGAGTTCCAGGCTCAGGGTAGGGAGAGGAGGAAGCGATAGAGACAAAACGGAGCGAGGAGCAGGTTAGCAGCCTGGTCTAGAGCCTTGTTTCCTCCAAGATAGAGCTTTGGATCATGGTGGGACTATGCCAGATTGGTGGACTCGGGAAATTCTTATGGAGCAGGTGTGTGTGGGGGGGTGTGGGCTGGCGAGAGAAACCATGTGAGGGCATGGCTGGCAGACAGACTGAGACTTTGGGGGTCCCTAAGACAGGACTGTGGGTAGTTTCGAGCTTTTTCTGTTGCTGCCCTCTGTGTCTCAAGAGACACCTATCTTGGCTGCTTCTCTTTCCTCCTGATGCTGGCCACTTCCTCTCCCCGGGGCGGGGGCGGGGGGGGGGTACTCTTCAGGTTAGGGAGTTAGCTGTCCTGGGGCGTGGGTGCTCCTGTAGCACATGGGGCTGTAGAGCTGTGGTGGGACACTGACAGCTGCCTTCCTCCACCTCCTGACTTGGGGCACCCCTCCCCTCTACACTGGACCCTCTTTGTGCCCATCAAGCTCCACATCAATGGGCAGGAGGATGGAAACAGGGTGTGGGTACAAAGAGGTCTTATTACTGTCATTACTACATATTATTATTCCCATAATACTCTATTATTAACATGTCAATGAATAGGCCCTTATGAAACTGTGGGCCTGGAGGAGCTGACCAAGACCAGGCAGAATTAGGACCTAGAGGCCCCATCTTCCTGTGCCTGGCCTACTCTCCCGGTCCTCATCCTCCTCTGAAGGCAATAGAAGTGGGGGGAGGGGGGGAATAACATTTTACTGGGACTCAGAGTTGCCAGGCCCGGATTTGGGGCTTTCACAAATGTTATCTAACTTATTCATCAGAGCTTCATGAACTAAGAATGAATAAATCTTTCCATTTGACAAATGAGGAAATTTTAGGAGGCTAATGGAGCTGCCCAAGGTGGGCGGGGACACAGCAGTCAAGGAGGAAGTGTTGAGGTCTGAACCCAACACTGCAGGGCTTTCAACTCAGCGCAAAGCCCTTAAGGCCAAAAAGGGAGGGAAGCCTTCTCCCTCCCCATCCCCCTTCAGCGAGGATTCCTGGGGAAGCTCGTTCTCTTAGGATGGCGGAGAGAGGCTGCTGAAATCCGCGGAGGGTCTGCAACAAACAGGCTAGCAGCTAACTCCAGGCATGGTCAGTCCACGTGGGCTGAGCGACGGGTGTCTCCAAGTGTGTGCCACGAAGAACACTGCAGGAAGTGACCTCTCCAGATCACGATGGGGTCCCCTCTCCGCTACCACAGAGAGGCTGAGCGACCTCAGGTTTTCTCTCTGCTCAGTTCGCCCTGGCTTTTCTCTACCCTTCTCCCCGAGCTGGAGATGTGGGTAAGAGTAGGAGGGGTGGGTCGCCCACGCAGAGACAGCTGGGCAGCAGAAGGGGAGGGAACCCAACAGAGGCTTGATCCCTAGCCCCCACCCCCCACCCCAAATCGTCCTCGTGCCAAAGGGGAGCTGGCCAAACTAGGAGAAGGGGCTCAGGCTGGGGGGGCCAGGGCTCCCGCGGCCTGGGAAACGTCCAGCAGATGTCTGACGCCCACTATGCAAGTCCCAACGGGTGCACTGCGCGACCACAGAGTTACCCCCTCTCACCAGCAGCGACCCTCTCAAGTAGGAGCCGCTCCCTACCCCCGCCCCTCCACGATCCCCCGCGTCCGAGGCCTGGAGGAGTTCCAAGAAGCGGCACACGGCAGGCCACGAGGTTACGGCTGCTGGGTAAGCAGCCCCCCTGTCGGTACCAGCCGTCCCCGCCCGGCGCCCAGCGCCTCCAGTGAGTGCCCGAGCCCCCGCCGCGGCCCCGCCCCCCGGAGCCCTGCCCCGCCGGGTGCGCGGCGCGGCGGGGGGGAGGGCCCGCCGGGGCAGGAATGCGCGGCGGGCGGCGCAGGAGGCGAGTGGAGGAACATGTAAGGGCACATCCCTCGAGCTGCCGCCCAGCGCGCAGGCAGAGCCCAGCGGAGCGAGCGGGCGAGCGTGGTGCCAGTGCGCAGCCGGGCTCTCGGACCGGGAAGCCACCGGGGCACCGGGCAGTGGCCGGGCGGGGCAGCTCGCGCGGGGCGGCGGAGGGGCCGGAGCGGGGCTGCGGGCGCCGAGCGGACGGCGGTGGCCCCAGGACTGCGCGGCGGGCGCACCGGACGGCGGGGGCGCAGGTGGCAGGGCGCGCGGCCAGCCGGCCCCAGGCGCCAGAATCCGGCGCTGCCGAGCCGGGGAGGGCGCAGCGCCCACCGCAGCCTGCAGTTTTCCCGGGACGTCTGGGCGCCCATGACGGCGGCGGCGACTGTGCTCAAGGAGGGCGTGCTGGAGAAGCGCAGCGGCGGGCTGCTGCAGCTGTGGAAGCGGAAGCGCTGTGTGCTCACCGAGCGCGGGCTGCAGCTCTTCGAGGCCAAGGGCACCGGCGGCCGGCCCAAGGAGCTCAGCTTCGCCCGCATCAAGGCCGTGGAATGCGTGGAGAGCACCGGGCGCCACATCTATTTCACGCTGGTGACCGAGGGAGGCGGCGAGATCGACTTCCGCTGCCCCCTCGAGGATCCTGGCTGGAACGCCCAGATCACCCTGGGCCTGGTCAAGTTCAAGAACCAGCAGGCAATCCAGACTGTGCGGGCCAGGCAGAGCCTCGGGGCCGGGACCCTCGTGTCCTAAACCGCACAACTTGCCATCTTACCTTCATGCTCCGCACCCTCCCCACCACGTGGTGTACGGAGGTCAAGTCAGGTAGGCCCCTGGAGACTGAACCCTCCTTTCTCTCCTTCTCTTTCCCCTATGGAGAAAATGGGGGACTCCCACCAGCATTCCACATCAAAGCTGAACGACCCTAGGGCCGACAGGGAGTAGGAGCTTAGGAGTCTGAGCAAGGGAGGCCAAGAGCTGGACTTTCCCCTGGGGTCCCAGGCAGGAGGGTCCTTTGTGCCCCAGGTGACAGAGAGGAAGATGGTGGGATGGGCCTCCCTACAGGTTGGTTCTGCCCTGGCTCTGGTGGAGGGAGGCTGGCCTTCGCATTCCCTTAAGGCTTTCCAGCAGAAAGCCTTTCCTTCAGTTAGCAGAGTCATTGGGAACAGAACCCAGCTCCCAAGGTGGGCCCTTAGGGGGAGGGTTTGACTAGGCTGGGCCAGGGCTTCACTACCCATTCTTGACAGTGGATATCGGGTCCTAGGGCTGAGCTGCTGGCAGACCAGAGGTGTTGGAGGGTGGGCAGGCCAGGCCACCGATACCAAGGGGGAATGGGCCTGTCCGCCTGCCTCTGAGTGCCAGCCAATGCCCAGCTGGGCCAGAAGAGGAGAAGCTGGAGAAGGGGGTGGGGCATTGGGGCAGGGTGGGTGGAGGGGTGCAGGATGGGGTCATGATTTGTTATTTGTGATGTCTTAATCCTCCTTGAGCAGTAGGGCAGGGGGTGAGGGGCGGATTTGTGGTCAGGAAGGCCCAGGGGAGGGACCAGGAATAGAACCTAGAAGCCCTGGCTCCCAGCCCTGTGCTCTCTTCCCCAGATGCCACTCCCTCCCCGTGGGAACCACGAGTAGGGCCGAGGACGGAATTATACCACTCAGGTTTTCATTTCTCCGGTGGAAACCTATATCCCCTCTCATACCATCTCACCCTCCAGCCCCGCAGTTCTCCACCTTGCCAAGGAGAGTCCCGGTGAGCCTGGAGCCCCACCCGGTGTCATATACCCCTTTGACCCTCCTGTTGACTGTAGTGAGGGTTAGCCGAGAGGGAGGGAGACCTGCTGTACTGAGAACTGGTCCATATTGATCCCTCAGGCCTCAGGGGGACTCGGAGGAAGCAGTTTCCTCCCCTGATCACAGTGTGTTGTACAAATACTATTTTCTACCTTTCTCCTGACGTGGAGAAGGTCGGAAAGCTCTGGTGTAAAGCAGCTCATTGTGGATACTTATCTCAGTGTCTGCCCCTGCCCTAACTGCTGCTCTTTCTTGCCAGCTCTCCTGCCCCTTTTGGCTCATGGGAGCGTGACTGTGCTCCGTATGTCGAGGCGGAAGCCATGGTCACGTGGAGGAGACGCTGGAGCTGAAGGAATGGATGGGGCCCGGGGAGGAGGGCAGAAGGCCATGTGGGGCTGAGGATGAAGATTCAGCCCCTGGACACTCTCAGAGTCTCCGGACATTCCCAGCTCAGGGCTTTGCAGCCACAGCCTGACGTACAGATGGTGATGGAGAGCTGGCATCCAAGCACCCTCCCCTCGGCGGCCCCGTCATCTGGTTGCAGACTGTTGTTAGTCCCCAGCTTGTGCCGTGCCGCGAGGAGGACATTTCCCCATGGGGTGCCAAGCCAGCGCCTCAGGACTCAGGAGGCCAGGCTGGTACCCCGGGGAGGAACCAGCCTGGCATCACTTCTGGACTCACCTTGGTGGGGGGAGCTGATGGGCCCTGAGGCCCACACTTGAGGGTCTCCTGCTGCTTAGGTCCTTCTGGGACCCCCACCCATCCAGGCCTTCTCTTTGCACACTTCGCCCCCCACCTCTTGCCCATCTTCCCCCCCACTGTGGTGCTAGGCCTGGAGGTGGTGGGGGTGGGGTGGGGGTTTGGCCATTACCATTTCATGCCTTTCCCAAAATGAAGAGTCCCCGCAAAGGGCAGTGACCACACTGTTTGCTGAATGGAGTTCTTTGCCCACAAAGACCCAGTGCTTGGAGCATCCCTCTCCTACCCCCGCTTCTCCACGCCATAACCCATTCTGAGATCTCCGGCCTGGGTGGGGAGAGACACTGCAGCCCTAGGAGGCACGACCTCAGCGGTCCTAGGAAGGAGGGACCGTAAGGCCTGGACTGAGGGATGTTCTACTGGCCAACTCAGTCTATGTAGCTGCTTTTCCAGAAGGCCGTGCCGCCCCTGCCATCCTGGGAGGTGGCTCAGCTTTCTGGGCAGAGTTGGTCTCCCTGTCATTTATGTACTCAGGCTTCATACATTTAAGCAGTAAGTATTCCTTGCTGGATGGTTTAAAAGGAATGATTACAGCACGGGAAAAGCTGAAGTCCAGAGAAATAGCTGCCTGAGTTACACAGAAATTCATCGGGTAACCCTCGAGATCTTTCCATGTTGTGGTCAGCAGTTTACTCTGCCCTCCTTTCCTCCATTGCCCACCACGTCTGGCCTTCCCTGTGGCAAAGCAGTGGCCTACTTCAAAGTCTCCAGAAGGAACGAGGGGGCTGTGTGGCCCCCTTCAACAATTTGAAGTCTCTTTAATAACCTCTTTGTGCTTCTGACCTGTTTTGTTCCCCATCAGATTTCTCCTACTGTCCAGCCAAGACCTCCCCATCCTATGTCCCAGTACCTTAGAGTCCTCGGGAGTGCCTTGTTCATCTGCTACGAGTACCGCATCTCACAAGTGACAGAGAACTTACAAATTACAAGAGAGTTTTGACAAATATCTCATTTATTACCTCATTAGGCTGTATCCCTGTTTCATGGATAGCTTAGTCCCAGCATCGCAAACAAGCATCATCTTCCACGCCACCCCTGGTATGTGCTGAGCAAGATCTGGGCTCTCCTAGCATGCTGTGGTCAATTGGTGATGTCTGTCATGGGCTTGGGGAGAAAGACGGTGAGGATGGCCACACTTGGGTGGCCGGGCGGTTGCGGGGGGGGGGGGTTGGCGAGAAGATGATGGGGTCTCCACCCCTTCTTTGTTGGAGCCATGTGAATAGGAAAGGGTTAGCATCTCTGTTCTATAAGATGGCCTCTAAAATAGAATCCTTGCTCTTCAAATCGAACTGAAAGGCTGCTGATGGTGGGGATTCAGGCATAAAGAAAGGAAAGAGGTATCCAGACCCTCAGAAGTGGGAGAGTGGGAGTAGGTGGGAGTGGATGCAGGCAAATACGTACTCCTAAATGCCTCTTCTCTGCCAGCACTGTGCTTGGCACTGGTGATGCAGAGACGGGGAACACAATCTGACCCTGCCCCAAGAAGCCCTGAGTCTGGTAGAGAGCTAAAATGCCAACTGGTGCCTGTAGAGCTGGGGTGAGCATCCGGGGGAATGCTGGGCTCTGCCTCCTCTGCCCAGCACTGTGTTAGCCTCACTGGTGTTTGCCAGATCATTCTGAGAGCCTGGCTGCAAAGGGCAGTGGGGGCACAGGCAGCATGGGGTGTCAAGGGGCAGGGGGCACACGGAGCAGAGGAAGAGGCAGGCTCTGGTTTCTGACACTCCCTGCCTTTCTGGAACACAGCCCTGTCGGTTCCACCTGTGCTTTCGTTCCTGCCCAAACCCAGCTTCAGTTTCTCCCCATGCTAGGAGAGCCCCGGCCCCTCTGATGGGTGTGCTGCAGTTAGAACCCCTAGCACAGACCCTAGAATGTAGTAGGCCCTCAGTATACATTAATAGAGGTGGGGGTTGTTGCGATGGGGAAGATCACTTCCTACCATTTGTAAGAGTCCCATGGCTTCCCGAAGCCTCCAAGAAGTCATAGCACAGGGATTGGGACCTTACACCCTGAATTTATGTTTTTGTTTTTGTTGTTTTTAAAGATACGTGACCTTTGGGGAGTCTTTGTCTTCCTGCTGGGGAGGGAGACACCCTGCTTTGTGACTTCAGGGGTGTTTTCGCTGCTCTGGCAACTCTAGATTCTAAAAATGGATCATAGGCCCTCACCCTAGGAATGCTTGGCTGGACCACAGAGTAGGGTCAAGGCCTCTTTGGGGGCACAAACAGGCCCCGACAGTGCCAGCAGACATGCATGAGATGGAAAAACTGCTCGGTTGGGCCTGAGGATGCCGTGAGGCCAGGGAGGGGCTGCTGCTTTCTCTCCCCCTGCCCCGGCAGCCCTGGCCTCACCCCTGCCTGATGCGTGAGTCATCGATGGGAAAATGAGAAAGGGCAAGTCCCAGCCCAGCAACTGGAAGTCCTATGAGGCTAGGGGTGGAGAGACAGAGGGGAGAAGGGATGGGCTTGCTCAGGTCAGGGTGAGCTGAGGCTGGGGCTGAGGCTTTGGCAAGAGTGAGCCTGTTGCCAGGGTGAGAAGGAAGACAAGCGCAAGGAGCCAGAATTGGAGCCCACAGGCAGGCACTGTAGCAGGAGGGAGTGAGGCTAAATCTGTAGGGCATCCTGGTTACAAGTCTGTAATCTGGCCTTTCCCGGAAGTTAGGGCTGGAGAGGTGCCGTGGGCAGTTGTCCTACCAGGTCCAGGGACCCGGGTAAGACTGTATGTCCCACTGTGCGCCAGGCTGCTGGTTGGGAGGCTGCATAGCCCTGGTTTGGCCTCCAGTCTCTGTTCCAGGCCACATGCCACGGTCCCCTAGTGTGTTCTGTCCAGAATGCAATTCATTCTTGTGTTTCAAACCTCCAGGGGCTTGCCCACTGCGATGGAGGCAGTCCAGGCTCCTTGGAGGTGCTCTCTCCACAGTCAGGGCCCTTTGTAATGCACCTGTCTGCACGGTCCCCACAGCCAGGGCCCCTGCACGCAGCCGCCCCCATTCCAGGCTGGCAAAGGCTGTCTCACACTCCCAGGCTTTCGCACCCACCTCCTCCTGCACATTTTTGCAGTGTTGGCTCACCACCTCGGAGGGGCCTCCTCTACTCTGCCTACAGTCCAGGCTGGGTAGCTGCTCTCTCCTCTGTATGCTCATAGTTTTTCCATTACTCACCCTCCATTGCTGGCTTACTCGTCTGCCTGCTGTACTAGGTGGTCAGTGCCTGTCATTTGTGTACTCCTGCTATCTCACAGTATCCTGCACACAGCAGGTTCTTAATGAAAATAATGGCAAACGGTATTAGTGCTTACTCTGTGCCCAGCATTGATCCAAGAACCGTACAATTATTGAATCGTGTCGTGCTTCAGCAACTCTGTGAGGTAGGTGTTCCTCATAACTCCCATGTTTTGCGTTAAGAAACTGAGGCCCAGGGGCGCCTGGGTGGCTCCGTTGGTTAAGTGTCCGGCTCTTGATTTCAGCTCAGGTCATGATCCCACGGTTGTGGGATTGAGCCCTGGGCTCCACACCCAGCGTGGAGATTCTCTGTGCCTCTCCCTCTGCCCCTCCCCTGCTCACACCTACATGCTCATGCTCTCTCTCTCTTTCTCTCTCAAAGAAAAAGAAAGAAAGAAAGAAAGAAAGAAAGAAAGAAAGAAAGAAAGAAAGAAAGAAAGAGAAAGAAAGAAAGAAAAAGAAAGAAAGAAAGAAACTGAGGCCCAGAGAGGTTAAGTGCTTTGTTCAGAATCACACAGCAGCTATGAAGTGGGGGAACGAGGAGTCAACCAGGTCAGTAGGACTCTAGCATGTGCTTTTAACCCAACACCAGATGATTAGTCCTCACCGGATGAGTGAATGAATGAAGGAGTGAGTCCCACAGTGTCATTGGGAGAAAGTTGCTCGGGAGCTGGGGGAAAGGAGAAGTAAGCCCCGGGGAGTGGGGAGCACGTCCGTGTGCCAGGGCGCGGAGGAGGCTTCGTGGAGAAGCTGGCTGTAGCCAGTCCTTGAAACAGTGGTGGGTCTCCCTACAGGAAAGGACACGGGGGTTGGGAGGGGGTGTCCTGGGGCAGGACTGGTCTGGAAGAGCGGAGAGACCCAGAGCGGGAAAGTACAGTGGGACTCTAGGGGAACAAATCATTTTCGGGCTGAGGGCCAGGCCTGTATTGGCCCCAAATGCCGTTTGTCTCATGACCTGGGCACAGGGCGGCCCCATCTGCAGGGACAAGGGCTGTGAGCTCAGTAAATGTGACCCTGTGTGGCAGCAGGCCTGGTCCCAGAGGCCCCCACGTAGGGTTCACACCAGCTAGGGTGACCAACCGTGCTGGTGTGCGTGGGGCTCTCCTAGTGTAAAAGCAGTGAAAGCCCTGTGTCCCCAGGAACTCCTCAGTCCTGGGCAATCTGGGACAGGGGGTCACCCTACGCCCTGCCCCAGGGACAGGAAGTGCTGCCTCTCCCACCCTTTTGTTTCACCGGTCAGCTCTGCCCACAGCTCTTGGCCCCAGCGAAGGGTCCAGAGCAACAGTGCTAGGGCCCAGAGGCGTCACCCGCCCAGACTCAGGCAGCATCGGAGTTTTCTGCCATCCTTGGAGGGCACACCAGGCCCCCAGCTCTAAGGAGAAAGGAGAGCCAGGTGTCTTCAGGGGCTCTTCAGTCAGCTCTGCTTCTACTGGTCCCCAACCGCAATGCAATTCAGTTCAACCCAACCTCAGCGCTTTGTGAAGCACCTAGTTTCTGCGGCACAGGCGTAGAAGCCTGGCCCATCTCGCGTGGTAATTGAGACACAGAGAGTAGCCAGGGAACAGAGGGGACTGTTAGGTGGGGACAGTGCTGTGAGGGGTGGGCGGGGGATGCAGGTGGTCCTCGGAATGGAGGATAGGATTCTGACTATCAGAGAGAAGAGGGTAGGCAAGGCCTTCCAGGGGTAGGAATTATCGGTGCAAACGTGCCAGGCTGGAAACGGTGAGGTGGCTCAGGAAACGCGAGCAGGTTTGCACAGAACCTCGGCGTGCAAGAGCTGAGCACAGAGGAGTTGGGCCAACTTGGAGTCCCCTGACTGGCCAGGGGTCCGGGCTTCTTTCATAGGCAGCGGGAGCCCGTCACAAGGCTTCCATTCTTCACACACGCACACACACACACACACACACACACACACACCTTTACTTTTATTACAAAAATGTATTTGTTGGAGAGAAATGTGAAAGGATAGTACATTATAAAGAAGAAAACAAACATCGTCTTTCATGTCCCCATCTCTCAGAGATCATCTTTGCTAACATTCTGGTGCATTTCTCTCTGCATTTATTTCTCTGAAAATAGATATGTGACATATAATTATTATCTATGATATAATATGTAATTATTTTTTCACACATGGGGTCATACTGTGTGTGCTCCATTATAGCCTGATTTTTTATGTATAGTATATTGTGTTATGAGGCCATGATGTTAAGTAAGCATTTTGATGTCTGTATGTTACTCTATTGTATTTAGTAGTAGTTGACAAACGAATCCCTTATTGTTGAACACCCATGTTCTTTTTGTGTTTTTCTATCATATACAAGGTGGTAGTAAACATTTGCATACCTAAATCTCTGTGTCTCTGCTGGTTTCTTTTCTTTTTCCTCCCTATTCTTTTTCTTATTCTTCCTCCTCCTTTTCCTCCTCCCCCTGTCTTTTTCTTCTTATTAATAGAAGTCTAATTAGTTTTCTTTTTTAAAATGTTTTTTAAATGTTTATCTATTTTTGAGAGAGAGAGAGAGAGAGAGAGAGAGAGAGAGAGAGAGAGTGACGACATGAGCAGGAGAAGAGCAGAGAGAAAGGAGGACAGAGGATCCAAACCTGATGTTGGGTTTGAACCACCTGAGATCATGATCTGAGCCGAAGTCTATGCTTAACTGCCTAACCGACTGGGCCACCCAGGCGCCCCTAATTGGCTTTCTTGAAGCGGAATGGCTGGGTCTGCACTGGAGAGCAGGGGAGCTGTGGTGAGCACTGGGTTTTAGAATGGGTGTTGTGGTGGTCCTGGGGGAAGGGAGGGCCTGGGAGCAGGGAAATCCAGAGGTAATGAGGCCTGAAGAGCCATGGTGGGAATGGAAAGGGAAGGTGGAAGCCAATGAGGAGACAGTGACTAGTTAATAAATGCCCACTGTGGGGCAGAGACTTACTCCCATGTCATCCACATGGAGGCATTCAGGCAGCAGCGAAACACTTAGGCTCTAATCTCAGAC
The DNA here is from genome assembly GCF_018350155.1 of Leopardus geoffroyi. Taxonomy (NCBI): domain Eukaryota; kingdom Metazoa; phylum Chordata; class Mammalia; order Carnivora; family Felidae; genus Leopardus; species Leopardus geoffroyi. The sequence continues at coordinate 29,261,361 of NC_059338.1, forward strand.
CTGAGTGTGAATTCCTGCCATGTCTCTCATTAGCCGTGTTATTTGGCACCCCATTAACAAATGGGAATGATAATACCCTACTTCCTAGGATCATCATGAGAGTTAATTGCGGGAATGCCTGTAAAGTAGATAAGGCACATAGAAACTGCACAGTAAACTTTGCTACTGCAGTAGTGTGATTACAGTAGTGTGATAATCCTTCCAGCAACCTTGCTTGGCCTAATCCCCATTTGAGAAAGCTGCCTGCAATTAACACCTTAAATTGGCAACGCTTGCCAGTGCTTTTACCTGATACCAATACTAACCTTGATAGAGTGCAGCCTGATTGGGCTAGACTTACATCCCTTCAGGATAAGTGTCCATCTTACAGATGATGAAATGGAAGTTCAGAGAAGTGAACATAGTGGCACAGTGTAAACTCCAGGCCTCCTAACTCTGGGTCCCACAAAGCTCTCGTGACGTCCTGGTGCCTCCCGGTGTTGGAACTTCCAGTTGGAAGGGAGGATGGAGAGGGGCACCTCTCATCGGTTGAGGTGCTGGCTCAGTCGGTTAAGCCTCCGACTCGTGATTTCAGTTCAGGTCATGATCTCCCGGTTTGTGAGTTCGAGCCCCACGTCGGGCTCTCACTGATGGTGCAGAGATTCTGCACCTGGGATTCTCTCTCCCCCTCCCCCTCCCCCTGCTCTCCCCCAGCCCTGGCATACTCTCTCTCTCTCTCTCTCTCTCTCTCAAAATAAGGAAGTAATAATAATAAAAAACCAAAACGTTAAAAGAAAACAAAAAGAAGTGAGGAAGGAGAGAGCAGGCGATGTTCCATCAAGATTCCTTTGTCATCGGAGGGTGCTGCGCTCTCATTAACCGGGCTCCACTCCAGTGGCTCAGAGCCCTTCACACACATAAATGCCCCTTCCCCTGCCAGGGAAGAGAGGGCAAGTGGCACAACTTGTCTGAGTTAACAGAGCGTGTCGCTGACCAAGCCAGAAGGAGAGTGCGTGCGCGTCTGGCCCAGGCCAGCCCTGGGGAGCCCTTGGCTGGCTCTCCGTTGCGAGGGAGTTGAGCCTCCGTGCTTACCAAGACAGTGGAGAGAAACCTCGCTGGGAGAGCGCCTCGAAAGAGCTGACAGCATCTAATAATTAATTATACTTGACTGGGGTGGTCAGGGCTGCAGTTTGGAGTGTTTGGCTGTTTATGCAAAAGGAGGCGTTAGACTCTGTGCTTACCCCACTTCCAAAACACATACACCCAATGGCCCTTTCTCACAGTCCGGGTGGCCCACCCCACGGATCCAGCCCAGAATGGTCTATTTCTCTAGCAGGACAAAACAGAACTCTCCCCTGGCAAGGTCTTTGGAAGCACCCCACCCCGCCCCCATCTTTACCTCCTGGAATGTTCACCACTCCCCTCTGTGTTTCTCTTCAGGGCTCTGGCTCTCAAGGAACCTTCAGGTGTGATCTTGTATTATCACTACAGGAAGAGCTTGGAATATTTCCTGATAGATAAGATGGTAAATGTAAGGCCCGGGGAAATAAAGCTTCCTCGGCATGGTTGAGCCACGGTTCCTGAGCAAACACCCAGTCTGGAATTGGACTGATGTTCCTACCCAGTTCTGCCGCAGCCCAGCCCGTGGCATGCATGCATCTGGGCCACTTATGAGTTTAGGGAGGGGACAGTCTCTCAGCTCTTTCTCCTGGGTCTCTACTGGGTACTGGGGAGGGGGGGGGGTCCTCTCAGCTAGCCTACAAGTCCTTTTCTCTGTCAGCACCCATACTGCCAGCACCTACTGCTGGGCTGAGATACCTTCAATGTAAAAGGCAGCGATAAGACCAGGGATGCCTGGGAGCAGGCAGGGGGACCTGGGTCTACCTTGCTTTGCCCAGTGTCTCCTGAGTTCCCAGATCCAGCCACGAGGCGCACCTGCACAGTCTGGTGAGAGGTATACCTCACCTCAGCACCCAATCACTTGCTCCTCTGCTCAGTTGCTTTTGAGCCTGGGCACAACCTAGCTGCTAGAACTGACTTGACACAGCCCCCTGATTCACTGTCCTGGGCTGGAAGGCACACGACGGCAGGGCCCTGTGTTTCCTCATTGTGCTTACCATTGGTGCTCTGATGTTGCCTCCTCAGGCCAGTGGCTGGCATGTGATAGGTGCCAGTGGCTGGCATATAGTAGGTGCTCAGTAAAGGCTGTGGAAAGAGCAAACGTGAAGTTGTGTGTAAGTGGTTCTGTATGTGTGCATGTGTGTGTCTGTTTGTACTGCATTGGGGGCTTACTGGCTCTCAGGGCAAGCTCCTAGAATACTTCAAATAAATAGAGCTTGGAAGACATTGGGCAGAATCCACTGAGGGGACCCCTAAGTGGCTCTCAGTAAGAATGTTGGTAGCCTGGGCGCAGAAGACAGCCCTTCCGGATCCTTGTTCAGACTGGGCCATTACCCAGCCCTGTGACCTTGGGCAAGCCTTGTTTTCCTCACTTGTAAAACAAAGGAGTAGAAGTAAATCAGTAGGTTCTAAATCCAGCAGATGGTCAGAACCCTGGCCCTACCTGCAACCCACCGAATCCAAATCTCTAGAGCTGGAGCCCAGGAATCAGTATTTTCACGAAGCTCCCTGACCCCACCCATAGTGATTCTGAAGTTGCCGGGTCGAGGGAATGATGCTCAATGACCTCTGACAGTTATCAAGAGCTCAGGATGCAGCAAACTCAGGGCTCTGTCCCTGCCCCTGGAGTTTGGGGCCCGGGAGCCTGGGGGAGGTTTACTGAGCAGAACCTGCTGAATGGTGTTACACACACACACACACACACACACACACACACACCCTGCAAGCTCATATACATCCACGTAGTCTCAGATGCCACAGTCCTGGGGACTGCCATCTGGAAGCAAGGGTAATCTCATTTCTCCATTTCCTGTGTCTTCCTCAGACTCTAGCTTGGCTTGTGATTTTACTTTTCCCGATCCCACCCTTATCAGAAGAGTCCCTGGAACAGGGAGCCCACAGGGGCAATTGGCCTCTGGCCACGCTCTTACTGCCTGGGTCTCGGTTTTCATAAATGTAGAGTGGAAACAATAATCCTCCCTCCGCTGGGGAATAATCTGCCGATGAATAAGGTCAAGAAGACAACCTAAGTGAGCAGTGAGACGTAAGCACTCAGGCTATTCGCAGGGAGTGGATTGTTGATTCCCTTAGGTCTGCTCCTCACGTGGTAGCCTTGCTCCCGTCTCTCCAAGAGAGCGCTGTGTTCTTCTTGAGCCTTCATTCCTGACTTGGCCGAGCTGGTCCCTGATGTACCTTTGGGACCCAGTTTGGGAGTCCTAGTGGCAGGCAGACCCTGAAAAGGCCCCCAGTGGTCTCTGCCTCCGGATAAACGTCTATAGACTGGCCAGAGAGCAGACTGGCTTAGTGACTTGCTCCTGATGAATAGAATAAGATAGGGTGTCCCTTCTGTGATTAGGCTACGTAGGATTGTGCCTTCCATCTTGTTCGTTCTGACCCTCTCCCTTGCTCATTTGCTGGAGCAAACTGCCATGTTGGAAAGGCCCGCGTGCTAGGAACTGGGGGTGGCCTCTGGCCAGCTGCTCAAAAGACACTGAGATCAAAAGATCTCACCAACACCCACTGAGTTTGGAAGCAGGTCCTTCTCCAGCCAAGCCTTCCAATGGGACTCTGCTCCTGGCTGACATCCTGCTTTCTGCCTTGTGAGGGGCAATGAAGCAGGGGACCCAGCCAGGCATTTCCGGATTCCTGAACTGTAGAAACTATGAGATGATAAATGGGTGTTGTTATATGCCACTTTGTGCTGGTTTGTTGCATAGCAATAGATAAATAATACAGAGGTCTTCTTCGGGAAGATTTCCCATGATTCTCTTCATACCCCCATCAGGGCCAGGTGCCCCTCCTCTGCTCACATTCATGAGAACCCTGCATACACTTTTACTGGTGTACCGTTGGTTTACTGGTCTCCCTCTCTAGGTAGGGACCACATTCTCTTTACCTTTTATCTCTGGGGCCTGGCCCTGTGCCTGGCCCACAGTAAGAGTTCAGTAAATGCTTCCTGAGTGATTGAGATTCTAGAATCTCTATGCCTCCTTACCTCCCCACCCCTCTGCAGATTTGAGTTTGCTTTTTCAGAAAGGGGGTCAGGTCACCCCAAGATTCCTGACCAGTAGAAGACACGAGTGCTGTGGGCTGTAGGAGGGGGCCGGGTGCACACAGAGAAGATGCTTACGGTTCAGTCCGGTGGTTTTTAGAGACCACATGAGTCACCAGAAAGCTGAGAGCAGGGAGTGAGAAGCGAGGGGATCTACTTGGGCAATGCACCATCTCTAGCTGGCCTGCTTAGCACAGGACATCCTACCTTCCTACCCAGAACATTCTGGGATATTTCCAGGCCGGAACAATGTCCTTGGTCAATTAAAAGTGCTATCCCAACGACAGGCAAAATAACTCCTAGAGAAAGAAATTCCCCAACACAACATACAAAAGGGCTACTTTTGTAGCCGGGAGAGGGGTGCCTGGGTGGCGCAGCCGGTTAAGCGTCCGACTTCAGCCAGGTCACGATCTCGCGGTCCGTGAGTTCGAGCCCCGCGTCAGGCTCTGGGCTGATGGCTCAGAGCCCAGAGCCTGTTTCCGATTCCGTGTCTCCCTCTCTCTCTGCCCCTCCCCCGTTCATGCTCTGTCTCTCTCTGTCCCAAAAATAAATAAAGGTTGTAGCCGGGAGAGAACAACCAGTACTTTCCTGCTCTAATAATTTGCCACAAACTTGATGGCTTACAACCACAGAAATGTATTCTTCCATAGTCGTGGAGGCAGAAAGTCCAAAGTCAGTATTGGGCTGATACCGGGCTGAAACCAAGGTATTGGCAGGGGCGCGCTCCCTCTGGAGGCTCTGGGTCAGAACTGCTTCCTGGTCTCTTGCAGTTTCTGGTGGCTCCCCGTGTTCCTTGGCTTGCGGTGGCATCCCTCCAATCCCCGCCTCTGTGGTCACATTGCCTCCTCCTCTTCGGTCTGTAATCTCTATGTGCCTCCCTCTTACAAAGACCCGAGTGATAACATTTACAGCCTGCCCGCATGGTCCTGGATAATCTCCCCATATTAAGATCCTTCACGTATTCCCATTTACAATGTCTTTGCCATATAAGACAACATTCACGGGTTCCGGGGATTAGAATGTGCACATTTGGGGGTGGGGGGCATTATTGAGCCTACCCTGGAGGGTGTGCCTGGGAGAGACACTGAGGCATAGAGCAGCACAGCATCATATTCTTGTCTAGAGATTGAAGGCTGGGGTCTGAACTCCCAGATGAACTTCTCTGCCACTAACTCCTATCCCCGAATGAGGGAAGGCCCAGGACAGACTGGGCCAACTCTATGTTTGCCCGTCCTGGTATCTAGAGTCCAGTCCTGCCTTCTCCTGGATCCCCTGGTTCCTCTTTCCTGGCCGCCCCCCACCCCCCCTGCTGGCGCCTGCGTGGGAGGCCCTGGCTGCATGACAGGGGAGTCTGGCTACAGAGCAGGGACTCTTCCTTTTCTCTCCTGAGAGCACATCTTTCCCCAGCAGGGGCTTGGTAGCCCCATAGCAGGGGGAGGCTGTAAATCCCCCCCGCCCACCCACGGGAAACAGCTGGGTCCCAGGCGCATCCTGTGGACTTAACCCTTTCCAGGCCCGCTGACCACTCCCTGAGCCTGAGCTGCTCATGTGTGTAATGCTGGCAAATGGCCCCAGTATTGTTTGTTGCGGGACTTACAACCGCCCATCTTGCCAGAAGCCAGGAAAGGGCAGGGTCTGGTTACCCCCTGGGGTGGCTGGTGCTGACCAGAGCAGGAGGGGGGTTGCCTGGGGGCACATGAGCCTCCTCTTTGGTCATCACTAGCATCCAAAAGCCCTTTGTTCAGAACCAAACTATACCAGGCTCTGGGATGAACCCCGGACCAGCTGGAAATACCCATACTGGCCCCAGGGTGATTGCTGGAATCTGTTTACTTAGCTTTCTCCTCACCAGACTGTATGTGTCTAGGGAGTAGGGACTTTGTTTATCTTTGGCTGATAATAAATTCTTATAAATGGCCTGAATAATGCTGAACGTTTCCAGCTGTCCAAAATTATTCTCCTTCCCTACCTTTCCTGACATGGGATTCATTTGGGAAAGTCATTATGGTACGAAGGGTGTGAAAATGCTTCATAAAGTTAGGAAATTACACACCTCAGGGATTATTATTATTAGAGTCTTCGATAAGTTGGAAGCGGACACACTTATCTGCAGGAGGGTGGGGAGGCCATCCATTAGCAAGTTGATGATGGTAATAATCTCTCTGCTATGTGTCCTGGTAAGAAAGTTTCATGGGGCTTTCATAACTACTGCCTTATTTGATCTTTCCTACTGCCCAGAGCAGAGATGATCCTTTTCACTTGTGGATAAAGACATTGAGAATTCAGAGACAAATTTAGTAATTCGTTCCAAATCGCACAGTGATTGTGTGATGTTGGGGCCGGGATCAGAACCCAGGTCTGCGGGGCTGAGAATTGGCCAGGGCAGAGCAAGGAGATGCTGTAGGTGTCAGAGAAAAAGCAGGGCCGACAGGAGAGACAGCAGATAAAAATTGGAATCCAAAGCCCGGGATAAATGTCCGGTAGTTTTAAATCCCTTCCCTGGGTGACCTAGGGGGGTAGCTGGGCAAATAGTAGTATATTATTGAATGCTAAATGTGGGCCAGTACTCTGCTGGGTGCATCGTGTGAATTATGAATAATTCATCTAATAAAGATAGCAAAGGAACGGGTATGGAATGGAGGCTGTGAAGATAAAGGGTGGGAATTGAGGTTTTTCAGGAGGAGAAAGTGGCCTGGGGCAGAGTCATCATGATTAACAATACGCTTGCCCACCCAGAAGGCTGAAGAACAAATCCTGGCAGATGTGTAGGCCACTGTGGGCTGGGGTGGGGGCGGCGGGGGGGGGGGGGGGGGTGTGTGTGCAGAGGTATTAAAACCTAGAGTCATGGGGCCCCTGGGTGGCGCAGTCAGTTGAGCGACTCTTGATTTGGGCTCGCTCAGGTCATGATCCTAGGGTTGTGGGATTGAGCCCTGCATAGGGCTCTGAACTGAGCATAGAGCCTGCTTAAGATTCTATCTCTCCCTCTGCCCCTCTCCCCCACTCGTGTGTGTGCGTGCTCTCTCTCTCTCTCTCCCCCTAAAAAATAAAATAAAATAAAACCTAGAGTCACAGCAGTCCAGAAGTGAGCTGGGGTGTGAGCCTGGGCACTCTGGCCTGGCCCTGATGGGCTCTAATTGGCCCCTCCCCCAAGTCTCAACAGAAAGACAATAGTCCCAGAGAGCCACCTCCTCGGGACAGGACAGGCGGGTGCCAGCCTGCCCAGCCGGACAAGGAACCCTTGTGCAGGCCTCCGTTCCAGATCCTGCTCCACCCTCCTTGGCCCTGGGCGGTGGTCGGAAGTTTAGATCCTGGGTAGGAGGAGGCTGGGAGCTCACAGTAAGGGCCAGCACCGGGGCTGGGGTCACCTGGAGGTCTCCAGGGAGCCAGGATGGGGTAGAAAGTTCCGGGTTTCCTTATTGGCAGCCCAGGGCAGCCTCTGGTGGAGCTTGAGGGGGTGGAACAGAGATGCCAGGTTTCCAGACCTTTCTCATTTGATCCACGCAACAACCCTTTGGTGTGTAAATGGAAGGGATGATTTCTCCCATTTTACAGATGAGAAAACAGAAGTTCAAAGAGGTGGAAGCTTTATCTGGGGCCACCCAGGGAGTAAGAGGAAGCTCCTGGATTCCGGCCAGCACAGGGGAGTAGGGCTAGGAAGTGAGGTTTGAAGCGTTTACTCGAGGCTAAATGGATTCAGGCTCCTGTTAGCCAGTTCTCCACCTTTTCCATCCATTTTTCCATTGCATCGTCCCCCCCCCCTCCCCCCGCCCTTCCCCCGCCCCTGGGAGCCTGGGCCAAGTCTGCAGCATTCCAGCAAGGGAGGCACAAGGTCCCAAATCTACTCAGCTTCGCCTTGAAATTCCACGCACCCTGGGCATTTGGCTGGAGCCCGGAATGCGCCTCATCTGAACAATTTGTCTTTCATGGTGCATTTGCATCAATCAACCCATTGTTCCTTTCCCTTTTTCCTGGACCATTCGCGCCGCAGAGGCGCTCCTCGAGCACTCCGCCGGCCGGGAAATGCGCGGTGCGGGGATGGGCGCCCCCTCGTGGTCCAATCTGCACGCACACATCCTGATGCCTCAGCTCTGCTGGTAACGCCGCAGCCTCCTCAAACCTTCCAGGTGGCCACCCCAGGTCCCCACCCAGTTCCCAGGGCCCCTGGGTGGAGTAGGAGAGAGAGTTTATGGGAGGTGAGAAGGCACAACTCAGATGGGTCAGGCAGTTCATAAAAGGAGGGGTGCTGTTGTGAGAAAGAGGGACAGTCCGTGAATCCAGGGCCAGGCTTCAGCCCCCAGCTTCCCCCACACCTAGGTGGCCAAAGGTGATTCAGCTTTGGGCCTCAGGGCTCATCTATAAAATGAGAAGCCTGGCCTGGAGAACAGTGTACAATGGTGCTAAAATCCTGGGTGTGGAAGCCTGACATATGGGGTTTCAATCCTGGCTCAGCCCCTTGCTGGCCGGGTGCCAGGTGTTTCACCCTGATGAGCGTCAGTTTCTTGCTTTGTAAAATGGTGATAATAGAATCAATCCTCATTAGCGGTGGATTCTGCGTTTGCAAATCAGGCTGCTTGCCAACATTTATTTGTAAGCCCCAAATCAATACTTGTGGTGCTTTAGCGGTCATTTGCAGACATGGGCAGTGTGGTAAAAAATGTGAATTGTCCAAAGCCCACGTTCCCAGCTGGGGCTGAGCAAGGTGACACTCTGACTTCTCCTCTTGGCTCTCAGACTGTTCTTCAGCCAATTCAGTGCCATGTTTCTTGCATTTTTGTGTACTTTTTGTTGGTGATTTCACCGGTTTTCTTTAATTTCCTTAATGTTTATTTATTTCTGAGAGACAGAGAGAGAGAGAGAGAGAGAGAGAGAGAGAGAGAAAGTGGGGGAGGGGCAGAGAGAGAGGGAGACATAGAACCTGAAGCAGGCTCCGGGCTCTGAGCTGCCAGCACAGAGCCTGACACGGGGCTTGAACTCATGAACCGCGAGATCACGACCTGAGCCGAAGTTGGACGCTTCACTGACGGAGCCACTCAGGTGCCCATGATTTCACTGTTTAAATTGGCCCCCAAGCATAGTGCTGGAGTGCTCTCTTCTGTCCCTAAGCACAAGGAGGCTGTGATGTGTCTTACAGAGAAAATACATGTGTTAGAAAGGCTTTGTTTGGGCACGAGTTCAAGTGCTGTTGGCCATGAGTTCAATGTTAATGAATATTTTTTTATTTTTTTTATTTTTATTTTTTTTTTTATAATTTAACTTTATTTTTTATTTTTAAAAATTTACACCCAAATTAGTATATAGTGAAGCAATGATTTCAGGAGTAGATTCCTTAGGGCCCCTTACCCATTTAGCCCATCCCCCCTCCCACAACCCCTCCAGCGACCCTCAGTTTGTTCTCCATATTTATGAGTCTCTTCTGTTTTGTCCCCCTCCCTGTTTTTAGATTATTTTTGTTTCCTTTCCCTTATGTTCATCTGTTTTGTCTCTTAAAGTCCTCCTATGAGTGAAGTCATATGATTTTTGTCTTTCTCTGACTGACTAATTTCACTTAGCATAATACCCTCCAGTTCCATCCACGTAGTTGCAAATGGCAAGATTTCGTTCTTTTTGATTGCCGAGTAATACTCCATTGTATATATATACCACATTTTCACTATCCATTCACCCATTGACGGACATTTGGGCTCTTTCCATACTTTGGCTATTGTTGATAGTGCTGCTATAAACATGGGGGTACATGTGCCCCTTCGGAACAACATACCTGTGTCCCTTGGATAAATGCCTAGTAGCGCAATTGCTGGGTTGTAGGGTAGTTCTATTTTTAGTTTTTTGAGGAATTTTCATACTATTTTCCAGAGTGGCGGCACCAGCTTGCACTGCCACCAACAATGCAAAAGAGATCCTCTTTCTCCGTGTCCTTGCCAACATCTGTTGTTGCCTGAGTTGTTAATGTTGACAGGCGTGAGGTGGTATCTCATTGTGGTTTTGATTTGTATTTCCCTGATGATGAGTGATGTTGAGCATTTTTTCATGTGTCGGTTGCCCATCTGGATGTCTTCTTTGGTGAAGTGTCTATTCATGTCTTTTGCCCATTTCTTCACTGGATTATTTGTTTTTTGGGTGTTGAGTTTGATAAGTTCTTTGTAGATTTTGGATACTAACCCTTTATCTGATATGTCATTTGCAAATATCTTCTCCCATTCTGTCGGTTGCCTTTCAGTTTTGCTGATTGTTTCCTTTGCTGTGCAGAAGCTTTTTATTTTGATGAGGTCCCAGTAGTTCGTTTTTGCTTTTGTTTCCCTTGCTTCCGGAGACGTGTTGAGTAAGAAATTGCTGCCGGCAAGATCAAAGAGGTTTTTGCCTGCTTTCTCCTCAAGGATTTTGAAGGCTTCCTGTCTTACATTGAGGTCTTTCATCCACTTGGAGTTTATTTTTCTGTATGGTGTAAGAAAGTGGTCCAGGTTCATTCTTCTGCATGTCACTGTCCAGTTTTCCCAGCACCACGTGCTGAAGAGACTGTCTTTATTCCATTGGATATTCTTTCCTGCTTTGTTAAAGATTATTTGCCCATACGTTTGTGGGTCCATTTCTGGGTTCTCTATTCTATTCCATTGATCTGAGTGTCTGTTCTTGTGCCATAATGAACATATATGTGTGTGTATGTGTGTGTATGTATAATACGTATACACACATACATACATATACATATGTATTAATAAGGTGTCTCTAAACAGATGTACATATAAAACTAGATTCTGTATTGATCAGTTGATGAATATGCTGTGACCAGAGGCTCACAGGAACCGAACCCTGTATTTCCCCCGGAGCAGTGGTTCAGTATTTGCTAATTCAGTGTTTGGGTGACTTTATACAACATAACAATCCTGAGTAATAAGAGTCAACCATTCTTACCTCATGGCCTTGCTCTGAGGTTTGAACATGCCATGTGTGCCCTTGCTGTTCGTATGGTTCTTCCGGTTCTGTGATGTGTGAGTCCGTGTGTGGATCTCCCGAAGCCCCTGAACCTAGTGGGGTCAGCCAACCAGGGGTGGGATCCCTCCATGTGCACACGCAGCAAGGTGGGAGGTTAGGCTCTGCTGCTCATGTCCAGAACGTCCAACAGGGACGCCTAATTCATTTGGTTTCACTGAAAGGTCCACATTGCTCTTGATGATTCCAGAAGACTTTCCGCAGACATTACCTCATTTGAAGCTCACGACAATACTGTGATGGCATTGTCATTCTTCCCATTTTGCAGAGCCTGACGTTCAGAGGCTAGGTACCTGGCCCAAGGTCACTGGAGTTAATTCGCTGTAGTCAGAAAACTTCCCATTCCACTGTCTTTCCACCACCAGGCTCTCTCCTATGAAAGCACGATGCTCTGGGGGCGGTAAGAGCCAGACCTTGCCACTGACATTTTAGTGTAATTAAGTGCACTGAGGTCCCCAAAGAAGCTGGCCGAGAGTAAGTGGGAGATAAATATCTGAGCAACGCCTCTGACTCTGCAGCTGACCCAAATCATCCCGACTTCTCCTACCTCTCTTTGCCCGCAGCCCTGTGGGCTCTGAGTCACCTGCCCTGCTGTCACCATGGTTACCTTCCTACACATTATGTACAACACTGTTACACAGAAGCTTCCCTCGCCCATCTTGCCCACCCAACCTATCCCTCCCACATCCTCTCAATAAATTTAGTTTTAGTTCAAGTTTCAGTTATTATTTTTATTTTATTTTATAGAGAGAGAAAGCGTGAGCGGAGGAGGGGCAGAGGGAGAGAGACTGCCAAGCAGGCTTCATGCCCAGTGAGGAGCCCAATGGGGGGGCTTGATCTCATGACCATGACAGCATGAGCTGAGCCAAAATCAAGAGTCAATTGCTTAAGCGACTGAGCCACCCAGGAGGCCCTCAAGAGTTTCAATTAAATTAAAAATAATCTACATAGTTTTTGACCATGTAAATATTTTGCACCTCCACGCCATGTAGTATATTATGATTAACATTTCCTTTTTACACGACTTGGTTCTCTGAAGTTTTGCCCTGTTTTAATTGCTTAGTGGGATGTGTGTGTCTGTGACTATATCAGCCTCCGGTTTTCTGATGGCAGAGTAAAGCTCAGTACATCCAGACCCACAAGGGAATCTAGAATGGTCCTTCCCTCTCCTCCCCCTCCTTCTGTTCTTTTTCCTTTCATAACTTCCGAGCCTCCCCCACCCCAACTTCCTGCTCTGATCTGTGGTGGTTGCTAACTGGGTCCCGTCCACAGCTGACAGTGATCTTGATACTTTCCTCCCCATCACCCTGGAAATTCCCTTGGCCTCTTCCCTATCCATTCTGTTTCCTGAGCCCCATGCCACCCTCTTTCGTGGTTTGCTCCTTCATTTTGGTGACATGAACCATCTCCAGCAGCTTCCTGGGAAAAGAGGCAAGAGGATGTTGAGGCTTTGCGTATTTGAAAAGATCTTTCCTCTACCTTCACAGTTACCTGATAGTTTGGCTGGGTATCTACAGCATTCTACTTAGAAATTGTTTCCCCATAGAATTTTGAAGGCATTTTTTTCTGTTGGATTCTAGTTTCCAGTATCGCCGTCAAGAGACCTACGCCACTCAACTTTTCAGTCTTTGGTGTGTGACCCACTTTGTGTCTCTGGAAGCTTGAGATGCCCTTTGTCTCCTCTGCCTTAGGTCTTTGTTGCAATAGAGGTGGGTGCTTGGCGAGCCTTACTCCTTCCGTTCTGGGAGGTGTACGTAGGTGTGATTTCTTTGATAATCATCTCCTTCTAAATTCTCTCATCTGTCTTTCTGGAACTCCAAATAGTAAAATATTAGACCTCCTCGATGATCCTTTAATTCTCTTATCCTTCTTGATCTATTTCCCAGCCTTTTTTTGTACTTTTGGGAAGATTTCTTCAACTTTCTCATCCAGCCCTCTATTGAGTGTTATATTGTTGCTAACATATTTTATAATTTCCAAGAGCTTTAGAAATGTTGTCTGAATGTTTCTTTTCCTTCTTACACAGCACTGTGTTCCTAGTTCATGGACAAAATAACTTCTTTCTATTAATCCCAGTTTTTAAAATTTTGTTCTGTTCCTTGCCTTGCATGGTTTTTCCAGATTGCTTTGAATCTGCTTGTTGTAGTTCTCTTTCCACTTAGATGTTGTCCTTAAATATCTGGTGATCCTTAAATGTCCGTGGATATATATGAATTTAAGACACTCAGAAGCTGGGGCACCTGGGTGGCTCAGTTGGTTGAACATCTGCCTCTTGATTTCAGCTCAGGTCATGATCTCAGGGTTGTGGGATCAAGCCTCTTGTTGGGCTCTGTGCTCAGTGTGGAGCCTGCTTGGGATTCTCTCTTTCTCTCTCTCTGTCTCTCTCCCCAGCTCCCGCACGCATGCTCTCTTTCTCTCTCTAAAAATTAAAAAAAAAAAAAAAAGACACTCAAAAGCTGACTGGAAGCTCTATGCATTGGTGGGGCTGGTTTCTCATGGCTCTGACGCCGGGGTGGTCAAGCTGCAACTTCATGACCTTATGCAGGACTCTCAAATGTCAATGCCTTCTCTTGGGATGGTCTGTTTCCCTGGATCAGAATCTTCTTGTCTCCTGCTGGGGAGTACGAGGCTGGCTACCAGTGCTTCGGCTTCTGGAGCAGAAGTAGGAGGGAGTGGGTGCGTCTTATGCTTCCATTTGTCAACTTCCCTCAATCCCTTTGTTTTCAGTCAGATGTCCCTGTTCTCAGCTGTGCCTCTGTTCCTACGTCCCAAAGCTCTCTGGTCCAGTATCCCTAGAGAAAACACCTTTCTTCTTCCACCAAGGCCTGAATCCTAGCATTTAGGTATTTGCACCGAAACCACTCCCACCAAGATAACCAAAGACTTCCCACTTGCCTGACACAGTTGGTGGTGGTCTTCTAGGAAGTCGACCCCAGTGATCACCCCCGTGTCCTGGGACTCTGTCTTCCTTTGACTTCTATGCTAGCTAAATTTGTTCCACCCACATTTCTTTTTCGCTCCTCAGAATTCCTTCCTCTGCCTCTCTGTCACATGTCCACTCCCCTCGGGGCTTCGTCCTCAGCTTTCGGCTCCTGCCTTTCCCTTCTCTTCTCTTCCCTTCCGTCTCCACATCTGCCCGTCTCATCCATGCCCATGGCTGTAACTACTGTGATAAATTGGTGATTCCCAGGCTGCCTTTCCAGCCACCATCTCCCCAGATGAGCTCTGGGGAGCTCTGTCCCAGATCAGCCAACCGACCAGCTACTGGATGTTGCCACATGTCTGTCCACTGAGTCTCGAGTCCTACCTGTCCAGAATGGAACTTACTATCATCATGATCCCAAACCAGTTCTTTCTCTGTGATATATTTCCATTTTCAGTTTAAGGCACCGCACCCATCCCATTGACTAAGCCAGAAAAATCCATCTAGATTCTTCTCCTTTCCCACCCCCGGCTGCCATTGCCCCCACCCCAACACACATCGACTCGGCTGGTGCTAAAGATTGTCCTTCTAATTGCCCATTGCACCTGTCTCCTCTGCTCCATGCTACCGTGGCTGTCTTAATTCAGGTCCTCCTCAGGAATCCCCCCTTATTATTATTATTTTGTTGTATTTGTATGTTATTTATATTATATTTGTTTATTATTATTATTACCTCTGAATTGGGTCCCTGGGCCTCCAATTCCTCCACTCTGTAATCGAGTTTTTATGCTGTCGTCTTTCGTGAACTTTCCACAATTCACATCTGACTGCGTTACCCTGGTTTATAGCCCTTTAATGGACCTCAATTAAATGCATGAAGTCCAGGCTCCCTGGCACCTAACATGCAGATCGTGTTTTGTGACTTGTCATCATCCCACATCTAATGCCAGGTTCATCTCCTCCTGCTGTCCCCAGCCTAGTCCTTCACACCCTAGCAAGAGCAAGCTGCCCGTCGTTCCCCACACTCCATGCCTTCTCATGTCATTATGGCATTCCTTGGGGCATAATGCCCTTTCTCCTTGGTTTCTGTGAAAAATTATACTTCCTAAAAAACCTAGCTCAGGGGTTACCTGGTCGGTGAAACTTCTTTCGAGGCCCTTCTGAGAGAGTTCATCATACCTTGTCAGTCCTATGATGAAACACATACATTGTTGTGTGTGTAACAAATATTTGGGGAGTTTTAAAAATCTATTCATGTGGGGGCGCCTGGGTGGCTCAGTCGGTTAAACGTCCGACTTCAGCTCAGGTCACGATCTCGCGGTCCGTGAGTTCGAGCCCCACGTCGGGCTCTGGGCTGGTGGCTCAGAGCCCGGAGCCTGCTTCCGATTCTGTGTCTCCCTCTCTCTCTGCCCCTCCCCCGTTCATGCTCTGTCTCTCTCTGTCTCAAAAAAAAAATAAACGTTAAAAAAAACTAAAAAAAAAAAATCTATTCAAGTGGACAACAAAGCAGGAGATGAAGGCTATCTTCTCTCTGCATTTTAGTCTGAATCATGAAGAATTTGCAGTGATCAAGGCAGGGGAGGATAACAGGGAAGTTATAGCAAGTGTGCATTTTCACCCCAGGCTTAAACTCCCAAATTATTCTGAGCGGATTGCACATGAATGTGGAGGTATTGGGGAGAATAAATACTGTTTTGCCACAGGCTGTGACCTGTCTTGGCTCCCTGGCCTCCACAAGGCATTCTGAGAACCTCAATATCCTTAAAGAGCAGAAATAGTAGTATGAATATTCTTCATCCTTCCATACCTTTATTCTATGCCTCCTGAGGAGTCAGGAAATGGTCCGATCACTCCCTGCTCCACGCTGCCTTCTAGTGTTGGCTGCCTTGTCCTGCAGCTCCGTTTCCTCACCTCACCCCCCTGCCATGCCCAGAGAGGAGCCAGGCCGGAGGTGCCCCTCCCTGGAAAGAGGATCTCTCTCTAAGTCCTTGGAGTCAGTTATGCACACACAACTGGCTCAGGCATTCCCCCCACCCCTGGCAATGTGGGTCCTTGAATGGGTTTTTGGAGGGTCTCTGAGCCCCTTGAAATTGGTGTATGTGAAAGCTTATGACTTTCAAAATGTTGTATATGAATGTTAAGGATTTCACAAGTTTTCAAAAAATGTTCTAAATGCCCCCCCCCCCCCCAAAGTAAAGAACCACATAACCCCTTAGATCCTCCAGGGAATTTCTAGACTGCAGGGAGACCTGGCTTTAAGGAAGAGAAACATTTTCAAAGCTGCTATGTTGGGGTTACAGTAACTGTCCTGAAGAAACAAGTCTATCAGAGAAGCTGTATTTGGTGCTCTCTGAGCTGTAGTATGCAATGGACCCAGGTTACCTTGTGTGGACAAGGAGCCGGGAAGCCTCTGCCAGTGGTGGATACGGGCCTGGGGCTAGACATACTTTCGATTGTTTATCATCTGGGTGGAGGGGTGTGGGAAGAGATAGGGAAAGAAGGGATTCACAAATGATCTCATATACATCGTAGGTCACAAATAAATCACACACAGACACACAGACACACAGACACACACACACACACACGCACACCCCCCCCCCCCCCACACACACACACCTCCCTCTGGTGGCAAGGAGGAGAACTGCATCTCCAGCTCCATGAAATAGAACTTGAGCTCCTGGGAATATGTCTGTCAGTGCCCCTTTCCTCATACGAAGAGACAGAGAACTGAAAAAAATATCACAGTTGCACAAACCGTTTCATGCACTTTCTTATGACAATTTCCCTAACTTGTCATTTCAGGGCCGTTTTATTGAACCACAAACCCACAAAATCCCCAGAGCTTACTAGCAATGGTCAATCCCACATTTAATAACTTGGATATTATGAACTTCTTGATTGATTGATTCCTGTCACTGGCTGTCATTTGACAAAGTTAAAACCATACTTCATTTTTTTCTTCATCCTTTTGTTTTTTTTTAAACTTATTTCATAGATAAAATAAGTGAATCAGGATAATAACAATAATAATCTAAAAACATAGAATAGTGGTTCCCAAATTTGGGGGGTTCAGGAACCCTTTACACTCTTTATTGAGAACCCTAAACAATTTCTGTTTAAGTAGGTCATAGCTATCAATATTTACCTTTCTAGAAATTAAAACTGAGACATTTAAAAAATATTGATTAATCCATTTGATAATTATAAGTCCACTTTACATGTTAACATAAATGAAGTATTTTAATAAATATAATGCTATAATCATATAAACAAGAATAAATATAAATAAAATAAATTATCATTATTTGTTTTAAATAAAATGTTTTATAATAAAATTCTAAAATGAAAGTACCTAATAAAAAGAGCGACGTTATTATTTTACATTTTTACAAATCCTTTCAATGTTTGGCTTGACAGGAGACAGCTGCATTCTCATAGCTGCTTCTGTAGTCCATCTATTATAATATTTTGGTTGAAGCATATACAAAATATCCACCTTGACACAGATATGTAGTTAGAAGAGAGAGGTATTTTAATAGCCTTTTCAGAGAATTGTGGATATTCTTCTTCTTTTTTTTTTTAGTGTTTATTTATTTTTGAGAGAGAGAGAGAGAGAGAGAGAGAGAGAGAGTAGGCAGGGGAGGGGCAAAGAGAGAGGGAGACACAGAACCCAAAGCAGGCTCCAGGCTCTGAGCTGTCAGCACAGAGCCTGATGCGGGGCTCGAACCCATGAACCTTGAGATCATGACCTGAGCTGAAGTGGGCTGCTCAACCGACTGAGCCACCCAGGCGCCCCAAATTGTGGATATTCTTCTTGGGCACTATATTAAAACTGACCGAAAGAGAGTTTTTTAAGGTTAGCTACCATGTGGAATTTGAAACCATATAATGAAGTTTTCACAGCCTGTTACATTGAAATCCAATGGCTTATGTCCCACTTTGAATGGATCTTTTGCCCATGCATGATTTTGTAGCACTACATATTGGGCATTTGGAAAATATTGGAGTTTTGATTTATGCAAATCTTCCAAATGTTAACACACTTCACAAATACAGTGATTTTTATTTTTTATTTTATTGTATTTTTTAAAGGTTTATTTATTTTTGAGAGAGAGACAGAGAGCATGAGCAGGGGAGGGTCAAAGAAGAGGGGTGGAGAGGGGAACAGGGGATCTGAAGCAGGCTCTGTGCTGACAACAGCCAGCCGGATGCGGAGCTCGAACTCACGAACCATGAGATCATGACCTGAGCCGAAGTCAGACACTTAACTGACTGAGCTACCCAAACGCCCCCTATACAACGATTTTTAAAAATCACATTCTTTAATATCACTGCCGAGCTCACCAGAAAAATCTACCTATTTGGGAAGCTCTCGCACTCACAAAGGCAGACGCAAATCTTGTAAGATTTGAACTTTCATCTGAAAGCTTGAATTTTATAATTGACAAAAAATACACTCAGCTGTTTTCTTTGAAGTGACAGGCTCTTTTTTTTTTTTTTTTGAGACAATATCTACCAATATTCCAGTTCAACTCACCATAGGTTTTGTTAGTTGTTCTCTCGAGTGAAAATGACTCGCCAGGGAAAAAGCAGTTAGCACATTCCATTCCACTTTGGCATACAGCTGATGAGCCCGCTGTATGCTCACCAGGTTTAACACAATACAATGAACACTTTCTCCTGTTTCCTCTGACTCTCCCCCCAGTGAACGTATGGTGGGGGAGAACACAATGACCACTGGTACAGTTCAGTGCCACTGCCCATTTCCTGCTTTGGCATCAGCAGTTTTCCCCACCTTTGCCTTTGCACCATTAGCACAAATGGCCAATGTGATGACAAAGGCAAGGGATGTACCCCCAAGAGTCAGCAGACCACACTTTGAGAAGCACTGCCATGGTCAAGCACAGGGTGGCCTGTGATGGGGAAAGAGATGTCTTATAGGGCCCGGCATCACCTCCCCCTCTTGCTTTGACAGTGAGAATGAACTTCACTTACTCCCACCCCCACTGCTACCCCCAGTTTGGTTTCCTACCTCTGCCCCAGTGTGAAAAGGGGTGTGTGGGGCACCCATGGAAACCCAGCCTTGGGGTTTTAGAGAGGTTATTTCATCCTGGCTGGGGTCTTTTATTATTTTTTTAATGTTTATTTTTGAGAGAAAGACGGAGTGTGAGCAGGGGAGGGGCAGGGAGAGAGGGAAACACAGAACTCGAAGGGGGCTCCAGGCTCTGAACTGTCAGCACAGAGCCCCACGCGGGGCTCAGACTCACAAACCGCAAAATCATGACCTGAGCTGAAGTCAGATGCTTAACTGACTGAGCCACCCAGGCGCCCCCTGCCTGGGGTCTTAAAGGAACTTCACTGGAACCTCTGATCAGGAAAGGCCCCTTCCCGGTCAAGTCCTCTCCAAGATTCCTGCGACACAGTGATGGTGTGGGGGCAGGGCTGGAGTCTGCAGAAGGGGGTTTGGAGCCGAATGGAGAGGGGAGGGTGAAGCTGGCAGGCACCTAGGTGTTCACCAGGCATCGAGGCGGGGCCTTTGTCTGTGTTGGCACCTCTTCCCCTGACGTTCCTGGCCCCAGCCTGGACATGGGGTGAGGAGGTGGTCATAGTTCAGGGTGACCTCTGAGAGGCTAAGTTTACCATCAACAAAGGCCCAGCTGTCCAGCTGTTGTTTCTATGTATGTCCGAGCACATTGTTGGAGGGGAGAGCAGTTTATCACCTATGTCAAGGTCAGTAAGTGGCTGTGGCTGCTTCTCCCAGGGGGAGGGTGTCCAGACACTTTGGGGTGCCAAGAACTTGAACAAGATGGCTTCCCAGCCATCTCTTAACCTGCTCCCTCAGCCACAAGCACTCCAACCTTATTGGAGTGTTCCCAACCAGGGAACAAGCGAGGATTCTCCAGAGCCATGAAGGACTGTCTTTGGGCAGAAGGCTTCTCTCTGTGTTGTCCATTTGTCCATTCATTTATTCAATGTTCATTTATCGAACACCTATTATGTGCCAGGCACTGTGCTGGGCGCTGAGGATACAAAAATGAGTAAGACATAGTATCAGCATTCAAGTTTGTCCAGAATATGTGTAGTACGTGACTTCAACATCATGGGTTAAGTGCAGGGAACGAGGGACGCCCAGGGTCTATGGAGCCTGGACGAGGGCTCCTAATGCAGTTAGGGGTGGTCAGGGTGGACTGCCTGGAGGAGTCAGCATGCTGCTGAGATTTGGAGGAGGGTAGGTGCAGTAGGTCTGGGGTGGGGTGGGAGAGAAAGGCCTTCTTTCGGAGAGGCCTCTGCTGCTCCAAGAGTTTTGAGCAGCTCCGTGTGGCCGGAGCTAAGGGAGTGTGGAAGCCAGGGAAGCTTCAAGAGTGAGATCCTAGATGGCGTGTAACTTGACCACAGGGTTTGCATTTCATCCTGAGGCCACTGATGGGGGAAACGGGAAGGGCCATGAGTGTAGCCTCGTTTCAGGAAGATGGTTCGGGCAGTGCGGGGAGCCCGGAGAGGCTGCCACAAGCTGCACAAAGGCAATGGCCCAAGATGGCAGAGGGAGGTCGGAGACCCTGAGCAGTGAGCAGGACAGAACTCGGTGCTCAACCAATGGTGGAACTGGGGGGAGAAGAGGAGCAGTGGGTGACCCTGGGATTTGGGGGTGGGCTGAGTGGTGGTGGCTGTGCCATTTTCTGTGACGTGAAGAACAGAAGGAGGGGTGGACGTGGGGTTCAGGTTGGGACCCGGGTGCGAGGAGGGGCTTGCAGACGGCCGAGCGAGCATGGTGAACACGCAGTTGTGCACCCCGGTCTGATGCTGGGGTGGCCCTGGCACAAGACACAGATTTGGCACCAGGAAAGGACAGCAGGCTGAGATTCTGTCCCCACTGACTCACCATCCCCTCTTAGCCCTAGGACTAAGTTCAGCCCTCTGACAAAGAGGAAAATAATGTCTTCTGCAGCATGGGAAGAAGGAATAGAGGGAAAGCAGTGAGACAGGACCAGCACACAGGAAACTTGTGTCCAGGAACCCAAGACTGGTTCTGCCAGGCCCAGGCCGTGGTGGGGGTAGGATCCGAGGCTTATTACGGTATCCCCAGTGCCTGGGACCCAGGGGCCTCCATCATGAATAGATGAATGATGAATAGATGGCAGCTGTGTGGGACCTCTAGAGTCCTCTGGGTCTGGAGCGTGGTGGGGACTAGGGCAAAGGCAGGAGGCAGGGCAGGGCAATTCTGGGCCACGCCTTGTGTGAAGGGCTCTGCTGAGGGGTGGCACAGGTTGAAGTCGAGCCATTGACCCAGAGGGTTGTGTCTGCCCAGAGTGGGTGCCTTTGCTAATCCATATAACTATAGTAGTTCTTAAAAGGATGATCTCTAGACCAGCAGTACCAGCATCACCCAAGAACTTGTTAGAAATGCTAATTTCCAGACTCTACCCAAGACCCGCTGACTCAGAAACTCTGGGGGTGGGGCCCGGAATCTGCGTCTTACCAAGCCCTGCAGGGGAATCTGATGCACTGTAAAAGCTGAAAACCACGGGGCTAGCAGAGGCCCGCTGACACCCGCTAAGTCGGAGCCCCATCGCCTGCCCTCGTCCCCAGACAACTTTCTCAGCGGGAAGGGAAACGATACACCTGGAGAGAAGTGAAGCAATGCCTAGAACCAAGGCAGCTGCACTAACAGGAAGTCCCGTGCGGGAGAGGTACCTAGAATCTGGGAAGGCCTCCGGGAGGAGGTGGTGGCTCCCAGCAGGGACTCCACCAACTGAGTGAAAGCAGAAGGGAGTAAGGTTTCTGCTTTGGAAGGCTGCGAGCTCAAAGGTGCAGAGGCGGAAACCCATGGATTGCGGGCTCGGAGGCAGGAATGGACTCACGTGGCCAGGATGGAGGTGCGGGCAAGCTGGGAATCGGGGGGCAGGACAGGCCCAGCTGGAGATGGTGCTGAGGGCTAATGGGGGGAGGAGTGGACAGGGGGAGGGGGAGGCAGAATTGGGAGAGAGACACAGTGAGCTGGCTTCCCGGTTCCAGCCTCGCTGACTGCTTACATGCCAGAGTGAAGAGAATTTGTTTCTCGAGTGGGGTCCACCCCTGCTTTGCTAGCTCGCTCTCCGCCTCTGTCCCCCACTTCCCCTCCCAACCCCACAGAGTCAGCCCCAAACTCCACCTGCCTATTATGGGATTTCTGGAGCAGCAGCCCGTTTTTCAGGGACCTGTCAAGGCCAGGGCCGGCCCCAGGCTCTTGGGTGGAAGGCTTAGCTGGCAACATACCCGAGGTCTGGGGTGGGAATGGGCGTGGCCTTTTGTCCCCCTCCTCCATCACAGCACTGGGCTGATAGAGGAACTGAGCAGAGGGGCTGAGGACTCAGGGTGGCAATGCTGAGCTGCAAGAGAAGGGTGCTGAAGGGAGGACACAGTAGGTTTGGGCAGGGGTGTGGGAGGCAGTCAGAGGTGTGGGAAGGTGGTGGGGTAGGTGCAGAGCTGTGGAGGAGAGGGCGAGAGGAACACCAGTCGTTGAGCTGGAGGTCAGCCCCCTCTCTGCTCAGTGCTGGAGGCTGCTGGGCCTCTCCCAGCGAGGCCTCTCCCCAGCTTCCGGCTCGCCCAACTGTGCTGCTCCCAGGCCTGGCCCCAGGCAGGCCTTCCCTGAGGGGAGGGAAGGGAAGAGCCTCCTCCTTACGGTTTCACAGCACTGGAAATAGTGGCTAATGCCATCTGTTGCTACACAACCAGACCGCTTACAATTAGGTAGAGAGAGAAGAGGGAATCAAAGCTTCACTTAACGGTTTTTAACGTTGCGATGAATTCTATGGGGCTTTGGGGGCCCCAAGCCTGGTTCATTCCAAATTCCTGGTAGAAGCCATCACGCTGGCTGAGTATAAGCATGGCTCCTAACTTATTAAGCACTTACCCTGCCAGATGGCAGGGTGAGGCCTGGGTAAGGAGCACAGAGAGGTCTCAGCTCTGCCTCTTCCTTGCTGTGGGACCTTGGGTGATTTGCTTAACCATTCTGAGTCCCCAGTTTCCTCATGGCTAAAACGGAGTTAATAATAGTACCTACCTCCGAATGTTACCTTGAGCCTTCAATGAGAATATACTGAGAGCTGACATTTGTGGGGCATTTGCTTTGTGCCAGACATTTGAAAAGCCCTCCAGACCCGTTACCTCATTGAGGCCTCCCAGCAACCCTCTGCGGTAGGCGCTATTATTATCCCATTTTACAGATAATGACATAGAGGCTGGGAAGGGCAAAATGGCTTAAGTCATACTAATGAGCATTACTAGGGAGTTGTGTGTGGGTTCCCTGTACTAGGCTATGTCTCTAATGCCACAGGCCTTAATGGTGAGGTTAATTTGTGGCAGAAAATTGAGGGGTGAGTACTTTTATAATTCTTTGTTCCTTCTGCTCTGGTGCCTTCTCAGCCCCCAGCCTTGCATTCTCTGAGAACTCAGCCACCGGAAACCCAGCCCTGGCTTAAGATGGGGTGGGTGGAGGAGGCAGGGAGGGGGCTAGCTGTCACCTCAGTGACGGTTGAGAAGTGTGGGGGAGGGCATGCGGGGGCAGGGCTGCCTGGAAGGCAGAGGCGCTGAGCCTTGTCACTTGCTAATTTGGGCTCCTAGCTTCCCAGACAATGCCAGGGCAGTCGGGCTGACAGGTGTCGCCACTGAGGGGATGGGGCCCTGACTCCACAACCCACGGCCTTACAAGGCTTAGCTCCGCTGGCCAGACACTTCCTTCCTCGCCCTGTGTCCTCCCAAGCCCTGGGACATTGGGAGCCCATGGGACCAGAGGCTGGAATCCCCTCCTGGTCTTCTCCTGTCACCTCACCTACCCCCAACTGCTCCCTCTTCTTGGGTTGGCCCCTTTCTCCCTAGATCTGGCGAGTCCTGACTCCCATTCCCTCTCCTCCAGCAACTGTTTTCTTTTCCATTGAGCTCGGACCTCTTGGGAGATCTGAGAGGGCACGGACCACATGGGCCCAGCTTCTGGTCAAGGCTACCTCAAACTGTCCCTGAACTTTATTTATTTTATTTTTTTATATTTATTTATTTCTGAGACAGAGACAGAGCATGAGCAGGGGAGGGACAGAGAGAGAGGGAGACACAGAATCAGAAGCAGGCTCCAGGCTCTGAGCTGTCAGCTCAGAGCCCGACGCGGGGCTTGAACTCACAAACCGTGAGATCATGACCTGAGCCGAAGTCAGTCGCTCAACCGACTGAGCCACCCAGGCGCCCCTGTCCCTGAACTTTAGAAAGAGGCTAAGGGAAGGCCATCAGCTTCGCCCTAGGGAAGGGGAGTCCCCGTGGAAGCCAGGCTCACCCTTAGGTCACCGCGCACCGTAAAGTCAGTTTCCGAACGAGGAAGCCGAGGTTCAGAGAGGACACTGCAGCTGGGTCGGTCTCAGTGACCCTACAGGGGGTTCCAGTCGAAAAGGCCAGCAGCGGCATTATGTGAATGTCGGGGTGGGAGGCCCAAGGCTAGACTCACCGGCTCAGTATAGAAGCTGGACAAAGTACGTGAACAAGATCAGGCTGAGCATGTCACACAAAACTGGTCACAGAATGGATCACAGGAGGGCAAGGGCTACCTCTGGAGACCAAATGAGAGAACAGAGAGCAAGAAGATGAAGGTCCTGGCAGGTTAGGGCTGGGGCCTCCAGGTGCGGCCAGATGGTGGATTCTTCAGCTCACATGGACCTCCGAGCGGCCAGGAGAAGGCCTGAAATGAAGGCCAGCCCTGGCTGTGGAAGCCACATACCTGCCCAATGTGAGTTGAGGGCACTTATGGGCCTCTGGCGAATGTTAGGGTCAAGGGTGGGGCCAGGGTTATATTAGAGTTAAAAGGAGGGATGGTGGGATGAGGACCGGGGTATACTCAAGGGGACAGACATGCTTTAAGTGCAACGTGACGGGAGCACTGGGCTGGCCGTTAGGAGACCTGGCCCACTCACCATGTGACCCCTTCTCTCTGGGCCTCTGTTTCCTCAAGGGCACAGTGATTGCACTGGACAATCTTCCTGCTCTGACATCCTGTGAACTTCTGAGCAAGTTCAGAGCTGACCTCTGGGAAGACCAGGCCCTTATGGGCTGGCCAAGAATGTGTGAGGGTCTGTTCCAGGCTGTCATGCCCAGACGACACTGGACCTGGGCTTATTCTTCTCACGGAGCCCCTCATCCCCCCAAGCCCACGGCTTTTCTGGCATGCCCCAAGCACAGCCTGAACCATGAAGTCCTGGGGCCCAGGAAGGCATTACAGAGTGTATTAGTTTCTTATTGTTGCTATCACAAATTGCCACAGCTTTAGTGATTCAAAATAACACAAGTTTATTGTCTTATAGTTCTGGAGGGCAGAAGTTCAAAATCAGTCTCGCTGATCTAACAGAGAAGGTGTCAGCCGGCCTGCTTCCCTCTTGAGGCTTGGAGGTGAGAATCTGTTTCCTTGACTTTTCCAGCGGTTAGAGGCCGCCTGCATTCCTTGACTCATGGTCATGTCTTTTGTCTTCAAAGCCAGCAGCATAGTCTCTTTTTTGATCTTTCTTCCTTCTTCAGGTGTCCTGCTACTGAGCCTGATCCTAATGCCTCAGTCTAATAAGGACCCATGTGATTAGATTGGGCCCACATGGATAATCCAGGGTAATTCTCCATCTTCAACTCCTTAATTTTATCAGATTTGCCAAGTACTTTTTGCCATATAAGGTGAAAGATGCACATCTTTTTCATTAGTACATGGGCGACTTTGAGGGACCACCATTCAGCCTACCAAGGGGACTTCTGCCTGGGGCTCCCGTGGGGCCAGGAGGACTGTTCTTTCTCTGTGTTTGAGGAGGGTCCTCCCTACCAGGTGAGCGTCTGTGTCAGACATGGTCTCAGAGCTCCTGGGATGGCTGCTTCTGCTCCACAGGCAGAATGGCAGGTGGGCGACCTGGCCCCTGGGCAGATATGCACTGAGAAGGGGGTGACCGTTCTTGAGGGTGACAATAAGCGAGGAGGGCAGGAGAAAGGCTGCAGAGGCACATTGGCAGGGGCAGAAGGTGGGACCCAGGGCCTATGCCATCCAGCACTGGCGCCTCAGCTGGGTGTGGGCAGCTCCTAGCCAGAGATCGCCAGCCTTGCAGGCGGGCTCCGGAGGCAGAGGCCTCCGGAGTGGTCCACACACAAAGGAAGACTGGGGCAGGTGCCAGGACAATAGAGCATAACAGTCCCGTTTTTGAAGGCCACCTGTGAACACACAGCAGGAAAGAGGCCCTAGAGAAGCTGACAGGTTGGGGTGGACCTGAGGGCAGAGAGCTGGACCACATGGCGTGGAGGAATGGTGTCGAAGCATTCAGGACGCTGGGGTCCGGGATGCGGTATCCCGGCCCCACTCTGTCTCACAGGGACTGAGGATGATAACACCCCCGAGTCCACGATTCATCGTGATTCCTGAAGACCCTCTTTTGTTCTTCCATTCGTCAATCTGTTTTCTTTGTTTTTCCTTCCCAAAAAGCAGAATAATCCATGCAGATAATTCATTTTTGGGGGTGCATCTTAAGTTCTTATAAGAAAGTTCTTGGATAGGGGGGTGCCTGGGTAGCTCAGTCGGTTAAGTGACCAACTTCGGCTAAGGTCATGATCTCACAGTTTGTGAGTTCGATCCGCACGTCGGGCTCTGTGCTGACAGTTCAGAACCTGGAGCCTGCTTCAGATTCTGTGTCTCCCTCGCTCTCTGTCCCTCCCCTGCTCACATTCTGTCTGTCTGTCTCTTTCTCAAAAATAAACATTTTTTTAAAATGTACAAAAAAAAAAAAAAAAGAAAGAGAAAGTTCTTGGATAATTTACAAACATAATAAGCCAATACAATAAACTCCAGTAGACTCATCCCAGCCTTCAAATCACTTCTCTGACCTCCAGCTGCTCCTTGGCTGATACCTGCCCTTATTTTCCATTCTAGCCCCTCCGCTCAGAGTCCCATGCCCCCAACCCCTATAACTTTCTAGACCCTGTCCCTTCTCTCTTGGCAGCATTCCAGCATGGGGACTTTCCCAAATTGACCTGACCAGAGCTGAATTAGAGCAGCCTCTGTTGGGCACCAGAATGGCAATGTCCAGAGGGCGGAGACTTTCACCCCTCTGTAGGCTCTGTGGGTGTGTCTCCTTAGGATACTCCTGTCCACCAGCTCTCTCCCCCACCAAACATGGAGCATGGTAGAGCTCCCTAACTTCCTGCCACGGGTGAGGCTCTCGCTGGCCTCCAAGAGGGGTCAGTATCCTGCTTGTCCTGTCCTGGCCTGGGATCCTGGCCCAGGAGATGACCGACAATAATAGCCACAGGATTAACATAGTAGGCATTGTCTTTCTCTGACTATAGGGTGGGTATTATGTGTTCATCAACTGTCCTAAAAATACCCAGTAAACAGGTGCAACTTCTATGGCACCAGCCCCCTGGACTCTGGAGACAGAGGGTAAGGCAGGGGAGAAGGTGAGTGAGTCTGAGTTCCAGGCATGGGATGAGGGGAGCCATTTGGAACCCAGGAAACCTGGATTCCTGGAAACCCACTTGGAGAGGGGTGCAGAGCATCTGCGGACCCTCAGACTACCATATGCTGGAAGGGTGGGTCCTGCTGCTCCTCCACCTCAGCTCAGTCCCAGGAACGCTCATTGGATTCTGCCTGCCGCGCTGTTTACGTCACCTCTTACATCACCCCCAAGCCCAGGCATCCTCCTCGGGCACGTGTACCAGAGCCACACAAGAGCCCCCAAATCCAGTCTTTAGCCCTCTTAGGCTTTTGGAGCATGGGCTCCAGAAAAGTGATCTCTACATTTCCCTGTGAGAGATGTAGGTCAGCGAGACAGTTCCCCTCCCCCCACCCCTGCTCATCCCCCCCCCCCCCCCCAGGCCTCCTGGCACCCTGCCCCCCACCAGAGCCCCTGGCTCTGCTATAGTCTCCTCGCTGCTCAGTGCCTCATCTGGTCTGGCCACTCATTCTCTCCCTTCTTCGGCTTGCATCCCCCTAGGTGGGTGCTGGTTTTACTCAGCTGGTCACCTCTGTGTGCACAGGATCTGGGTGCACTCCTGAGCCTGTACGTGCGTGTCTTCAGCGTGTGCCTGATGTGTGTGCTGCGGCGTGTGTCTGCTCTGTGAGGGGTGTGTGTGTGGTGGGAGGGGGTGGGAGGAGGGGCAGTGTGTCTGTTCTATTTTTACTGGCCAGTTGCTGTCGCTCATAGTTTTCATAGCCTCCCCTCTGCTCTGCCCCTCACAGTCTGCGGTCCACAGCGAGACACGGGCCAGCCCAGCTCACAGAGACCGAACGAGGTAAGTGTCTGCAGCCCTGAACTTTGGATCGAGGTCGAGCCCAGAGAGAAAAACTGGGGCTTGAGTTTCAGGACACACCCAGGGCCTGGGGATGGAGGGAGACATGTCTTGCTTGTGCAACTGGGTTGGCTGGTGGAACGGCCCCCAAATGCTCCCGCAGGGTTTCATCCTGTGCAATGACATCTCTCCTGTAAAACTGTGATTGGAGGTAAAATCCCCCCTGCCCATTTTAAGGCTAGAGCCAAGAGCAGAATTTCCCACAAGGTTGCTCAAGGGGCCCCAGGGCAGAGCCTAGCAGATTCTGTTTCACACCAGGCTGTCCAGCGGGCCCCAGGAGGGAGAGGGCACCGAGGGGAAGGGGGTGGCATTGGGAATCAGGGAACGGGGGTGGCAGAGCTGCGTTTGGAGGTTTAGGAGGAGCCTGGTGAGCAATACAAGTAGGCAATGCCTGCAGCAGAAAAGAAAGAAGGTACTCTGGTGTGTGGAGCTCTGGGGGAGCCTGGAACACGGGACCCCAGCCTCTGCTGCCTGAGGAAACCATCTTGTCTCTTTGTTCTTTGTCTTTGAGGGACGTGCTCAGTTCCCTTTGCCCACCTGTCTGTAGAGTAGGGCAAGAAGAGGTGAGGGCAGACTGCCAACACTGCTTGGCGAGGGCCCCACTCCTGTCCACTGCTCCTGGCTCTGAGGAGTAGAAGTAGTTGGGGTAGGGGGGCTCCAGGGGGGAAGGCCAATGGCGACAGCATTTGGGGTTAGGGCATGAAAGCATGAACGCATAACAGAGGGCTCCTTCTATTGGGGTCCGTGGCTGGGGGTGGGGTGAGGGCTAAAGGCAGCACCAGCCACCAGGTTTGGGAGACTGTCCCACAGCCGTCCTGAGATTAGGCTTTCCTGTTAAGAGCTCAAGATGGGGATGTGGGAGTAACGATGCTTGCTAATAGTCAAAGAGGACTGGGGTGCCCTTGAACTGGGGTCCAAGGTCAGGGAATGGGGAGCAGAGGGAAGCACATGAGCCTAACCAGAAACTTGTGTCCCTGATGATCAGGCGTGCAAAGGGATCGGTCCCATCCCTAAAGACACACACACACAATCACTTATACACTTACACTTACACAGACGCACACAGACTCAGCCTCATAGTCTAGTTGATATTCCTGTCCCACCCCACGGGGCCTCAGGGAAAGGGAAGCCCAGCTCCGAGTCAACCCCTGGCCATCTTTTGCTCCCTCCCTCCCTCCAGCGGTGGATTTTCTAATTATCTCCTTGCTTGCTACTTGTGGGGGTGAGGGAATGCTGGCTCTCCAGCCTCACATTTGCTGCTGCTATCTGCATCCTGACTCTGCTTATCAGGTTTCTGCTTGTCTCCCGTAGGACCTGTCAAGGGGTCCCGTCTGGTGGGTATCAGAGCACAGGCTGGGGACCCCTTGGCCTGGCATTTGTCAATAGGGCAAGCTGGGCGGGGGAGGGGGCAGACCCTGGAGCTTGGCAGGGGGCCCAGACTGGCCTGGGCAAGTAAGGTCCCATGCTGGTGACAGTGGGGCTGTCTGAGGGAGGTGTGAACATGGCCAAATGCCCACCAAGGGTGAGCCACATCCCTACTCAGCTGAGACCTGGTGCCCTCTGCAGACTGGCATTATGGGAGGCAATGATGATGGATAGACAGACCTGGAGGTGTTTCTTTACCAGCTAGTGTTTCTTTTTGGACTTCCTCGGGAGTCTTCAGAGGAGAAGAGGAGCCCTCAGAATAAACAGCTGGTGATAAAATCTAATTTCAGCCAAATATCTCTGGAATTTATGGATTGGCTCCTACCTCTCCCTCTGTGCCCCAGGGTGACAGCTGAGACTCTGGGGTCACACTCCCTTTCCCCCTCCTCCACCTTAGGCCTCACCCTCCCCAGGCAGCAGGGGCAGAGGTGGGGGGCCCAGAGGGCTTTCTGACAGGGTGGGGAGTTTCAGGACAGGTGGCCAAGTCCCACTCGTGGGGTGGGGGAGGAGGCTTCGTGGGCACAAAGGGAAAGGAGAGGATTAAGGCAGAGGCAGAAGGTGGCTCTGGAATAAAGTTACTAGTAGCTACTTTCCAAGTGTCCTTTAGATTTTGCCCTGCCCCCTACCAAACCACGTTCTTGGACCAGATTCGAACTCCCGATCCTGCGCTCCATGGCCCCCGATGCACACACGCCGGTTTCCTCCTCACTTCACAACCCAGCTCGGGATTCCTGTCCTGCCTTGCACACCTGCTCCCATCCGAGTTGCCCTTCTTTCCCCGATGTTTTGCACAATCCCCACCCTCTACTGGAATGCTCTTTGTCCAGGCCCAGGCAAGATGGTGAGTCAAGTCTGGCTTTGGAGTATCCCCCTCGTGTAGCCTTGAGGACCCCCTTCTTGGCCTGGGTCCCCCAACTGTTGGGACTGAAGGGAGCCCCAGGATAACCCAGTCAAGGAGCTTCAAACTGTGCTGCACAGTCAGAGGTCCTCAAGAAGGCCTTGGGGCTCCTATGTAACCCGCTTCAACCTGGGCCATTTACTCTTATTAACATTTGTGTTACTTCCAAGTAAAATTTGGTTTGAACGAAGGCTTTAAAGGCTTTTTTAAGTGGACAATTTATCTAACCTCGATTTTTGCAGAGGGGAAAACTGGCCTGGAGAGGGTCAGGATAAAGAACAGAGTAGAACACAGGATCTGCCCTGCCTCCTGGCTTGACCCCCTCCAGGGCCCCCTCGCCGCCCTACCCCAGCGGTGCAGGTTGCACTGCCCTCTATGGGAGTAGCATGCCCGGGCCCAATTACATTGCACAGTGTCAACAGCGCCCTCTGGAGTTGTGCTCTATGGCAGCTACCTGTATTCCGTCTTTACTCGGTGCCACTCATCTTTCAGACTCTTCCCCTCTCTGAGAACTTCATGCCCACGCTCATCCACAGGACAGACTCTCAACTCAGCACGTTGTTTAGGGCCCCGTGACCTCACTCTTCAAACAGAGTTCCATGGATTCCATTCTGTTCCCCACAGGGGTTGGTAAACTTTTTCTGGAAAGGGCTTGATAATCAGTATGTTAGGCTCTGCAGGTCACAAAACTTTCTGTTGCATATTCTTTATTTTCCAACCCTTTAAGCAAAAAGAGTTTGGGGGCCAGATTTGGCCTGTGGACTGTAATTTGCCGATCCCCGCCCTACATGCCCGGCCAACAGAGCCACTTTGGGTTCTGATATTGCTTCTTTGCTCTTCTAAGACTTCTCTCTCTTGTGAGTGAATGAGTAAGTGGACGAGTGAATGAATGAATGAATGAATGAATGAATGAAATAAAGAATAAATGGACAAGTATTTATCCTATTCTGACCTGTTGGAATCCATTATGTCTGATTTCTTCTTCCTGTTGTCGGACACTCCCAGGCTGGGCTGCTGACACAGCCCCAAGGCTCAGCTGGGTTGGGAGGCAGGAGTCGTAACTTTCCCACACTGATGATTGCTTTGTGCCCATAGGTGCTGCCCCCCCACCGCCACCACCATGCCTGAAGTGTAAGTAGTCCCGCCCCCACTGAGACTCCGGGAAAGCAAGGCCCATTGCTACAGATTTCAGCCCCATAGTTGAGGCGCCATCTGTCCAACCCCTGAAGCAGTTCCCCAGGAGATCAGATTCTAAAGCAGAACCAGTCCTGAGTGCCTGGGTCCCCAGTATTACTGTGCATCGTCCTAGCCTTTGAGCAGAACTCATGCTCCAGGTTGCTTAGGGGAGAGCTTTGAGGCCTGTTTCAGAGTTTGTCCCTGCACCGATCAGATGAATTGCATGTGCCAGGCCATGATTTGACATTGGCCCAACAGATGAACAAAGCATTGGAAATTTGCCCACAGGGCCAGAGATAGAAGCTTTCACTTTGCTGGAACCCTGTGTTGAGGCTTCCCTGAAATTCCACCCCTCCTCCCTGGCTTACAATGACTAGTATCTCCCCGTGAGAACCTCCAGTAGCCCAGGGAGCCATTGGATTTTTATTCCGTTCTGCTGGTCCCCTTGCCTGATGCCTGATTTCCTTCCGGTGTATGATTGGCACCACACCGCCCCTGTCCAAGCTTGTCTACATGGCTCTGCTGTTGCATATGTAATATGAATGGTTCACGCTCTGTCTTCTGTTCTCTCCTGTCCTTCCTGTGGTGGATGCCTGAAGCGAGGTAAGTGAGATTTGGGGTATCTTTATTTTGGTTAGGTCTTGAGACTGGTAAAGGTGGCATAAGCAGTGTGTGTGGCAGGGGGCGGTGGGGGGGCGGGTGGCCAGTGGCTAAGAAAGTCCCCGGAGAATAGAAATCTTGGCTGAAGATTCCGGGCAGGGGCTTCTTTGGGCCCAGGGTGGTGCCCCAGTGCACAATCTCCCTGGAAGGTCGTCCTGGGGCTAGCTAGGTCCACAGCACAGCTGGGGGTGATTCTGCACCCATGCCTTGCTGTGCACCCTCGCTGAGCACGGAGCAAGTTCTTCCTCACTTGTTCTGCTCACTTGTCCAGCCCTGGGGAACCATCTTGTTTTTTGCAGAGCTGGTCCTATGCAAAGCCATATTTGAAGAGTAACAAGGCATCATCATTGGGCTATTCTACCCCTGCCCAGTGACCAAACATTGAGGGAGGAGCACAGAGATGTCCTTCCACTCCCCTCAGGTCTTAGGTAACTCTGAAACAATCCAGATTTATCAGGCTGCTGAGAACACAGCCTGTGTATTCAGCCCTGGGTTAGGAACTTCAGGGATAGGGCTGTGAACTCTGAACTGGCAAGGGTGGGAATTAGTAGCACCGATGCAGGGGGCATTTGGCACAGAGATTCTCAATGAGATTCTCAGTACACCATTTTTCAATCGCCATACGAATTTCTTTTTTTCTTTTTAATGTTTATTTATTTATTTTGAGAGAGAGAGAGCAAGAGCAGGGGAAGGGCAGAGAGAGAGGGAGAGAGAGAGAATCCCAAGCAGGCTCTGTGTTGTGAGGGCAGAGCCTGATACGGGGTTCCATCTCCTGAACAGCAAGAGCATGACCTGAGCTGTAATCAAGCATCAGACGCTTAACTGACTGAGCCACCCCGGCGCCCCACCATATGAATGTCTAAGTTTTGCTGAGGCTCATAGTAAAGTGAGTCACCACTGATTGATGATGCAACGAGGTGTCCCATAAGCTCACCAAACAGCGGGGGAACCACATTGCAACAAAACCTTTCTATGAGTACATTACAGTGTGTAAACCGTGAGTGGTAATGATTATAGCCACGGGCCGTTTCTCCCACGAGCACACCAATCTGAGACGCAGTCCCAACCTCGCTTGAGAAGGTGAAGGGGCAAACAGAACTGCTCTCGACAGTTGGATTAGAAGTCACACATTCCACGCACAAAATGTAAGGTCATTTTTCTCCCATTTTCTCCCGCAAATCCTGCTCACTTCTACTTTACACACTAGCCTAACAAACCAGAGCTACGCTCTCCCGGCCCGCAGCGCGGTATAGTGTACGCTGCTCGCTGGTAACAATGAGAATCGACAACCTGTGGTCAAGAAGAGATACAAATGCTCAGAAGGCCTCAAGCCTCATCAGTTAGGAACTGCACAGCCCGCCTCAGCTTCGCCTCCCCTGAGGGGAACGCGCCGTAGAGCTAAGACTTGTGAGAACATGTCCAGTTGGCAGGAATATATCAAGGATTTTTTTAATAAGAAAATAAGGTTTAAAAAAAAAAATTTGTTTAATGTTTATTTTTGAGACAGAGAGACAGAGCATGAACGGGGGAGGGGCAGGGGGAGACGGAGACACAGAATCCGAAGCAGGCTCCAGGCTCTGAGCTGTCAGCCCAGAGCCTGGCGTGGGGCTCGAATTCATGGACTGTGAGATCATGACTTGAGCCAAAGTCGGATGCTTAACCGACTGAGCCACCCGGGCGCCCCAAGAAAACGAGGTTTTTATACCTGAGGAAGATGAATACGGCTGATGTTGACATTTAAAAAGCTGTGATGGCTAAAAAGATATACTTCTTCACGTATGAAATTCACAGCTTGTTCCTCTGACGTAACAGATCATCAAGGTGTTGGTACATTACTATGTAGAGCACTAACAGGTGCCTCTCTTTCACGCCTTCCAAAGGATTTGCACGTCCACGATGTCATTCTGTCTGTAATAACTCTGTGGACTGAGGAAGGTGGGTCTCAGCATCCTTATTTACAGACGAGGAAGGAGGTGTCCACAGAGGTCATGTGACCCACGTAGGCTCCCACCAGCGTTAGAACCAGGATTGAAAGTGGGGGCTTCAGCCTCTAAGTCAAGGTAGCTGACTACAGCATTCTCTGAATTTGAGGGGCTCAGTCACAGAGGTGAGGGACCTGTTAAGGGACCCTATGGCGAGGATTCCGGGTAGTGATGGTGAACCTGGCTGGCACGCACGCATCCTAGCCTAGACCACATTTCCGGTTTTGCAGCCTCTACCTCACCACCTGTCTCTCCCCTTCTCACCCTCAGAGAAAGCCCAAGATCACTGCCTCCCGCAAACTGCTGCTGAAGGTGAGGCTTTGTGCTGGCTCTGGGGGACATCCAGTGGGAGACGGAGGAGGGCATGTGGTGCAGACTCTGTGGGGGTGTGGAGGGTTGTCAGGGGGTGAAGAGGAAGGAGACCAAAGTGAGGGTGATGAGGGGGCAGAGGGGACTCAGCCATTGCCTGAGACTGGTGGTCAGTGAGTGGGAACCTGAATCTATGGAGTCCTGGCACCTGCCCAGATTCCTGAGAGGAGGCAGTGACCAGCTTCAGGGTGGCAATCCCCTGGTGGCAGGCAGAGGGCTTTGCTTTATTTTGGCAAGAGTTTCTCTCTTTGGAGCTCTGTGGCCCAGAACAGACCAGAAGTGGGTAAGAGGGAGACTGAGGGAAAAACAAGTTCCGGGGTCCAAGAAATGCTGCGTGCGGTCTCTCAGTGCTTGCTCTCACGTGGTCCTGCCTGCAGCCAGCCCACACACCTGCACACCCAGTGGGACTATCTTGTTCGTACTCTCCCAGGGCTGCCTGGGCTGCACCCTGACCAGTATGAGAACATGTTGCTTGTAATGTCACAGGCAAGAGCAGAGCCTTCCCCTCTGGCCCTGATGCTGGGGGCGGGGGGGGGGGGGGGCGGAGGGAGAGGATGTGGGGAATACGAGGGCCCCAGGCCCCGGGGTCAGGAGGCTCTGTCCCATCTAGAGCCTGATGCTGGCCAAGGCCAAGGAGTGCTGGGAGCAGGAGCACGAGGAGCGGGAGGCTGAGAAGGCGCGCTACCTGGCCGAGCGCATCCCCACGCTGCAGACCCGTGGCTTGTCCCTCAGTGCTCTGCAGGTGAGTCTGCACGGCTGACCCCAGGGCCCAGCTGGCAGGAGCCTGAGCTAACACTGGCACCAAGCTTGGTTCATTTACAAGTGGCTCTTCCCTTACAAGGTCTCATGTCATCTCATAGACCCCTGGGAGGTGGTGCTGATAGATCCCATGTCACAAGTGCAGGAAGGGAGACTCGGAGCAGGGAGGAGCAGCTTTTTGGGTGGGGCCAGGCCAGGGCTGGGGCCCCACATCAGACCAGTGCAAGGGCCTGGAAGGTGTGCAGTGGGGTGGGAGTGGGGGGGATCTTGGGAGGCCCCATTTCTCCCCTTCTCCTGCAAATAAGTTTTTAATGTTTGTAAAACACTGATACCTGTTTACATGCCAGTGGCTGCAGAGAAAAGAGACTGGAAGGAAATATACCAAAATGTCACCATCTTCTACTGGTGACATCAGTCGTTATTTTTTTAAATTTTTTAAATGTTTATTTATTTTTGAGAGGGGGGAGAGAGAGAGAGAAAGAGCGAGCAGGGGAAGGGCAGAGACAGAGAGAGAGACACAGAATCTGAAGCAGGCCCCAGGCTCTGACCTGTCAGTGCAGAGTCCAACACAGGGCTCGAACCCACAAACCACAAGATCATGACCTGGGCCGAAATCAGACATTTAATCGACTGAGCCACCCAGGCACCCCACTCGTTATTTTTATTATGTTCTTTTTGTTTAACACATAGTTTTCAAATTTTCCACAATTAACTGATTTTTATAAGAAAACGTTTTAAAGAAAACAGTTATACTCAGAAAGGAAAACAAAGGGCTTACACACTGAGCTATCAGAAGCCATGAACCTCAGAGAAAAGGGGATGGTCAGGTCCTTTCCAGAATGTAAATCTTGCAAAGGTGCTGGGCATGGAGGCAGAAAAGAAAAGCTGGGGTCCCCAAAGCTCCTGTCCCCTCTTTTCTGTTTGTGCTTGATTAACCTTTCTTCCTCCAGGACCTCTGCCGGGACCTGCACGCCAAGGTGGAGGTGGTGGATGAGGAGAGATATGACATTGAGGCCAAATGCCTCCACAACACCAGGGAGGTGAGCCTGTAGGAGGAGAGGGCAGGGTGGGTGCGTGGTGGGGCGATGTCCAATGTCCGGGGCAGGTCGGGGGGCAATGATGCTGCAGCCGTGGACTAGGTAGGTCCCCCTTCTCCTGCAGGGTCTGGGAAGTGGCCACTTGGGAAGCTCTGGTCTAGGGAAGCCCCTAGGACTGGAGATGGGCAGAGAGGATAATCACACAGATGAAAAGCACAAACTTCCTCCCAACCGGCCACACGGGCTCCTCAGCCTAAGAGGAGCTGCCCTCTTTGTTCACCCACACAAACAATCATATGCTTGTTAATAACATCTTCCCTTTGTGAATGGCTTTCATGTGCATTGCACCCTTTGATCCTCCCTACGCCCCCCCCGTGGATGAAGTAGGTGCTATTATCTGCACGTTACAAAGAGGGACACTGAGGTTCAGAGAGGCTGAGAAATTTGGTCCAGGTCACACAGTGGTGATTGTGGGACCAGGTCTGGTCGCTGCCCCCCTGCCCCCACGCCCACCCACTGCAGGGCCCTGTGCTCCCTCGGTGTGGGGCGTGGGAGCGTTAGCTCAGTCCAGACCCTGCTCCAGTGTGATGGGGCAGAACTCAGAAGGGCAGGACTCCTGATGCTGTAGTGAGCTGCTCCTGGGTGCTTGTTCAAACAGGGAGGAGGGGACGTAGTGGGTTGGGACACCACTTTGTTTCTTCCTACTTCTCCCATCAGGAATGATGGTTTGTGGCATCACTAATCTTTCCAGAATTCCCTCTAGAGAGCACCCTGGAGTGGAGTTCATCCGCCCCACTGGACCAAGGCTGTGCCCTCAATGAACTGCTTTGAAGGCTCACTGGGAGGGGCTACTTAGAAGCAGAAATGGGGCCACAGGAATAGGAGGCAGCAGCCGCCCCCCCCCCCAAATAGGGCTTCCAAACCAGACTTGTGCTGAGTTTGGTGGGACTGCCCTATCTATTCACCCTACCCTGACAGAGAGGGCTAATGCGCTTTATCTGTCCATTTACTCTTTCATTCATTCGTCAACAAACACATTGTGGCTGTTTGCAAAGTGATGAGTGGGTCTGAGTGTCCCAGAGGGTCTGGCCTGGAAGCTGGAGAATTTGGGGGGTGGTTTTGGCTGGAACTGTCGAAGTCTGAGGTCCTCAGGAAGGGTGCCCTGGGGGTGCACGCAGTCTCTCCAGTGAACCCTCGCTTCTTCTCACCTGCAGATTAAGGACCTGAAGCTGAAGGTACTGGACCTCCGTGGGAAATTCAAGCGTCCACCACTGCGTCGGGTCCGGGTCTCAGCTGATGCCATGCTCCGGGCCCTACTGGGCTCCAAGCACAAGGTGTCTATGGATCTGCGGGCCAACCTGAAGTCAGTGAAGAAGGAAGACACAGAGAAGGTGAGGAGCCCTCTTCTCAGAACCTTTCACTCCCTGTCCCATCGGCCTTTACCAGTCACTCCATCACATAGACTCAGGCAGGAGCTCCTGTTGGAGGCCAGGCAGCCTGTTAGAACATTCTAGAACCCTCTGGGAGACCAGTGATGAAGTCTTATTCTGTTTTGGAAGAAAGAAGACTTGCTCCCTTCCCTCAGGCTGCTCTCAATCTGAGGAGGAAACTGGGACATGAAGAAAGCCAGACCAAGCAATAAAGTAAAGACTCTACCCAGTGTGAAGAGAATGTGGAGTTAGGATGACAAGGGAGACAGTGACCTCTGTCGCTACTGGGGAAAAAGACAGCAGATCATTGTGGTCATAGGACCCATGAGCACAGAAATTAGAAAACTGAGTTCAATCACTCATTCAGGAACAAATCACTCAAAGCTGATTGAGCTCAATATATGTGCCCAGAATCGATGGGCTCTAGAAGGAACATGGATGAAAGGCATGGTCTCTGGCCCTAGAAGCTTCATAAAGAGAAGAGATGGCCAGGCAATATGCTGATAAAATGGGACATGAGCCAATTTATGAGGAGGTAGGTTAGAAGGGGTGGCCTTGAGCTGCCTCGAGCACCAGACCAGGAACTTGGTGTAGGTCTGGAGGCAATGTTGGGCTGTGAGTTCACTGGGGTGGGAACTAGCCCCGATCATCCAGAACTTCCGGCTGACACAGCCTCCTCCTTCCTGTGGAGCTTGATATGTGTCTATCTCTGAATGTGTCCTTGGACCTCACCAGCTGGGTAGGGCTGTCAGCATTTCCTCTTCTTGAAGAGACTGACTTTCTTTCCTTCTTCTTTTTTTTTAATGTTTAAATGTGTTTATTTATTTTGGGAGAGAGAGAGAACATGCATGCACATGTGTGAGCAGGGGAGGGGCAGAGAGAGAGGGAGAGAATCCCAAGCAGGCTCCACACTGGGGCTCCCACATGGGGCTCGATCCCATGAACTGTGACATGACCTGAGCCGAAATCAAGACTCAGGCGCTTAACCAACTGAGTTACCCAGGGGCCCCGAGGAGTCTGACTTTCTTTCCTTTTCTTTTTTTTTTTTTAAATGTTTATTTATTTTTGAGAGAGACAGAGACAGAGAGCAATCAGGGCGGGGCCAGAGAGAGAGGGAGACATAGAATCCAAAACAGGCTCCAGCTGTTGGCACAGAGCCCGACGCGGGGCTCGAACTCACAGACTGCGAGAACATGACCTGAGCTGAAGTCAGACACTTAACCCACTGAGCCAGCCAGGCGCCCCTGGAGTCTGACTTTCTAGCACCTAGTTTCTTTTACGTCTGGAGGGCCTGGCTGCCCTCTGGCCTACTAAGTCTCTGATGTATGTGTGGCCTGCCCACAGGAGAGGCCCGTGGAGGTGGGCGACTGGAGGAAGAACGTGGAAGCCATGTCTGGGATGGAAGGCCGGAAGAAGATGTTTGATGCCGCCAAGTCTCCCACCTCACAGTAGAGGTACCTAGAGACCAGCTCCCTTCTTCTTGGGCCCACCAGAATCTAACAGATAACAGGGGCTCCAGAACGATGGCTGGTGGGTTGGGCCCAGTGTGGTGCATCGAGGAGAGTCAGCTCTGCTCAACTCAGCCCTGGCTCTAGCAACCTAAGGCCTTGGGCACATCATTTCTGCTTTGGGGCGTTGTTTGTTACCCTCATCTATAAAACTGGAGGCTGTAGCCGATCAGTATTCTCCAAGCGTGGTCCTCAGACCAGTGGTATCAGTACCACCTGCTAATGATCTGGCCCCACCCCTGAGCCATTGAATCAGCAACTCTGGGGTGGGCCAGCCCTGTAGGTATTCTCCTGCAAGACCTTGAGAGCCACTGGGTGAGACGATCCCTGGGGGCCCCCAGCTCTGACTTGCTGAACATCTAAGCTTTTTAAAATACCTCCTGGCAAAGTACCCCAAATCACAGTCTCTGGTTCCAGGGGGGTTCTATTCAGAGAAGACGAGCCCCCCCCCCACCCCTTCTCTGAGGAAGTTGCTGGAGAAAGCAGCAAAGTTAGGCCTCATAAAATCCCCATGCGAGTGCCAAGGGGATGTGCAGTAGGGCAGAGGTCTGCTAAATAGCCCTGGCAGGGCAGGCTTTCCAGAGCTCTGAGCTCCCTGAGGAAGTGATGGGCAAGGGTTAGTAGATACAGGAGAAGGGCATGTCAGAAGGCTGATGTGCAAGTAAGAGCCCAGAAGCGGAAATTAACCAGTGGTGGAGGAGGAGCCACAGTGGGGAGGAGCAGTGATTGGGCTTCAGAAAGGAGAGGGGAGGGAGCTTGGGCCCTGGGCTGCCAAGCTGAGGCTTCATAGGCGCCCCTCTGGATGGTGGTCCAGCCCCGGGTGTGCTAGGGGTGAGAAGTTCCAGAACTGTATCTCCTGCGGGTAAATCTGTAAAATGGCTTCTGCCTCTTTGTCCCTACAGGCCGGCTTGCTGCACTGTGCTCTGAGCTTCCGCTTCTCCCTCCTACCTCCAGCCTGCCTCACCCGCCTCTCTGCATCCCACCCTGCATTTCGGAACATCCCATCCTGCTCCCACCTCTCCCCTCCAGCCTGAGTGCCCTCCTCTGGAAGTGGGATTAAACAGACACCCAAGAGGACAAACACACCAGTGTCTGAAGAGTTCACCCTAGCAGGGTATAGACCCTGGCCAGCCGTGGTACAGCCAAGCTGAGGAGGAAGAGGTGTGAGAGCATCTTCCCTCTGGCCCCGTGCTGCATCCCACCACTGCTTCTATGACATGTAGGGTGCCCCCAGGCATCACAGCTTCTCCATTAAAAACCAGGGTTCTGGTCATTTCTGTAGCTCTGGCTGTGAGTGCTCAGAAGAAAAGGAAAGACAGGGAGTCTGAAGAGATGGCTGTTCTGGGCTCGAGGCATGAGCTCAGGGTCCGAATGGAGGTCTAAGGAGTTGGCAGCTGCCTGCTAAGGTCCCTCTGGGACCCCTTCTGCTCAGCCCCAGTGACATCAAACAGCACCCCATCACCATCCAGGACACTCAGATTACCCAGGCCCTAGCCTCTGGAACAGCCCCAGCCCCACCTAATGACTCCAGCCAGCAGAATGGGCTTCTGCATTCAAAGCCCCTTGCCCTGCTTGATTTCACAGTTCCCTTTCTCTGAAAACCTGCATTATCTCTCCCTGGAAGCTGCTGGATATTCCTGAGTATTCTGGGCTGAGAGGTCAGGGTGCTTTCAGCCCCTTACCTGGTCCTACAGGCCTGGGCAAGAGTTACTCAGGGCCCTGGCCCAGGCAGGAGGGACAACTCGCAGTCCTAAGTCTGGCCACTAGGTGGCTCCTTCCCCATCGCCATCCCTGGGGCTGTCCTTTCCATCTGATCCCTGCTCCCTCCACCTTCATCCACTTTCCTCCCAGTTTCTCTTCCCACTCCTGGACTGGTCATATCCTCCATATCCACTTGCCTCAGGGTGGGCCGACCAGTGGTCTGCCCTCTAGGTGAGGTCCTTTCTCCATTCCACTGATATCTGGACCCGAAGCCCGATGAGGGGTGTGCGCCTGCTGGGGTGGAATCAGGGGAGGGGACAGCCTCCCCCGCTGCCCTCCCACATACCAAGGAGAGTGGCTCCTATGGAACAGAGACCAAAGTTCTGGGTAGAGCAGAGCCTGGCTTTTCAGGGTGGTGTCCTGGTGACTCCTGAATTAAGCCTACAAAGAAAGTGGCTGTCCCCGACCGGCGCCCTTTGACTTTTTGATCACTTCAGCCCTGGTCCCAGAGAGGCTGAGCTGTCTGAGGAGTCCCCCTTCCTCCCACCCTGTGAGTCCCTGTTCTGCCCTCTGCTCCCAGGGTATTATCTGCCACAAATGCCAGAAGCTGAGTACAAAGTGCAGCGCCAGCTACTTCCTGGGGCAGGCCCTCGGACCCAGATCTGCTCAGCCTGCCAGCCCCTTGAAGGACCAGCAGCTTGGGATGCGTTTAGGGAAGGCAACACTCTGCCTGGGGTTCTTGCGACAGCCAGCTCAGTAGGCAGAAAGGCAGATGTGTGCAAACAGCACAGCTCCTACCATACTCAGAAAGCCTTAGGCGTGGACACACCCAGTCTCTCTCATACGCACACACGAAGCTGGAGAACCTGATGGGGCCGGTCTGTACACAGAGGATGGGGTTGGGCTTCGTGCCCGGGCAGCCACAGAAACCCACCCTTCCCTGCCTCAGAGGGCTCCTCCCGGCTGGCCTGGGTCCAGAGCATGGTCTCCTTGCTTTGCCTCTTCTCAGCCCTTTGAGAGAGCCTGGCCCCAAGTTCCAAAGCCAAACATCAGTTCCACCAGTCGACTGTTAACCTGGGGCCCTGGCAGACTGGGGTCTCCACCCTGCCCTACAGAGGCAGGAGACCAGCCCCAAGTCTGACTCAAAACAAACACCTCGGTGCAGAGAGCCCTTGGGGCCAACTCAACACACCCAAGGTGGGTGCCCTCTGGGAAAGGGCCCCGGGCATCCAAAGGCTTTCCGGAGGTCATCATTTGGTTTTTCCTGCTTCCCTGCACGGCTAAACCTAATCCACCTCCCGTGAGGGTGGACCAAGGGCAAAGAGGCAAAACGCTTCCAGAGAGCCAAAACCACGGGAACTGAGTGGGTGAGGGAAGAGGCAGGCGCCATCACGGGGCTGCTTTGGGTGGGACAGCAACCTTGGGAGGGGGCTGCTCATTT
Organism: Leopardus geoffroyi; assembly: GCF_018350155.1. Lineage (NCBI taxonomy): Eukaryota > Metazoa > Chordata > Mammalia > Carnivora > Felidae > Leopardus > Leopardus geoffroyi. Next base: position 29,304,138 of record NC_059338.1, read on the forward strand.
CGTTGTAGCTGTGAACAGGGCCTGGGTGGGAGGCACGGTATCCGGAGAGCCACGATTCCGCCCCTTTCCCCACGGAGGGCCAGCACGACCCGGACCAGATACAGGGGGAGCTGAGCTGGGACCTGGGCCTCCCACTGAAAACAGATCCCACATGCAGCCCATTTACTAAGTGCCAGGCACCACACTGTACACAGCTTCACACTTGACCTTCACAACAGCTCTATGAGAAAGGTGCTATTCCTGGGGCATAGAGAGGCTAGAGTCTTCCCGTGGCCACACAGGTAGGAGCCAGGATTCAACCCAGGCAGTCTGTTAGAGCCCGTATGCTTAGTCACTATTTTAATAAGAATAAATATGATGTTCAATGCTTTATCAGAATTATATCATTACATTCTCCCAAAATGCTAACAAATAGATCCTCTTGTCTTGGATTGGTGGGTGAGGACGTGGAGGCCTGGAGAGGTGAAGTAATTCACCCCAAGTCACAGGGTTTGGTAGCTGCACACTGGCAATTGGAGCCTCGGTCAACCTGCCTTTGGGGTAGTGCTTCCTGGGGCCTGACTTACCACAAAGAGCCCAAGCAGCCACCTTCCGGAAGGGACACGGCGGGGGGGGGGGGGGGGGGCGGTCAGGGGCCCACCCTATGCACCTGAGGAATCCCAAAATCCCTACCAAAAGGGAAGGCATTCAAATGAGATACAAATGTCCCCCAACTGAGCCAAGGTGAGGTCTTCCTCCAACACTGGGGCCAGAACTGGGGACAGAGGGAGGGGCGATTTCTTGGGGGAGGCCTGTGGTTAAGCTGGGTAAATGTCTCCCCTGCAGCTCGAGATGGACCTGCTGTACCTCTCTCCTTGGTAGGAAGGGCCAGGGCAGGATGCCACCTGCGAACGCCCTTGCCTGCCCCAGAGTCCTCGGGAGGCCAGCGGCTGCCTCTCCCTCCCCACGAGCGCCCTATCTCCATGGGGGCAGGAGGCCAGGCCCCCTGTCTGTCTGTCTGGAGCCCACCTCCAGCAGGTTGATCAGGGCAGGCCCAACGTCCAGGGCTGCCGGGGCTAAAGTGCCCTGCTGAAAGAGGGAGCTGAGTTAAACATTAGCCCCAGAGGCCCCCCACGAAGTAAGTCAGACTCCCCGCAGGGATCTGGGCTGGGCAGCCAGGGGGGCGGTTCCGTTCCAGCTGGGTGACCAAACTACTGAAGGCTGGGACAGGTTGCTTGGACCAGTGCAGGCGGCAGCCTCCTCTCATGACTGTATCAGTGCTCTCTCCTCAAAACTCCCCAAAGTTTGCCAGCATGAGGCTCCTTCACTGGAGCTGAGGAACAAGGGTACTCTCTTACTCCCCAGACACACTCCTAAGCTGGCCAGTGGGTCCCTTTGGCTGAGCAGTGTGAGTCTCTATAACCCCCTGGCACCGGTACAGAGAACTACAGTCAACATCTGGAGGCCCAGAGAAGGAAAGTGATTTGTTCAAGGTCACAGACATAATTGGGGATGAAAACACAGGTCCTTGGACCCCCAGTCTACTGAGAAAACTGGATATGGGTGGAGGTTTGCTATCCCAGCCAGAGGCAGAGGCCTGGTGACCTGAGTGGGTGGCCCACCTCTGGCCTGGCTCAGCACCCGTCTGGCTCCAGTGCCAACAACTACCCCTGTCACCGGCCAGCACAGGCTGGGTGAGCCCGACCCTCTAGGTTTCGGAGAGAAGCATGGCCTCATCTGCGTGTTCCAAACTGGGAGCCCCTGGGGGAGGAGTGTGTGTGTGAACATTCCCAGCTGTTCATCTGAAGGTGAGCCAGGTATGTGTGCACACAGCATGCAGTGGCTTGCCTGTCACAGAGTGGGGTGGACGCCCGCGTGTCCCTTGTACTGGTGCTTTGCGGATGCAACTCTCCTCATGAGCTCTTTGTGACCCAAATTTCAACTGCCCCACTGTGCTGCTGAGGAAGCCAGGGCCCCTGGGGTGAAGTTTCCACAAAGCTAACTGTACTCAGTGACAAGGGCCTCTCCTTTGTTCCGGACGTATGCATGCCTTCGTCTTATTATTTTAGTATTAAAATATTCTTTACTTATGGAGCAGAGGATGGTGGGTGGTAATTGTCTTTTAATGTTCTTCCTTTGCAAAATAAAATGGTAGCAACACCATTTGGGGATTCGTATTTAAAAAGTATAATGAATTTGTAAAAACCCAAAGCCAGGGAACCACTGCTCTGTGTGTGTGTGTGTGTGTGTGTGTGTGTGTGTGTGTGAGATTACTTCACTTAATTTGTTTTCTGCCTTCCCGGAGAGTGGTCTGGCAGTTGTTTAGCGGGTATATATGAATGAGAATAAAACTGAAATGTCAGGGTGTGACTTACAAATCTGATGGTTTGGGGCCAGGGGATCCCCCTAAACCTCCACTCTGGCCTCTTTAGAGAAGGGGAAGCTGCCCTAGGAGCTTTGTCGATAGGGGTTGAGGGTGGGGATTCCAGACATCAGTTCTGGCAGGGGAGGAGAGAGATGACCCCTTCCCCCACTGCTGGCTGGGAAGTCTTGAGAACCCCTTGCCTTTGACCTGGGAATTCCCCATGTGACATGCCCTACCTTCGCGGATTCTCCCCAGAGGAAGTGACCGGCACATGCCTGCGGTTTTTAATGTCTGTACATTGAAGAGCTAAGAAATGAACACCCCTATGCCAACCACTCACGTAAAGACGGAGGGGACTGCAAATACTTTCAAAGGCCCTTCCTCTCCACAAAGGTAAACACAATCCTCAACTCTGTGTTTACTATTCTCTTGGTTCTCTTTACAGCGCTGCTCCGCATTTCAGAATTTCTACACAAGATATTGTTTACTTTTGCATTTGCGGGGGGTGGGGCGTGTAAACCCGACAGAAATGCATGCTTCTTGCTTTTTCCACTGCAAGGTGAGGGTTGTAAAATTCACTCCTGTGGGTACACTTAGCTGTAGCTCATCTCCAGTGCTGTGAAATGACCAAAATGCCATCGCTGACTCATCCGTGGTCCCGTTGATGACACTGAGGTGGTTTCCAGATTTTTGCTACTATAAACGGTGCTGCCTGGAATACTCACGAGCCTCTCTTCTGCAGCTCCTGCTCGAGAGTTTCTCTCCCCAGGTGTGCAATTGCTGGGTCGCCAAGAATGATATCTTCACTTTTGCTAGTCTGTACCACGTGCACCCTCACCAGCAACTGTGGTAGTTGCTGATGCTTGATATCCTGGTTTTGCCCCATCCTGGAGGCCAAGGGATACTTAGAGTCCCCTCACCTCCACCCCGATCTCAGCTTCTCCCCGACCCAGCTCCCAAAGTTACACTCGGCAGGGTTTTCAGACTATTTGGGTTTTCCTGTTCTTCTTCCCAAAGCAAGTTAGTGCAACTCTCCAATCCTTTACCAAGCACCTACTACACTAGGCATAGAGTTGAGGGGAAACTGAGGTGAAGAAGGCATTTGATCTCTTCTCAAGACACTCAGGTTGTCAGCACATGGGCACAGATATCTTGAACATTAACATGTCCCTCCCCCGCCTGTCCTCAGGGATCCCTCCATCCTCCCGCCTGCCCCACCAAAGAAAACAGGCGAAGCTGTCTTCTGAGCACCCACACTCCCGCAGCCAGCCATCTTTGGACAGCTCCCCCTGGCTTTCTCCAGGGACCTGAAATTCTAATGAGTAGAGGCCAGGGATGCTATTGACCATCTTATAATGCAGGGACAGTCCCCACCACAGAGAATTATCAGGTCCAAAATGTCAATAATGCGGAGGCTGAAAAACCCCTAGTGGTCTAAAGTCACCCTCCTCCCTAAGCCTCCTCCTCCCCCTGCGTCCCGGTCTCATCCATGGCACCTGCATTCACCCAGCCCCTCAGGCTAGGGAGGTGAGAGTTCTGGATTTCTCCTGGATTTCTCCTACTTCACCACCTGCCATCAGCCAACTCAGTCTTGACAATTCAACTTTCCAAGACTCTTGCTCTCCAACACCTCTCCTCGCCCTCTCCCTGGGTGCCCTTGCTCAAGCCCCTTTCATTTCTTTTGTGGACTGTAAAGATTGGCCTTCTCCTTCCAATCTGACCTCATGACCTTTCCCATTCAGAGGCCATGAACCCTTTTTCTTCAAGTTCCCCATATTCCACACGAAAAGATAACTCCTGAGCACCACACACTGGGACCTCACCAGCTGCCCCCCATCTTTCCCATCAGCCTCGGAAGGCATTCAAAGCTTCAGGCATATGAGTCGTCTCTCTGTTCCATAAGCACCTTCCATTTTTGCCCCTACGTCTTCCACTGTGTCTGGTAGTTGGATGCTCCACTGCCTTTTCTGGAAGTTGAGTTCCACTTAACTTTCAAGGCCCAACCAGATGTTCTTTCCTCTTTAGGACTTCCCAATCCCTCTATTAATCTCTCCTGATGACATAATTTCCATTTTTTATGAAGGTCTCTCTGGCAAGAGGCCTGGGTGTGCGGATGTTTGTGGAAATGTGTGTGTGTCCCCACTGCTAGAGTGAGAATGTCTGGAGGTCAGGAACTGAATCCTTATCATCTTTGTGTCACTGAAATCAAAGCCACTTGTTGATTGTAGTGGGTAGAATTACGTCTCCCCGCAAGATACGTTTAATTCCTATCCCCTGGTGCCTAAGAATGTGACCTTATTGGGAAATGGGGTCTTTGTGGATGTAATTAAGTTAACATGAGGTCATACTGCATGAGGTGGGCCCTCGTATAATGGCTGATGCCTTACTTAAGTTTTATTTAGTTATTTTGAGAGAGACAGAACTTGAGTGTGCACAGGGGAGGAGCAGAGAGAGAGGGAGAGAGAGAAAGAGAGAGAGAGAAAGAATCCCAAGCAGGTTCCACGTTCTGGGCTGAGCACTGAGTCCAATGCACAGCTCGATCCCCTGACCGGGGAGATCACGACCTGTGTCAAAATCAAGAGTCAGATGCTTAACCACTGGAGACACCCAGGCACCCCATGACTGGTGCCTTTATTAGAAGAGGGCACTGTGGACACAGACACCTAGACATAGGGAAAATTCCATGTGACCATAAAGGCAGAGTTTGGAACGACACAACTGTAAGCCAAGGAACTCCCAGGATGGCCAGCCACCGCCAGAAGCTAGGAAGAAGCAAGGAGTGCTTCTCCCCTCAGGGCCTGAGGAGGCAGTTTGTCTGCCAACAGCTTCATCTTGGACTTCTACCCTCCAGAACTGTGAGGAAATAAATTTCTGTTGTTCGAAGCCCCTGAATTTGTGGCACTTTGTCCCAAGCAGCTCGAGGAAACCACTATGCTGGCACAGCACCAAGCACAGTGCCTGGCACATAGAAAGTGCCTAGTAAAATATACAATACCCGCCCCCAAAGAACTCTCCGGACTTTAAGATGTACCTAATTCACTTTTCCTTACTTCTAGAGTCATCTGCGTACCGACCTTCCGTGTCTTTGGGTTTTTTTTTTTTTTTTTTTTTTTTTTACATCCATAGAGAGGGTTTTGGATTTTGGACTGACAGATACCTGACTGTCCCCTGGCTTCATGAAGTGTCCCTGGAAGGGCCAGGCATCAAATGACTAGGAGTATTTTTCTTCCTAAGTTGAGGACCACTGGCAAACCCTGGAAGGAAAGTTCCCTTCCCTAGGCCCCCAGGGAGACAGCAGGCTCCCTGGGAAGTGTCAGGCCCTGTATCGGAGTATCCAGGGACACAGCTTACGATCATCCCCTCTCTGTCTTTCCTTGGCAGAGCAAACGGCTCTGGGTCCTGCCTTGGCTTCTGTTCAGAACTCTCTGGGGCCTTGTCAACCTTAACGCTGCTCCCCAACACTCCGTGATGGACTCATTTGATCCCCGCAATCTGGAAGGAAGCAAAGTGTCATTATTTCCACGACATAGAAGTGATTTGGCCCAAGTCGCATGGCTCATAAATGGCAGAATGAGAGCTCAAAGCCAAGTCTCCAGGCTCCCAGTTCAGCACTCACTCCTTAAACTTCACTCCTTACCTCCTATGCCAGGAAGGAAGGCTCCCCGGAGGAGGGGGTGTTTGGGGGGAAGGAGATGCTTAGCTATGTCTGTGTTTCCAGGTTTCTGCTCAGCAGCTGGCTTGCTGGTCACTGTGAGATCTCAGAGCTGGAGGGCACCGTAGAGACAATCAGTCCTGGGTCAGCGCCAAAGGGAGGCCAGGCTGGGGAGCAAGGTCGGAGTGCTGGCAGTTGACTCTCCTCCATCTTCTTTTCCTGGCACCTGGGGCTGCTTCTCGTCCCTCTCAGACCAGGAACAGCTGCTGCTGACCTTGCAGTTCTGATCCATCAGGGGTGATAAGACTCTCGGTGCTCAGTGACTGGCCCTCTCTCTGCCCACCTGCTGCTGGTTCCTGGCTAGAAAGCACCGACACCCACCAGCCCAGATGGGCCCTTTAAGGGACCCACGGGGTGCTGGTGATGCCTGAGTTGCCTTCGAGTGGCTCCAAAATTCCAGTCCTGGTTATCCGGGTTCATTCCTTCCGGGGGGAAAAGCTGATCTTCCTCTGCCTTGTTCCACACCCTGCCCCTCCAGCCCAAAGTCCAGTATCAGCAAAGCAAGGACAGTACCTTTGACATCACTGTGTTTTCAGAGCTGTGGGCACTCAAATGTTTGCTGAATTGAATCTTCTGAAATCTCATTTTGTGGAGATGCTGGCTTTACAGGGGGCGCGTTTGGCAGTTTTGGATGCGGCATAGCGAAAGCACGACCCAGCTCATCTCGGGGGTGGGGGTGGGGGGGTGCTATTAGGGGCGGGGTGGGTGCCGAGGCTCCGGGAGGCACCCAGGGCTGCAGACCCGAGGTTACAGTACCTGCTCTAACTTTCCCACTCGGCTTCTGCTCGTAAGTTTCACGGGGCTAAGTCGGTTTACCGCCAGTGTGCTCGGCCTGACCCCGATCTTCGGGTCCCCTCCAGCCGCCCCACTCCCCGCCACCCCGGGCCCCGCGAGGCCCCTGCGAGAGAGGAGGCGGCCCAGCGCCGAGCTGGTCCGACTGGTTCTGAGCAGGAAGTCCCCCGCCCTCGCCGCGGGCGGCCGATCGACCCCGGGCCGGCCTGTGCGTCCGTGGGTCCGTCCGGCGGCCTGTCCGACAGCTGGCCGGCGCTGGCAGGCGCGCGGTCGGGCCGGCCGGGGCGGAGATCAATGCGGCTTTGTCGGGGCCGCCCACACTCCGAAGAGGCGGCTCGCGGCAGCGGGCCGGGCGGGCCGAGATAAGCGGCCATGTGACCCTACCTGGGCCGGGCGGCGGGGGAGGGGCGCGCAGGTGAGGCGGCGGCCGCCGGGCCCTGCACGCGCACAAGGCGGCCCGCGGGCTCAGCGGCATGGCTGTCAGCAGGAAGGACTGGTCCGCGCTGTCCAGGTGAGCGCCGCGGCGGGCCCCGGGGAGCCGCACCGGGGTCTCCTCCGCGCGCCGGCCCCTCACCCCCCACCTCTTCCCGCCCGGGAGGCGGGCTCTGAGCCTTGATCCTGCTGGCCCTGCTGCTCCGTAAGGGGGGACGGCCCCGGGGGCACACTGGGGAACTCTTAAGTGACAGGGCGGTGTTCTCGCTCCCCGACGGTTTCCTTTCCTCCTTTTGGGGACTGAGGCCGCACACGGGGTGCTTGGGGGAGGCTGGGCCCGACCCGGAGAGCCCCCTTCAAACACGACCCCCTGCGGGGACGCGTTGGGGGTTTGGGGAGGTGTTTAAGAGTTACCGCCGCCGCCGAGCCTCATTTCCAGACAAGCCTCCCTTGCTGCCACGTTTCTCTGGTAGAGACTGGGAGAGGGGGGCCCTGGGGAGGGGTCCCTCAGCCCCTCTTGCGGAGGAGGAGTGGGGGCACCACTTCCTCGGAGGGTCGGAAGTAGAAGGATCAGTGGATTGAGAGACCACGGCCAACAGACACCACCACCCCCCCACCCCCCCATGAAGCTCAGATTCTGAGTTTGGCATTTTCGGGTGGTGTCTGGGCTGGATCACCAAGGATAGTTGCTGTTCCCCTTTGTGCCTCGATCCTTATTTGTAGGCAAGTCCCTCAAAGGGTCAGGAAACTGGGTATTTAATCTCTGCCTGCTGGGCATCCTGTGACGGTTAGATAAGACTGGGGTGTTGGGGTTGGCCTGGAGGCAGCGCCCCTCACTGTGGCTGGTGACCCCCGGTGACTCCTCTCGGAGCTACCCTGCACCTCTGCTCAGAAGTGTCCACATGAGCACATTCACCTCCTTACCCCCAGCAGCATCTGTCACATACATCCATTTTGCCCTTGAGGAAACTGAGGCCCATGTAGTAGCTCTGAGCTGGATTCCTACTCCTTTGATCCCGTAGGCTTCAGCCAAGGAGAAATTGGCCTTTTTGACCCTCCCAAGTGGGCATTTGGATCCTGAGGCCAAGGCAGTCTCTGCAGGGGCAGACCAGCAGCCTCCCCAGGCTTTCCCCATTAAGGCTGCTTTCAGGCATTCTCTAGTGCTCTAGAATCTCCTTCCCCTCCCTCCAGAAGGGCCCCAGAGCTTCTCCAGCATCTCAGTCTCATCTCCCCAGGGCTGGGGGCCCACCTCATCAGACCCTCAAGACCTCACACTGCTCTGAAGCACAGTGGCCAGGTAACCCCCCAGGTGGAGGGGCCCAAGGGATCTAGAAAGGGGATAAAGTAAGCCCCGAGAATGGAAGGAACTCAGTGCCCTGGAAAACAGGAACCTAGGCTGCCAGGGAGGTTGGACACACCCCAGGGAAGGTCTGTGCTGAGGGTGGAGCTTGGGGGTCCAGACCTTGGACTCTGTGTGTGGGTCAGTGTACATGGGGGTTGATGTGGGAGTGTCTTTTCTCCTAGGTGTGGGCATATCTGTGCCTATGGATGTGTGCCTGTATGTGTACATGCAGGTGTATGTGTGGGCGAGCATGTTTATGGCCTGTGTGGTGTGGAGGCATCTGTGTGGGTAGTAGGTTCTTATGTGGCTGAGTTTGGGCCTTAGGAATCTGAGTCTGTTTGGTGTGAATGTTTATGGGAGACCTCAGTATAGGGCATTGGGTTAAAAATGCAAACCACACACAACTTCCTCAGGAGCTCACAGACGGGTGGGATGTATGTGATTTTGTGTCTGAGAGCATGCCTGGATCTGTATGGGGTGTGCATGTGTGGTGGGTGGGCAGCTGGGGCATGAGAACTTTACAAATGGGAGCAGGGTCTGGTCTTAGCTTGTCCACTGCTCAGATGGACTTGTGGCTGCTGGGGTAGGGCCGAGTTCCCACGGGATGTCCAGGGTCAGTGCCAGGCACGCCCTGGAGAACCAGTCCTGCCACAGGAGCCCCTGGCCGGCCCTCCTTGCTGGTCCCAGCCCTCACAGAGCCCCGTGGGCAGACACAGCTGCTGCCAACAGTCACCCTGATGAGGCACCTGGAACAGAGGACCGCTCCTTCCCTGCTCCCTTCGTGAACAACAAGCCTCAGCGGGCAGGAGGGAAAGGGCTGTGAGTCACTGTCAACCGAGTCTCCCAGGCTGGGGAGGACTATGGTGAGGGTGTGACCCGTGTGGCTCCAGCCAGGGCCCAGGCGGGGAGCTGAGGGCGGCCTGCAGCCTAGCCTTGGTGCGAAGTAGGAATTCAGATGCTCCAGCCCTGGGCTGGGGGCAGCGGTGAGCTGGCTGGCAGGGCGCCCTGGTTAGTGGCCTCCTCCTTTCCTCCCTTGGCTGGCTGGGTGACTGTAGAGGCTGGGCGGGACCTGTCTGCAGGGGGTGAGGGGTGGGTCTGAGAGTGCCTGGGACTGAGTAGCCAGCCGTTAATCATTTCCCTACCTGGGCCTTGAGCAGACCTCCCACCTCCCAGCACTGCCCTCCCCTGACACCTCTCCCTAGGCCATCAGGGCTAGAGGGGACTTCAGTGACCACCTGTGGTGACCCCTCATTGTGCAGAAGGGGAACCAGAGACCTGTCTCCCTTAGGGGTTGAAGACTGGCCCAAAGTCCTACAGCCAGTCAGAGCTGGGTCTCCCAGCTCCTCTTTCCTTCAGAGGTTTGCAAATCCTGCTCCTTGAGGTCCGGGGTTCTACAGATGCTTCTGGGGCAGACTCCCCCCCCCCCCCCTTCCTTTACTTTAACCAGAGCAGCTGAGCCTTGATCTGTTTTTCAAGCTTGTTTTGAGGTCCCCTGCAGGGCAGGGGAGAAGGGGTTTCTTCCTTAGATCTAACTTCTGTCTGGTCTGCAGCAGCTGATAGCGGTGTGAGTGCTGTATTGGGGAGGGTAGCAGCCCTACATGGAGGCAAAGACAGGGGTGTTGTCTCCGAATGAAGGCCAGGAGGCAGAGGAAAGGATTGTGGCGAAGGTGGGTGTGGTGGGGCAGCCTCCTGGGGCTGTGGCATCAGCTGGTGAGAGTGACTGGGACTCCTGGATGGTGGGACCCGGGTTCCATCCTGGGCCTGGCTCTGGTCAATGTGTTGGCCACCGGGCTTTCCCAAACCTCTGCTCTCCCATGACCTCTGGCCTGTCTTGGGGTGGGGAAGCGCACAAGGTCAGAGGCCCTCCCAGCCTCCCCTGCTCCTTCCTCTGAATATATACCCTGTTGGGCTCTTAAGAAGGTGGGGCCTCACTCTGGCTGAGGGACAGCCCTCCCAGGACATCCTTTACCAGCATTTGGTATTGTGGTTAAGGGTACGGGCTTGTGAGAGGCTGACCTAGGATGGAATCTTATTATTATTATTATTATTATTATTATTATTATTATTGTTATATTATTAGTTGTGGTATCTTGGGAAATTTACTAGCCCCAGTGACTTTCCATTTCCTCGTCTGTGAAATGGGGATAACACCACCTTTCCTCACAGGGCTGTTGTGAGGTTTAATGTCAATGTCATTTGTAAAATACTTAGAACAGTGCCTGGCATTATAGTAAGCACTTCTATGTTACTACCTTTACTTCTTGGTTCCTTCATTTATTGAGCTATTTACCATATTCCACAAATAGTTGTGTGCTGCTAAAGGTTCTAAGGCCCTTCGTTATCATTTATTTATTACGGGGGTTTCGACAACTATACCTGCTGAGGCCCCTCCTGGATACTGACACCTGCCCGTCCTTCCCCCCCCCCGTTCTATCCGTTTCCTCATCTGATAGCAAGTTATTGGCAATAGCATTTCTCCCCCGGGGTGGGGTGGTGGTGAAGGTGGTGAAGGTGAAGTGATTCATGTTTTGCCAGGGGTTGAAGGCAGCCCCATGATTCGTGAGCAGCAGGGGAGTGACCAAGCCACCTTGGGTGCACTGTGGGGTCATGGCCTAAAACTGGTGGACGTTCAAGGACACCTGGGCCCCACCTCCTGTAGTTCCAGCCCTGGAGACCCCTTAGGGTTAGGGCTGGCCTGGGGAGGGGTGGGTGAGTCATTTCTGAGGAGACCAGGCTCTGGCAGATCACACTCCATATATGGCCCCACTGGAGAATAAACAAATAAGCTGCTTCCCCCAGGGCTGAGAGGAGCGTGTGGGAACGGGGTTGCTCAGGACCAAGGAATCCTGGAGGCTCCGGCCCAGCCCAGCCCAGCTGGGTGTGGTCAGGGGAGAAGAGCTTCCGGCTTTGTGGGGCACTTTCCCGTGGATGGATCCTTCAGCTTTGGAGGACGAGAGCTGGTCCCAAAGTGTTCATAGGGGTAGGGAATAAGTCCCAAAAGGAGAGAGCTGAAAACATGGCCTCAGATGAGAGCCCGATGAAGTTGGCATTTCCACGTCTGATGGAGAAGGGCTGCAATCAAAGCCTTTATGGCCTTGACCTCAGAACTTAAACAAGATTCCCATAGGCCTTCACATGACCCCTGTAGGCTATGTGTATCTGAAGATTGATCATTCATTTACCACACACGAATTGATGATCTCTTGTGAACCAACTTCAGCTGAGGAATGGGAGGGCATCAGAGCCTGGCTCGTAAGAGATGGGCAGGTTGCCTTTGGGGGAGCTGAGGATTTGTCCCTGCTTTGTTCTCTTCCTTGTCAAGAGAGAGGCTTTCGGGGGCGCCTGGGTGGCGCAGTCGGTTAAGCGTCCGACTTCAGCCAGGTCACGATCTCGCGGTCCGTGAGTTCGAGCCCCGCGTCGGGCTCTGGGCTGATGGCTCAGAGCCTGGAGCCTGTTTCCGATTCTGTGTCTCCCTCTCTCTCTGCCCCTCCCCCGTTCATGCTCTGTCTCTCTCTGTCCCAAAAATAAAAAAAATAAACGTTGAAAAAAAAAAAAAAAAAAAAGAGAGAGGCTTTCGGTTCTCAGGGAGGAGGAGAGGCCTGCACATCTGAGAGTCGACGGTCACACTTGTTCATTCCACATTCACTGGCGCTTGTGTGCCAGGAGCCGTGGTGCATGCTGGAGATGAGAGGTACCCTGGCCTGTGGTCTCTCCTCTCCCTGCAGGACCACAGCCTCACACCTTCCTTCCTAACTTCTCATACCTTCTCCACTCCCCTTCATTTGCCTGGCTTTAAAAAGAAAACAAAACTTGATGTGTGTCTATTGTATATAAATTACACCTCAATTAAAAAACCACTCCTGGGGGGCACCTGGGGGGCTCAGTCGGTTGAGCATCCAACTTCAGCTCAAGTCATGATCTTGCTGTTCATGAGTTCAAGTCCCTCCTCGGCTCTGTGCCGACAGCTCAGAGCCTGGAGCCTGCTTTGGATTCTGTGTCTCCCGCTCTCTCTGCCCCTCCCCTGCCCTGTCCAAATAAATAAATAAGTAAGTAAGTAAATAAATAAATATCAATACATAAAATATTTAAAAAAATCATTTCTTAAGTGGTGCCTGAGTGGCTCAGTTGGTTGAGTGGCTGACTTTGGCTCAGGTCATGATCTTGCAGTTCGCGGGGTCAAGCCCTGCGTCTGTGTTGACAGCTTGGAGCCTGGAGCTGGCTTCGGATTCTGTGTCTCCCTCTTTCTCTGCCCCTCTCACGCTCTATCTCTCTCTCTCTCAAAAATAAATAAATGTAAAAAAAAAAAAAAAAAAAAGTCATTCCTTGAGTCCACATTCTGCTCTAGCACTGTCCCATTTTATTTGCTTTTCTCTGAGGAAAGTTTCTCCAAAGAGTCGCTGGCTCTCCCCGGTCCCTCGGTTTTGACTCCCATTCTTCCCTTGCTGGTTCAGCCTGGCTCCGGCCCAATCCGTCAAGCTGGCTTCCTGTGGACCAGACACTTCTGTTCTCTCTACTCTGTGCTGGTCTTCTTGTCCCCACCACCCCCTGCCCCTGTGGTCTTGGACAGGACCTCGTTCCTCCCTCCAGGTTCACACTCCGCCCTCCAGTCTCCTTGGTCTCCTTTTCTTCTCCTCACCCCGAACAAGCCGGAAATGGAATTTTCCTCCCCCCACCAGCTCCCTAAACTCCTTCCTCCCCTGATCTTTCCCATCGTACTAACAGCACCAGGAATTGCTCAGGCCAGAAATCTAGTTTTCCTTGTTTCTTCTTTTTTTCTCCTCTGCATCCACAATCCCCCTTTGGCTCTGTCTGCAAAGTGTGTTCCCAGTCCATCCCTTTTTCCTTCTCTCTGTCGCGACCAAGTTCACCACCGCCAGCATAGCTCTCACCTGGGCGATTGCAGGAGCCTCCTGATGGGCGCCCCTGTTTCCCTTCTCCCTCTGCCACCCTCAATTCTTTTTCCTTCAGCAGCCAGAGATAATAATAATAATAAATTCTGTCATGTCATTCCTCTATGTAAAACTATCCAGTGGCTCTCCAGCACACTTGAGTACAACCCACAATCTTTCCCTGGTCTATGAAGGCCTTTTCTCTGGCCTCTCCTCCCCGTCCAAGGTCCCTGCGGGCCACACTCTGGCTCTGGGTCTCCCTTCCTCCAAACAGCCAGCTGTCACACCCAGGGCTTGGCACTTGCTGTGCCCTCCTCCTGGGCCACCTTGCCTCCAGATCCGGCTCTTCTGGCTTCTTCTCAGAGGGCCCTCTCCTCCCAGTCATCGTCTCTCACTTACCCCTTACCTGGTTCTCCTGTCCTGTGTCCCTTGCTGACGTGGCTTTGTCCATGTGCTCATTTCCTTGCTCACTGACCGCACCCCGGCCCCCTGCTCTCTGTGCTCCGTGGCCGGAAGAACTCTGTCTATCTTCTTCTCTGCTGCATGCCGATCCCTGGAACTATGCCTGGCACGTCGTCAGTGCTCAAAAATTACTTGGTGAATGTTGGATCAGCACGATGTTGGACTTAGAAAACCAGATCGGAGCCATCGTGTGGCTCCTTCTCCTCATTTTAGTAAAGAAAACCGAGGAAGAGGAAAGAGGGGGATGTGCACCAGGGGAGGAGGAGTAGACTCAGCCTTCCAAGAGGCGGCCTTGAGGAATCTTTCCTTGGAGGCTCCATAGGTGCTTTTCATATGCGATTCTGTTTGCAAAATTTGTGGGTTTGCATGATTTTTTTTTCCCCCAAAAAACACGTCTGTTCCTTCAGTTGAGTCTTGGTTGCATGGCAATACTCTGCAAGAGGGGAAAAGGTCTAGAAGGTATAGGGCTGGGCAGAGGGATAGGCTGGGAGAGACACCTGATAGTGGCAAAAGGAAGGCCTTACAGTAACTCTGGGAGGGAAGAAGAAGGCCTTTTCCAGACTCTTCCTATCTGTAGGGCCCCAGATAGCACTGGGGGAATCATAGGAAGGCTCCAGAGAGGGCTTGCTCTGCTGACTCTCAGGGCATGCTACTCTCAGCCCAAACTTTCTCCCAGGGCTCTGGGTGAAGCACATCTTCTTGCTCCGCCAACCCCCCTACCTCTAACCTCTAGGCTTGCTCAGGCCCTCCTTTCTGCCTGGACTGCCAGATTCTCTCCAGCCCCCTGTCACCTCTATTAAAATCCTGTTCACCCCCCTAGGTCCAGCCCAGGTTCGTTCAGTCTTGTCTGTGAGCCTTTCTTGATAATCTTGGCCTACAGTAATCATTCTCTCCCCTGCAGAGCAATTTCTTTGCTTTGGTTGGGGGAGTTATTGGGGGACACACTTTTCTTTCTCACTCGATAGTAGGTACCTTTAGGGAAGGGACGTCGCCTTGTTCTGTGAACCCCCCCCCCCCCGTTGCTGACTTGCTGGCCCATTGCAGTTGCTTAGAGATGTATTTGCTCTTCGCTTGGGATGGAAGGGTGGTTGGATGGAAGATGGGGTGGGCTGGCAGTGAGGCAGGGTGGGGGGGGGATGGTAGGGCAGGTGGCTAAAGATGATTGGTGGGTGGCTGGGATTGGGCAGGGAAATGGGGGGTGACTGGGTGGATGGCTGTTTGGATTGACAGGTGGCTAGATGGGCAGGTGGTGAGTGCGGAAGGAGGTGGGTGGGTGGGTGGGTGACTGGCTGTGGGAGTGCCTGATTGGTCCTGTGAATGCAGGATGACTGGCGGCAGGAACCCAAAATAGAGTGTATGGAGTCCCCGACAAATGAAAGCTGGGTCTAGAAGGTGAGAGAGGCCAAAGAGCTCCTGAGAAGGGAAGTGGATATTGGAACCTTTTCCAGGTGTGATTGGCCTTATTTGTGAGTCTCCCCATTCTGAACGGCTGAGAAATCCCGCGGGTTGTTGGGAACCTCTGAGAAAGTTTCTCTGCCATTGTCCATTGATGAATATTATCTAAGAATCCAGGACCCAAAAGAAAAAGGAACTTGTCAAGTTTATCTCCCTCCTTCAGGCAGAACTGTGCCCACCCTCCCATGTTCCTAGTCACCCCTAGAGAGGGAGGCCCCACCTTCCCACTCTGGATTCCAGAGTCAAGTCCAACCCAGTATTTGTCATCCTGGGTGGTTTTGTCCCCCAGGGGACATGGCAAAGACAGGAGACATTTTTGGTTGTCACAAGTGGGGGGTGGTGCTAAGGTATCTCTAGTGGGTAGAGGTTAGGGATGCTGTTCAACATCCTAAATTCAGCACAGCCCCTCCACATGAAGTTACCCAGCTGAAATCTCAGTGGTACCCGGGATAGGAAACTCTGGTCTGATCCAAATCCTTGTAGTACCTTTATTTGAAATTTAATTGACATGTAATGTGAGCCACAAATATGAACCATGTTAAAATTGTAAATTTTCTATGAGACACACTAAAAAAGTGAAAAGAAACAGATGATTAATTTTCATAATAGGTCTCATTTATCCCAGGGTATCCAAAATATTATTTCAGCGTGTCATCAATATATGGAATTATTTTTATTTTTTAAATGTTTATTTCTGAGAGAGAGAGAGAGAGAGAGAGAGAGAGAGAGAGAGAGAAAGAGAGAGTACAGGGGATGGGCAGGGAGTGAGGGAGACAGAGGATCCGAAGCAGGCTCTGCACTGATGCGGGGCTCGAACTCATGAACCGAGAGATCAGTACCTGAGCTGAAGTCAGATGCTTAACCTACTGACCCACCCAGGTGCCCCAATAAGCAGAATTATTAACAAGATACTCTACATTCTGTTTGTCATATTACGTCTTGGGACTACCTGTGTGTGTTACAATTCCGGCACGTCTCAGTTCAGCCCAGCCATGTTTCTTTCTTTTTTTATTTTCTTATTATTTTTTTAAATGTTTATTTATTTTTGAGACAGACACAGAGCATGAATGGGGGAGGGTCAGAGAGAGGGAGACACAGAATCCGAAACAGGCTCCAGGTTCTGGGCTGTCAGCACAGAGCCCGACGTGGGGCTCGAACTCACGGACCCGGGGATCATGACCTGAGCTGAAGTCGGACGCTCGACCGACTGAGCCACCAGGCGCCCCAGCCCAGCCATCTTTCAAGGGCGCCATAACCACCTACAGACGGCCCGGGCTTAGAGGGTATTTGCTGTCTTCTCCCAGCCCCGTAGGGGTCTGCCCTGGGAACAGGTATCCGGGGACCCAGGAGTCTTGCCTGGGCTGCACTGATCCTCTCCACCCCCCCTCCCCCAGCCTGGCCAGGCAGTGGACTCTAGAAGATGAGGAGGAGCAGGAGCGAGAGCGCCGGCGGCGACACCGCAATCTGAGCTCGGCCACGGACGAGGAAGCTCCCAAGCTCGCCCAGAATGGACACACACCAGCTGCCCAGAGGTGCTCGGGTCAGGGTGGGGGACGAGGCACCATTTCCCTGTCCCAGGTGACCCGGATGGACTTAGCTGCCCCAGACAGACCAAGTACTGGGGGTGCCCGGGGAATGAGATGAAGGGTCTGCAGATGTCCTTCAAGCTCCTCACCTTCCCTAGACCCTCCTCCACGCTGCCCGCCTCCACCCTCTTCGGAACCAGAATCACTATACGCTGATGCTATCCGTGAGCCGATACTTTGCTGCACATTTGGTGGATAGAAGTCATTTAATCCTTACAGTATCCCCGGGAGAGAGGTATCATTAACCCATTTTACAGATGGAGAAACTGGGTCAAAGAGCACACACAGGTGACTTGCTGAGATCGCACACCTAAGGTTGGCAGAGCCGGACTCGCCATCCGGATCGGTCAGGCTCTGTGGGCTCAACTCTTTCCACAACCCAGGCTGTCTCCCCTGTAACCTGGAGCCTCCACAATTCACTTCTGAGGGGAGGGATGCGGTGGCTACTCTTGCCGCCTGGATTTTAGGGTTATGAGGGAATGGAAGTCCCCTGTGGGCCAGGACTGTGCTGGGCAATCACGTGGAATGAGTCTCGTTTCACCCAACAGACCTGGTTTGCAGATTTGGACGCTGAGGCCTAGACAGTGAATTCACTTGCCCCAATTCACATGGAAAGCAGGGTGGTGAGGAAGGAAAAGAATCTCCTTTTGCTGGAGGTCAAGTGCTACGGGTTTAGGACAGTCCTCTCATGTTGCTCATGTTCCCTTGGGTCCCCAAGAGAAGGGGGAACAGCGTGTGCGCCCCGAGCTGCCCCAGTGCCCGTGGCCGCCACTGTGGCTAACGGGAGTGCAGGATGGTGTGTCAGAGCTTCCGCTCTCCTCTCAGCTCCACCACTGATCATCTGTGCGACCTTTGACAAGTCCCCGAACGTCTCTGGTCTTGATCTAAGCTCTCAGGGGCGAGCACTGCATTTATTCCTTTTGACTTCCGCCACCCGGCACGGGGCCCAGCGCAGACAAACTTGTTCAGTCAGTGTTTGTTGACTGGGTCTCAACATGCAGAGTTGGACCTTATAGGGGTATATAAACTTTTTAAAAACATGGTGTGCGTTGTTCAAATGACTTCGTGGAAACCCAATATGTAAAGGCGGTTAAATGTGATCTTTCTTTAAGTGATGGGGGGTGGGGTGCCTCCCCGGTGGCCCTGGAAGCATCCCCATTGGGTCAGGTACACCCCAGGGTGTCTCCCGTCTCTGATAGCCTCTGATACTTATCTCCCACCCCTTCTCCATCTTCTGGCCTAGATTGCCCAGCGTGGAGGAAGCCGAGGTGCCCAAGCCGCAGACCTCAGCCTCTAAAGATGAGGACAGCCAGGCCACCCTCAGGACACGGCAGGAGCGGAGGCAGAGGCGGCAGGCAGTGGAGGCTGCACAGGCCCCTGTCCAGCGGGAGGCAGAGGAGGGAAGGGACAGCTCTGGCCCAGGGCAGGGCAAGCCGCAGCCCCTCATGCCCAAGAAGGAGGCGGAGCTGCCTCCTCGCCGGAGACTGAGCCGGGAGCAGCGGGGCCCTTGGGCCAGGGAGGAGGAGAGCTTGGCGGGCCAAGAGGCAGAAGGCAGGAAGAAGGGGGTCTCAGAGAAGCCCCCTATCTCAGAGAAGTCCTCCGTCCCAGAGAAGACATTAGCCCCTGGAAAGAGACTGGTCTCAGAGGAGTTCTCCATCTCGGAGAAGGCCCCGGGACCTGAGAAAACTTCTGTGTCAGAGAAAAGAGCCATCTCAGAGAAGAAGGCCATTCTAGAAAAAACAAGTGGCTCTGAGAAGTTGCCGGCCCCAGGGAAGACATCAGACTCAGAAAGGAGACTGGTTTCTGAGAAAGCATTGCTCTTTGAGAAGTCTCTGGTGTCCGAGAAGACCTCAGCGGCAGAGACAAAGCTGGCTCCAAAGAGGCTGGCAGCCTTGGGACAGCCCCAGGCAGGGGGGCAGCTGGCTTCTGGGGGAGGCCAGCCCACCACCACAGAGCAGAGGGGAAGTGCCCTCTCTGAGAAGAGACCCCCGTCCTTGGCGGAGCTGGGAGAACAGGGCGTGCCAGACTCTCCGACTGTGACTTCCCGCCTCCCGCCCATCACACTCCAGGTTGGCAGTGCCCCCGCCCTTCCATCCCTGCACGTGCCCCTCTCATCCTGCCCTGGGTGGTCTCTGGCTCCCTTGCTGTCTCCTGTCCTCTCACCGTGGGGCTGGATTTGGCAATTTCCTCTCTCCCTACCTGCTTCCAATCACTGTCAGAATAGGGGATGCTTGAGGCAAGGGCAGGCAGTTGGCAGCTGAAAAGGGCATCAGCTGTGTTGCCAGGGAGCACCTGCCACCCTGAACCCCCTCGTGATCCAGGGCCTGGATTTCAGGACACCAGCAGACTCTGGGGAAACCTCACGTCCTTCCAGAAGTTCTGCTGGAAAGTTCTGCCTGGTGGCCTAGCCCCACGGAACTGTGTCCACCGTCCCCACAGCAGAGGCAGAGGGGCAGGACGGTTTTCTTCTCCTCTTCCTCCTGCGGCTCTTGGGATGAGCCAGGCCATATGGGGTCCCCATGGCAGCTTGGGCTTCGGGCTCCCCCGACCTCCCGTATGACACTCCCCCACTCCATCCAGGTGAAAGTCCCCAGCAAGGAGGAAGAGGTGGACACACCCTCACCCACTCAGGCCACCTACAGCAGCTCCCTCAAACGCTCCAGCCCCAGGACCATCTCCTTTCGGGTGAGAGCCCAGGGTACCTTTGTCTCCAGGCCCCTGGAGGGCAACCTGGGGAAACCAGCATCTATCCCAGCATTGGGGCCTTAGGTTAGATATCAAGCGGATCCTTTGGATAGAGAGGTGTTTTGGATTCCCATGGGTAGCCAAGAGCAGATGACTTGGGTGAAGTGAAGGAGAGCCAGTTAATGACCCAGAGGGTTGGTGTGGATGAGACTGAGCAGCCCCACCTAGTGGACAAGGCCAGAGCTGCAGGAAGAGGGCACCAGGCAGGTTCGGTGGCAGGGGCCCCACCCCTGCCTTCAGCAGTTCCTGATCCCACCCAGGAGGCTTGAGCAGCGGGGAAGGGTAGGAGCCAAGAGCAGTGGGGCTCTCCAAGCGCTCCCTACTCTGCCTCTGCCCCAGTGGTACAAGTGGTATGGACTGGGGACTCTCTTCTCAATTTCTGATAATTTACTCTTAGTTCCTTGGTTCACTGGGTGGTTCACTTATTTTTGACTGACTGTGCTTTGTGCCCCTGATGTGTGCCAGGCCCTGGGGAGGAAGCTGGATGCCTGATATTGATCAGGGCTGGTCCCTGCCTGGCAGGGCTCATGGGCAGTAGGGAGGCAGACAGGAAAACAGATGGTTGAGCTGGTGGTGGTGGTGGGGCCAGGGAGGGGCTTCTGACCCGGCCTGGTGGGTGGAGGCAGGTGTCTCCCAGACAAGAGGAGGATCTTTAACGGAGGTTTGGTTGGGGGTTGGAGGAAGAGGAAGTGTTCAGAAAGCTGAGCCCTTCCCTCGAGGAGGGCCCTGGCCTCCTGGGGACTGTCACTCATCAGAGACTATCCTTCTTGTTTCAGATGAACTCCAGGAAAGACAACTCAGAAACAACCTTAACACGCAGGTCAGGGGCCTGGAGGCTCTGGCTTTGTCTGATCTGGTCACGTTCAGTCTGTGTTTGCTGAGCGACTGCCACCCATATTCCTTGTGCCAGGCTGTGCCATAGAGCACCCGAGGGGAAGGTGCAGTCCTCGGCCAGGGCTCCAGACCCTGCGGGGAGACTGGACCAACATGAGGAACCGAGGCCCAGCGAGATGGAACAGGGATGGGGGGACGGGGAACGGGGAAGGCTTCTTAGAGGAGGTGGGGCTTGGGTGGGGCTCTGAAGGTGGAGGAGGTTGGGGTGGGGAGGGGGAGGAGAGCCTTCCAGGAGGAGGACCATGAGCAGGGCAGGGAAGGGGAAGCCACGACTTTCAGCAGACCCAACGCAGAGGGGCCCGCAAGTCTCCATGCGTCATAAGCATCTCCGTGCCCCATAATTTTGATGCGAGTAGTTTGAGGACTGTGTTTTGAAAGAAGGAAGCTGAAATGGGGTCTGGAAAGCAGCTGTGCTCGAGCACGAGGAATCCTGTGCACTCGTGCTGTGTCCACCTGCCCCTAAACATTTGTAGAGGCCAACTATCCCAGGCGAGGCGTGGGGTGACGGTGGTGGCACGGGGTGCACATATGAATGAGGCACGGCTGCTTCTGTTCGGCACCTCACATCAGACTATTAAACTTGCGAGAGCCGCCTCCCCCGCCCCGGCAGGGAGGTGCAGGGACAGGAATGGAACCCCAAAGTGGCTGCAGCCGCCCAGCCTGCGGGAGCTGGAGAGTACATCACGGAGCACTCGACTCCTGACTGGGACTTGAGATGGAGGGAACAGCACGAGTAAAAGCACAGAGTATGAAAAGCGTGAGGTATCTAGCTAACTGGCACATAAGCCCGCGGAGAAAGGGGTCGGGGGGTGGGGTGGATGCTGGTGTCGGGGAGGAGTCAGGGACCAGACCATGAGAGCCTTGTATGCTGTGTCAGGGAGTTTGGTCCCTGCCCTGAGGCCTGCGAGGTTTGAGCTGTTGAGGACAGGTTGGGCTTTGTCTGGGGTAGGAGTGGTCTGGTGTCAGTGGGGGAGAGCTTAGGGTGGCCGGCAGAGGGGGTCGGGGAAGGGGACTACAGTGCTGTGGAAGGTAGAGAGGAAGGAGATTCAGGAGATGTGTGTGAGGTCCAGTGACAAGAATGGGGGGGGAATGGCAGATATTTCTGACCCTGGGGGTGTCCTGCTGAGTGGGGATGTTTCTGGGGAGGTGACGAAAGTCCCTGGACTTTCCTGTAGTTTTTCACTTTGGCCAAGTCATTCTCACCTCAGTCAGTGATGGAGGTCATCTTCTCTTTGCCAAAAGGGTAGGTGGGTACGGCTCGGGGCCCAGGCGGGCCCGGCGCAGCCGTCTCACCTGTTTTGTCCCCTCCTCCCGTCCCGCAGCGCCAGCGTGAGGCTCCCGGCCAGCACAGTCAAGTTAGGCGAGAAGTTGGAGAGATACCACACCGCTGTTCAGGTGGGCAGGGCTGTCGTGGAGGGGCCGGGGCACCTGATGAGCGTGGTAAGTGTGGTCTGTGCACGTCACCCTCGTGGGCCAGCCATCGGTGTTCTCTTTCCAGAGGTCGGAATCGGTCAAGTCTCCAGGCTCCTCCCGCACCGAGTTCTTTGTGGCTCCTGTGGGCGTAGCCAGCAAGCGCCAGCTCTTCGAGAAGGAGCTGGTGGGCCAGAGCCGAGCAGACCCAGCCTCCAGCCGGAAGGTGAGGGGCTCAGGCCCAGCTGGGTGTCTTCAGGCTGATTAGGCCTGAGGCCTCCAAATGCAGAACTTGACCCTGGCAATACTAGAAAGCTCTGTGTTTTCTGGGGCGCCTGGGTGGCTCAGTCGGTTGAGCGTCCAACTTTGGCTCAGGTCGTGATCTCACGATTCATGAGCTCGGGCCCCACGTCGGGCTCGCTGCTCTCAGCACAGAGCCCGCTTCAGGTCCACGGTCCCCCTCTCTCTGCCCCTCCCCCACCTGTGCTCTCTCAAAAAGAAAGCTCCACGTTTTCTCATGTCCGTTTTGGCAGAACCTGCTGTTGACTCGAGTTGCTGTTCATAAGCCCGTCTCCCAAGCTGTGTGCAGCATTCCCTGGGGGAGCGTCGGGGGCCTTCCGGGGCGTATGTGGCACGTGCTAGGTGGATACGGGAGTGAGGCAGAGTCATGTCCCTGTGCCAGGACCTCTGAAAATGCCATCCCGTTGCCAGCTGCCCCAAGCCCTGAGATGCAAGGCTTTCTTTTCAGGAGAACATGAGGCTCTCAGGGGCTGTGACATCAAGGCTCAACCTGTGGATCAGCAGGACCCAGGAATCTGGAGATCAGAACCCCCAGGTACCTCGTCCCTCCCCGAGATCTCGTGCTACAGGCCTTTTGTGGTAGAATGACCCGGGTGAGAGAAGGGACAGCCCTGAGAGAAACAGAGCTCCAGCAGTGGAGACCATGGGGAGTGAGGAGGGTAAGCCTGTGGGCCAGAAGGCAGAAGAGAGAAGGAGTGGGTCTGGGGTCTTCCCTCTCAGGAAGGGGAGGAACCTGGGGTTCCCGAGTCCCTCCGCAGTCAGCCTTGGTTCCCCCCCCCACAAACCCTGATGTCCCAAACCAGGAGGTGCGGAAACAGCCGGCAGCCACCACGAGGACCCAGTTGGGAAAGAAAGCAGATTCCTTCCTGGAGGCAGAGGTGAGAGGAGCAGAGAGGGGCCGGGCCTGGGGAGACTCCACCCCTCACCCCCACGTACACACTAATTGGCCTCCAGCTGCACAGTCTAGTACCCGGGATACCCTGGTTCTGCTCTCAAGCTTGTTTGACCCAAACTTGAGAATGCTGATTGAACCCCGATCTGGCTTTGCTTTCCCTGCAGTTTTGCAAAGCCCCTCCCCGCCCCCAACATCAACCAGCAGGTTTGGGGTCTCTGGTATGACTGTGGGCCTTGGGCAAAGGGATGCCTTCCTGTCCGGAGGCCGCCTTTCCCTCCCAGCTCTAGGAACCTCCTTGTTTTTTCTGACAGACCTTTGCCCCCACAGGTGTGACGAGCCCTCTGCCGGGACAGACCTGCAAGGTCTGCATCTCAGGGGCCCTCCCTCAGGCCGGGCCCTGTCTCCAGCAGCATTCCTGTCTCTCATTGCCCCTGCCCCCTTTCTGGCTCTGGACCTGGGGCCGGAGTGTCGGGGAGACTCAACCAGCTCCTGCCCAGCCCAGCATCCAGGGGCAGGTGTCCCCCGGCACCTTGTCACCCCACTGCGGGCGCAGCAGATCCCGGGACCCAGTGTCAGCACAGCATCGGTTCTCGTCAGCACCGTGTGACCTCCACACCCCGTCCGGAGATAGTTCCCGCTCACGTCCAGGGTCAGGGCGGTACTGTCTCTGAAGAACCTCAGGGTCACCTCTGTGATCCGCTCCCAGCAGGTGCCTCCACGTGCCTGTGGTGTCCCTCGCTGAGGCCTGGATTTACGCACCTTAGCCCCCGGGCCTGCTTCCAGCTTGCTGAGGCCCATCGGCTGGGTTGTAAAGGAGTTGCACTGTCTTCCATGTGCCCCCCTCCCCGCTTTGTTTTCCTCTCACTTCCTTGGCCTGCGGCTCTGGCCGGGAGCTCAGTGCCTTTTTGTGCGCCCCTTCACCCTCTTTCTGAAAAAGCTGTTCTCAGGAAAGGTCTGATACACTCGCTTACTCTCAGGTGTAAGTGACTAATAATACCTTAAAAATGGATTCCTTCCTGGAAGATGTGCTTTTTAACCAGGTTCATCATTGTTGTGACTGGACTGAGGGGAGGGGTCAGTCGCCATTCTCCCTGCAGCCCCTCTTCCTCACATTCAGGCGGGCTGCTGCCCTATCCTAGCATGGGAACTTGGTGGAGGGCAGAACTGCCACCTACAATACCAGGCCTGCTGCCACACTTCCCCAAACACATTTGTCCCAAAGCCAGTCCTCCCCAGCATCATGGCTCATGTGGGCTTGGAGACTGCTGAGTTTTCTGAGAATCTAGGACAAACCCAACTCGGTCAATCCGGTGCCCTATCCAACCCTTTAATGCTGTAATTGAAAAATATATGTGTGTGTGTGTGTGTATACACACATGCATGTGTACACACACATATCTCACACGTATACACTATGTACTATATACACACACACATATGCACACACATATACACACACCCACACGTTTACTTAGTTAGTTTTTCATTTGAACTTCATTAGAACTCTTCTTCCAGACTGCTCTGGTTTTACCCAGAACCAGCTGGGGGAGGTGGGGGACAATAAGTGCAGAGCCCCGCCTGCTTCCCCTTTGTCCTCTGCCTGCAGACATACCTGGAAAACTCCAGGGTTTCTCAGAACACCGCCCTTAAGGCCATCATCAGGCCCCAGTTCCCAAAGCTTGTGGGACAGAAGCAGCCAGCCAGGGACCACCAGCCTTGTCCCAGCCTTTGTGATTGTGAGTGAGGGCTCCTACCTTGGGTCCTGTGGACTGGAGGACAGAAGGCCCTCAGGGCCCCATCTGTTCAGACCTCCCAGTGACCCCAGACTGGCCCATTTTCAGCTGCTGGGTCTCCTGTGGCTGGTCCTGTGCCTGCACTGAGCTAGGGACAGTGGGACGTGGAGGCACTGCCCTGCACCCCACTGCCTCCCCCCGAGGTTGGGGGACAAAGGCGGACTGCGGAGGGGCTTGGGACCCCCAGGCCCCTTCACTTCCTGGGAGGGAAGACCCCAGACCCACTCCTCTCTTCTGTCTCCCGGCCCACAGGCTTAGCCCTCCTCACTCCCCATGGTCTCCACTGCTGGACGAAACCAGGGGCAGGGGGAGGAGTGTGATGAGCTTTGCCCAGAGACTCAAAGGACCTGCTGGGAACTCAGGGTTCAAACAGGGACCTAAAGACTTATGATGGTCTATTCTAAACTTTGGAAAGTCCCCTGGTGGGCGAATTTGTCCAGCAGACAAGAACTGTCCTCGCATAGACTTTTCTTGGGAGAGGCTCCCAGAAACCTTCTAGAGTAGAGGCCTGAGTGGGGCGTGAGGGGGATGGCTTGGTCCTGGGTGTCTGGGGTGTCCTGGCAGCTGCACACCCTCTCTGGGGGTGACCATCAAGGACAGGCCGCAGGACAGAGTGTTTGGGGACACGACCTCGTGACTCTTTGTCCCTAGCATTCATGGATCCCCCCCCACAAAGGCCCTGACCTCATTCCTGTCAGGGGACCAGCCCCCCAACAAGGAGACAAATCTATGCACAAGATAATTTCAGCTGGGGACGGGTGTGAGGACGAAATGCAGCACGGCGGTGACTGGCTGGCTGAGTGGGCAGGGGAGGCCTCTTGGAGGAGGTGACATCGAGCACCCTCTGCAGACAGAGCAGGTCCCCCCACGCATCCCCCCACCACTCCTTGCCCTGTCTGCTTGCCTGCCCTCATGGCCTTGGGACCTCACACATGGCCCGCTCTCTCATGGGCCCTTGAATCTGCAAGCAGTGTTCCAGTATACGCTTCTTCCAGTGCAATTCTGGGTGGGGACCAGCCTTTGTCTCCCCTTCCTTGCTATCGCTAGCACTGTATATCTACCTGCAGGGACAGGGGCATCCATGACAGGTTGGGAACAGCCCTGTCATATCAAGATGTGGCTGCTGGAAAGTGGCTAGACTTTCTCACTGACTCACTGCCTCTCCATTCTCCGAATTAAATCCCTGCTTTAGAACGGTTTGTGAGAACCTCACATAGTCCATGAACAGTGAGAGCCTACTGGATTTTTCCCATGGAGATCTGTGGCAATTGAGGTGCCCAGGTCCCTCTCCCAGGCATCTGTGCAAACAAATTATGGCCCGTTTGAAGGACTGTTTGGCTTACGAGGAACAGTAAACCACTTAAAGTGGCTCGAGTTAAGGGAAAATTTAAGACCAACAATTCGTAAATTCTAAAAGGTTCCAGGCCAGGGCACAAAGCAAGGCTGGGCCGTTGTGGGCTAGACAGGAAAGAGGATGATAATACTTTTCTTCCATCTCTCTCCGGACAGCCTGGTTGCTCACCGTTCCTCTGTCAGTCTGCTCCCACCACCTGCCTCTTCTCTGCCTCTTCTCTGCCTCCCTGGGGTCCTTCTCCCCCAGGATGCTGACTGGCAGGCACCTGGCCCCAGCTTGCCATGCCACGGATCTCCCAGCAGCGTGGAGGACCACATGGCAGGGATCAGCCTGGAGGTGGGGGAATCAGGCCCTTGGGCTCAGAGGCCACTGGGGACCATAGAGGGGACAGTCTCAGCTGAGTTGATGGGGCAGGAGTGTGATAGAGTGGGTGAGCAGCGAGTGGAAGTCCTGCACGCAGGGGATGCAGAAATGATGGCTGTTGGTGCCGCATAGTGGCTCCCAGGGCAGCAGGATGAGAGGAGAGTCAAGGACTGGGAGGCATGGGTGTGTGGTCAGGCAGGGGTGGAGGAGGGAGGGGGAGATTGGCTTTCTTCATCCACAGAGAAACAGACAAGAGTGTACATCTCTGATGGGCAGGGGCTGGAAGGGCCGGGGGGCACACGGGAGGAGTGGGCCTGGCCCAGAGGAGGGGCGTTCCTTCTTCAGAGGTAGGACACGGGCCTTGACCCAGAGACACTGAGGGGGACAGTTAGCTCGGCTGCTGCCAGACTTGCCTTCCCCTCCGTTTTATTTCCATCACGTACTGGGCTGCAAGATGCCCTGGGCACTGTGCTAGGGGCTGTGGGCATATCCATGCAAGCAAACCACAAAAAACCCTGGGCCCTGACCTATGTATCTCACAGTCTAGTAGGTAGCCAATCACAGTCCTGTACTGCTTTATCTTAAAGTCCTGGGCGTGGGGTGGGGGGGGGGGGGCAGGGAACATGCTTCAGCGGTCCTCACAGCCCCCTCGAACAACCCAGCTGCCTGTTCGAGGACAACCATCATTCTTGACTGGAGGTTCTACCTTGTGTCTGACGTTCTGTATCAGTTTTAGTCCTTTCCCAGTGAGGAGGACTTGCCACCTGGCTTTGGAGGTCATGGAAAAGACCCACTTTGCAGATGTCCTTACTGAGGCCTGCTGAGCCTGCATCCTGTACAAGGCCACTCGGCCCATTAGAAGCAGCCAGTAGCTTGGAAGACGTCTATACCCACAGCATCACTTTACGTGCAGCTGCAGATAAGCCCTTCCCCCTGCCCGCCAGACCCCTGGCCCAGAGACTCATGAAGTGTCTTAGAGGTTGCCATCTGCCCCCCAGTACTGCTCCCAGCCTGCCTTCCCAGGCCTGGGCCTCTGGCACCTGCTTTATCAGGATTCTTAAGAGGGACAGCTGGTTTATGTTACATGCCTGCTCCCTCCTCTGTTCCCTGCATATCTGTTCTGGTTTTAAATAGCTTATCTGAGCAGCTGGACAACCACATGGGCTTATATGGCGTGGGGTGCATGTTCCTTTAGTCCTGTCCCTGGCACCTGCCAAAATAGCAGCCAACACCCCCCGCGCCCCCGCTGTGTCTCTTGCTGCACATTCCTCCCACCGCAGGGCTTGGCTTACAAGGCCCCAGCCCACAGCCCTGCTTAAAGCCCTCTCCATCCCCTGCCCTCACCCAGTCCCTGCTGAGGCTGAGCAGATACCTCGGGATCTGTCGGCAGCTCCTGGTTTGAGGTAAGACCCGGGTGCGGCTCGAGATGGGGAGAGCAGAGAGGAGAGGAAAGATGTCCTGCAGCCTGGCACTTGTATCCAGAGTCTGCCTGCGTCCACGGGGAGTGGACGTCAGAGTCCCTAGCGGCCCACGTTCCCTCTGAGAAGAGGCCACGCTTTACAGGGGTGTCACAGGGATCAGGTTCCAAGACTAGCACAGTAGGGCAGTATGTTAGAAATGTTAGACTTGGATTTGAGTCCCAGATCTGCCACTAAAGATACTGTATCGCTGGCAGGTCTTGGGTAAGTGCCTTTCCTTCCCTGGGACTCAATTTCCTCATCTGTAGAGTGGGGGAGACAATTGCTAGGTCTCTGTCTGCTCTACAGTGAAGCTCTAAGCAACAGGAACTCCCCCAGATTGCTCAGTCCCGCCCCTCACCTCCAGGCCCAGGGCCCCCTAAACCTTTCCAGGCAGGTCCTTCTTGACTCCCAGAGAGCAGAGCAAGACTGCAGTCATGTCAATCAGAATAGTCCCGGTGGTGAAATTCACATCTCCAGGAATTCAGAAACTGTCTTGTAAGCGCTGAGGAAGAGCCCACGTCCGGAGGTAGGCAGGGACTGGGGGAGCACCTCTGTGAGCAGACATGTGACGTTCATCTGCCTTCCACCAGGATCACCCTCCTCCCCCGAGAGAAAGCCCTGCGAAGTAGCATTTGGGGGGGCTGATGGGGGAGAGACCCCAGTGAGAGATCCTTCTATGGGGTGTGAACCCAGCTCCAGGGGTTAGAGTCCAGCTGCCCCCTGGCCCCCCGTGGACCCTTGTCCCACCCCATCCCAACATGCCCTGTAGGGACAGACCTTGCTCAGGATCTGGGAGTGGCAGAGAAAGGATATTCCCTTGACTTCCAGTTTCTCCTGGGCCAAATGAGGAAACATCTAGGGAAGGGGTGGCCTAGCGTGTAAGGAGTGTCAATGCACATTCCAGGCCTACTGCAGCTGGGAAGCCATCTGACCTCCAGAATTCCTCCTCTGACCCATGTCTCGTAGGGCAAGCCCTCTCCGGGCAGAAGAGGAATCTGAGAGGATCGGGTTGCCTGCTGGCCCCCCTCAACCCTGTCCCCTAGCTCTCCTGGTGGGCTGACAGCTGCAGGCTTGGGAGGATTCCAGCTGGATGTTGGGGACAAGGGCTGAGGGATGGGGCCCACATTCCTCAGAAACTCAGAGACTTGTTTCTGTGAGACTAGAACTTGAAGCTCATCTATTTTATAGATAGGTTAGGAGAAGCCTAGAGAGATGAAATGAGTTAGCTACGGTCACACCGCAAAAACTGGGGTTAAACCCAGGTTGTCTTTATTTAAGTAATCTTTATGCCCAGTGCGGGGCTTGAACTCATGACCCTGAGATCAAGAGTCTCAGGCTCTACAGACTGAGCCAGCCAGGTGCCCCTGAACCCAGACCTTTTGACCTCACGGCCAGTGTTCTTTCTGCCCTGTATTGTTTTTGCTTTACTCCCCAAGAAAGGTGACCCTGATCTCTTGGCTGTAAGGGAGTTTGGCTAGAAAGCTGTCTGTGGAAGCAGGTGAGGGTTTGGGTGTGAGGACACAGCTGCTCCAGGACATTCTCACTCCTGGCCCTGCCAGGTTCCTGATTATGTCTCATTCCAGAGCCCCGGCCTCGGCCTATCGCCTTCCCCTTCATCAGTCTTGCCTTCGGGCAATTGGCTTGCCTGCTGTCCTCTTGGTTGAAAGCCCTCCCCTACTCTCCATGGTCAGTTTGCTATTTTTGGGAGTTGGATGGTGCTCCCAGGAGCAGGGAGAGGGCTCCAAGCTGCTCTTTCTTCCTCTGAGCCCAGAGCCCTGCCAGCAAGAGGGAGGGCAAGAGAGGGGAGAAAGCTAGAGGCCACATGCCCCAGGCTGGCATGCGTAGCCCCTGTGAGAAACTTCTCTGTCCTCCCTGAGGTGACAGATTCCTCCCAGGATTCTCTTCCTGCCTACTGTCCTGGGGCTTGGGGCAGTGCATATCTGGGGCGAGGGGGCTATTCTCTTTGGCCACTCTCATCTGAAGACCCATTTTGGAGATGCTCTGGCGTTTGGGTCTTTCTTTGGCAGAATGAGGTTCCATCCCCGGCATGATACTGTATGCATCTGACATCTCTTCCCACCCGCCTCCATCCAAATGGAGCCAAAAAGTGGCTCAGAGTTTCTGTCCAAAGCGTCTGTGTAAACCCTTCCTCACTTGCCCCCACCCTGCGCCAGCAGAGGGAGCTAGAGAGGGGCCTGCCTCGCTACAGCCATGCTTGTCCTGAACCCGGCAGGACCCTGGGATATTGGGAGCAGGTTCAGATAAGTAGCCAGCCGGCCGGCGGCTGAAGCGGGCATTGGGTCTGAAGAGTTCTCCACTCAGAGGGGGAGTTGGGTGCAGAGAATCCTTCAAATCCCTCAGCCCGAAAGCAGCTGACGTCACCCCACCCCATCAGAACAGGGACTCACTGGATGTCATCAGGTGGGTGCCTGGGGCGCCACTCCAGTAGGATGTGCAGGGAGAGGCGGAGAGGGCAGTGAGCGGTGCCCTCCCTCTGCCCCTGTCACCTGTGGCTTGAGTCAGAAGTTGGTGGCTGGACGCGGGTGGGACAGCAGACAGGGGCCCAGGAGAAGCCTCACTGAGGGTGGCTGTGTCCTTTGTTCTGATTCTACTCCTGCCTCACTGTAGGCTCACCCTCACATCACCTTATCCCTTTTCTCGCTCAGGAAGATTGAGAGCTCTCATGCTGCACAACTCTGCGGGGCCGCCGTTCACGCTTCAGCCAATGTGAATGGTGCCCCCGGGGTTGTACACACAGGTGGCCCGGGAGGGTTGGGTTATAACAGTTATTAGAGGTCTGCTCTGGGCCAGACACTTTACACGAGCTCTGAGCCTCCCAGAGGAGGAGCCATTTCACAGAAGAGCTGAGGTGTAGGGAGGTTAAGTGACCTTTCCAAGGTCACAGGCAAACGTGAGGTGGAGCCAGGATTCAAAACCAGATTTGTCTCCCGTCTCCCTGTGGCTTCTCCCTGCAATTGCACGGAAACAAAACCTCACACTGCCTAATGCCTTCCAATTTCCTTAATGTCAATTTACTCCTCATAAAGATCCTTGGGTAGCCAGGATGTGTATGGTCTATCTCCAGGGTACAGAGGAAGAACTGCCCTTCAGAGACGTTAAACAAAGACTTGCCCAAATGCACTCAGCAAGCTGATGGAAGAGGGTTGGAATATCGATTGTCAGTTCCTATCCCAGTTAAGGGTGCATCTCAAAACGAGCTCTCCAGGCAGACATTATTTAATTGGAATTTTTATTGATCAGTAGTAGATTAAGTTCCTAAGAAGTGATACAGTTCCCTTGCACACTTTGCCCAGTTCCCCTCAATGGTATATTTGCACATCTATGGTACAGGTCACAACTAGGATATGGGCATTTGCTAGAAGCCATAATCTGACTCAGATTTCCCTGGCTCTACTCGGACCAGGTGTGTGTGTGTGTGTGTGTGTGTGTGTGTGTGAAATTCTGTATGGCTTTAATCTGTGTCGGTTCATGTGTTCATCACCACACTCCAGACACTAAAATGTTCTAAAACCACAAAAATCCTGTGCACCTTTTTAAAAATTGTTAAGTCACCTCTACACCCAATGTGGGGCTTGAACTCATGATCCCAAGGTAAGAGTCACATGCTCCTCCAACTGAGCCAGCCAGGTGCCCCTCCTGTGTGCCTTGGGTCAGCACGCCCACATGTCCTCCCCTTCCATCCCCTACAACCACCGATCTGTTCTCCATTTCTGTAACTTTGCCATTTCAAGAACGTCATATAAATGATATCATATCGCTTGGCCTTTTCCCCCTTGGTGAGAGTAATTCCCTAGAGATTCATCCAAGGCGTCCTGGGTATCACGCCTTGTTCCTTTCCATCACCGAGAAGTATTCCATGTTATGGATGTGCCACAGTCCATGTACCCACTCTCCTGGGGGAACGTTCTGCAGTGACGAGCAAACTACACGGGGCACAGGTTGCACAGCTTTGCTGCCCTGAATGCTTGGCAAGGTTGTGGGCAGGAAAGGTTGAGCAACTATAGAAACATTGTTTTGAGAGTTACAATGATTTGCACCAGAGCAGGGAAGTTCCAAACAGTGTATCTGTTGCAGAACAATGAGTGAAATGGACATGGTCGGTTGCCCTTGAGGTGAATGAGTGAAATGGACATTGGACCGGTTGCCCTTGAGGTGATGTGGGGTTGTTATCCCGGCTTGACAGAAGGAGAAGCAGGCTCCTGGCTGCAGGTCACAGGCTGATGAGGGGCAGGGCTAGCATCACCTCCCCATGTCTCAGGCAGTAGTAGCCTGAGGCTAAGCTCTTCTCAGCGCTGAGGAGGGCTAGAATTCCCCTTCTGCCCATACTGACATTTTTCTCTTTCCGGAGGGAGAGCGGAGACCATGTCTGACGTGGAAGAGGTGGGGGAAGAGTACGAGGAGTGAGTATCCCAAGCATCCTGTCTGGGGTGCTGACCCCTCCCTACCCTGCCCCTTACCTTCCCCCCCCCCCCCCACTTCCTGGGGCCATGAGCCACCTGGGATAGGGAGGGGAGTGGCTGTGCCGGTTCTGGGGAAGTGCCTCTGTGCCTCTGCGCTGCGGACCCTGGGTTGGCCACAGGCTGGGAGACTTCTGGAAATAGAGATGCTCGGGTCCCAGGGTCAGCTGGGGGTCCTGTCTGGCTCAGAGACTAGGAGGCAGAGGAGCTTCGAAGCTGTGTCTCCTGAAAACGGATCCAGAGCCGTTCAGTGACTGTCTCGAGGCCGCAGAGCTGCTCATGCCCCATGAAACCCAAATCAGAGCTCACTGTTAGCACTTCATCTTGGAATCGTACTCCTCCTGGAGTGCCCCGCCCACCGCCCTGCCTGGGAGACCCTGGGGGTGGGACACTGGCAGCAGGTCTCACAATGATCTCCTGGGGGTGGTGCTCACCAGGGAGCCTGCAGAGGCATCAGGATGCAGAACGCCTGCCCTCACAGAGCGTGCTCTCTTGTGGATGTTAAGATGTTACATGTTGGAAACAATTAGCCAAGAGGGGTTACCTGGGTAGGATTTGGATAGCAAAGGGCGAGGGAAGGGCATTCTAGGGGACAGCTTGGCAACGCTCAGAGCGGGGAGAGAGTGGTAAGCGGGCTGACGCTGGAGAGAGCAAGCTGGCCCAGGCAGAGGTTTGCTGGGGACAGTGGGTAACCCTGGCGGAGAAGGCTGAGCCAGGTTAGGGGCTGCCTTTATAGGTGGGCAGAGGTGGGGTGAGCCTCATTAGGCAATGAGGGAAATAAAGAGCGGAGTCATCTTTGGGAAAAGGCCAGTGTGCGCGCGTGGTGTGTGTGCGATGTGCTATTGACAACGTGTCCTTCTGCCGGGCAGGGAGCAGGAAGGTAAGCACACGCCTGTGTACTCATGTGGATGGAGGGCAGCGTGGTTGGAAACTGACCCGCCTCTTGTCTCCTCTCTTACGGCCGTGGTCTTCTCTCCTGAGCAGAAGAAGCCGCAGAAGGTATGGAGCTCGGGCAGAGGGAGGGCCGGGAAGGGGAGATCCCAGGAATCCAATATTCTGGGGGCCCTGGGAAAACAGCTTGTCTGTGCCCGCCCCTCACTCCCAGCTGAGCAAAGACCCTTCAGCAGCCATGGCCCCTGGATGGGAATCATTCCAGCCTCGGTTGCTCAGGTCTCAGGCAAAAGGTTTAAACCTGTCTCCTTTGTCTGTCATTTTGTTTAAACAGAATCACCCCTTTTTCTAATTAATTACGTGTGATTTTTTTTCTCTATTTGTTTTACCATGAAAAGTTTTAAATGCATGTAACAGTAGCAAAATAGAATAACGCCCTCCCCTCCCTCACCATGTGCCCATCATCCGGCTTCAGCAGTCATCAGCTATGGCCAATCTTTTTTCACCTATGCTTCATCTCCCCTCAGTTATTTTTATAAAAGTTTGTTTTATTTTATTATTATTATTTTTTAATGTTTATTTTTGAGAGAGAGAGAGAGAGACAGAGCGTGAGTCGGGGAGGGGCAGAGAGACAGGGAGACAGAATCCGAAGCAGACTCCAGGCTCAGAGTTGTCAGCACAGAGCCTGACACGGGGCTCGAACTCATGAACCATGAGATCATGACCTGAGCCGAAATCAAAAGTCAATTAACCGCTTAACCCAGGGAGCCACGCAGGCACCCTTCCCCCCAGTTATTTTAGAGCAGACATCACAAATCATCCCCAGACATCATATATTTCATGCTTAAATAGTTCAGTAGGTACTTAAGCGCTAAAAGATAAGCGCTACTTAAAAAGAGAAGACGTAACCATTGCACCATTATCACACCTAAATGCATTCAATTTAATAATTTTTCAAAATGAGATTATAGAACTGTTCCGTTATCTGAAGACATCATTACACCTTGGAAAGTCCCTTCTGACCCATAGACCCATTCCTACTCTGATCTGTTCTCACATTTCTCCTCAGCTTTGTGCCTCATATCTCACGTGAGAACACCCTAACCTTTCTGCCTTCCTGAGTGCTTGACACACCGATGTGATTACGAGGCCTCACTCCCCAAGTGGCCCAGAGGAGCCCTCAGACCCCTCAGGCTTCTGCAGGCCTGGCAGCTTGCATCCTGCCCCTTAGAGGCTCAGCAAATTCTCACAACTCTCATTTAAGGCTGTTCCAGGGTGCCTGGCCAAAGAGTAGACACATGAGAAACTCACAGGGGAAACCGAGAGGGGCCATGGGTGTCGCTTTGGTTTTCCAGGAACACCAGATACTTTAGAAGCTATTTGAACTATGTTGTGAATTTAAAAAATCTAGCTGGCTCCACTTTTCTGCTGCGTGACCCGCATAAACTCTCCATGTGGTAGGTTTTCCTTCGCTTTGGAGGCTTGGCCAGCTTGTGAATTTTAGGGGGCGATATTTGAGATACAGACCTTTGGATCTGGGGCTCATCTGCCTGCTACACACAGTGGGATTTGGCTGTGAATTAGCAAAACGGTTCTGCACTGTGATGGTGGACTGAGCTCCATGTATCACCTTGCTCGAAGGGACTCTACCCGCCTCCCTCATAGCTAAGTCCCTGGCTATACATGACCAAGAAAGAGCAAGGTCTACATGGATGACCACTCAGCCTGCAGAATGGACGATGCCCTGTCTCTTCTTCCAGTAGAGAAAGAGTGCATTCTGCTGTGAGCTGTTTCTTTGGGCAGGTGTTTGCATACCATGGGCTGGTCTGTTTCCTCAGTGTGATAATGCTGTGCCTTCCTTAGATGGGGCTGCTTCCTTGAAAGACACCAACAAAACTGCCCTGTGCCAGGCTCTCCACTGGGGCTCTCAGAACTGTGAGTCCTGGAAATTGGAGATGTTTTGTGGGATACCTGAGGGGCTCATTCAGGGTAGGAACACAGGAGAAGTTTGACAGCCGGGAATCGTTCCCACTCTCTGCTCTTCGGGACCTCTGTCCTCGTGTCTAGAGAGGGAGGAGATGGCCCGATACCGTCGTTTACTGAGTGCTTCCCACTGCCAGGCAGCTGGTGGGCGCTCTATGCCTGCTAGATCACGGCGGAGACCTGAGGATCATTCTTTCCATTATACTGACAAGGCGCCTGGGAAGCGATTTGCCTCAGTTGCTAGAAGTAGTGATTTAGGACTTGGAACCGGAGCTTAATTCCAAAGCCCGTGCTCAGAAGCGTGCGCTGTCTCCCTGCTCCTGTCCCCGTCCTTCTGCTCCCAGACTAACCTGTCTCGCTTCTCCCCTTTGCCGCGGCCCCTCCCTGACCCTCAGAAGAGGAGGACTGGAGAGAGGACAAAGACGGCAGTACAGCTTTTACTTTCCTGTGCCTTCTGCTCCCTGCTGTCTTGAGCCTGGCTGCCGTGGACGGGCCCTGTTCTGTGGCAGAGTGGGGTGGGCCGGGCGGGGGGGGAGGGACAGGTGTGGAGTGGGTCAGTCACCTCCTCTCAGCCTCCCAAGGGCCGGGCCGCTGCTCCTTTCCCCTGGTTTCTGATCTTTCTCCTGGGCTGGGCGGTGGGAAGAACCCAGGCTGGCTTGTCCCCTGGCCTGCTCCGAATGTGGCCACAGAAGGCGACTAATGTCTGGAATGAGTGGCCTTTCTCTGCCCCCGCTGCTGATGCTGGGCCCTCTGTCTGAAGTGGACAGGGCCCAGGCAGGGTGGCCAGGGTGTGAGGGACCTGGCGACAGAGCGATCTGAAGAGCAGCTGGGGGAACTGGAAATAGCCAGGGCAGAAAGGACATGACGTCAGCCTTCAAATGTGCACTGCTGTGGGGTGGGGGTAGGGGGCCGGGACTTGTTTCCAGCCCCTAGGGGTGGGACTAGGGCAAGGGAGACAGACTTGGGCTGAAGTTGAGAAAGAACTTTCTAATAGTGATGTCTCAAGATGTAGTGAGGAGGCCGGGAGCGCCTCATTGAGCGTGTTGCATGGGCAGGGGGTATTCTACAGAGAATTGACACATTAGATGGGGTGGGGACAGGGGTTAACAAGATGGCCTGAAGAGGACCCCACAACTGGTCATACTCTTGCTGGCCAGACTTCTATTCTTGCCCCTTCTGGAAGCATCTTCTTTGAGGTAAGGCTCCTGTGGGGATCAAAGAAGAGGTATCCCCAGGCCCAGACTAGGAAAAGAAGACAGAGAACAGAGTGACTGGGGGCCAACATTTCTTTCGTGATGGCCTCTCTCTGTCCCTTCCTGAGGCTTTCTCCTCTCCCTCTGCCAGGAGGCCACCACTTGTCAGCCCATCAGCCAGTGAGCATGACCAGATGCCTCCTACGGGCAGAGCCATGAGCCTGGCGTCATCCTGTCTGATCTGTCTACTCCAAGTGCCTGACTTGGGTGGGGTCCATATCCTGCCAAGCAAAGGGATGAAAATAGAAGAATCCTACCAACTCTCTGGGCAGTACAAATGTCTACACAGTGGGCACCTCATCTATCCTCCCACTGTCTTGCTGTTTGGGTTTCTTTGGGATACAGATGAAGGGTCCCTAGAGTTACCGAGTCGAGGACAGGAGCTTCCCCAACACCTCATCTTAAGCAGGATACATCCTGTGGTGTCAGATCACTGGATGGAACATTGGGGGTAGAAAGTTGGGGAACAGGGTGGAGTTGTATTGCCAGGGAGGCTGTTGGGCAAAGGTGCTGAGTGAGGCAGAAATAGCTAGCCACCAGACCTTCCCACCCCCAGCAATGAGTGTTTCTGGGCCTGCAAGCCCTTCTCTGCTGGTACCAACAGCACCCCCACCACACACCCTAACATGCTCCTACCCCAGACTTCTGGCCCTCCCAGTGGCCTTCACGTACAGAACAGGTCTCCATGCTCAGAAAGGCCTGCTTGCAATTCCCAAACTCCCAGAGAGACAAGTCTAGAACAAAAGCACTCTCCACAAGCTTGATCATGCCCTTCTGTCATGGTTTACCAGGGTCTGTTGTCATTACTGAACTTTGCTAGAATATGGCAAAGACAGCCATAGGCAGTATATAAATGAGTGGATGTGGCTGTGTTCCAATAAAACTTTATTTACAGAAGCAGTCTGGGGGCCAGATTTGGCCCTTGGGTCATAGTTTGCCAACTTCTGGTTTAAACCAAGAACCGAGCAGCCCCTTGTCATTCATATTGGTGACTCCAACATTCCTCTGGATCCTGGATGTTGCTGACCTCCATCCCCACCCCTCTCTGATCTGGGTTCTGCCTGCTAGCCTAAGTAAGGGCCTGGGTGTTCACTGTTTCTGGCTCACTTCTCCAGAGCAGGAAGAGGCAGCAGAAGAAGAGGCTGAAGGTGAGGCTGAGACTGAGGAGACCAATGTAGAAGGTAAGGCCCTGTCTGGGGTGGGGGGTGGGGCTTGCTCATGGTGTTGAGGGGGGGTGGCAGGAGCCCCCAGCAGCACTCCTATGACTGTGAGAAATCCACCTGGAACCTGCTTTCCAACCTATGCAATAGTACATCCTGCCTGGGCTGGGATTCAGCCCCCAGTTGTTCGATCAATGAACCTTGATTGTGAGCTCCTTTCGTGTCAGGCAGAGCCTTGGGCCCGGGGGCATGTGTGTGAATAGACATCCCTTGAGCCCAGGAGCCAGCAGGGTGCACTTTGGTTAGGACCTGTCTGTGGGGGAGACTCTGGAAGGGGGGGACTTGGGTCTAGAACAAGGATCTTTGCTAATTTCTCACGTTCTGTTTAGGAGACGGACAAGAAGAGGAGGCCAGAGAAACTGAAGGTGAGGACTGTTGGACATCAAGAGAGAGGTACTGGGGCATCAAGGGAGCCCCTCCAAGCAGCTTTAGGGGAGACTGACCACAGGGCTCCCTCCAGGGAGATGGGCGAGGAGGGGTTCAGGGGAGGAGAGGACAGAGTTGATGACCATGCAGGTTTGGGGTCTTGGCCTTCAAACCTCTGTCCCCCTCATTCCAGAGAAGCTGTCTGGGTGGTGCCTGTGGGAGAGGGGACCAGTGTCCAGTCCCCAATCTGGACAGGGCCCCAGAAGTCGCCTACACATACAAGGCTCCTGGAGCTCAGGCAAAACCACTCGTAAGGTGTGGTGTCTATAGGATGAAATCCCAAGATGTAGATGGCCCATGTGGGGGGTCACTGCAGTGGTCATTGTCATGTTGCAGCCTTTACCAAGGGTGCATTGGCTCTGGAGGGGAGGGGCAGCCAGCTGGGTCTTGAAATCATGCCCCCTGGCACGGTCCCCTGGAGGCCAGGAAGTCCAGGGAGCAACCAAGTAGGCAGAGCCTCGGAGGGGACTCTGGGGCCAAGATCCCCCGGGGACAGTGCCCAGAACTGGTGAATGAGAGAAAGCTTTGGAGTTTCACTCTGGGAGGGTGTTCTTCCTGTCAGGACCCAGCTGTCCCCTGAGATGACCCCCTGGGAGCCACTATGGGAGAAGGAGTGTGGGGTCTGTGGCTCTGCTGCTTTAATTCTTCGTGATGCTCCTGGAACCGGGGATCCCCAGGGCTGGAAGGAACTCATTGTGCAGATGGAGAAACAGAGGCGCATGGGTGCTCAGCTTATCAGGGGCAGAGCTGGGACCAGATCTGGGGCCTTCTGACCCTGTGGCTGTGTGCTTCTCTCCTCCCCAGATGGCCCAGTGGAGGAGTCCAAACCAAAGCCCAGGTGAGCGGGACACACTTGTGGTGAGGCCCTGGGAGGAGAAGGCCAGTGAGGAAGGACAGGAGTGCAGTGTGATACAGGGGGCATGGGCCAGGGGGTGCGGCAGGCACAGACCACCATGTATGGTTGTACAGGTTGTGTACTGCACAAGAGTCAGCCCAAGGAAGGGGGGGGGCCTGCAATCCACCTCACGCTCCATTACCAATTGCGTACCCCGGCATGTAAAGCACTGTGTTCACCCAGAGAAAAGGGGTGGACTAGTTGTGGCCCTGGATGGATAGCCTCTCCTGTTTCACGGCACGGCTGAAGTGGGACCTGAAGGAAGAGGGCCGGAAATCTGGGGGAGCCAAGCAGTGACAGCGTGCCAGCCTGGCTGGCTTCAAAGTGTCACAAAGGGGTGGGGCAGGATGGCCTGGTGCCGCAAAATGAAACCACCTGGAAGCTGCCGGGGTGGGTGTCAGGTGGAGAGGGGGCCAGGGAGGCTCTCCCTTTTGGTGACGCCAAACCTGTCGCAGATG
This sequence comes from Leopardus geoffroyi, assembly GCF_018350155.1. NCBI lineage: Eukaryota > Metazoa > Chordata > Mammalia > Carnivora > Felidae > Leopardus > Leopardus geoffroyi. The sequence continues at coordinate 29,343,970 of NC_059338.1, forward strand.
CCGCCTCAGCACAGTCACAGGCTGCTCCCCAAGTTGGGACCCCCCCCAACACCAGCCCCAGAGACAATCCCAGCCCCGTTCATTTGTCCCGCACCTTTCCCTTTCCTGGCCACTTGTACGGATGGCAGTATCTCACTTCGGCCCCTCACAGACCTGAGGGCAAACGGGGAAACTGAGGAGCCCACTGGACCTGGTGTCACACAGCAAGTATGTGTTGGGGCGGGGACCAAACCCCAGGATGCCAGGGGTTCACGGGCCAGCCGTGGGAATTCGGAGTCGGACTCACGCGCCATAGCTTCTGTGACGTCCTCGTTGCGTGGTCCGGAGCAACCGTCCTGGTCCTGGTCCTGGAGCGGTCTGTTGCATGGTCCCTGAGCCTCTGTTTTCTTCAGTGAGATTGGGGGGGTCTCTGCGTCAGGGGTATATCAGGGGGATAAAACGAGAGGGCGCACGTGAAAGGGCTGCAGTGTGCCCACGTGCCGAGAGGTGCTGTCGTTGGCGGGGAGCTGTCATTGTTGCCGCCCGGCCGAGTGTCTGCAGGAAGGAGAAGGGCCCCTCCTGTGCTGGCCACCCAGAGCCCCTTGGGTCCGGGATGGGGTTGGCATTCATGGATTCCCTCCTCTTCTCTCCAATAGGCCATTCATGCCCAACCTGGTGCCACCCAAGATCCCCGATGGGGAGAGAGTAGACTTTGATGTGAGTGTGCCTGCGGGGGGAACGGGCCTGGGCTGGGAGAGAGGGGCCGTGTGAGCTGGGGGGCCGGCAGGCGGAGGGCGCAGGCAGGATGGTGCTTGGCACAGGCCCGGCAGGGCCTCATCCTGGGTTCGGGCCACGGTGCCCCCCCACCCCCCACCCCCCAGCCAGGCCCCCGCCCTGCCCGTCCCTCCTGCATTGCGGAGGGTGGCATCTACCCAACCACTTCTTCCCTGGACCCATGGGCCTGGCAGCCTCTGAGCCCGGCTGTGCCTTCGCAGGATATCCACCGGAAGCGCATGGAGAAGGATCTGAATGAGCTACAGACACTGATCGAGGCTCACTTTGAGAACAGAAAGAAAGAGGAAGAGGAGCTCATTTCCCTCAAAGACAGGATTGTGGGTGTCAAGTCTCCTGTGGCAATGCCCCCAGAGACCCCGCTCCGTCCACCTTTGTTAGGCCCCACCTCCTCTGGACCGCCTTTGGGGGTGGGGGGGGGCCCTTACCCTGCTGCAAATGGGCTCTCCATCAGGATCCCAGTGGCCAGGAGCCACTCTTGAGGCCCTGCACTGTGGTTTCTTGGGTCCCTGCCTTCTGTCCCCACCGGACCGGACCATTCTTGGCAGCCAGAGCTGCTGATGGTCTCCGGGTGCCCCAGGCCTTGGCTGGGGGGAGACGAGTCAAATCCCTGTTGTCCCACCTCTGCCTCCCACTCCCCCCTACTGGGAGCTCCCCCCACTATGCAGGGAAGATGAGTGTGGCCTCTACAGTCCCAAATCATAACCAGGGGGGGTTATTTTGACTCCTTTGTTTTTCGCTCCACCAGACTCGCTGCTGTGTTTGTGGCACTGCTGTGCGGCCCTGGCTGGCAGCTGAGGGTCTGGCCATCTGTCCGCGAACACAAGAGCAGCTGCTGGGGCTGGGGCCGGGGTGGGGGGGGGCAGGGGCACAGCACTCGTGGGAGACGGGAGAAGTCCGCCTGACATTTTTCAAATCGTTGAGGACAACCCCACGATGAGTAATGCTCCGCGTGGGGCATCCGCACACGCCTGCTGTGGGCTATCTTTATTCAGCCAGGGCATTCTGAGCTGGTGCACCTGTCGAGGCACTCTGTGTCCAGGGAGCTGGCAGAGTAGAAGCCCTTGGAGGAAGGGCACTCACTGCCCTGAGCTCCCGAGGAGAAAATCCCCTGTGCGTTTTCTTGCCACCTCTTTCCCTGGTTGGTCCCTGCACCTTTGGGGACACCTCCTCCATATGCACGCACTGGGCAGGCTGTGCCCCTCTCCCCATAGGAGAAGCGACGGGCTGAGCGAGCCGAGCAGCAGCGCATCCGGAATGAGCGGGAGAAGGAACGTCAGACTCGCCTGGCAGTGAGTGACCCCTAGTCCACGGCCCACAGGAGCCCCCAGCGGGCCCCCAGCTCCTCCCAGGCCCCTAGGCCCCTCCCTAGTCATTCACATTGATTCAGTCAACGAGCCCCTGGTGAGTGCTGGGCACTGTTTGGAATCTGATAATAAGCAGTAACTGAGACCGAAATGTCTGGGTTTTCACGAACTTAATATTTTACAAGACTCTCCGTCCAGCAGTTCCACTTCTGGGTATTTACCCGAAGAAGATGCAAACACTGATTCAAAAAGGCATCTGCGCTCCATTCGCTGTGGCATTATTTACAGGAGCTAAGACACGGAGGCAACATGTGCCTGCCGATGAAGGAAGGCATAAAAATATGTGTGTGTGCATGCTCATGCACACGCAGCCCCCCCCCCACTGGAATATTAGCCATAAAAAAGGAAGGGAATCTTGCCATTTGTGAAAACATGGATGGACCTGGAGAGAGCATTATGCTAAGTGAAACAATTCAGAGAAAGAAAAATACTGTCTAGTTTCACTTATATGTGGAATCTGAAACACAGCCAATCCAAAGCAAAACCAAAACGCCAAGCTCATAGATGCAGAGAACAGATTGGTGGTTTGCCAGAGGCGGGGGGGGGGGGGGGGGGGGGGAGGGTAGGAAGGGGCCAAAAGGTACAAACTTCCATTATAAGGCAGCGAAGTCCTCTCCTGCCGCGCCCTTCCCTGGTGCAGGCTCCCTGGGAACAGGGGGTCCCTTGGCCCTGTTCCTGTGCTGCTGCTGGAGGTTCTTCCAGAACAGCAGGCCTCCTGGGGTGGGGGTGGGGGGCTCCTTGCCTGAGGGGATGGTGAGATCATTCTTCACTCATTTATAAACAAAAGTCTTCGCAGCTCCTGTGTGTCAGGCCCTGTGCTGGGGGGCCCCTCAGGAAGCTTCTTGCCTGATGGAGAGAAAAGTTCTACTCACATGACCCATAAACACCCCAGACCTCAGCCCAGCCTCAGGGGTTCATAACCTCACCCCTGATTTTCTCTCTTCCTCCCTGCTGAAAATCAGGAAGAGAGAGCCCGACGGGAGGAGGAGGAGAACAGGAGAAAGGCTGAGGACGAGGCCCGGAAGAAGAAGGCTTTGTCCAACATGATGCACTTTGGGGGTTACATCCAGAAGGTAGGTCGGGCAGCAGCAGTGGTCTTCAGGGGGTCCCGGTATATGGGGAGGAAGGGGGTGTCCACAGACTTCAAGCTGGATCCCAGGAAGAAATTCCTACCTGTAAGTGAAAGGCCAAGCCCGCCTCCTGCCCATGCCCTGAGCTGGCGCTCTGCCTGCTGTGGCTTCCCCTAGGAGGGGCTTGCTGGAGGGGGGGGCTGCAGGCAGCGGCCTCGAGTGTCAGCAGTGCCCCGGGAGCCCCCAAGGTTGATGGTGTGTCTGGAAGAGCCTTGTGCCCAGAGTCAGAGCTCTGGTTGGAGACTCAGACCTGCCACTTACAGTTGTGTGGCTCAGGCAACCTCAGAGCCTCAGTTTCCTCATCTGTAAAATGGGCTTAATATCGTCTGCCCTGCCTGCTCTGAGATCAGATGGGCTAACATGGCGAGCATCTGTGTATCCCGCAGATGTGAGATGGTTTATTCCTGCAAACCTCCTCCATTCCTCATTTTTGTGTCCCACTCCTGCTCGACACTCCATTCTCAAGGGAGAAGAGGAATTATGAAACTGATTTTCTCTGTGCAGTGGAGGGATCAGAACATTTTCTTAGATTCCCAGAGTCCCCCAGCTCAGAGCTAGCCCGGCCTGCCTGCCTCTGTCGCCACAGTGACCACACCAGCCAGACTCATGGCATGGCCCTGCTCTCAGAATAGTCCTAGTGAACAAGGTTGCCTGCAATGAGCGTCTGAATCACCTTCTCCTTCTCCCCCTTGTGTCTCTCTGCCTTTGCCGTGCCCTGCCCTCTCTCTCTATCTCTGCCTTGGTCTCGGTCTTTCTCTCTGGGTCTTTCTCTCATGGTGTCCTGGCTTTGCAGGCCCAGGTGGGTACCACAACCTCTAACCCTTGTCCTCCTCATCGTTTTGGGGGGCTCGCTGGGAGGGGGATGCTGAGTGTGGAGAATGGGTCGGGCGGGAGGAGGGAGCCGGGAGAGAGATGGAAGAATTTGGAGAGGCAAAGAAATAATGGACTGAAGAGGTCCTCCTTGCCCCTGCCTCAGTTTCTCGGGGGGGGGGGGGGCGGGGGGAGGAAATCCAGGCAGCTGATAGCGTGGGTGTTTCAGGAAGAAGAGGATAAGAACCTGGTCCTTCTGCAGGCTTTGCCTTGCTCCCCATTGGGTTTTGGGAGGGTTAGGGGAAAGGAGGGGGTGTTCCCTAGTTAACTCCCCCTGCTTGTCATTCTCTCCAGACGGAGCGGAAAAGCGGGAAGAGGCAGACGGAGCGGGAAAAGAAGAAGAAGATTCTGGCCGAGAGGAGGAAGGTGCTGGCCATTGACCACCTGAATGAGGATCAGCTGAGGTGGGGACTGGTGGTGCTCAGCCGACTGCGTGCACCTGCGCCAGCACGGGGGTCGGGGCATAGGGCAACTCTCATCGTTCACCACCAGGGGGCGCTGTTGCCTCACATATTCCGCCCCCCGCCCCCGCCAAGAATGTTTTGGTGCCACTGGAGTTGGGTGTGAGCCAGTCAAGCCATCTTTGTGCTTTGCCAATAGAGAAAGAGAAATTGAGCAGGCGTCTCGCCCCTCTGAGCTTCTTACCCACCTGCACACAGGTGGCGGGAAGGGGGATTGAATGATGCCCTACCCGCGCCGCGCCACCCCCCACCCCACATCCGGTCCTAAGCACCAGGTGCTGCTGTCTCTGCCTCCTGCTGAGTCAGGTGGGCTGGGGGGTCCCCTTAGCAGGCCTGGAGGTGGGAAGGAGGGCTGGTGCCCTTGGAGGCTGGGTCAGATCCGGGATGAAGGTAGATGAGGGCCATTCCTTATTGTTCCTATCCCGCCCTGCATCCCCACTCTGGCCCCTGCAGGGAGAAGGCAAAGGAACTATGGCAGAGCATCTATAACCTGGAGGCAGAGAAGTTCGACCTGCAGGAGAAGTTCAAGCAGCAGAAATATGAAGTGAGCCTGCTCACTGGCCCCTCCCCCATCCCACACTCCTGTTTTGGATTGGGTCCCACATGACTGCTGTCCATCAGTCCCCTTTCCCCTATCCCTGTCACCTCCTACCCTTGCCAACTCACACACACCTGCCTGGGGGTCTTGTCTCTGGCAGTGTTCAGCATCCACCACTGGGCTGTTGCTTGCTGGAGAAGTCTGATGGTTCACTCGCTGGGGCTGAGCAAAGGCACGTTCCTGGGGTGCCAGCCCTGGGGGTCTCCCTCCCTTCTGTCCCCGAAGGCCTTGAGGCAGCAGCTCGGATGCCCTGGGTCAGGTGGGAGGACCAGGATGCACAAAGCCAGGCCTCTGGGTGGAGAGAGGGAGGCCTCACCAGAGATGCAGCCACTTTCTCTCTCCCCATGTACCCTAGAGGCCCTGGTGTGGGCACAGCCGGCTGAGCCTCAAACTCACAGCTTTGAGGGGTCCCAGGTGCACGTACAGCGGCAAGAACTGGCTCAGTGAACGCCGGGCCCGCACACTTCCCCAGCGCGGCCTCTCTGCCTAGAGGAGTTTGGCTTCCCTTTCCGGGCCCACTTTGCTGCTTTTCTTTGTGCACGGGCCCCTCTTCTGAGCACAGCTCAGGCCCGAATGGCTACAGGGTCCCCTCCCATCCCCCCCAGTGCTGAGAGAGGCAATTTTGTGTGGTGGCCCTGAGCATGGACTTTGGAGCCACACTGCCTGGGTCCTATTTCTAGCCCTGCCCCTCCCTAGTTGTGTGACCTTGGGCAAGTTACTCCCGCTTCCCTCTTTCCATTTCTCGTCTAAGTGACAAGGATAACCCCAGGACCTATTTCACAGGGTTATTGTGAGGCTTATAGAGATCACCGTAGTAATAAAAATAGTAGTAAAGTCTTCCGGGAATTGTTCTGAGCACTTGCCATGTGTTAAGTTATACCTCACAGTCATCCTGGGGGTTAATGCTCGGGAGAGTGCTCATCACGGAACAGAAAGTGGTGGGCACCCACTAAATGCTCAGTAGGTATTAGCTGCTGTTACAGCCCCTATAGACCTGGGCCTTCCACTTTGCCTCTGGTTCCACTTTTAACTCTGCACCTGGCCTACCGGGCTCAGATTTGGGCCAAGTACAGGGTGGCGAACTGCAGGCCTAGCACATGGGGGTGCCGTACCTCATGAACAACTGGGCAAGAGTGCCTGACAGGGGGCCTCAGGCCGGGCTGGGGCTGTTCAGAGGGCTTCCTGAGGCCCAGCCTTGCCCCCGATTCTCAGAAAGCCTCCTTAGGCCTCTCGTCCTGAGCCCTCTGTGCCTCGGGGACCCCTCAGTGAGAGACCAGTGGGGCGGCCAGGAAGCCTCTCCTTGGCTTCTGCTTGTGGGACCTGGGACCCTCCGGATGCCTGCCTGTTCTGACTTTCACAGTATCGCTGCTCTGCTCCCCCTCCCCCCACCCTCTACCGCTGTGCTCAGCTGGCTTCCCCTTCACCCCCAGCCACCTGAGACCTGAGCCAAATCAGCTCCAAAGTTACTCTTTCTCACTTACAGATCAATGTTCTCCGAAACAGGATCAACGATAACCAGAAAGTGTAAGTTTCTAGGTCCTTCCTTTCTTTCCCCGGCCCTGCCCCCTCCATCCGTGTGTCCCCGCCATCCCACTCCTCCTCTGAGGGCTCTGGCTCCCACCCCTTCCTCCTCCCCTTCAGGGCGCGGACTCCTGCTTGGTCACTGCCCAGTGGGGGATTTGTACAGGGCCGGGAGGTCTCACTCCGGCCCGAGGCTGCTGCCCTGCTCTATCTCTGGAAGCGGCTCCCGGCTGCCTCTCTCCACCCTTAGCATCGCTCACCTCCACCCCCTCCCTGTGGAGGCCTGCTGCCCAGCCCTGTGTCCCCCTTCTGACTGGGCCCTGCTCCTTCTGCAGCTCCAAGACCCGTGGGAAGGCCAAAGTGACCGGGCGCTGGAAGTAGGGGCAGCAGTGTCCTTCACCAAAGATCCTCGCCGTGTCCCCGCCCTGCTTGCCCCCCAGCTTCTGGGCACCCCCCTCCTCCCGCCCCCCGGGCACTGCAGGCCGACTCAAGTCTGGAAACCAGGAGCTGGCCCGGCTGGAAGCTGCTGTTGGTGCCTGTACCCCCACATGCCCACGCGTGCCAGTAATAAAAGCCAACACACATCGCATGGCTTTCCTGTCAGCTCCCTTTCAGAGGGAGGGAAACTGAGGCGAGAGCCTGTCTCACAGGGAGACCCTAGGGGACACGGCCCCTCATAACTGCCACACTGAGAGGAGACGCCTCCCGCCTGCTTCCGGAGGGGAGAGGGCGGCTGGCCCTGGGGAATGCAGGGCCCTCTCAGGGCCTGGGCCTCACAGACAGCAGAAGGGCTTGGGGCGCGAGCTGCTCTGAGTCACCGCGAGGCACACTGGGGGAAAGCATGGAGGAGCCGGGGGACAACCTTCCCGTGTGTGTGAGTCACTCCTTGGGAACAATGGAAACCTCTTTGGATGGGCCTGTTTTCTTTCTCTTCCTGGCCAGGGACTAGGAAGCAGGCGTCTGTCTGAGGGGCAGGGAGCCCTTGAGGAAGGAAAGAGGGCCGGTTTTGTCAGGTAGCTTTTCAGGCAGCGATGAGCCTCTGGGAGGCGTGGGCTGGTCTGGGCGCTTGGCTTGCTTCCTTCCTGTGCAAACCGGGGACCACAGGGTCCCGGTTCTGAATCGGAGAAGACAGCATGGTGGCCTTGAGCCCAGTTGGCAGAAGGGAAACGGTGTGGGATGAGAGCCACCTGACTCAACAGCTCCCTAGGGCACCCCCTTGCATGGGGCACCCCCACGCCTCTGCTTCGGCGGCTCCCTTTGCCTGGAAGGCCTTCCCCCAATTCTCCACATGTCATCCACCCAAGGGAGCCCAGCCCCACTGTCCCTGGGAAGGCTTCCCATACTTCCAGGGAGAGTGATTCATTACTCCTTGCTCTGAGCACCCCGGACCCTGCTGTAACTGCCACCACAGTGACACCTCCCATACTACACCATGTTCCCTGTGTGCCCGTAGCATCGCACTCGGACTCTCAAGAAACAATCTAGACCCACTTATCCTATGCCATGTGCCAAGCACTGCGATAGATGCCAAGACATACAGATGAGAAGGATATGGTTCCTGGGCAAACAAGGACCTTAGTTAGCCTGGAGTCTTGGCCTCATTTCTTATTCATTCACTCACTCATCCATCCATCCATCCATCCATCCAATAAATGTCTCCTGAGAACCAAATATGTGCTAGGCACTGTGTTAGGCCTAGCCCAGTGGGAGAGAGGCTGCAAACAGAAGATTCCAGCTCAGTGTCACCGCAGGCAGGACAGTGGGTGCTGGGGAAGCCCAGACAAGAGCCACCCCACCTGGCATTGGTGAGCATGAGGGCTTGCTGAAGGAGAGGGTTTCTACATGGAGCCTCAGCGGATGAGAAGAAAGTCAAGGACAGGGGCCAGGGATGGGAAGACGGAACAGCATATACAAAGCCCTAGAAGCAAGAGTTGGCTTAGTGTGTTTGAAGAGCCCCGGTTATCACAGAATCCAAGGTCTTCTGGTGGGGAACAAGAAGGACCTCTGTAAGTGCCCAAAGGCCAGGAGGCAGGGCCTTAGGCCCACAGAGGGCTCCCATCATCGCCTCTGGGAGATCTACTGTGGCTCCACCCTCCCTGCTACCAGAGAGAGGGGCACTGAATCTAGAACTGAAAGGCTAGAATTTTCCAACTGCCAAATCTCCATGGGGGCTCCACCTCCTATGTCTCAGCCTCTTCTTGAGCCACAAGAGGGAATGATGGTGCAGGCCTGGGTCCTGCTTCCTGCACCCCCCTCTCCCAACGGGGTCCTCGTGATCATGCCTCTGACCTTGCAGGCGTGGTCTCTCCTTTAAAGGCCATGCACTGACAGGGACATAGAGGCGGCCTTGCCGTCTTACTCTGAGTCTCCCTGAGGTCAGGTTCCACTTATCCCTTTTGTCCTGAAGTCACCTGGCGTGAGGGAAGACCCTGTGAGTGCCCTAGACACTGTCCCCAGGCAGGGCGTACCATGCTCCGACTCTGTGGCACCTGGTCCAGGTCCCCATCGGTCACCTTAACAGCAACACCGCAGGTTGATCCAGAATGCTGCCTCTAAATGGGAGCCCTGAAGACACCTGGTGTGCACGGGGCCTGGAGTGTTCGTCCATAACCAAAGAGTCTGGGCAGGTGGCCCGGTTCTGTCCTGTTCACCAAGGAGAGAGCAAGCGAGTGCCAGGGTGCAGGGGCATACCTGGGTCACCAGCCCAAGGCAGGGGCGTGGGCTTCCAGCCTAGTCGTCCCGTGCTTTCCCCATGACACAGCTCGGGAACGGAGGGACCACGGACGTATGCACAGAAGCACACTGTGATGGGCTCACGAGTGAGTGGGAAGGTGTGTCAGACAGGCACGCACACCTTGCGCTCGGTTCGTTCATTACTTCTGTCGCTCTTGTGCTTACTGGGCAGCGGAAGCCACGCCAAACACTGAGGGCACGAGTATGCCAGGAGCTGGCCTGGGCCTCCTGACCACTCAGGAGCTCGGTGAGGCTGCAGCAGGGTGGCCTGTGACCCCAGACACCCAGGTTCCCCCTGCGCCCACCATCCCCTGCAACCCCCAGGCACTACCCTCTCCACGAGGGTCCCATCTCCCCCTGCTTTGGGCACACCCCTCACCTCACGGATCTCTCGCACCCTGTGTACACCCACAGGTCGGGGAAAATGACCTCTAAGCTCAGCTCGGCCCTCGGTCAGAGGGGTGGAGACCCTCCCTCCCCCCTGCCATCCTCCTATCACCAGATTTTCTGTCCAAACAAGCTCATGTCGTGTCATGCATTCACATGATAAACCCACTGTTGAGGAGGAAGAGCTAAGAGAGGAGGGTGGACGCCCCAGGGGCCACTTGCCTTGGAATCCAGCTCTTCCTGCCGGAGACTCCGTGCTCTGAATCAAGATCCTCATTTTCTCCCATCAAATTCTGGCCTGTCCACTTCCCAGCTCTGCGACTTTGAGCCAGTGACTTCCCCTCTCTATGCCCGAGTTCCCTTCTGTTGAAACACGGGGATTGTTAGGAAGGTTGAATGCGATCACGTGTGCAGTGCCTGTGTGAGTTAAGTGGGTAGTAAATGTCAGCCGTTGATACTGTTATTTTGGCTGTAACTCCTTACCAGCCCCTTTTGGGGGCTCGGGAAGCTGATTCACCAAGGCTGGGTCCTAGCCAGCTCCTCCCTTCTGTGGGGTTACAAGGAGCCCCCACAAGCCCGTCTTCCCTCTGGGTTCCAGGGTCAGGCCTTCTCCCTGAGCAGATCACTGGAGGCCCGGGACGGCGAGAGCCTGCTGGTGCCGACTGTCCCTCCCAGGTCTCTGCCACTCCTGGATGGACGTGGCCAGCTTGCTCCCGGTGGATCCACCCCTAATGGTGCAGCCTTGTTTCTGGAAAAGGTGAGGCAGCACCCCTCCTGGAGTCAGGGGCTGCCTCTTGTCTGTGCTGGGCTCAAGGACAGGCCTCCCGGGGGAGGGGTGGCGGGCTCTTCAATGGGCCCGAGTTGGGGGCTGGGGGCTGGCCAGAAGTGCAGGCTAGACCAGGCTGGCATCCATGTCCCCACAGGATGGCTGTGGGTACTCATCGTTCTGGGCTGAAAAGTCCAACCCGCCCTGTTGGGCCTATGGGGAGGAAGATTGGGAACGGGGGGGAGATTGCTGTAAACCTACCCTTTCTCCTACCTAACATCCCCTCGTGTGTTTCTCACCCTGCCCTACGTGCCAGGCACTGTGCTGGCTACGTGACACATATTCTCTTGGGCCAACCTACCCATCGTCCACGGCCCTGAGGTCCCATCCTTATGTTCAGATGAGGAAACAGCTTTGCAGCGTTGAGCAACATGCCAAGGGCCATTCAGTTAGTAAGTGGCAAAGCTGGGATTTGAACCCAAGCTTATGGCTTCAGGGCCAAGGCTCTTCCCAGCACAAGGACGCTGCAGGCTGAGGACCGTCTCAGATCTCGCAGAGGGCAGGACCTGAGCCACAGTTGGGGCTTCCCGTGAGCCGGCTGGAGGTGGGCCCAGGGGCCAGGACACAGGGCATGAGTGCAGGGGCTCAGCACCCTCTGCCCCTGCCCCCCGCCCCCCGCAGCTGCTCACGGCAGCGTCTCTGTGCTGTGCCTGTCAGCCTGCAAGTCTGGCTGTTCTGCCCCACGGGAAGCCCCGGGACCTGACAGGAGGAGAGACGCCTTGTGCAACACGGGAGGGGGCTTTGCTCAGAGTTGGAAGAACACAGTCAGGCAGCCTCCTCCTCCCGGTGGGTGGTTACAGCCCATGCCCTGTCCACAGGTGCTTAGGGGGACTTAGAAAGCACCTGTCATTGCTTTGCCAGTGGGTCACTTCTCAACCATGCCGAGAGGGTGGACAGAGGCCTGGCCTAAAAATATCAGCAGTGGGGCTCGTCCAGCTGCTGTCGGGGTGGCAGGGCTGATCCAGGGAACCCCACAGCGCCCCCCCACCTTAGTCTACCTGCAATCTTACGATGCAGCCAGATGGAACTCGCTGTTTTGTGACCCTCCAATATCCCACGTTCTCCCACCTCTGCAATGCTCTGTCTTACCACTAGAATGCCCTCATTCCCTCTCTGCCTACCCGACTTTTCCCCACCCCTCAGGATCTGGCTCAAGTGGCTGTTTCTCCAAGAAGTCCTGAGCCCCCATGGTTTCCTCGGACAATGCCCCTCCCCCCACCCCCAGGCTGCCTTGAGAACCCCACACTAAGACCCATTCATCCTGGGCTTGTGATTCATAGAAACTAGGTCTGGGTACCCAGCCCCGCCCTCCCTCCCCAGCGGGAGCCTGTTCATCCCGGTTCTCAGCCCCCACCCCAACAGCTACAGGGATTTCAATTGCTCTCAACTGAAGACTCAGGAGAAAAATGTTTTCACCTTGTGCAAAGCACCCAGCCCCCAGGGGGTAGCCCTGCCCCGTGGCCCTGCACTCAGCGCTGCGTTGGCCACACCGGCCACACCTTCAGCACACCCGAAGCAGTTTCCCCTGCGAAGTCAGGCCTGGGCGACGCAAATCTGAAAGAGGCGGTGGGGTTGGAGCTGCTCTTCAGGAACGTGGAGGGCGGGGCTGGAGAGGTGGTGAGATTCCCAGGCTGGCTCCAGGGCTGAGATTGTGCTGGGCTTGCGGAAGGCGGGTCAGGGAGACCTGTTGTGCATGAGCTGCCTCACCCCTCCCTGGTCCCCACCCACCCCTGCCTTGCCAATTCTCCGAAGAAGCCAGCCACCTGGGGTGCAGGTGCAGGTTGGTAAGGATGAAGGAGTGGGGCGGTCACTTCGTGGCTGCTTGGGGGTAGGGACAAGCAGAGTTTTTCCCTCTGATCTTGACATGGAGACCCCTCTGACCCCACCTGTCTCACCTACTGGGGCCCAGGGGAGGTGGTGAATGGCGGACTCTACTGGGAGAGACTGGACATAATTTATAAGCTGGCTACACGATCATACTAATGAATGATATTAGCTTCCACATATTAGGCACCTACTGTGTGCCAGTCAACGTGCAACGTAATTTATGTGCACTCTGATTACAGTGATGTGCAAAGTAAGGATGTAAATAGTTCCATTTTATACATGAGGAAACTGAGGCTCAAAGAAGTTGGGTGACTCACCCAAGGTCATACACGGCAGGATCCTGATCATTTTGATTATGATTTTTCATTTGCATGGTATACTTCCTTTTTTTTTTTAATTTTTAAGTTTATGTATTTATTTTGAAAGAGAAAGAGAAAGCGTGTGTGTGTGCACGTGCATAAGCAGGATAGGGGAATAGAGAGAGAGAGAAAGAGAGGGAGAGAGAATCCCAAGCAAGCTCCTCCACTGTCAATGTGGAGCCAGACCTGGGGCTTGTACCGTGAGTTCATGACCTGAGTCAAAATCAAGAGTCGGACGCCTAACTGACTGTGCCCCCCCCGGGCGCCTCTGCATGGTATACTTTCTACCAAATAAAATTGAATATCTGATGGAAACAAAGAAAAGCATATATTAAAGAAATCACTTCTGTATTTTAGCTAAGGAATATTTGAACAATTCTGACTATATAATGCAAAGTATGTATGCATCAATCCTTATAAGAAAATTTGTGTGAAATACTGTTGAGATCTGTCTGTTGTAGTTTTTTTGGTCACTGGCTCGGGCAGTCTGGGATGATGAGTGTACGATCATACCACTCTTCCACATGGCTCAGAAAAAATGACTTGCCAATGAACACTGGCCTCATCCCAGTCAGTTTCACTGTTGATTTCCTCACCTCTCCCCGTCTAGACTGGGAGCTTCATGAGGCCTGGCTTGTTTTCCATACATCCCTGTGCCCCGTCATATGGGTTGAATGAATGCAGGAGGAAATCATTCTCACTCAGCAGATTTTACACAGGATTTGATCATTTGATGGTTAAATATTGACAGAAAGGGAAAAGACGGTAAAATAGTTACATTATCATTGCGTTGCCTTTTATAGTTGTCAAAGCACTGTGGATCAAAACAAAAACAACGGAACCCGGGGAAAAAGTCTGATCTTGAAAGGTTCAGACGTCTACCTCACTCATGTGCTATCAATGTTAGCACTGACTGAGTCTGCTTGATAGGGTTCATTCATTCATTCGTTCAGTCATTCCATAAAGCCAACACAAATTTATTGAGTACACATCCTGGCAGGCGCCCTCCTGGAACATGGTAAGTGGCAAACCAGGTGGGCGTGGCCTGGGAGAGACCCTCCCGGATGGTTCTGTTAGTCCCCCTTCTGGGTCCTTCTGAGTTAACAGACAACGGGGCAGAAGAGCTGAAGCCTCGACACAGGGCGATGGTGTGACGCCCATGGGAACCCAATACGAATAGGCTCCTTCCCTTTCCTTGGCACCACCCCAGAGTGACAGGGATCCGTGTGGAAAGGGGCGTGTGAGAGAGCACAGCCCAGCCCTGCTCCCCCACATCTGGTCTGTGCTGGGCAGGCGGGGGATGGGCGGGGATGGGGATGGGGATGTGAACTGGATGTGAGGTTGGGATTTGAAGTGGATGGGGATGAAGGCTTAGTAACTACAAAGGGCTGTTGAAAGAAACAAAAGTGGCTGTTAAGTTTTGGAATCTTTTTTTTTAATTAAAAAAAATTTTAAAAAATATTTATTTTTGAGAGACAGAGTGAGACAAAGTGAGAGTGGGGGAGGGGCAGAGAGAGAGGGAGACACAGGATCGGAAGCAAGCTCCAGGCTCTGAGCTGTCAGCACAGAGCCCGACACGGGGCTCAAACCCACAGACCGTGAGATCATGACCTGAGCCTAAGTCGGACGCTCAACCGACTGAGCCACCCAGGCGCCCCAAGTTTTGGAATCTTTACTGGAACCCACCCTCCAGCGGAAAGGGGCTTCCCTAGAGCACAGGTGGTAGCAGTTATTGAAAGAAAAATGATATTTCATAATCAAAACTCCCTTCCTGTAGGTCTTTACTCGGCCTCTGCAGAGGGGCCATCCCTGGCCATTAGAGCAAACTTTGTCGCAACCTCCCTTCCACCCTGCGCTTCTGGCCCCTTTCCCCCTTATCTTGTTTTTGGTCTGTCTCTTTCCTGTAAGCTCTGGGAAGACCTGCAGTTTGTCTGTTTTTGGTTCACTGCTGAATCCTCACCGCCAAGGGTATGACTGGAATGTGGGGACACTCCATAACTGCTGAAAGAGTGAATGCATGATCATTTATCCCTAAGGAGTCAAGACTGACTCACAAAGGCCAGGTAACATACACACGGTGTCCTAAAAAGGCCAGAGATAATCTTGCTGATTGGAAAGTTCAACAGAGAGATATGGGGGCTCTGGGGCAGGGACATTTGGATATTTGACCCTGAAGAAATTGACACTCTGAAAAGTCACAGAAGTTTCAGCCGCTGGAGATGAAGAGTCCAGGACTGTAGCGCCCTGCATGAATGAGTGGGGAAACCACCAGTTGGAAAGGAGTTTTCCTGAGAAAGATCTTAGGCTGCCTTCCACGCCTGAGTGGTACCGGTGTCCTGGCCATCAACAACCCATTCTGCATCTTTCTTGGCCAGAGGGTGGGGTGGGGGATGGTGGAGAGCAGGGAGAGGGAGGGGAGAGGTCACAGGTGCCCTAGAACCTGTTGTCTTCTGGAAGATGTGTGAAGGGCACAAACTCTGAAGCGAGTCTCCCTGGATTGCATCCCCATTCTACCATGGACTCACGGTGTGACCCTGGCCAAGTCACTCTCTCAGTTTTTTTACCTGTAAAGTGGGGATGATATTGGCAACTGTCTCATTGGATTTTGGAGGATGAAATGGGCTTATCTAAATATAAGAGCTCAGAATAGTGCTTATCACTTCGGCTTATCACAAGCCTATGAGTGTTTGCTGTTGTCTCCGGGATATTGTGGAGGCCGAAAGGCTCTCTTTTCCCCCAGTGCATCTCCCTGGTCTTTTCTGTCTCTGTGGTGTCCACTCCCCCTACTCCTTCCCCTCAGGTTCCCGACTTTAGGTCCCTGGTCCCGAGGGTTAGGACAGGCCTTGGCCAACCCCTCTTTCCTGCCTTCTCCTTCCTTAAGCCGAGTCTGGGACCCACAGGTCATGGGAAGATGGGCCTGGCTGGGTGAGTCAGCCCATCCTGCCTCGCCTGCAGCCACCAGTGACGGGAGGCCAAGGGAAGGTGCTGATAACACTCCCATCTCCTGCCAGGACCTCAGAGGTCTCTTCTGTATAGTGGGGAGACACGGAGCCCATGTGGTCACGCTCCTCTTCTGACAAATTATCATGCTCACCCTGTGGTCCCTAGGCCCTGCACCAGAATTATTGTCAACCCCACTTGTGTGGCCCAGGGGTGGGGGATGGGGGGAACTCGCTAGCTGCTCTACCTTGGTGTCTACCCTCCAGCCCTGACGGTGCCTCTTGCCCCACACCGAACGTTAAAACCTGAGCCCCAGACTCCACTGGCTTCCTTTTCCCACCATCCTGTTCTGCTTTCAGCTTCTTCCCACTTTCTTAGTGCTCTTCAGCCCCAGCTCTGCTCTCTGGTAACTGTTCCCTTGAGTCTCCCGTCTCTTGTAGGGTCTACCCTTCCGGAAAGCCTTCCTGCACTGGCTAGGACCTTGCTACTTACTCAAAGTGTGGTCCACAGACCAGAAACAACGGCATCCACCAGAATTTCAGAATCTGCGTTTTAAAAGGATCCTTAGGGATCCGCATGCGCATTACTGTTTGAGAGTTACTGAGCTAGGTGCCCTTCTAACCCCTGGAAATATGGAGACTCTGGGAATCTGGGTCAGCTGGTATCAGGCTGGTTGGAGACAGGAGAGAGCATTTCATTCTGTAAATGATGACACAGGCCCTGCTCTCCTCTTCCATCCTGAATCCTATTTTTCTTAAAAAAAAATTTTTTTTTTAATGATTATTTATTTTTGAGAGCCAGAGAGAGCCAGAGAATGAGCAGGGGAGGGGCAGAGAAAGAGGGAGACACAGAATCCAAAGCAGGTTCCAGGCTCTGAGCTGCCAGCACAGAGCCCGATGCGGGGCTTGAACCCATGAACTGTGAGATCATGACTTGAGCTGAAGCTGGACGCTTAACCCACTGAGCCACCCAGGCGCCCCTGAATCCTACTTTTCTCATGATCTTCCCACCAGCCTCTCCACTGGCTGAAGGCCAGCCATGGCAGAGTTACCCCTGGCCCTTGGCTGGCTGACACAGAGGTCTCTCCCAGGCCATGTCCATCTGATTTGCCATTTACCACGCTCAAGATGGGCCTCTGTCTGGGACTCCAGAATCTCCCTTCCAGAGTGAGCTTCGTCAGTCTGGGGTGTCACTCAGACTGGCTGTCCGGAACACAGGTGTTCTGTCCAGAAGTGTTTCTTCCATGAAACAAGTTTGGGAGGGGCTTCATGTCACCCCCACTTCCTCTCTTTGTCCTCTCTCTGCTGTGACACACATTAGCACATTGAAGCTTCGGGGAAATCTGTTTAGCTTCATGTAGCCCAGAGTTTCCGAAACTTAGACTTCTTTTGTCACTGAGCACCTACGAACATCCTGCGGGAAAGGAATCCCTTTGGGAAGTACTAACCTAATTCCCTTCCACACACCTCTCTCCCCCCCCCCCCCCCTCCACCCCCGACTGAAGTTTTAACATGAGGCTCTCTGGCGCTAAGGAGTCCTTTGCCCCCATTATCTGAGGTGAGAAACTGAGTCTGGTGGTCCCGTGGAGCTTCCTGCAGGGGGGTCAGGTGGAGCTCCTCTCTTAATGGCCCTCTGGGCAGTGGCCAAGTGGGTGTCACCTCACCCAGGGTCTACGCGGACAAGTTGTTCCCACCAGCTTTTGTTTTGAGTCTCAAATGTTAGTATTCTCCCCAGTCCACCAGCCTAGTCTGGAGCTGGTGTCCTGTCCCCGCCAGCAGGGAGAAGGCTGTTCCCACGGACCTGCCGGCCATTATAAAAGAAGGCGTGACTGCCACCTGAGGGAGAGAAGGGGCGGGAAGGGCTTTTGCAAATCCAGCAGCTGGCCTGGGCTTCTGCAAGAAAGCTCTACGCCTTGCCCACCTGGAGAATGTGTGACAGCAGCTGGAAGAGGTTTCCAGCCAAACCCTGGCCTGGGCTTTTGCTGACACTGTGATCCGATGGAACGTAGAACAGGCAGGGCCAGTTCTGACAGCCTGACTCACCAGCTTCGTGGGCCTCCTGCCTCCTGCCACCGGCACGGTGTGGCTGAGGAGGCTGAGGCGGGGAGGGTGTGGGAATCCGTGTAGGAATGCCAGAGTGTGGGCTCCCGTGCTCCCACCAGGAAGCTGGGGAAGGCTGGGGCCATGGTCTGGAGTTCATGGAGACCCTGGGGAACAGGGGACAAGGGGAAAGGAGTCTTGGAGAGCACTGATGCTCTGGGAGTCGCCACATATCAGCACAGGGTGGCAGAACTGCATGGGGCCCTGGACACCTCATTTTAGCAGAAGGGAAATGGGTGAGGAGGCTTTCCCAAAGCCATCCATTGGCTCCGTGTCGGAGCTGAGATTTCCTGACAGTTATACTGAGACATGACTTTCTGTGGCTTTTGACCACTTCCCCACCTAGAACTAAATGACCAAATTTGATGCCAAATAAATTGATTGGGAATACATTGATACCAAAGCTGGATCTACCCACACTGGAGAATTCCATTTCCAAATACCAACAGGCGCACGCCCAGTTTTCTTGCTCCTTACGAGATCTAGATCCCTGGGGAAGCTCAGAGCAGGATTCGCCACCAGCCTGGGTTCTCTGAAGTCAAAAAAGACCTCTGCATGAGTTTTCAAGGAATGGGGGATCAGAGAGGCCAGGAACCCAGTGATTTCCGGGCTGGATGGCAGAGTAGACTAGACACGCATGCCCCAAATTGGAGACGTCCCGATCCACTGGCCTCGATCCCACTCAGGCCACATTTGATGTCCTAGGTCCCGTTCAGAGCCCCAGTTCTTAAGTGGGATGATGACAACCTGAGATATGTTCACAGAAGGGTGAACGAGACAGCGAGGGGGATGCTAAATCACGCCCTAGAAGGAAAATCTGAAGAATCCGAGGAGGGTTAGCCTGGATATGAGACAACTCGGAGGCACAAGATGACTGCATTCAGATATTGAGAGAACTGTCTCGAGGAAGAGAGATGGGATCCCTTCTCCATGGCCCCAGTGGGTGAAGACAAGGGCCGGTGAGCAGAAGCCAAGGGAGAGGTGCATCTAACAGCCAGGACAGCTTCCAGTGGTCTTTCCCTGGAGGTGCTCAGAGGGTGCTTGGTCAATTTGGAGGCTGAGGTTATGGACTTTAAGATCAGATGGTGGGGAGGGAGGCCTGGGAGGCTACTAAGATCAGTGAAACACAAGAGGAACCCATGTCCATGCATGCTGGAGCAAATGCTTTCTGCTGGGAGCTGTGCTCAGTCTTGAGAAAGGGCACAAAAACGAGTAAGTCGCTGTCCCTGCCCACAAGGAACTCCACGTTCCACAGAGGGCGAAAATAGAGCCGCGCAGAAGTCAAGACCCGATCGGGGCCTCCACGCAGGTGCAAACATGCAGGTCCCATGGAGAGAAGGCCATGTGAGTTGGGCCTCAAAGGATAAACAGGGTTTTGACGGGCAGAGCTAGGGGCAGGGCACACTGGGCAGAAGAAACAGCACAAAGACAGTGGGATTAAACAGGCACGTCATGTTTGGGGAGATGCCTCGCTTGGGTGGAGTACAGGGAGTAAGTGAATGGGAAGGAGCCAGAGACACACAGGGTGGATTGGGGCCAGGTGGAGAAAGCCTTGGGTGACAGCCTAAGACTTCTAGCTGCAGAAAATTGGGAGCTGGCAGATGTTTTGACACAGGGGAAGGATTTCGTCAGCATCACTTCGGTGGTTGCGCTGGTGACGGCACACTCTGGTGGCTGGGAGGCAGGTGGGGGGAGCGAGAGGCGGAGAGCCAGTTGGAGGCACTGGCATCTGGAAATACTCAAGGCCCAGCTTGAAGGTGGCCCCGTTTAAGGCACAGGTAGTGGGTATGGAGATGAGGTGACATCTCAGAGCTGTCAGGACTTGGTGCCTGAATGAGAAAGGAAGTATTAGACACGTGGCCAGAGTTTCTTGCCTGGGTGGCTAGGTAGGTGGTGGTTTCATTAACTTTTGTCCAAAGCAAGCAACCCAAAATATGTGTGGCTCAGGTTGGTTTTAAACTTTGTGGAGCTCGGAGCAGAGACGGCAAGGCCCAGGGAGGTGCTGGGAAGCTCTCAGGGCAGCCACAAGAGGTCTGAGGTTTGCTATGTGGGCTCTCCCCTCTTGGTGCCTCAGTTTCCTCTGAATGAGCAGCAGAGGCAGACACAATGTCCTCGCTTTATAGCCTTTATTTCAGTTTAGTTAAACCTGCCATATCGTGCAACTACTACCGTGCAATGTTGCAGTCACCTAGAGACCCCCAGGCCATTCCCCTCATTTCCCTGAAGACTCTGGCTCCAGTCCGCCATCACTTCCTCAATATGAGTTCTGTTTTTTTTTTTTTTTTAAGTTGTATGTATATATTTTTATTTAGAGAGAGAGCAAGGGAGAGGGGGAGAGGGAGAGAGAGACAGACTCTTAAGCAGGCTCCATACTCAGCACGGAACCTGACGCGGGGCTCAATCCCATGACCTGATCATGACCTGAGCCAAAACAGAGAGTCGGATGCTCAACCCACTGGGCCACCCAGGTGCCCAGGATTACTATCCTTTAGATCAATGAAAAAAGCAAGAGTAGAAAATTAGAAATAAATAAAAAGAAAATAGCTAGAAACGCCCAAATATTTGAAATTAAGGAACACATGGGTCAAAGAAATTTGCAAGAGAGTTTGGAAAATATTTTTAATTAATGGATAATGAATCTATGGAACGTCAGAATTTACAGGATACGGGCGAAGAAGTTCTTAGAGGGCATTTTATTTTATTTTATTTTATTTATTTATTTTCCAATATATGAAATTTATTGTCAAATTGGTTTCCATACAACACCCAGTGCTCATCCCAAAAGGTGCCTTCCTCAATACCCATCACCCACCCTCCCCTCCCTCCCACCCCCCATCAACCCTCAGTTTGTTCTCAGTTTTTAACAGTCTTAGAGGGCATTTTAAATGCTTGAAATGTCTAACATCAATGACCTAAGGTTCCACTCTATGAATCTAGAAAAGTAAAGCAAACTAAATTCAAAGTAAGTGGAAGAAAGGAAACACCCAAGAACAGCAATGGATGAAATAGAAAAATGTTAAAGAAAGTTGAGAAAGTCACATGTTGGTTTTCTGACAAGCTGAACTCCTGGCTAGATGGTTCGAGAATACAAAAGCAGATTACCAATATCAGAAATGAAAGAGGACAAAACGATTGATCCTACAGACATTAAATTTTTCTAAACAGGCAAAAGCAAACTACCATAAAAAAAAAGTCTTGGGGTCACCTGGGTGGCTCAGTTGGTTGAACATCCAGCTCTTGATTTTGACTCAGGTTGTGATTCTTGGGTTGTGGGATTGAGCCCCACATCGGGCTCTGTGCTGCTCTGTGAGAGAGAGATTCTCTCTCTCTCTCTCTCTCTCTCTCTCTCTCTCTTTCTCTCTCTCCTCTCTCTCTCTCTCAAATTAAAAAAAAAAAGTCTCAACAGTGGTTGCCTCTTCGGAGGAAGGGGGATTGCCAGGGAAAATGCGTAAGGAACTTTCTGAGGAGATGGTCATGTTCCATATTTGGTAGTGGTTGAGGCTGCACAGGTGGGCGTATTTGTCCGAATGGATGGAATGATACACTTAAGATCTGTGTATTGCACTGTATCTGAATTTCACCTAAAGGTGGGAGGGGGAGAAAAGAGAGGAAGGAGAGGGCAGGATGTGGAGGAGCTGGAGGAAGAGGAGGAGAAAAAGGTTTACGTAAGAGAAGAAGGAAAAGAAGGAAATAAAAGAACACAAAGCCAGTGTCTCATTCCTCGTCTCTTGTGGCTCGTCAGCATCTTTTCACCCAGCTGGTCCCTCCCTGCATCCAGTCACGCTCCCTTCGCTTGGCTTCCAGACACCCCAGTCCCCTGGTTTGCCTCCCACCTCCCTGGCCGTTCTTTCTCTTTGGCTGATTTTCCACGGTCCTCGCACCTCTCCTCTTTTCTGTGTGTGCCCTCACTCCCTTGGTCATCTCATCTAGCCTGACGGTTTAAAAGCTCGCACATCTTTGCTCAAAGACGTCTGGTGTCTGGCTCCAGTTATTCTAGACCCTCTTTAGGACGTGGGGCACTCGGCATCAATTCGTCCCCTGCCGAGTCCTGGCCACCAACGCTGGGGCTATGAGAAAGGTCCTACTTAATCACACCGTCGCGCTATCACTTACCAAAGACTCTGCTCTGTGCCCACATGGTGCCAGGTGTGGTCACAGATCCTTCGGTCAGCCATGTGGCCGTGTGTGCTCGTGAACGCGTGTGTAGGGTATCGAGCCTCTGCTCTGTGCCGGGTACTGAGGGGATCCCTGCCCTCCAGGAGCTCACAGTCTAGTGGGGGAAGAGATGACGGACTACAACAATTACCCAGGGCGGTGAGGGTTATGCTAGACTCCAGCAGAGCACTGTGGGAGCACCAGGAGGCAGACCTGGTCCAGGGGGGAGGTGAGGGCCGTGCAGGCCTGGACTGCAGTTCAAGAGAGCCGAGCTCTAGACCTAGTTCTGTACTGAAGCTGCTTTGTGACCCTGTCTGGGTCTCAGTTTCCTCACCTGCAAAGCAAGGGGGCTGGACTAGACCAGAGATTGTCCAACAGCTCCTCGGAGCCTGGGGTTCCGAGGACCCCCTCTCCCCCCAGGAATAAAGGGGGTGGGCGGTCGGAGGTCCTGCCCTCAACCTCTTTCACCCGGGCTGCGTTGATCTTACCTGTTTGGTGTTTCGACCTCCCGCGTTAGATGTCTTTCACCTAAAGGATTCTGTGGCTGAAAACTGTGTGAAAATCACTTCAGGGAAACCCTGAAGACCCTTCCAGCTCTGACAGCCTGAGTCCCTGGTAGGAGCCAGTTCCAAAGGGTGGGTTCCGGATGCTGGATGGTGAGTCCAGGGTGCCGCCTCAGTCCCGCTCCCTGACAACCTGCCTCCCAGGGGGCCACGGCTTCCCCTCTCCGGTCCTGCCAGGTTGTCTAGCCACCAAAGAGCTCCGGTTTGTTGAGGTCAAGAATGAAGTCTCTGCCCCCAGGAGGGCCCCAACTCAGGCAGGCACGGGGGCCGGCCGTGGGCTGGCAAAAGAAAAACAGAAGGAGAGTCTGGGCAAGAATCAGATTCAGAACGGGCCAGTTGTCTGGGAAATGGCTTTTATCAGCTTGAAGGAACTGGCAGGGAGGGGGTGGTTGTCTCCTAGTTTTGTCTTGAGAACCTTTTTGGAAGGCAAGAATTTTTTTTTAACCTAGATGTTTCTCGAATTAAAAAAAAAAGGGGGGGGGGTGAGCAGTATGTGTCCAGGGCACAGGTACTTGTTCCAGACGCAGACCCGGGTTACAGAAGGTTCAGAGGGGGCGCTATGGTCAAAGGATGGTCACTAGAGGGCAGTTGAGAAGTCAACCTAACTGTCGGAATGGGGGTCTATATGCAGTTATAGCGAAGGGGGAAGAGCAGGAGTCCCCGCCTCAGACTTGGTTCAAATTCCGAATCCATCACTTACTAGCTGTATGACCTTGAATGCATAACCGAGCCTCTCTGAACCATAGTTTCATGATCTGTTAAGTGCGAATGGTTAAACACGCTTTGTGGCATCGATATGATTAAACGTAATTAACGCGTGGCACGTCTCTCTAGGTCTGTACCTGTGCCCTATAGCCCAGCTGTCCTCCAGGAAAACTTGGGGCCCCAGAATGCAGGAATGTGAACCTGGGAGGATCCAGAACCACACACATGGGTTCAAGTGTGGGCCCCATTGGCCTTGGATGTCTGATTGAAGCTTCCTTTCTCTCTCTCTCTCTCTTTTTTCTTTTTTTAACTTTTGTATTTTATTTTTTAAAAATACATTTATTTATTTCGAAAGAGACAGAGAGAGTGCTTGCGCGTGGGGGAGGGGCAGAGAGGAAGAGAGAAAATCCTCAGCAGGCTCTGTACTGTCAGCACAGAGCCAGATGTAGGGCTTGATCCCAGGAATTGTGAAATCATGACCCGAGTCGAGATCAAGAGTCAGACGCTTAATCAACGGAGCCACCCAGGCGTCCCTTGAAGCTTCCTTTCTGAGTGAGGTGTAGAGAGCAGGATTTAATGGCTTTGTGTAGAGGGGGTGTAAATGCAGCCCAGAGATTTAGAACCACTTGCTAAATATGGAAATTGTTTGAATTAATTCATCAGTCATGACACTTCTTAATGGTTGACTAATGGTTCTAGAACATGAAGTCCTTTCTTATATGGAATGTCTCTGCTGATCTGCCACTGGGGAGGCTCATCAGCTTTGACACGCTCCCCCAAGAGGGCTGACATGCTTCCCAGTGACTTGTACTCTGCTGAAGGAGGGGCAGGTGCCTGCAGGATGCCCAGTTGGGGTGGGGCATGCCTGTTGGGGTCATTGAGGCATTTGGGGGGTCATTAGCCTCATATTCTAGCCCACCAAACCAGCTAGCCCCAGACTAGATGATCCTCACAATGGTTCCCGGTATCCGACTGTCCACAAATCAGAACTTTCTATTTATCAGCCTGTCTACACAGCCACCCCCGCTTGTGAGAGATGTCATCTCAGCATGCCTCAAGGCAGCGTCAGCTTCTGTGTCACTGGGTTGAATTGTGCACAGTATCACCTTTGTATCAGGGCTGTCTTATCACATTCTAAGGCCCGGACAGCTGAGAAGGTTCACCTGAGTCAACCAGAGTATACACGTGGGTGGGGACAGACACTAGGGTCTCAGCTGTGGTTCTGCACACACTCGTTGAGTGACTCCGGGACAGACACTTTCTCTCTCAATCTACACATTGGAATGTAGCACCCTGAGTTCTGCTCGTCTCACTAGATCGAGGTAAAGCTCAGCACAGAAGATGGATACTCTAAGGCTTTGAGAGGTAACGAGGTTATTTGCGAACTCCTCAAGTAAAAAGACTATTGTTAGTACTCACAACTTCTGTTCACCCTTTCTCCAACTGTGCTGGACAACGCAGAGCACCTGCATTGTCAGACGTGATGCGCAGAGACTGCTCTGTCCCTGGAGTAACTTGGGCTACTGGGGGGATCCGGGCCCTGGGCCAGGCCAATTGCAAAGGGACAGGAGGAAATGGCTTCAAGGCTCAGGGACCGATAGATGGAGCAGCCTGACTCCGCCCCCAGGACCCTCGGGCGTTTCCCTCGGCACCAGCTGGGCTTCCAGCTTCTCCTGGTGTCTCCCAGGGTGGTCCTGCCCCTCTGCTCCTGGACCCCCAAGGACTTCCCATTCTCACAGGCTAGTCCTCTGAGGGGCCAGAAAGGCCTGTCACCCTCTTGTCCAGGGATCGCTGACCGAAGACCTTTGTAGCCCTTTGCCACTCCCACACGTTAGATGCACCCACATCCCACATCAAGTCAATTTTCTTTGCTGTTATTTTTTAAATGTTCGTTTTATTTTTGAGAAAGAGAGAAACAGAGTGCAAGCAGGGGAGGGGCAGGGAGAGAGGGAGACACGGGATCCGAAGCAGGCTCCAGGCTCTGAGCTGTCAGCACAGAGCCCGACGCGGGGCTCGAACCCACGAACCGCAGGATCATGACCTGAGCCGAAGTCAGAGGCTTAACTGACAGAGCCCCCCAGGCACCCCTCTTCACCGTTAGCTATGATTTCCCAGTGATCACACCACATGTGGGAACTTTCGGGAAGTGTGAAGGCTAATCCACACATTGCTTCCAAATGTTGATAACTCCTAGATGCAACCATGATGGTGATGTCATACTCCATTTTGCGTGGCAGCACTGTCCCGCGCTGGCCTACCACACAGCAGGGAACACGTCGCACAGTAGTAACGCATGAACCTCCTGTGCACGAGCTAGAGAAGCCGGACACAACGAGGGGCGTCCTGACTCCATTTACACCAACTGCAGGACAGGCAAAATTACTGTATGGTGGTAAAAGTCGGGATGGGGGCGCCTGGGTGGCTCGGTTGGTTAAGCATCCGACCTTGGCTCAGGTCGTGATCTCACGGTTGGTGAGTTTGAGCCCCGCTTCGAGTAAGCATGAGCCCCGCTTCGGGTGAGCCCTGCTTTTCTCTCTCTAACCCTCCCCTCTCTCTCTCCGCTCCTTCCCTCTGCCCCTCCCTCACTAGTGCCCTCTCTTTCTCAAAAAATAAAAAAAAATAAATAAAGGGAGTGATTACCCTTGGGGAGTGGGATAGTTACAGGCAGGGGCCTGAGGGGCACTTGGGGGTGCTGGTAACTGTCAGTTCTTGAGCTGGGTGCTGGTTGCATGGGGGTGTTCGGGCCTGATGTGGGGCTTGAACTCACAAGCTGTGAGATCATGACCTGAGCCAAAGTCAGAGGCTTAACTGACTGAGCCACCCAGGCGCCCCCGTTGTGTGCCTTTCTGCATGTTGGCTCTACCGTTGTGAAAGCTGAACAATCAGACATTTCTTGACTTTGAATTTATCATCTGAGTTCACATTTTGGAGCCAACACATGTTTTTCAGGATTCAAGACATTTGCAGAGGCCCCAGACCTAGTATATTAACACCCTGGACCACAGACAGGCCACCTTCCTCCCCCTGGGCTGAGGCACAGCGTCTCCTCCCTGGCTGCCCTGACCATTTCCAAACTGAAAGATGACCTGGAAAGTCAGGGCCGTGGCTCTATAGAGAGGCCACGCCAGTCACCACCTTCCCGAGGTGGGAAAGAGGTCCTCTCCAGCACTTTCCCTCAGCTTTCCCAACCTTCTCCACCCAGACGGCGCTGACGCTCAGTGATGGGCCACGGCGGTTATGTCCAGACCACCACTTGGAATTTACCACCTGTGAACGTCCCCGGTGCTCATCTTGTCCCTTATGACCCTCTTGTGGCTGGGGCCCACCACATCCTCTGCTTTTGTGATGCTCCGAGCACCTCCTTATATCGGACGCAGGTGGAATACACGTTCAGTAAACACGAGTTTCTCTTACATCCTTGAAGTTTGTTTTCCTACAGGTGCTCTGTCTGGGGGTGTTCACGGTGGGGTGCCTTTCCCCTCTGTCAGCTCTGTGACATTGGGCATATTCGCTCCCTCCCTAAAGCCTCACTTTACTTATTCGCCAGATTACTGTAGCCGTACTGGCATCACGGAGCTCCTGTGAGGCTCAAATGCACCGACCTGGAGCAGGTGCCCACGAGTGGTGGCACCCATCACCCCTCCCGTGGTGCTCTCAGTCCTAGCCTGGCACAGGTCAGTTAAGAGGAGACCCTGGAAGGGAGGGCGTGCCTCTTCCTGCCTCAACGGCACCCCCAAATGATCCATTGTTCAAAGAAGTTCAAAGAAATGCCAGCAATTTATTGATTTCCTATATTTCCAAAAAAGCAAACACATAGTGCACACACAGAGACACTGGGCTTGGCCAGCACAAGGTTCTTATACAAATATGGAGCAAAGGGAGACACGGGCTCCAGAGGGGTTCCAGGATACCTCTCAGAACGTCCCCTGGGCTTCCCTCTGCTCGTCAACCCCTGCCCGTCCCCTTGTCCGAAGCTCCTCATCTTAGCCATCCCCCCCCCCCCCCACTCCAGTCAGGCTCTGCGGTGGATGAGAGAGAACGCCACTGTCTCCACATGGCTGGAGAAAACCCTCCACGGCCTCACTAGGGGAAGCACGGGGGTCTGCGTTGCTGGTCTGGCCCCCACTGGACAGGCTGTTGGTGGCCAATGACTGGATCTTAAGCACAAGAGATCCTGGGGTCAGGACAGGGACAGGGAGAGACTGGGTGGCCTATGTCCTCCCTCATTGCCCTCAAATTGGAATGTCTTGTTTGGGGCGTCAACCCTGATAGCATGAGGCCAACGTGGGCTTGAGATACTGAGCCATGCCTGGGCCAACCCCCTACTCCTGTCTTTAGGAAATGCATCCTCAGGACCCTCTCAGTTTTGCCTCTTCCAAAGTAACAGGCATGGGTCAGAGGCCCAGGTCACAGGGCCAGCTGGCCGGCCTGAGAAAGCCCTAGAGAGGTTACCAAATCAGGCCTGGCCTAACTGTCCACCTGAGCCCACCATTCCCCAAGGCAGAGGGCTGGGCCCACCTGGATCTACAGCACAGCTGGTGACAGAAAACCAGCAGAGGAATGGCAGGAGGTCAGGACACCGCTAAGGGAAGGGCCATCTCCTAGAGGGCTGTCACAGACTCCCTGGTAGTGGGCTATTTCCTTCTTGTCCTGACTGTTCTGGACAGTCCTCTCACACTGGGGGATCCCCCAAGCCAAGAGCCCCGTGTCTCCTCCTTCCTCCCGGAGAATGTAAGGTACATGAGGACAGGGCTTGGTCTGTTTTGTTCGCCGATGCATCCCGAGTGCTCAGAACACTGCCTGGCACATATTGGTGCACCATCCGTATTTTTTTTAAGAAATGAATTCCTCTGAGCCCTGATGACTGGCAGAGGAGTCATCCTGGAACCTACACCCAGGACTGTCTGGTGGGACTGGGCTCCCTCGTGGCTCCTGAGAGAGAGGGGTGAGCCTGGAGGAGGCCTTCCATCATGAGCAAAAAAGAGGGAGGGCATCACGGACCTGGTTAAATGGCCTGTCATCACACGTCTGGCCCCAGTCTCAGTTGTCACATCTCTTAATAGGCACATCCTTCGTTCGGAAAGGTACTTTTCAACTCTGACTGCTGGGGTAAGAAGTGGGGTTGGATTGGGGTGTAGTTCAGGGTGGGGGGTCAGGCAGGGGACCTGGGAGGAGGAGGAGGAGGAGGAGGAGGAGGAGGAGGAGGAGGAGGAGGAGGAATGAAAGGTGAGGAGCATCTTCTATTCTTCTAGAGAAGGATATGAACCAGGCGGTTAATTCCTGTCCAACACCAACAGTTAGTATAGGTGGTGAAGGCAGAAATCAGGGAAGCCTTGGGAACCCTATGTTCTCTCTATCTTACAGTATATACTAAGGGTTATTTACAGCAAGCTTTTCCATGGGGCCCTCAGGGGGTCCTTCTACTACTTCTCATCTGAAATGCTCAAGAGTCTGGGGTCTTGAGTGTGGCCGGTGCCCCTGACAAGCCCCTTTTATCACATCCTCTGTGGTTTTCCCAAAGATAGAGTGAGGACCAGGATGCCCGGGGTTCAGGGGAAGGTGGGGACGGCCGCTGCTGGGTCTTGGGCTGGCTGGTGCCCTGATTCGACAGTTCTCCTTCCTGGTCGACCCAAATTCCTGTCTTCCAAGTCTTCTGGGACCCAAAACACTCTCTCACTTGAGTCTTATCAGGCACGCAGGGAAGTGTCCTCCTGGTTAGTTTCCAAATAGCCGCTCTCCCACCGGAGCCCGGAGCAGGTCCCAGTCCAACCCCAGCCTGTCCCCCTCACTGTTGGGAATACGAAGACCAAACAGCCATGTCCTGAACAGTTCTTTGGCTTTGGGCACCATTTTGCCTTCTTTCTCCTGAAACAGGTAGATGACAAGCCTCTGAAGGCAGGGGCTTTATAGGCTGAGCCTCCTTTGACCGGTACACAGCCCAGGAGAATGGCCAGCCCCATCTCTCTGGCTCCTACTCCCCCAGAACAGACTTCAGGCAGCAAAGCAAGTGTGGCTGTCCTCGCCTGTCCTCTAGAGCCCCAACCCTGTCCAGCCCCAGGCCCCGTGGCCAGTCCCTGTGGCCTTGCAGGAAGGGCAGCATCATCAGCCAACTAGATTTTCCCATAAGATACACTGAACTTCACAGCCCGGCCAGCCTCCCTTCCTGCAAAGCTGCCTCTTAAGGAGGGAGGTTGCCCCCAGGCCCAGGTACTCTCCCCTCCTTCCCCCTTACCTCCCCCCACTCCACGGTTCCCTCGCAAGACTTCTCATGGACGTGAGCCCGGTGCGGGCCCCCTGTCCTGGCACGGCACAGTTTGGGAACTATGGGGAGCTAAACAAAAAGCACGGAAGTCCCTGCCTACGAGTAAGAAACATGGGACTGTCCCTTTTACCACCTCACGGGCTGCAGTAACAGCTTCGCTGTTTGCACTTTGCGGTCATACATGCACACACACACACACTTACATTATACATACATATATATATGTGTATATATAGATATAGATCTATATATACACCATTTCTCAGAGAAAGAAGTATTGACATGAAACATAAGCCCCTTTAACTCAAGAAAAGCCCCCCCCCACCCTTCCCAACCCTCCCTGCCTGCCAGTTCCCCCAAGGAAAAAAAAAAATCTAAAAATATTTCCATCATCCACAGCCTTCAGGTTTGCTTTCAATTGCATTTGAACCTTTCTAAACAATGCACAGGGTGGACAGAGTCACCCCTCCAGCAAGGCCTGAGTTCTTCTCAGCTGGGTCACATCATTTCTGGAAAAGGAGAAGTCGTCCAGTTAGCATTTACAGGAGACAGACCCACGTCATAGGTCTGGCCAATACTGCCACCCCTTTCTACCCACGTCGGCACGGACGTGTCCCCTGGCCTGAGGGGGGACTCAGAGTCGCCCTGACACATTGACAGGTTGTTCTTGTTGAGTGAGAAGCTTATGAGATTTGTGCCTCCACTGCCACGCCCACCCCGTTCTGCCCAGACTCAGCGCGTGCTGAGTGCCCAGACTTCGCTCATTAAGAATCTAGTGAATTTTGTCTTCTCTCTTTTTTCCATCCTCATGTTGTGGACGCTCACCTCTCAGGAGAAGGTATTTGATGTCTTATTTATTTTCATCTGGACCAGACTTACAGCCGTCTCCCCCACCAGGACTCTCCTGAGGTGTTGGGGTGCTGGCAGATAGCCAGGCTGCTAAGAAGTCCCCTTCAGTTCAGGAGACCCTGTCCTCATCCCTGGCTGTTTGCAGATGGCTCAGTACCAAGGCCATCTCTAGTGACCTTCTAGAGAAAGTTGATGATGTCGTTTGCGTCAGAAACACCTCGGATGCTTGTTTAATGATGCATTTTCCACTCCAGAGTTACTGAGTCAGAAGTGCTGGGGTTGAGACCAGGAGCGTGTGTTTTAGGAAGCATCTTAAGTGGTTCTAATGAAAGCTAAGGCTTGTATGCCTTTGTTATAGATACCGGTTCTGAGTTTTTGGTCTCTGGAGTCATCAGCTGGAAATAACCTTATCCACATTAGGCATGTGCAGACTGGGAAGTGAATTATAAAAAGGACAAGAAAGTGAGCTGTAGGTGTACAAACCCAGATGACATATTATACAGCTGCATTCACACCATAGCCCATGTAAATGGCATCACCTAGGTTGTGCAGTGCACAGCCTACACAGCTGTATCTAGAAGCTCTGCTCAGACATTGCACATCCCTAATGTCCTGTGGTGGGAGAGCCCATGGCACCCTGCCCAAACAACCTATACAACTGTCCTCATAGCCCTTGTGTCAGCTACAGTTATGCTGTCTGCCAGATCAAAGGATGCTTCTGTGTCCCTGGGGAACACAGGCCTGGCCTTTCCCTCTGAGACTGGCTAAGGTTGCTGCAGGGGTCCTAGAGATAACTCTGCCCAGGGGGGAGCCAATTCTTACCTGCAATCTTGCTTGCTTGAGCAGCCCCTTCTTAGAATCGGGAGGTGAAGTTCCTGAAGCTGTTTGGCCCAGTTAAGGATCCCAGCATGTTCCTATCCAAACCTTGCTGTAGAGGGGGGGAGAAACAGCATGAAACCGTATGAAACACCCTAGGCTGGGAAACAGAGTGGGACTTCCCACGGGGTCAGAAACTACCCTCCCAGAGTGTCCTTGGGCTTAAACCATAGCCCTCTGGGCTCATTATATATGTATGTCAGGGCTAAAGCTGGCCTCATTTTTTTTAAGTTTATTTATTTATTTTGAGAGAGAGAGAGAGAGAGAGAGAGAGAGAGAGAGAGAGAGACAACAAGCAGGGGAGGGACAGAGAGAGAGGGAGAGACAGAATCCCAAGCAGGCTCTGTGTTGTCAGCACAGAGCCCAATGTGGGGCTCGAACTCATGAACCGTGAGATCACGACCTGAGCCGAAACCAAGAGTCGGATGCTTAACAGACTGAGCCACCCAGGCGCCCCAAAGCTCACCTCATTAGTGCAACCAAACATAAGGCCATTAATATCCACAAGTTAGTAAAATGTGTCTGGACTTCCACCAGCGCTTGTGAATTTCCTACGTGGATTTGCAGAAATCTGTATTAAGGCGCAAGGACTTACGCTCATATTCATTACTCTTTAAATAAAACAACAACCAACATCAGATTAGAAAAGCTGTTTGTTGTTCTTCCTTCTGACTGTCCCTGTCTTTTTCTTTCTTTCTTCTCTGTTTTTTTTTTTTAATTTTGGCATGAGCTCTCTGCAGGGAGGGGCACAGCCAGTGTTTCTCACACATACAGCAGGTGGTCAATAAATGCTCTGGAGTGAATGAGGATGGCAGAAGGGGCCCCTGGTGCCAGCCCTGAGCTCTGAGAACCTTGTCAGCTCTCAGTGGCCTGTGGGAATGAGGGATCCAGACACCAGGTGGTTCAAAGCCCGAGGCCTACCTGGTCTGGGCACGAATCACATGATGCTGGGTTTTCCCCTGCGGATTTGCTTGCTTGCTCCTGTTGAACCTGGCTGGATTTGGTGGAAGGAGCCCAGGAGTGAGAATTCCTGGGTCTCAGCCCTGCCCCTGCCATGACTCACTGAATCAAGACGAACTCCTATTCTGCAGGATGGACATAAGCCACACGGCCTGCCTCTCTGTGGTGGTAACAACCTAATGAATGGGGGACGTGCAGATGCTTTGGGGGACAGAAGCACCGAGCTAGTCACGTCAAAGCTGTTGACAAGCACAGCTAGAGGGAGCAGTGGGGACCGAATGGCGAAGCTGGTTCCCATCGGTGCTGTACAGAAGAACGTTAACAAGAAGAGTCGCCGTGTGCCTCAGGCTGGGCGTGGCCTCAGTATTTCTGGGTGAGTTGAACCCTCTGGACCACGATCGAACAGCTTGAGGAAGGTCTCACCCCGTCCTCACCCACCTCCCTTCCACTGGGTCTCCCCGGCAGCTGCCATGTGGCCAAGCCTGCCCACGTTGCAGTGCTGTTGGGAAAGAGCACTGGATGGTCCAGCAGAGGACAGGGGCCACCGCCGGCCATGGCCTTCAGGCTTCCCAGCCGTCTCTGACTACAGTAGTTCATGGGCCTCCCTCCAGTCTCCCTGCTGCGCTGGAGGAGGAACTGTTTCTCCTGCCCCAGGGCGGTTGTCTTCCAGGCTCCTCTTCTACACGGTCAGGCCCCTCCTGACCCTCCGCTCCCACCTGTTCCTCAGTCTTCCTCAGCCTCCCACCCCCTCACTGTCCCCTGCTCTGCCGCCAACTCCTCATCTCATGACAGAGACGCTCGGGTCCCCTCTGTCATTAAACAGAGACCTTTTTACCCCTCCCTCGGTCTCCCTCCTTTCTGGGCCAAACTGAGGGGAGCAGTTCTCCTCTCTGCCCTACTCCGTCTCTCCCCAGCCCGTCTCCCCTGGCTTTGCCGGAAGTGCTCTTAGAGGTGCCCTGGGACTCCTGAGTCACCACATCCAGGGTCCTCCCTGGCGCCTCTGTGGCCCTGGGAATTGCTGCCTACCCTCTCCCGTGCTCTCCCCTCCCACTCGGGCTTTGGCCCCTCCTGGCCACCTTGCGTGGCTCCTCCTGGCTCCCTGGCCCTTCGCACTCCTCAGCCCCCAAGTCAGCGCCTTCCCCTTGCTTCTGCCCTTATTTTCCAAGACTCCTCCCCACACCTGTGCCCCGTGATGGTCCTGCCTGCTCTCATGGCTTCCACCTGCACAACGCTCCCATCTGTGTGGCAGCCTGGCCTCGCTCCTTGGGTCCCCCACCTGCAACCCAATCCAATTCCTTCACACTCGACCTCTTCAAATCAGAACTGCCCTCGCTGTCCCCGCAAAGCTTACTTGGCCTCTCCCCAACCGATCTGTTTGTGTTAACGCGGCCACAGTGTCTCCAGGCTACAACTCGAGCGTGGTCAGCCTGACCATTCCGTCTCTGTCCTTCTTCCTGCCTCACCGCTGTCTACATCTGGGTCTAAAGCATGGCAGCCGCAGGAGCGGGAAAGGTCAGTGTGAAGAGATTTTGGTAAAATAAGACCCCAGGTAGGACTTTGTGTTTGATGAGGTTGGGAGGTGTCGAGGACAGGGAGGAGCCAGGGTTGCCACTGGACAAATACAGCCGCCCCAGCATCTCTCAGTCCCCTCTGCCCCGCCCCTGGGGAGGAGGGAGGCTGCCAAGTGTTGCTTTAATCACTCAAAACCCCTAGTGGCTCCCCTCTGCCAAGGGCAAACTCTCAAAGAAATTAGAGGGGTCTGTGCTGTAGCCCAAACCTTCCTTTCCAGCCACAGTGCACATCACGTCCTCGAGTGAATTCCTGGTTTTCAGTTTGCTCCTAGAAGATCCTGCCCCAGGCGTCTCACACATTTCCTTGATTTCCTCTCCCCTCCGTGCACTCAGCACCTCCCCCGGAGTCCAAGTCTAGAGATTTGTTCAGAGTGTGATCACTTTCACTGTCATGCACATTTGTCTCTACTCCTTCCATCTGTCCGTCTGTCTGCAGTGCAGCTCAGTCACGCCCACTGGGCAGGGCGGGCCATTCTGCTTCTCTTCTTGGCCCTCAGCGCTGCAAGGGGAGCTGCAAGACAGCCTCACTGGCAGGGGGTGACAGGGCGGGCCCTTACCTGTCTGAGGACACCCTGCAGCTCCTTGCTGGACCACATGTCAGACAGGAGGAGGCGGGCAGCTTCTGCAGCCTTGGGCGAGGTGCTGGGCAGGCAGGAAGTTCATTTGTGGGATGAGACTCGGGGAGGCATGAGAATGATCACCCTGCTCCCTCCCACCCTCACCTCCAGATCTTAGCGATGCGATGCGGGGAGGCCCCAGGGGTGCATAAGAAAAGAGCCTTGTTGGGCTGGTCCCGGCCGCACAGTGGGCACAACCTGGCAGCCCTGCCCACTTAGAAGTAGCCTGGGATTCTCCTCGGGGGCTGTGGGGGGAAGTTCTCTCCCATTCTGGTTCCCCAGCCCTTGTCCTGGGAGGAGAAAGCCCCATGGGGCAGATACAGTTCCCACATGGCGGGGTCTGTGCCTCCATGCCTCCTGTTGGTCCTCTAAGGACTCCGTGTCTCCTGGTGACCCCAAGCTGAGAATGCACTGCCTCTGTCCCCTTTGTGCAGCCCCAAGGCGTGGCAGCTGGGCTCAGCTCCACAGCGCTCTTGGCTTCTGGAACTTCTCTGCATTCAAGCCTCCCCTGCCCAGGTTCCCGCCCTGCGCTGGGTCCTGCTCTCGCTGCACATCTGCGCCTTCTCAGAGGGTTGTGGGGCTGCCTGCTTTGCAGTGTGTGGGGGGGTGGAGACCACTGCCCTCCCCGCCCACCTGCTGCGGCACAGGTTGATGATGTTGTTGACCATGCTGCTGGAGAAGTACTGCTTGGCCATCTGCGGCTGGGAGGCCATCAGGTTCCTCACAGTGTAGCAGGCTGAAGACAGGATGTCTTCCGAGTTGCTGGTGTTCCCAGTGTGACTGGTGAGGAGCCTGGTCACCTCTGGGAATACTTGGTTCCCTGAGAGAGAAAGGAGTGGAGGGCGCGGGGTCAGATGACCGGAGGAGAGAGGGGCTGAGGGGCTCCCTCTGGGACCACAGTCCTGCGCTGACCTCAGCCAGGTTTCTAGCAAGGTGGCCCTTGAAGGCTCCATTCTAGCTCCAACTCAGGGCTGAGGACCCGGATGGGATCTCTGCACCCCTGCCCTTTCCTACCTCCAAGCCTCTCTTGGGCCAGCTTCCCCTCTTGGAACGCTCACTCTAGGGAAAGTTCAGAGGGTGACCTTCCAGCAGGCTCTGGAAAGTGAGGGCTCTGCCGAGTCCTAGCTGGAGGGTGGGGGGAGAGGGTTGGTCTGACGCTGTGGGGGGCACTTACCCATCACTCTGTGCAGCACAGGGTGGCGGGACATGTTGCTCAGGAGGGAGGCTCCGGACCGCACCACATCAGAGTTGCCAGATTGCAGGAGGCGAGCAATCTGGGGCAAGCCCTTTTCCTTGAGCCCAATCAACTGGCTCATACCACTGGACATCTGAGAAAGAAGGACGGGGTGAGGACCTAGCCTGTGGTTTCCCGGGCACCGTGGTGGAAGAGGGCCATGTAATCCCAAACAAAAAAACCCTGGAACCTTTTCCCTCTCTTGTTAGAAGCACAGGCAAAGAGGGACACAAATTCGCTCACACACTGGCAACTACAGAGCACCCAGGCAAAAATGTGCCCCCATCTTTCCTGACCTTGCTCTTTTCTCCCAGCTCAGCCTGGAGCCAAGATGGGTGATGAGAGGGAAGTCTCAGACCCCTGGCTCATGGAGGCCCCAACTCGACTCCCAGTCTAACAAAACTGTCAGATGCTACCGCTCACCTGTTTGTCTCAGCTCTGTCCCCCCACCACGCCCACATTTCCCAGCAGTATCTGCTCACCCAAAAGCACACAGTCAATGATATTTGTCAATTACCGAGGCACTGACCACCTTCCAACTTCCATACCTCCGTAGAATTCCATACATATTTGTCGAGTACTTTCCCAGGGCAAAAAGGGAGAAGAGAGGGTCTGTGCCCACATGGAGGTACAATCCAGGGCCCCCTGGAGGTGGGTCAGCTCATCTGTGCCTCTAGCCACAAGGCCAGCCCGTCTGTAATCTGGTCCCAGGCTGGTTTGGAGTTCTTGAAGACCCCCAGCCCCATCCTCTCATAGACCTCAATTTGCCCCGGTCCTGCTTTCACCTGATTCTCTCTTGTCCTCAGTAGAGATGAGCGATTGTTGACTGTCTCCCCATCTAAATACTTGTTGGCTGCTACAGGCCTCCTATGGCTCAATGTCATTCCATCATGTCCTCCTAACTCTATGTGGCCTCAAAATCTCTACTGATTCTGCATCGTCTTCCTTTAGATCTGCCCAGGCCCAAACCGTCTATTTTCCCCTCTGTCAGTTCAACACACAGGATGATACTCCTACCACAAACGTACCCTTCATCCCTGTCCCCCACCCCAGGCAGGGGCCAACACCGAGCCAGGAATCACGAGGCAAAGGGGACTCTGTGGGCACAGACAGAATCCAACGGGAGTGGATTCACCCGCTAGACACCGCCTGGGAGTTCCCAGAGGACCGGGCCATTTCTACTGCCTCATCGTTTCCCCAGAGGCCTGGCCGGAGCCTAGCATATGACATTCCCTCTGTTTGTGTCTGTAGAGCCAAGCTCTGAGGGCCATATGTGTTTGGCATGACTCAGTGCACACGCCTGCGGGAGAGCAGGGAAGGGAGCAGAAGTTGGAGAAATGGGGTTGGGGATGGGGGTGGGTGCAAGGGAGGACACCGCTCCTCACCAGCCCCTTGCTGGCAGTCAAGTTCTGCAGGGCACCAGCACAGGCCTCCAAGGTGGCGTCTTTCTTGCTCTTGCCCATGAGGTTCAGGTAGGTGCGGATAGCATCCGAGTGGTACAACCAGCTGCTGCCCTTGGGATTGGTCTCTTCCTCCGGAAGGGGGCAGTCGTAGTTGTTGTTCTGAGGACACAGGACAGGTCAGCAGGGAGCCTTGTGAAGGGAGGGAGCCCAGCATTCTGTGTGCCCTCCCCCAACTCTAGGGGCCTGGTTCCTGAGGGAAGGGGCTTAGGAAGCACCTGCCCCGGTGCCCCTTTCCTCATGGCGGCAGCAGCTCCGCAGAATGAGTAAGGCAAGGGGCCATGGTCCTGCGGGCTGGCTCTGAGGGAGGCAGAGAACAATCTAGAGATCGCAGGAAGTGTGCTGCAGGCCAGCCTCTGCCCAAACCTTCCAGCTGTGTCGGGCTGCTTTGGGGTCTCACACCAGGATGCTTCCTCTCCTCCCAGAGTCAGACTCCAAGGTTGACCCACCCTGGGTCAAACAGGGGTGGTCCAGGGGCCCAGCAGCCATAGTCGTGCCCAGTGTGGGGAGCCTGACCCTCCCTCCAGAGCACCCTTCTGCTTCTGGTGGCACCTGGGGGACTCGGGGGTTGGCGGGAACCAGGCCAGAGAGGGCTTAGAGTCCTGGCTGCCCCCAAACCTTCCACAGTAATGGAGAAGATGAGGCAGGGTTTACCAATTACATGGTAAGTGAGAATGAGCTGTGAAAACAGAGGACCGGAGCTTCTGAGCTCGGGGCCGTCTGAGCTCCCACCGTCAAGAACACAGATCCCGTCTGCATGCAAGACAGAATGCCCTCTACTCAGCTCCCAGGGTGCAGCACAATCCTAAGGCCAAGGCTCTGGCATGGGCTTGTCTCCTACGGCTGGTTTCAGGCTTCGGGGGGACGGGGGCAGGGAGGAAGGGGCGGGCCAGGCAGCTGAGCCCAGAGGGGTGCTTGGCGGGCAGCAGGCCCTGGTTCTGTGAACCGACTGTGCTCACCATCATCTTATCGCTCTTGTTGCTGAAGCAGCCGGTGGAGGACTTCTCCGTGTAGGCATTGCGGGCGTTGTACTCCAGCTGGCGGTAGCGGGTGGGCACCTCGGCGT
Source organism: Leopardus geoffroyi (assembly GCF_018350155.1). Taxonomy (NCBI): domain Eukaryota; kingdom Metazoa; phylum Chordata; class Mammalia; order Carnivora; family Felidae; genus Leopardus; species Leopardus geoffroyi. Next base: position 29,382,177 of record NC_059338.1, read on the forward strand.
CCAGGCGGTAGGAGAGGTTGTGCAGGATACACATGCAGTTCTCCACAGACTAGGGGCCAAGCAGAAGCAAGGCGCCTGAGCCTGTGCCCTTCCCTGATGGCGTCCTGGGCTCACTCCCTGCCCTAACTAATGGGAGAGAGGCAGGCACCTTAGGCTGCCCCAGGAGAGAGGAACACAGCCACCCACCGCAGTCTGAAAAAAGCTCCCAGTAACTCTCCCCAGAATCTGGATTTGAATCCAGTTCTGTCATTTCCTAGCTGTGTGAAACGTCATGGCTTTCTTCAACTTCTGGGCCCGTTTCCTCAGTGGTAAAATGGGACTGACATCACCTACTTCATCGGGCTATTGGGAAGAATATACATGGAAGTGCCTATCGTGGGGCCTAGCACATGGTAGGACACAACAGACAGTGGCTACTATTTCTTTTCTTTAGTTTATTTGTTTTGAGAGAGAGAGAGAGAGAGAGAGAGAGAGAGAGCAACTGGGGCAGAGAGAGAGAGAGAGAGAGAATCTCAAGCAGGCTCCATGCTGTTAGCACAGAGCCTGATTCGGGGCTCGATCTCATAAACCGTGAGATCATGACCTGAGCCGAAATCAAGAGTCAGACGCTTAATGGACTGAGCCACCCAGGTGCCCCGACAGTGGCTCCTGTTTCTCTTACTACAGCCATTGTGCCAATGGTCAGAGTGGGCTATTAAAGAACATACCCTCTGTCCTGGCACAGACAGGAGCAGCCTTGACATATTTAGGTTCAAAAGCCATTGAGTCCCCATGTCCTTGTTATTCCCTCCTTTCATGGCTAGTCCTCAGCTTCCAATACCAAAGGTGCTGACCCATCCCAAATCTACACGAGCAGTGGGACCTGGGACCCAGTTGCAATGGCAGCTGCTCCTAGGTCTTTGCCATCTGTCCTCAGTGGACAGGCTGGGCTTTGAGACAGCAGACTTACCTTCCTAACGATGTTCGGCCCTGCTAGGGTTTGAGGGAATCAGACTTGCACGGTCTGGGTTCCACAGGTAGAGGGGATGTTGCATCCAGAGTTGAAAAACATGATGTCCACTGGGACCTGGCTGAACATTCGAGTGTCTCTCTCTCAGTCTCTCTCTCTCTCTCTCTCTTCTGAGGCCCTGTTGTCACTTCCAGTGGATGAGCAGGAGACAAAATCTCTCCACAGGGAAACTGTGCAAGACCCAGTGGCCGTGATGCCCAGACAGTCCTCTGGTCATCTAGGGACTCTGGGAACTCACTATTCTCCTGAGTGTCTGTCCTGCCGTGGTAGAAATATCTCAGCCTTCAGTTTCTCTTTCCTCTGTGATTTTTCCTTTCTGTCTGTTTGTGCTAGTGTGTCCAAACGTCCAGAGGGGACAAGAGGGTGGCTTTGCCAATGGTCTCTTTGGCAGGTGGTGGGAAACTGTGGGAGAAGGAGCCTTGGTGCAGGAAGGATCCCTGGGGGCATCAGTGGGGTTCCTTAGGGCTGCAGGCAGGGCTCAGAACTGCCAATGCCAGTGGGGGCAAATGCTCACGGAGAGCTCCCTCTGTGTCTGGCCCCCTTCACGCTTTGCTTATTAACTAATTGAGCCCTTCAACCAGCCCATGACATAGATATGATTGTGATTATCTCCGAATGAGCATCGTGGGAAACAGACATCGTGGAAGCATCTGCATTCACAAAGCCTGTAAGCGAGGAAGAGGGGATGCTGCCCCTGTAGCACTGCCCCAGGCCAGCAGAGTTCTCTGCATCCAGCCATCCCCTTCACTGGCCTTCTGTCCTGTCACCAGACCATGCCTTCAGGGCCCCCTCAAGTGCAGACCTGCCTCGTGGAGCCTGGGAAAGAAAAATGTCAGGACCTGGAGGCCAAGGAGCTGCCCTCACTGATCCTGGGGAGGTCCTGGGCCTTGGAGCTCCGGATAGAGAGGAGGACTGGGGGCCGGGGCCAGAGCGGGGTGGGACGCTCACCTTGTCATCACAGCGGCTGGCGGCCACGCAGTTCTGGACATAGGCCATGAGGGAATCAATGAGCCCCGTGTAGTTTCGCATGGTCTGGCGGCCTGCATCGGCAGAGCTCAGGTTCCTGAGGGAGAGAACAGAGAGGCTGTGAGGACGCAGGGGAGGAGGGAAGTGGGTAGAGAAGAGTGTGGTTGGGGGACACGTGGGGGAGAGAGCAGTGGGGGAAGTAGGGGCAGAGGAGATGGGGATGAGTTTGGAGGTGGGGTAGGAGGAGAACAAGGCAAAAAAAAAAAAAAAAAACCAAAAAAAAAAAAAAAAAAAAAAAACAAGGAAGAAGAAAAGAAAGAAAAACCATTCAGCGGATTCTGCCCGGTCCTGGTTGAGGTTGGATGGGGTCTCCTTGAACTCAGTTCTTTTCACCCTTCTTTCTGCCCCCCTGGGCTCCAGGCCTGTAACTTTCATGACTGTCCATGGCTCTAGTGCAGCTGGCAGGTCGAGGCACGCTCCCTACCACTACTGGGCACCTGTTGAACAGGGGCTGGAAGCTTCTACCTGCCCAATTTATTTCTGTGGAGGAGGAGAAGCTCTGTAGGGTGCTGGGGCCAAGGGCTGGATCTGGGAAAGAAGCCCAGGGGTGCTCCGCTGGGGGCCAAATGCCCCCTCCACAAGGAAGCTGTGTTCTGCCTCAGCAGTGAGCTCCTTTCCAAGCAGTCTGGGCCCATTTTCCTCTGCAGGCGGGCTGTGGCTGCTGTTGCTATTAATAGCCTTGCAGCCCCTTGAAGTCCTTAATACCCTGACTTTGCTCACTGGAGGCCACTAATGGAGGCTGACAGGGAGGAGCATAAGCTGAGAACACAGAAGCACCCCCAACTGCACCCCTCATTCTGGGGCTCCTAGGAGTTGGGAAAGATGAACCCCATCAGAGCAAGGTGTGACCCTAACGGGGATCTGTTTCACTGTTCCACCTCTACCCTAGCACCCATGACCCCACTTGTAAACCTGTCCTCTGGAATGAGCACACAAAGGTCCCTCCTCCAACAGCCCCCAGGGGCCTTGCCTCACCCTGGTATGAGACTCAGGAGACTCTGGAAAGAGCAGTGCCACCTTTATGCCAATGAATATGGCCGTTGGTCTTAGCACCACAGCTGGGAAGTGACTCATTTAGGAGCCAATCAGCAGACATTTGTCTAAAAGAACACTCTTCAAGAAAGTACAAGAAATGCATTTTTGGGGGGCGGGAGAGGGGGGAAGGTTGAGCCAGTTTGGATATTCAGATCTGGCATTTCTACTCTTAGATTTCTAACTAAGTCTGCTGAGGTCCCTTACAGGAGGTCATGGAGTCCTGAGCCTTATCCAGATCCAGGGAAGTTAGGGATGCTGGAGTCCCATTTCTTGGAGTCTGCCCTTGAAGACCAGTGCCAGACTGCATTTTACATCCCCTGCCCTAGGCTGGCCGAGATGGGGCTGCCTGGAGAAAGGCCCAGGGCTGGGGCAAAAGGACCCCAGGGGCACGCTCTTCTCTCACCTTAAGCAGCCTGTGGCATTGAAGAAGACCTCAGGGTCCACTATTTCCCGGGTCATGTTGCTGTTGCCATCACACCAGCCAGAGAAGGGAATGATGACCCGGTCAGCCAGCACAGGCAGGGCGTCGGCGATGAGTTCCACCTTCAGCTCATCAGTGGAAGACAGGTTCCAGAGCAGCCCTGGAGGTTGGGGATGGTCAACTCAACACATGGCAGGCTCAGGAAGACCCCAGGTGCCGAGGTGCCACCCCCAGCCTGCTCTGGCAAGGGAGCCCTACAGAAACATCGTCTTCCAAGTAGGTCTGGTCTATTATATCTAGTGTCTGATTATTTCCTGAGCTCATTTTCCAATGTCTCAACAAGACTTCAGGTTCTTTGAGGGCAGGGAGCATCTAGAGTTCTTTATCGAGGTCAAAATTATGAATGTGCAAGGTCATCCAGAAACGTTTGATTGATCAGTAGTTTCTAATATAAATGTTAGCGCTAGAGTCTTCTAATGTTCTCTATTTTCCACCTGAAGGTCATTCCAGAAACACTTATCACGGTTACTCTGTACGTGGTCTCATCTCCCAGTCCAGTCTGAGGGCTTCCTAGTTCCTTCTAACCCTTGCGCCCCAGGCCTGAGTGCTTAGCATATTGTTTGGACACAAGAGGGCGCTTAAGACCTGAAGTTCCAACTTCACGTCCTCCTCTTTGTCTGGAAATCCCAGGGTCTGTTGAATATGGATCCTGCCTGGACACCAGCCTTCTATCTTCAACAAGGTTGACACCTTGTGGGTAGGCACCATGTGGACGCCACTAACCTGGCCACAGTCAGTACCATGGGGCTCCCAAGACATTAGCCAGAGGTCAAATGTGCATCTGTGCTTGGGCCCAGACTGGAGGGAATGCCCTATACACCACCCACCCCCAACCCTAGCTCTCCATGGCTGGGGATCCCTACCAGTCAGTTGTTTCTGGATCTCAGTGCTCCCGGTTCTCCTCAGGAGGTTGACAGCCTCTCGGATCCCATTCTGCCTCCGGGTCTCCAGCTTGTTGGTGATGCTCCGGAACACCAGGTTACGCAGGGCCCCAGCCGCAGCCTGCTGGACGTTCTGGTTGGGGCTCCGGAGGAGGTCCACCAGCTTGCAGATGCCTCCCAACTGATAGACCTGTTGACATACAGGTGCCACATGGGCCAGTCAAGGAGGTGAGGCTGATCTGATGACACTACTCGAAGTGATTTTTCTCAGACCCCAAAGTCTACTGTCAGCTCAGAAATATTCAAGCCAGCCAAAAAAAAAAAAAAACCAGTGTGGAGTAATAGTACTCAGAAAACCAAGATGTAATCAGGCCAGAAACCAAGATGGATTCCAATGCCAGCACCCTCACATCCTCGGCAGGAGACCCTCAGCAAGGCAGTCCTCTGTTCTGAGCCTCACTTTTCTCCTCTGAAATACGGTGGTGAGGACAAGAGGACATGGTTATAAATATACTTCAAAAGTCCTAAAGCAGGACAGACATAAAGGAGACCCTCCCATGGGAACTTTCTCCTGTGACAGGAACTCTGATTCGGATGGATCTAGAATCTCTAGGAAACACATTTCAGGCACCGTTCCCTGGGGCTGAGCTGTGGAACCCTATAGGCATCCTTCCTGCCAGCCAAGCTCAGGGGGGCATGACCAAGCCCCAGTTTCCAGCACACATGCCTGGGGAGAGAGAGGATCAAGCTCTGGAAAGGGAGAGAGAGAGATGGAGAGAGAGAGGCAAAGAGACAGAGACAGAGAGACAGAGAGACAGATAGAGGGAAGCGGGGGGAGGGAGTTGAAGGGTGGAAAGTAGTCATACTCTTTAGTGGAATTTGAGAAAGGGGATTTCTGTTGAACTCACAGCTGTCTCTTTCATGATCAGTGGAGGAAATACCTGACTAATGTCCACTCACCTGGAGGGTTAAGATGCCCAGCTGTGATCTCAGGCAATGCCAAGCACACTGCTCACCCAAGGCAGCTGGGCAGGGTGAGAAGGAGCAAGTGGCAAGTGCAGATGTCCCCACCCATGTCTAAATGGGGTCAGGCTGACACACCCAGTCCCTGCCCAGGTCTATAGGGGAGGAGGGTGTGTGGTCAGTTACCTGCTGCTTGGCCGATTCATCCTGGAAGCAGGTGTGCTGGATGTAATAGGCCCCGATGGCCTGGTACTTCTCATCCTGGGAGCTCAGGTACTGCACGGCCTTGGGGATGGTCAGCCCACTGCACTCAATATCCTCACTGCAGATCCTGTGGGCAACGGGCAGTGGTGGGGGGGCAGTGGTTACCGGGTAGGCTGGGAGAATTTCCCCTTGTATGCCCAAGCTGGCACAGCCTCATCTGCAATCTGGAAAGCCAGAACAAGGCAGCCCTAGGCCCACTTGGAGAGCATTCCTGTGGAACAGCTCTTCCAGAGGAGGGAAAAGGCTCATCCACGGCGAACACTCACTGTGATGAAGTCCAGGTCATGGGTCAATATCCAAACAGGTAAATTACCTCTGCACCAAGACAAAACTCTGCCCTATTCCCAAGAGGAAGCTCCCCACCCCTCTGCCATCTTTCTTGTTTGTGCCTGGTATTGGGAAAATGGAAGAGAATGGCTGTGAGCCTGTCCAACTGTCCATCCATCCATCCATCCATCCATCCATCTTCCTTCCCTCCTGTCTCTATCCATCCATCCATCCATCAATGCAGCCATCTGCCCTCACTCCCTTTGTTCCAAAGTCCAGCTAATTCTTCTTACAAAAATCCTCATACCTGCTTCTTCTTCCCAACCTCATGGTCACTGCCTTCCTTCTGACCATGATCATTCTCACTGGGACTACAGCAAGAGACCCTCACAACTGGCTCTCTTCTCCAAGCTCCATCATCCAAAATTTGACTCTCCTTTTCCACACTCACAGTCCTAAAATGTGGTTCACTGTGTTGTTCCCATTGGCAGGTTCAAGTGCAGACTGCTTAGACCAATATCCAAGGGCACATGTTAAGTCGAACCATGTGAAAGGGTTGATAGTCAACCTTTTTGAGCCATAAAACTAAAAATTTCATGTTTTAACCTAATAGCTTGGCTCTCTGCTAAGCCCTCTTGCACACTCTCCAGCCCTAACAAGGTCTGCTCCAGCCTGACTCTTCTCTTCACTGACCCCTCATCAGGGCTCAGGTGTACCCCTTTCCTTTCCCCTCACGGTGCATGTGACCTGCTGAGGTCCTGCTGCTGTCAACATTCCAGGGCAAGGAAACCTCTCTCCTAGGAATCCTTCCAGCTTCTGTGATGTTGAGTCTCAGGCTGCCTTTCCACCTGTCTGTGTCCTGGTTGCCAACAGAGATGGAAAGTTCCTGAGGGCAGGGACAGCCCCTTCTATGGCACCCAGCCCTACCCCCCTGGAAATCTCCCCAGCATTTCTAGAGGAAGCCCTCTTCTCACTTTTACTAGCCTCAGTCTTGCCACAGTAAATGCTCAGTAAGAATTCATAGTTTTAGTGTGGCATCCTAACTCCATTTCTGGAAAAACTGCCCAAGGGGTGAAGCTCTCCTGTCTTGTATCAGCAGCACCCTGGCCCTGCACTGAGAAAATGTCACATCTGCCAGTCAGACATCATCTCTAAATGGCTTGACATTCATCCCCTCCCATGTCTTACCTAGACCTTGACCTCTTAGGGCCTCTGGTTTGGGGCAATAAGCTAGGGCTAGACGCTGCCCTGTTCCTTGCTCCAAGGGAGAGGGTTTCTTGGTCCTTCTCCGAATCATCCTAAATATACCTTATGGCCTTTGAGTAGTTAGGAGAGGTCCAGCTCTACCTCGGGATTCAGCTTAGTATTAAAACAGTGGTGAGTGGGGGAGAGTGTGGGAATGCTTTAGCAGCTGTGTAGCCTTGGGCAAGCATCTCTGTGCCTTGTTTCCTCCTCGGGAATTCTAGCACCTGCCTAGAGGGGCTATGAGGACTAGAGGTGAAGAATGCAAGCTCCTGGGGCTCTAGGAAAAGCAGTTTACCAGTTAATTGTGTAGCTCTGGGACAGCTCTAGGCTGCTCTGTTCCTAGCTGTGTCCCTACACTTACCACACTTCCCCAGCACAGGAGATGCTTAGTGAATGTTTGTCAAATAAATGAATAAACGATCATTAAGCGGTGATAAGGAACAGTTTGGAGGTTCATGGGGCTCTGAGCCCTGGAGGGCAGGCTCAGTGTCCCCGGAGACACTGTGGCCGTCCGCAAGCCCCCCTGTGCCCGTGGCTCTTGACGGGACACCCGCCTTCGTTTCCTTCATTCTCACTGGGTGACGGGCCTTCAGTGTTGAGGGACAAGGGTTGTACTCTGTTCCTCAGCACTAGCTCCGGTTCCTCAACTTTTATGTCCGTTTGTCCTGGCTGTCTTTTGTCCTATAAGGTGGAACAGGGCCCCTTTCCCATCGTCTACATCAGGGCACACTCGTTGGCTCTTCCAGAACACGGATAGAGATGTGCATGGCTAAGATCACAAATTCCCCGTCCCCTGGAGGGCTTGTTAAAACACACACTGCTGGGTCTCTCCCTGAGTTCCTGAGTCAGTAGGTCTGGGTGCAACCTGAAAATTAGCATTTCTCACAAGTTCCGGGTGATGCTGCTGCTGCTGTTGGGAGGCATATGCTTTGAGAACCATGAGCCTAGCTAACCTTCTCTAATTAGCCTCCCTCTGTTCATAACCCGTGACCCTTTAGAACCTATATACTCAATGCATTTGTTTGAATGTCTGGGTTCTGTCTCCCCCTTCACACTTCCTGAGGCCAGGAAGTGCCCCCCTCCCCACCGCTGCCCCCGCAGGGACAGCGAGCCCCTTGGGGACAAGAGGCGGTCTTTCCTATCATCAGCAACAACCTTGTGTGGTGTAGCCAGGAGAACTCCGTCTCCTACCTGGTCCCCATCCTGGCCCCCAGCACAGCCTGGCAGCACTTACTTGGAGCTGGCCCTCGAGTGACCGAAGGACAGGTCCTTGTTGCAGGAGATGGGTGGGATGTACACCGGGTCCTGCTTGGAGGTGCAGGAGGGCGGGCGCACAGGGCACTTCTTGACCGCCTTCTGGCCACTGCAGGTGCTGTAGAAGCTATAGCGGTTCTGGGTGGTCTTTTGGCCCTTGTTGCTCAGTGTGCCCTTGCGCAGGGTGCCCCGAGGGTCACAGTAGAGGTCGGGCTCGCTGCGGCTCGCCTTGATTTTCTGCATGAAGCAGATGTCGCTGCCGGCGCCCGTTGCGTTACAGCTGCCCCGTTGGTAGTGCCGGCCCCAGTTCTCCATCTGGCTGTAGGAGCTGAAGCGTCTGTTGTCATTCTCCCGCTTGAGGGTCCCGTTGTAGATCTGGTCAGAGAAAGGGAGAAAGGCTCGGTCAAGGTTCCTGACCGGGGATTCTGGATCTAGCTGGCCATGGGGCGGAGTCCGCCCCCGGCCCCTGTGATAATGTTCGTGGAATCCCAGAATGTTTGGAGTGGAAGGAATCTCAGCGATCATCTGATATATTACTCTTCAAACGGCAGATTGCGACCCATTATGGATTGGGAAATCAATTTAGCCGATTGTGACTATCATTTAAAAAAATGGAATAGACTAGTATATACTGGAATGTAAGCTCTCCGAGTGCAATGCCGGGAGTAGAGACACGCGTGGTGGTGTGACACAGCACGTGGGTGCTGGGCTGCGATGTAAGATGTACGTCCTACAGTGGGTTGTAGCCACCGACCCAGCCCTCCACGGCCTTGTCCAGGTGGGGAGTCGGAGGCACAGAAGAACTCAGTGAGGGAAGGGCAACCCTGGACTGAAGCCCAGTCCCTGCACCCTCGCCCTGTCACCTCGTGCCATTCCCAGACACCGGCAGCTTCCAACACAGCCAGCCTTGCTTGGCCACTTGCACTCAGGGTGGGGAAATCTCTCCTATTCTGGCCAGGGCTGTTTTCCACTGTTATTTCTCTGTTGAACTCCTCACGTTGCCTCCCCTCTGCCAGGGCAAGAAGCAAATGGTTACGGGCCCTCCGGGGGAACCCCTCATAAGCCAAAGAGAGAAAATACTTCTGCTCCTGCGCCACCTTTTACAAAAGTGCCTGCGCACAGGGAGGCAGGCCAGGGCCTTAGGGTGGGGCGCAAGGGGACCTCCTGGGCTTCGTTGTCCGGCTTGCAGTGGGGAGAGGCTGGGCAGAGGCTCAATCCAACAGGAAAACTTATGGTAATGAAGCGACCCCCAGGGCTCTGTGTGAGCTTGCTCAGGGATGCAGCTTCCCTGGGAAGAGCCTGCAAAGCTGAAGGTTTGGTGGGAATGAGCTCGGAGCAGATCTGTTCGAGGGGGACTTTCCCAGGAACTCACAGGCCAGTGGGCTTGCCTGCTCTGACTTGTTCTCAGACTAGAGGATAACACTGAGCCTGATAAAATGTCTCCACACAGGTGCTGACTTGGATCTCACCTTTGCTGGGATGAGCCAAGGCCAAGTCTAGCAGCCTGGAGCCTGCCTGCCCCACCCCATGAGTGTGTGTGTGTGTGTGTGTGTGTGTGTGTGTGTGTGGCAGAGGTGGTTGGGCAATTGGGTTATTCTCCTCCACACCACGTCTAGCCACACAAGGCTGGGGAGGGGACTTCTCTTGGCCAGTGCCCTTTCGTCTCTGCAGGGAGACTCTCAGCAGGAAGCCACCCATGGATTGAGGTCCCAGTAAGGGGTGGCATCCAAAAGTCACAAGACGGGGGGGTGGGAGGGAGGGGAGGGGAGGTGATGGGTATTGAAGAGGGCATCTTTTGGGATGAGCACTGGGTGTTGTATGGAAACCAATTTGACAATAAATTTCATATATTTAAATTAAAAAAAAACACAATATTTTAACCTTCACAACGGTGCTCTCATCAGCTCCACCCACATGCTCAGCTGGGCACTCCGGTGGGCACAATTTTCCTCCTCAAACTGGGTCAAACCAACCTATCCCAAAGGGAACAGGTGCCAGGGAGGCATAAATGAACAATAACAGTCAGAGGGAAGAGAAGTGATGAGCGTTTTTGACGGGAACTTGGAACTCGCATTTTGTAGCACCTTGTAGACTTTACCTGCAAAATATGCAATTAGGCCTCCCCTGCTTTAGGCCAATGGCCACACCCCTCTCACCTTCATTCTCCCAGGATGCAGGGAGGTGATGATGGCACTTTGGAGGCAGGCTAAGCCTTAAAAGGAAATGCAACAAGGAACTCTCTTGTTTTCAGTAAATGACACTCCTGGACGTCATCTCAGATACCTGAGGAATCCAAACACTCATCCTGGACCAAACCCAGCAGAAATGCGATCACGCTGATGAAGCCTGACAGAGGCTTTGGGCTTTGCTCTCCCGGGCTGGGAAAAGGAGGAGCAGGCAGCCCTGCCAAGTCTTGGTGAGGGTGGGCTGCCCACGGGGAGTGGGGTTGGATGTGCCCGCAGGGGTCGGGCGTGGTGGAGAAGGCAGGGCTGTCCCCGTGGGACCGAATTTCCTGCCCCGCCCCCCGCAGCTACATCCCAGTGGCGTCACCCGTTCCTGGGAGCCCCACCCCAGCTCTTGTATCATGGCTGCTGGCTGCTGTGCTGTCTGCTGGTGGCTGAGGATAGCTGTGGGTGACTCTCCCGTCATCATCACTTTGACAGGTGGGAACCGAGCTTCCTCTCAGCCAGGCCCTTTTCTGCCCTAGCGCCACAGGGAGTCTGCATTTACCCCTTTGGGCTCAGACAAGGCCGGCTATCACCAGTCTTCTGGGCACAGATGGCCTGTGACCTTTCCCTTTTCTGCCTATCAGGACAAGACCTTGGGACTCCAGGTGCATTCCTCTAGCTCACCGGGCAGAGGGGGACTCGGTGGTCAAGAACACAGAGTCTGGAGCCACACGGCCTGGGCCGAGTCCCGGCCATGTCAATTGCTCGATGGGTGGCCTCGGCCAAGTTACTTAAACCCACCATGCCTCAGTTTTTTTTACATCTGTCAAACTGGGATCATAATTGTATCCAGTGTTGGGAGACTTCAGTGAATGAGCGTTTCTGAAGTGCTCAGGACAGTGCATGACATAAATGTTTGTTTAGTAGGGCCATCTGTATCCCTCTGATGCTCAGACTAGACACAGACTGGTGGCATGTAGGACCTGGTTGAGGGTTTACATCACCCAAGCCATACTAAAGGAGCGACCAGGTTGGCACATGAGGTGGATGAACCCAGGCCAGCTCCAGCCCCGGGTAGGGGTACCCACTAGTATTTAGAACCCATGCTAGTCTCACCTAATGGCCACAGAATAGGCCTCAATAGGTTTCAGAAAAACAAAGGAGTGTGGTCTGCCTGTATGACTTTATGTAGGGATGACGCAGTGTTTCTTTACGTGGGTGCTGTCGGCATTTGGGGCAGGACAATTCTTCATTGTGCAGGTTGTCCCAAGTATTACAGGTGTTTAGCTGCCTCTGGCCCCCAGGCCCTAAATGTCAGTACGCCTTGCAGCCATTGTGACTAGCAAGAATGCCCCCACACGTTTCCAAACCTACCCTTTCAGATCCTGAGCAAGCAGCCGGAATGGAATACGAGGGCAGTGTGCACACACGTGCCCACGGCAGGTGGGAGAGCTTCCCTACCAGTGCTGGGTATCCCAGGCACACCCCACACTCAGATAGCGATCTTCTGGCAGCGTCCTCTGCTTTGAATACAAAGGACAGTGAGACACACACACACACACACACACACACACACACACACACTCCTTGTCTGGTTATCTCATGCTTCCTTGGGAAACTCCAGCCTCAGGTGGGATGGTCCATGCATCAGAACATTCCAGTGGCTAGTAACTTGACTTTCTGGGGGCAGAGCTGACCCTCAACCAGAGAACAGGCTGGGCTGGACAGCCAGGGGGAAGTCCAGGCTGTGTTCAGACAGATATGCTTCTCCACCTGGAAGATTAATGGGGCTCTGGGGAGGTCAACTCGTGGAACCACCTTCCAGGTGGGCTAGAGAGAGCTGCTCTTAGCAAGGAGCCTCTCCTAGCCAAGTCCTGCTCTGCTCCCCCTTGTGCTAATGACTTAGGTCTTGTAACTAACCCACCTTTCTTTTCTTCTCCCCTTCCTTCTTGGAGAAGAGTGGAATTCTATGTCCTGCTGAATGCTCCCCAGCCCCTCTTCCTGTTCCCCCTTATACCAGGAAGTGCTCAGAAGCCAACCCCTTCATTTTTCAGGCAATGAAACTGAGTCCTAGAAGATGACTAGACTAATAGAGCCCAAGATCCAAGGTCTCAAAGAACTGAATATAGTCAACTTTCCCTTGAGAGTTCCATTCAGTCTGAAGAGGCCCCTGAACTGAAAGAGCTCCTGTTGGCCCAAGATCATTGGACATGAGAGTGACTAACCATTCAGGAAGAGATGGCATCATTTTGTCCTTCCAACTGAGAATCATTTCTGACTCCTCCCTTTCCACTCCCACTGCCCAGACTGTGGCCCTGACAAGCTTCAGCTCACAAACGGACAATTCTAGCGCCTCCTGCCAGCCCCTAACCCAGCCCCTGGGGTTCTGGTGCCTTCCTGGTGGTGCCATCCACTTGACTTTCCTCAGACAAAGCTTTCCTTGCTTGACAAGCCCACAGTGTCTCTCTGCTTCTTGCAAGACAAAATCACCAGCCTGGCCCTTGTCTCTTTGGTCACCTCTTCCCCTCCCCAACACACCCCCTTACACTGTCTGGTGACATTGACCACATCCTGCTTCTGCTCAACCTCTTCTCCATCCTGCATAGCTTCCTTGCCCCTCCACCCAAATCCTATGTTTCTCCAAGGCCTTGTCTCCAAACTGTCATCTGCACACCCTGTTGACTGTGACCTTGTGTTTTCTCTAGTTGCTCATGGTCTCTGTCATTTCTCCCAAATTACTGTGCCTAGAACAGGGCTGGGCTCACTGCAAGTGCCCAGAGGAGTTGTGACTTGCCATGGGACTTTGTGCTGGGGATGTAAATTTGGGCTGTTGTACTGGAATTCCCGCACTCCCGTGGGTGCAGGAGAGCCTCAACAACTAAATGAGCTGCTAGGAAGGCAGGAAGGTTCCAGATGAGGCAAGCCAGTCTGTGAGGGTGGCCCTGCATGGGTTCAGGCTGAAGGGGTCCAGGATTCTTCCCTTTACCTTGTGACCTGGGTGATATTAGCTGGTGGGTTGAGCCTAGAGAGTTCTATTCCAGCTCAGGCTGATCAGACAGAAGCTGCTGACTCCTTGGGAGCCAGGCATGTGCTGGGCAGACCAAGATGAAAAGAGTGTCTGTGTCCCCAGCTATTAGCCCATTTTGAAACCACGCTTCTGCTAGCAAGGTGGGACCGGCCGAACCGGCTCTCCAGCAGGACGCACCCTGCTCTTCCCTGCCCAGTCACGCACCCAGCAGAGTGCCCAGCAGGGCCACCTTCGGCAACGTGATCTCCAACGCCCTTCTCATGAGAGCGAGCGCACGCACACGGTTTCATGGGGTCTCCGTGCCTCTTGGGCTTGGCGAAGCCCTCCTGGGAAAGATCTTCATTGGAAATGCCTTGAGGACAGATCCCATTCGCCACTTCCCTTGTACCTACTACCTCCCCCCCCCCCCCCCCCCCCAGTGCCTGTTTGAGGGCCCTGGTGTAGAAGACATGTCATAGCTCTCTTTCGTCCTCCCGGGAGATAAAATGGTACTGGCGTGGCTGGCCTGTCGCAGGGTGGCCGGAGGGGCCTTCACATGCTGTGTGGCAGCTCTGCTCTACTTTTTCTGGGGGTCTGGAAGGCGCAGGTCCTCTCCCATCATGGGCTGCCCAGGAGGGGACAATCAGGGCCCCAGGGCATGGGGAGTTCCCCCCGTGCAGGGGGTAGAGGTGGCTGCTTACTCAGCAGTTTGAGTCACTGAGAGCCACTGGGCCTGAGTCACCAAAGGTGGGACTTCAGCAGGAGGAGTGCCAGTCCCTGTCTCCCCCTGGGCTCTGCTCCCTCTCTGGCGAGGAGCAGACGGTCCCACCCCGGGCTGGTCTTCCTTCCTTTCTGGGGCACGTGACTTTGTGTGGCACATGGAGAGCAGAGCAGTCCCCCCACCCCCCTTCACTCAGCAGCCCTGACGTCTGGGCAAAGAGCAAACTCATTCTGTTTGGAGGAGGCTGTGGTGGGCGGGCCCCTGTTGTGGGGTCTTCAAGGGCAGGGAAGAGCTGCTCCACGATTCCATCCGCAGCACCCTGAGACCAGAAGTGCCTACTCAGGAGGGAACCCCAGTTTGCAAACTGAAGGGCAGAGCCTGACGGATGCCCAGCTCCCTGTCTACCCAGTCAGGGGAGGCACAACAGGAATCTGAGACGGCCTGATGTCACGCGTTGGCCATCTTCTACCGCCTGCATTTTTTAAGTGTAAAAACAAAACAAAACAAAACAAAACATAACAAAAAAACCCATGAAAGTTTTGACGCCCATCCCATGAGGACAGAGTTCATCAGAGAGCTGGCTAATAACGGTTAGTGTCCCTTGTAACCTTTAACAGGTGGAAACTCTGAGCCCGCATCAATCTGGGCAGTAGTGGGAAATGTGGGTAATTCAGAACAAGTTTTCTGGACAACTGCAGCCCAGCTAGAAAAGATCCTATGAAACTCCAGGCTGTGGCTTGTGGGCCTTTCAAGATGGTGCTGCTCTCTCTCTCCAGGGAGCTCACAACTCCGGTGAAAGAAGCACCTGCCCTCTTGGGCTCCATGCTCCAAGTCTGTGTCTCGGGCTGGGGGGAGGGGAGGCCCACCGCAGCTCCTGGTGCTACTGGGAAGCGGGAGGCCCACACACACTTGTGTACCCCAGCACCTCGCTGACATCTGGCCCTCAGTACCATCTGCTGTCGGAACAGACAACCGTGTCGGCTCCAGCACCCAGCTCAGTTTCCACATCCTGCTCCTGGCTGAACGGCTCGACTGTGGGGAAAAAGCGGATTTTCTGAAAATCTTCTCCGGCACCTCTCCCCCTTCACGTCTGAGCAGTGGTTTTTGTTTTTTTAGCTCCTGGAACTCCCAGGATGGGATTGGGGAGCAAGGACCTAAAGTTTCACATGTTAGATTTGGGAAAGGAAATCCCCAGCAGGTGATTACCACCTGAGACACAGGTCTCACAGGCCCGGGGGCCAGGGACCCCTGAATCTTGCCACCTCTCTTACATGGGCTCGGACAAGTCTGAGGTATGACTACTCTGCCCTCCAGGAGTCCCATGTTCTGTGGTCACAGCTTCTGCCTTTTGAGCCCAGAGGCTGATTCCATTGTCCCAGTAACTGTTCATCCTGGGAAGGAGTCTTATAAAGTTCGAACTTGAACTAACTCCTGGAATCTCAGAGGATACACCAGTTCCTGGATGAGCATACTTGAGGGTCAGGAAGATCCTACCAAGCCACCCACCCCCAACACTGTTCTGGGAAGTCTGGGGGGAGGCTCGGTGGCCCCCTTAACGATCCCACACATACACCCGGCCTGGAGGTGCTTCCAGACATAAGAAGAGGGCCAGAGGCCATGAGGTGGGAACATCCTCAGGGACAGATGCTTACTTTGCCCAGAGCAGAGCTCCCCGGAAACACCAACAGTGGAAGGAAACTACTCCCACTGATGAGATAGTCAAGAATTTCACCTGAAAGGAGGGACAGAATTTCACCTGAAAGGGGGCTGGATCCCCCAGGGCTTGTGTCTCACTTTGGAAGGGAAGCCCGTGTGCATGTATGCACACACACTCCCATATGCACACCTGCCTACCTGGGACACACATCACTTTGCTGGCAGGGGACCCAGGGAGGGAGGGTCTTTGGAAGTTCCTTGAACATAATGTAAAAACACCTTAGCAGGCATGGTGCTTTACAGTGTGGAAAGAGCTTCCCCATTCAGCATCTTGTTGGAGACTCCTGTTGGACAGCGTTCTGGTCTCCTGCTTTGCCAGTGAAATGTCAGGGCAGACGGCCGCATCCTTGTGCTCTCTGTGAGCATGTAGGAAGCTCACAGAACTCGAGGCTTGGCTAAGACCACACAACGAAGCTGGGAACCCGGACTCAGGTCTCCAACCTCCCTCCTGGTGTTTGTCCTCCAACCACTCTGCCACCAGAGTCTGATGACACAAAGGAAGTCTAAATGGCAAGGAGCCCCTGCAGCTCGGGGGTGCTTTGCAGAAACTCTACCTGCCTCTGGCTAGTTGCTGGCTCCTAGAAAACTCCTTCCTCAGGGGTTGCAAACATAGGAAATACCTGCCCCCAGCTTTTGGCCCATTGTGAGCGATGCTTAGAGACATTTAGGGAGGGTAGCTGCTCAGCTGTGTGACACAACCTTACTGCCCAAAGACTTGGGCCACAAGACCTTCTGTTCCAAGGGACACCTGTGGGCAAGGAGACCCCATGGTCATGACAACTGGTCTGTCTTGACCGGGACACAAGTGTGAAGGTGCAGAACAGTGACTGTTTGGTACCCTTGCAAACACACCTTGCTCCAAATGCATCGCTGAGCACACACAAATTGGGCTGGGAAAGCAGGGAGTCATGTCAAGACTGGTGACTGAGGCTGGGCCTGGAGTTCCTGGAATTAACCAAGGGTTGCTGAACTTCTTCATGCTCAGGGAATTGGGCCACCATGCTCCAAGCTTCGGGGGCAGTCAAGAGGGAAGAGAAGAGAGGGCTGGGTCACTAGCTAGCCCTGAGCTCCCCAACTCTCCGCAGGCTTCCTCCCACAGCATCTCCACTTTGCCCCCAGCATCGTGGGGCCTCTAAGAGCTGATGAGGGCTGCAGGCAGGTGTGGAAGAGGCCCAGGATTTCATGTGGACACTTCCCAGGTTGGCCCCAGAGAGCAACCCCACAGAACTCAGCACTCAGCAGGCCATCAATTAGGTCAGAGAGCTGTAGACAGTCAGAAACATCATGTTTCCCTGAAATCATAAAACTCCTAGAAGAAAACATTGTCAGTAAGCTCCTTGACTTGGTGAGGGTGTTTTGAATCCGACATCAAAGTAAACGAAGCAAAGAAGGGGACTACATCATACTAAGCCCTTCTGCACAGCACAGGAAACCATCAACAAAATAAAAAGGCAACCCACCAAATGGGAGAAAACACTTGCAAATCATACATCTGATAAAGGGTTAATACCCAAAATATATAAAGAAGTCATACCACTCAATAGCAACATAACAAAACAAAAAAACAATCTGATTTAAAGATGGGCAGACCCGAATAGACATTTTCCCAAACGAAGACATACGAATGGTGAACAGGTACATGAAAAGGTGCTCAACGTCATTAGTTGTCAGGGAAATTTAAATCAAAACCACAATGAGATAACACCTCCCACCTGTCAGAATGGCTAGAAACACGTGAAATAACAAGTGTTGGTGAGGGCCCAAAGAAAAAGGGGGCCCTCGTGCCCTGTTGGTGGGAATGCAAACTGGTGCAGCCACCGTGGAAAACAAGATGGAGTTTCCTTCAATAATTAACAACAGAACTAGTGTATCTACTTTGGGGCATTTTCCCAAAGAAAATGAAAACACTAACTTGAAAAGATACCTGCACTCCTATGTTCGCTGCCGAATTCTTCATGACAGCCAAGACATGGGAACAACCAAAGGGTCCACCAATGGATGAATGGATAAAGAAATAGTGGTGTGTATATGCACACCCTGGAACATTATTTTTTTTTTTATTATTTTTTTTAACGTTTATTCATTTTTGAGACAGAGAGAGAGAGAGACAGACCATGAATGGGGAAAGGTCAGAGAGAGAGGGAGACGCAGAATCCGAAACAGGCTCCAGGCTCTGAGCTGTCAGCACAGAGCCCGACGCAGGGCTCGAACCCACGGACCGCGAGATCATGACCTGAGCCGAAGTTGGACGCCCAACCGACTGAGCCGCCCAGGTGCCCCACCCTGGAACATTATTAAACCATAAAAAGAATCAAGTCTTGTCATTCGCGACACTATGGATGGACCTTAGGGGCATTATGCTAAGATAAATAAGTCAGAGAAAGACAAGTATCATATGATCTCTCTTCTATGTGGAATCTAAATCCCCCCTCCCCTGCCAAACCCATAAACCCAAAAACAAAAACACAAAAACCAGGCTTATTAGATACAGAGAGCAGGCCAGGGGCTGAAGAGGGGGTTGGGGGGGGGGGGCTGGAGAAATGGATGAGTGGCGGTGGGGGGGGTTCAAAAGGTTAAAAAAAATTATCTTTAAATGCTCTGTTAAAAAAAAAAAAACAGGGGTGCCTGGGTGGCTCAGTCAGTTGGGCGTCCAACTTCGGCTCAGGTCATGATCTCGCGGTCCGTGAGTTCGAGCCCCGCGTCGGGCTCTGTGCTGACAGCTCAGAGCCTGGAGCCTGTTTTGGATTCTGTGTCTCCCTCTCTCTCTGACCTTCCCCTGTTCATGCTCTGTCTCTCTCTGGAATAAATGTTAAAAAAAAATTAAACAAAAAAACAACTATTCAGTCATGCATCTTGGGGAGGGGCTCCACTTTGTTGTTTTTCTTCTTGGCTTTCAGCTTTACCTGATCTGCTGGACCAGCTTTAGGAAAATTATCCTGAATGATGAGTTTGTGACCCAGAATCTCCCCTAGGGTAGGTCACACACCACTGGTGATAAGGCACAGTAGTAACTAACCCTGAAGCATATAGAAAGCTCTTCCTTTTTCCATTTGGTTACCACGAGGAGAAAGTCTAGGTTGGTGCCAGTATGTTTCTTTTTTTTTTTTTTTTAACATTTATTTATTTTTGAGACAGAGAGAGACAAAGCATGAACGGGGGAGGGTCAGAGAGAGAGGGAGAAACAGAATCCGAAACAGGCTCCAGGCTCTGAGCTGTCAGCACAGAGCCCGACGCAGGGCTCGAACTCACGGACCGCAAGATCATGACCTGAGCCGAAGTCGGATGCTCAACTGACTGAGCCACCCAGGCGCCCCCAGTATGTTTTTTTAATACTTGCCAGCCTCCCTTTCTGAGCAGAAAGAAAAAAAAAAAAAAAAAAAAACAAAGAGAGACAGAGAGAGAGAGAGAGAGAACAAAAGCTTTATCTGGCTAGAATTAAATGATGATTTGTTTTAATTCTTTTTATTATTATTGGTTATAAGTTATGGTTAGCCTTCATCTATGGAAAAGAATACTGGTTTTTTTTTGTTTTTTTGTTTTTTTTACTTTTGAGTTAGTGATATAAATTCTCCCTTCAAAATTCCTTTTGAAAATGAAAGGTAAGTACATTAAAAATAAGTAAATAAGAGTTGGTTGAAAATTTCATAGAAATTGTGAGAGCAGACTGCAAGTGACTGAGGTTTGGGACACACTGTTGCACACAGTGACAAGGGTATCCAGATGTACAGGGTGACAAGGTGCTCTGGGCAAGGAGTTGGGAGATCGGGGCTCCAGTCCTGGTTCTTCCTGTTTAGCTGTGCAGCCTTGGGGAGTCACCTCACGTCTCTGATCCTATTTCCCCAGCTACGGTGTGCCCTATAAGGCTTCTTCGGACTTTGGCATTCTATGATTCAGCCCTCACTGAAGTCACAAGCGGCCTCCTTCCCAGTCTCGCTCAGGGCTTGGGAATGAACAAACCCCACCAATCCCACCTTCACCCCCTTCAGGCCGCACCCTTGTGTGCCCTGCCGATGAGTAGGAGGGGAGGGGCTGGGGGTCTAGGGCCCCAAAGCTGCTTCTCTCCCTGGCTGCGTCTCTACCTCCCACCTCCACCCCCCACCTGATTGGATTGTGTTTTTTAGCTGAGTTTGCTCTCCTGGGGCAGGAAGGCCTCCGTAGAGACTTGCCAGGGCCCTGGGGGAGAATGCTGAGCCTCACCCTCATGAAGGGTGAGGACGGCTCTTCCACCCACTTGGGAAATGCTGCTGCATTTGTCTCCTGAGCTCTGTGACAAAAAGAAAACTCTCAAACCAGAAAAGAGGTATCAGAATATCTACCCAGGACTTTGTTTTCATGGCCCTCCATCATGTCCCTGCCGCTTCCTGGCTCGGGCGCATTTGCAGAGCTCGCCTAGCAGGAGAGATCCTGACTCACTCCGGCCCATTGGGCCCTGGACTCAGTTCTGCCAAGTCTACCTGTGAGGTACCGGGCAAGTCCCTGCACTTTTCTGCAGCTTGATTTCCCTGCACATAAATCAGAATAATAATACCCGGTTCACCTACTGATCTCACAAAGACTGAAGGATCAAGTGGGGAAATAAAAACATGAGCCTTTTGTGTAAATTCAAAATGCTGCACTAATTCAAGGGATTGTTAAATGGCAGGGGTGCTGAGGACCGAGTTATTCCCCCTGTAAGAGAGGACTGTGGGTGAAGGGGCGGGGCAGTGGTGGCCTCGCAAGCTCTCTCCCCTGCCTGCTAACCCCATGGGAGGCCCATGCCCAAACCTCTGTCTCCTCCTGGGAACTGGGTCTGGAGCTGGGGAAGGAGGCTCGTAGATCACCTGGTCCCCCCCTGCCACTTACAGATGAGGAAACTGAGGCCTGGAGAGGTTTAAGTTGGCTTGTGCTGTACACAATAGCACTTAATTACATCCTCTCTTATGCTGTTGTTTCCTCCTTTAGTTGTTTTTAACTACAGTGTTTGGACTTTAAAGACTTGGTGGTTGAGTAGATTAGTTCTTGTCAGGACCAAAGAACAAAACAAAACAAACAAAACAAAAAAACCAAAAAACAAAACCAAGAAAAACAAAACCCCCAGAAACCCCACAAAACAAAACCCAGGCCCCGAACTCCACTAATTTTCTTCTGGAGCAAAATAAAAAAGTGTATAATTATCCTTGACTCTTCCAATCTTCCTTCCAGAGTCTCAGAGGCTCTACCTTGAATTTGTGCGTGAGACGGAAGGTGAGAATAGTGACCAACTCATGCCATCTTCCTTCTTGGAAGAAGGCATAATTCCACTCTATGTGGTCAGGGGATAACCGCCTCCCCCTGTCTGTCAGGCTGGAAGAAATGGAGCCCCAGAGGCACCCAGCAGAGATTAAGCTGAAGGAAGATGCAAAATGGCGCTGCTGTCTCTCGTGAGGGGAGGGAATTCCCTCTAGCGCACTGTCTGAGAAGCGCCAGCTGCTGACGGTGTCCTGGGCTGCTGCCCGCCGCTCTATCGCTGCCCCAGGGAGTCCCTCGGCAGTGGGCAGTGACATCTCTCCCTGAGTGTTCTGACCAAACTGCCGGGCCTTCCCTCCCCCATGAGGGCCCTCACTGCCTTCTCCTGGGTCTGGTGCTCCTCAGGGGCAGAAGGAAGGTGTGAGCAGCAGGCTTGCTCAGCTCAGACAGGCACCATGGGTCCCGTGCCCCCAGGAATTGGTTACCGGAGGCCAGGGAAGGCTCGTGAGAACTCTGGGGCTGGCAATATGCAAATAGCCACCCTCCTTGGGGGTGATCAGTCAGGAAAAAGGGCCCAAGGGCTACTGTCAGACCAAGCCCCAGGCCCAGGAGCGTTTCTCCTCTGCCCACATCCTCTCTGCTGAGGGCACCCCTCCTCTCCTTTCACATCTCATTCCAAGCTCAGCTCCTCCGGCAGCCTGGCCTGCTTTTCTCTGCTTGAAGCCCGCCGTCGGAAGCTATTTGCGTGTGCTCGCTGGAACCATGTTCTTATCCCTTTGCAAGTCCACGGTGTGGACATGGGAGCCATTCCCTGACTCCTCTCCCCTGAGGGAGGCCCAGGATCTGGAATATCAGAGCTTCAGGGATGGCTTCAAGAAGGAGCCACTGTCTACTCCTGCTGCTGATAAACCTGAGGCCCCGCCAGGAGGGGGGTCCCAGCAACGGCCACATGGGCAGTGATGGAGAACCCCACGTCCAGGCCGGTGCTTCCTCCTTTTCTCTACCTTATCTTTGGCCTCTGGGGAGTCCTCCCTGGCTCACCCAAACCCTGGCCAGGAGGAGGGGCCTCAGGTTTCCCTAAGAGGCTGAAATCAGCTGCGCAGGGAAATCGAGCCCTAAAGCAAGCTCCTCACTGAGCACCCAACTCAAAGGCAGCGGGAACTTCTCACACGAAAAGCAGAGCCCCTCCAGGGGACTGCAGCTTGCGAAGGAGGGCCCATCCCTCTGGGACACCCCAGATATAGGCGTTTGCCACATGCTTCTTCTCCACGGTTTAAATATAGGAGCGTCTCTGGCCCCAGCAAGGTGTCTGTGGAAACATACCACAAGCCAAGCTACTGCTCTCCACAGGGAGGGGTCCCCTGGGAGCCGGCCCTGCCAGCTCTCGCTCCCTCGCCTTATTCTCTCGGGCACATTCTGTCCCTCGGCAAGTAGGATCATTGTCTCTTCTTGTTGGGTGAGAGCCTGGGGCCCTTGTGGGACCCTCCTATCTCCCAGGGCTGAGTGGGGGTGAGTCACAGGCTGGCAGCAGGGACACTGAGTTGGCAAACACATCAATCACTCCCTCTTAGAGCAGGAGCCAGGCCTGCTTGGGAGAAGGAGTCTATATCCCCTCTATCTTCCCTTCTCCTGGACTTTTCAAGAACAGAGGCCCAGCAGGCACTGCCAGAGGAGCCCGGCTGGCATGTCTGGAAAGTGGCATTCATAGTTGAGAAATGGGAGCAGGGGAGGGGGTTGAGCCTGACTTTGTAAGTCAGGCCAGTTACTAGGTGGAGCCATTGCTGTGCCCGTTTCCTCTCTGTAAAGCTCAAGTAAATGAAGTCCTACCACCTTTCCATCCTGTTGCAAGGGTTAATTAACTGCTGTTTTCCTGGTGCTTGGAGATGCTCAGATGAAAGCAGGGAAGAAGCACAGAAGCCATTATCCATCCATTGGTGGAAGTGGGGGTCTCAGTGGAAGATCTGCCCCTGCCCCCACCCCTGCTTCCAGGAAAACCATCATGTAGGCTTTGGTTATGGAGGCCTGCAGCTACTCAGACTCAGCTCTCGAGTCACACAGAACCTGAGAAGTTGGAGCTCAATGGGTGCTTGGCTAGGATCTAATCCAACTGCCTTGACCCACGGGTGGGACAACCAAGGCCTGGAGAGGTGAAGACCGCCCCAGATCCCTCAGCGTGTCGCAGCCCAGCTGAGACTGGAATCCAGGCCTCCCCACTATGAATCTGACATGCCATATTCACAACCCTTACTGCCTTTTGAAATAGGAATTCTCACCCACTTCAGAGATGGGCAAGCTGAGGTTCAGTCAGGTAAGAACTTGCCTGGGTCACACAGCCAGGTAAGGGGGAGAGCCAGGATTTGTTTCCAAAGTTCATGGCCAGAGTGTAAGGATTTTCCTCCATACCTGGCTGTTTTTGTGAACGGACTGCATTAACTGTGGATTGGTAAAGATGATCTCTTTCTCTGCGTCAAGGGCAAGGATCCTATCATGTTTCTTTCTGGCAGGTCCTCTGTAGTACCTGGCCTAGAGCCCTGCCTTGGCCCAGCCACATGGCTAACTGGGGAATACTGTGTTTGAGTTTCTCATGCCCTGTGGAAGCTTCATACAACCCCAGCCCTCTCACCTGTAAAAGAGGGCCACCCAGGGGGCTTCGGGCTTGAGGTGGGCAGGTTCAGTTCTTCTCAGGGTGAGGGTCCCTAGCGTGTTGCCCATAAAACTCTGTCATGGATAGATTATCAACTACTGACATGTCAGTTAGGCAAGTTCAGCTGAGAAAGACTTGCTAGTGAATATTGGATTAATTTTCCCTGGTTGTACTCCGGGGGATTCTCACTCTCAGGAGCACTGGCCTCGATTTAACTGAGCACAGTTGAGTGATTCAATATGGCGGTCCTCAAGGTATCTCTAGCCCAGACTTCCTGACTGATGATGCTTGGCATGGCTTCTCTCTTCTGCGAATCAGCTCCTGGGCAGGATGGTCTAGTTCAACCCACAACCAAAGAACATTTCACTTGATGTGACTCCCAGAACACTTGAAGCTAAAGACGCGCTTCCTGATTTATAAGCAGGAAAACGTTTTCAAGTTGGAGCTGATAGAGAAGGAGATTATTGTCTTAATCCAGAAACATTCTCTGGATATCAAAATTGTGCACTTGCCTCAGCTTCATCTAGGACAAACCCCATTTACAGCTTGGGAATGGAAGGGCTGGGCCTTTCAGTGCCTCAGGCTCTCTGCCCCTCCTCATTCTGGTCTCAGCTGACCCAGAGGAAGGTATTCAAGGGACCCATTCTGAGGACCCCTCACAGGAGTCAAACAGCTTCCATGTTCTCACCAGAGGCGGCTATGGCCTGACGTAATTATGTTTGGGCCCTGGCCTAGGAGAGGAGCCCTTTAAGGGAGGCTTGTTTTTATTACAAGGAGTGTGTGGGAAGATACCCTGACCCAGGGTTGCCAGATTTGGCAAATAAAAGTACAAGATCTGAATTTCAGGTAAACAACAAATAATCTTTTAGTATAAATATGTCCCAACTATTGTATTTCATTGCATTTTATTTGGTATCCCTGCCCTGACCCTATTAACCCTTACAGCTGAGTGAATTCTGCTTGAGTTTAGGAAGGGAAAAAATGGCCGCTCTCCTGCACTAGGCTGACTCCTCAAGGAAAGAGCAGGTTTGGTTGGAGGACAGGAGGAGGGAGGAAATTAAGGGATCCAAACTCACAGATCTTTTGCAGGTCCCTACAACATGGTCGTGGTGTTAAAATATTGAGATGCAAAACCAAACGAAACCAAACAAAAACCCCATATAAAAAGACCATCCAAAGTCTGGAGTAATGAAAACAAAACGGCATTAGATTAGGAGTTAGGAGGCCAGGGGTCTAGGCTGCTGTTGCATTAACCAGCTGTGTGACCCTCGATGAGTCTTATATCCTCTCCGGGTCTGGGTATCCTCAGTTGTAAAGCGTAAACCTCATTGGGGCCCTAATATTTCACTAGTCTGGTTCTGAGAACTGGAGCAGAATAGCAGAGCCTGTTTACCTGAGAAACTGAGCAGTAAGGATAAGAACTGCCCCATCCTTTGGCCCATCTCACCCAGCTCCTCCTTCTCCCTGAGGTTGCGACCCTGGGGCTCCTGCTGTCCTCTAGAAGGTACATGTCTCTGAAGGAGGAGGAGGTTGGAGTGGCCAGCAGAGTATTGTCTGGACCAACGACTTTCTTTGGATCAATCTTTTCTTTTCCTTGATGCTTTTTGTGCGTCTCACTAACTTAATGTTTTAAGTCCTATTTTATTATAAGACTCCCTCTGTTCAACGTTCTTAATTTGCAATATCAGCGACCCTAGATTCCAAGTGGTACAATTATATATTATATATAAATTATAATTTACATATATACTTAAATTAGAAGGCTATGGCTGATATAGGGGCGCCTGGGTGGCTCAGTCGGTGAAAGCGTCCGACTTCTGCTCAGGTCATGATCTCACTGTTAGTGGGTTCGAGCCCCATGTTGGGCTCTGTGCTGACAGCTTGGAGAATGGGGTCTGCTTCGGATTTTGTGCCTCCCTCTCTCTGCCCCTCCCCTGCTTGTGCTCTGTCTCTCTCTCTCTCTCTCTCAAAAATAAATAAACATAAAAACAAATTTTCTTAAAAAATAAAGAAGGCTATGGCTGATATAGAAATAAGGTAAAATCAGAGGGTAACACCACTGCTTTTTAAATATTTTTAGAACTTTCATTTTGGAATGGCCTGCAGATGCTTTGCATATTTAAATAAAATGTATGCTTCATGGGGACAGATCTTTGTTAACTGAAGTTCATGTGGTATTTGTAATTGGAACACCCGACTCATAAACCCTCTCCCTTGCCTGGGGCCCTGATACTCAGGGTAAGCAGCGCAGCCTCAAAGCAAATGGGACAAAACCTGGAACTCCAAGAAGACGGTGCCCCCAGATTCCCGTGGAAAAGCAGCCTCCAGCCCTCTCTGCATAAGGAGTGAGGAGTGAGGTGCTCAAAGTGGTTAATATTGTTTCCGGTCAAACCCAGGCCATGACAAGAAAGAAACGAGACTGGTTTTCTCATATGGCTCCTAAAAGGACACTGACAGTTGTATTTTCTTTTTAAATCTAGAAAAATCTAAAACAGGTATCTGGGGATCTTTTGAACAATGGCAGAACTGCCGCAATATTCCGGGATATTCCAGGATTCAACTTGTCTTTTGACCTCCATGCTTCTCCCAACTCGACTGCAAGTTCACTGAGGCCGAAGGCAGATGAATCTCTTCGTCTGTGTGTCCGCAGCGCGCCCAGCTCCCTGCCCCGCCCTGGAGTTGCTCAATACGAGTTGGCTGACGGAGGGAACGTCAAGTATACGCAGGGAACAGTCCTTCGGCAGCTTTCAGAAACTGCCGAAACCCGCTGACGAGGCTTGTACAGACCCACCGCACCTCACCCTGCTCCCCTCACTCCCTGCTTTCTGCCACCATGTTGGTTTCACCAAAAGAGAGGAGAGGAAATCATGGTGAGATTATCTCACCGCCACAGACCTGTATTACCTTTTGTCCCTCTCTCCTTCTTAAGTCCTGGCCCTGTTTGGTTTTGCCCAGTCCTTGGCTGATTATATGCCTGGCTCCAATATCAATTATTCCATTTCCTCCCTTCCTCACCCCCTCCTTCTGCCAAATCCTCATGTGTGCTCAGCTCTTCGCCGTTCCCATAGCCCCTCCTGAACTGAGAGGAGACAGGACGTGCCTCAGCAGCTGCCCTGACATGAGTCATGTCTGAAGTACCGCCAGCGAAGACGGAGCGAGAAGGGTTGGGCCTTAGGGTGCGGGAAAGGGAAGGAATTTTAATGGATTGTCAGAAAATAGGTGCGGGGAGGGGCGGGGCTGGTTTGGGAGCATCAGGAGCTGCTGAGATTGCTGAAGATTGAGTTGATTAGCCAGAAGAAATGCCCAACATGGGCTGTGTGGAGAAGTCTTTTTTTTTTTTTTTTTAAGAAACACCTCTGAAAGAGTTCCTTTGCGGTTCTTGGTGACAAATTTCCATGTGTAATGACCCCACACTGCCCATCTGATAACACTTCCCCGTTACTGTAACACCAACCTGTGGGTGAAGTACACACACAGATAGCTTTGTTCCCACTTTACAGATGAGAAAACTGATACTCAGAGAAGTTAAGAGGTTTATCCAAAGTCACAGAGCCATGGGAGTAGCAGAAGCCAGGCTAGAAGCTAAGCTTTCTAGGCTCTGAGGTGTAACAAAATATACGTAACGATGTGTAACATCTATCCTGTCAGCATGATTATTCATTCTGACTACTAGTCTCCTCCAGTGATCTGCCTTCCCTGGGTCTCATATAATCCTTTATACTGCATTACTAAGTCATTTTCTCTAAGTCAGATTCTGTCTGGTCATCACTCTTGGTGTCAGAGCACTTGATTCACATCTGAGCCTTGATCTGCCGGCTTATGGGCTCAGTCAACTGTCCATATGTTGCTCTGAGGGTATCAATTGACATCAAAAACTCAGGAAAAAAATGGGAGGGAAATACATTTGCAGGAAACCTAGTTAACGCCTCCCTTTAGTCCCTAACCTGTAACATGCAAGAAAGACAAATACTCCACAATTAGCCCCAGCAAGAACTTAGGAAGGGAGGATCACACTGACGATAAAAAGAACACCCAACTCGTAAACCCTCTTCCTTGCCCGGGACCCTGACACTCAGGGGTGACATCTGTAAGCAATGTGACCTCAAAGCAAATAGCACTGAAACCTGGAGCTCCAAGAAGACAGTGCCCCAGATTCCCATGGAAAGGCAGTCTTTAGCCCCATCTGCACAATGCCTCACAAAAGAATTCCCAAGAACCATACAGGCTAATGTTAAAATTAGCAAAAATAAATGAAAGTCATAGAATTTGGAAACAGGGAGAAAACTTGGGTGTCACTTAGCCCAATACCCCTGATTTGGGAGTTGAAGAGAGCGCCAACGCTGGTTTGTATGGTTGAACCAGAGCATTTACCACAGACCTTGGTGCAGAGGTAGGGCTAAATAAATATTTGTTCAGTGATGGATGGATGGGCATAGTGATTTCTTTGAAATCACAAAGAAAGACAGTGACAGGGCCAAGATTAAAGGATCTAGAATAATCTCTACCTGTGTTCGTTTTAAAACTGACCTGAAGACTAATTATCATCAGTTTTTTTTCCACGCACATTATTTCACTGAATCCTGATGATAACCTCACGAGGACGACTTTGTTATATCCATTTTATATGTGAAGAAACTGAGGCCCAGAGGTAGAATTATCTTGCCCAGGGCCACATGCTCAGTGAGTAGCAGAGCTCCGATTTGAATCCAGATGTATCCAACTTACAGACACTCCACACCCAACTTAGGGCTCGAACTCATGACCCTGAGATCAAGAGTTGCATGCTCCACCAACTGAGCCAGCCAGGCGCCCCTGTCCAACTTATAAACTCAAGCAATGGCTCCATTCCAGCATGTACCCTCTTATCCAAGAGTCACTGCAGGGGACATGCTCTCCTAGGCCCAGGAGACTTCTAGAGCATTCTCCTTGGTCATCAGCACATATTGAGCAGAGAGGTCCCTTCAGGAGTTTCCTGGCAACATTTAAGTTAATCCACAAATGGACCTCAAGAATTCGAACTTGTCTCAAATCCATGATCATATCAGACATTTTGGAAAACAGACTTAAAAATATGCTGTTTTCTTTATGCTTTTTCTACAATGTTCTCATGTGGGACATTTGGAAATATCCAATCAGCCCAAACAGGAGCCTGCACTAACAGCCATCTATGACATAATGGCCAAGCAAATGGACCTGGTCATGGTTGGCGGGCCTCACCTCATGGACCAAAGCAGCCCCCTTCCACCCTGTATCACTCTTCTCAGCAACCAATGCAGGTTTGCTCTGCCATAAACCCTAAACCACTCCCCAACACCCCAGGTCTTTTTGAATGCACGCAGCTCCTTACCGGATATCCCCATGAGCCATTCCCCGCCTGGAACTTGGAATAGTAGCTGCTCCGGCTGGTGGTCCCATAGTTGTTGTAATTGTCGGCCAAGCCATCATACATGGAACCTTGAGGACAAAGGCAGGGCGTTAGGACAGTGATGGCCACGCTCTTCACTCGCCTCTCCTCCCCACAGCGTCGCCTCTGTATCCAGGTACACCATACCCCATGGAGGAGACCACGTGTGAGCTCTTGAAGGAGCAGGATGGGAAATGTATCATCTACTTGCCTTCTCCGTCTCTCCACTCTACCTCCTCCACAGCCAGGGCCGAGGAAGGGCCCAGGCAGACTGCGGCGGGGACAGCTCTGCAAACCAGCTGAGCCCTTCCTGGGCTGACTAAATGTCTCCCTGGGCTTGGGGTGACTTGACACCTACAGGTCAGGAGTTGGCCTGGAGGGCCTCGGAGCACCGCCATTCCATTCAAGGGAATCACGACTCCATGTTCCACAAGAATAAGCTTCCCACTGGGGGAAGCCTGGCAGGATCTCAGCATTCCAGGTCCAGAGTCCCAAGGTCAGGGCCACAGAGCCGTGAGGGCTGATTAGAGGCCAGTTCAGGGCAGGACTCTTGTTTCAAACGTCAGCCCGGCCCCCAAGAGTGACGAGGTGATCTTTTGTCCTTTCCTTCATCCTCTAGGTGCTCCAGACGGTGAAGTGGGGAGGGTGGCCATCAACCTCAAAGGCCCCAGTGAGGATTAATTAATGTTTTCGGAGTGCTTGGAGACCCACAAATGATAGGCTCCGCGAGAGGATAGAGTGTCATTAGGGTTATTAGCGGCAAAATGGCTTTGAATCACAGAAATCGGAACTGGGTTTTGGGCTGCTGGTAGGGCTACCTTCCCTTCTCCCCTTCACCAGATGGCAAGTGGCCTCCAAAGGATCGTCCCAACACTGCAAAAGCTAGTCTGTTCGCTGTCACACTGTCCTTGAAACATGGCTGACCGTGACATGGCCATGACTTTGCTCATACCGTGTCCCTTGCGGAGTCTGCCTTCCCCTATCAGTCACAACATTCAGATCTCACTTATTTTTCAAGGCCAAGCTCACGACCTTACCCCTTTGCGGAAGCCTCTTCTGACCAACCCTGCCCAAGGCAATCTCTTCTATCTCTCTCTAAACACACAGTGCCCTGCTGTCTGTACCCTGACTCACATCACTGTCCCATTCCCTACACTGGGAACTGCATGAGGGAAAAGTCATGGTGGTATGGTCTGGACATCCAGAGCAAGGCTTGCCCCACACTCTTATTAGATGATGAGCCCTCTGGGAAAAAAGGAAGGTGGGATCCAGTGACAGCCTCCTAAGGAGGAGGGCCACTTCTTTTCTCTGAAGTGATGGTCAGACTCCAGCATCTGAAACCTTGTCTAGGGGGAAGGGTTTGACAGTGATCTTTCCCAGCCAGATTAGCTCCTTCCCCATCCACCATACCCACTCAGACTCCCAAATCTTTTGGGGATGGTGGGGGGATTGGAGTATCTGGGCTGAGGGCAGATGGAAGAGCAGAGGGGCAGCTTTGGAATGTGGCAGGCATCTCTGCGTGGTGCCACCTCCTCTGTCGAAAGCCAGCCAGATGACCACCCCATAGCACACAGAAGGGGCACTGCCCCTGATTACCACTCCCCCATCATGGAGGACCAATAGGCCATTAAGGTTACTGGCTATGGCAGAGACAGTTTGCCCTGGGAGCCTACAGGTGTTGACCTTGGTCTTGGCTCTGACATTTGGGCAAGTCACTTGCTCTCCCTGGACCTCAACTTCTTCTGTAAAAAGAAGGGGTTGGCTTCTATACACCCCAAAGGCCGCATACAGCTCCAGTGTTCCATGACTGTATGATTATAGTAACCCATGCCCCATGGCATTCAGAGAAGCTTGTAAGGAAGACGGGGAGACATCAAAGGCTACACCAGCACCTCCTTTGCTGCCTGCCTCAGGTCCTCCCAGAGGTGTCCTGCAGGCCCAGGCCTGACTCCTGACAGGGACTCTCCCTGAGCCTCTGACCTACTGTAAGCTCCTCTGTTGAGCATACACAGCTTGTTCCTCTCCCTTTCTCAGGAAGCTGCACCCCCTACCCCCGAAAGGCTGTCTTTGTTAGGAGGAGTCTGGAAGCAATCTCATGGGCTCAGACGCCCAGAAGCAGCTTACACCAGGGAAGGGGCTGCAGCCAGGACCCTAGGCATGCATGGTCAGGCCCCGGGGCAGCTGACAGCAGGTCTCGTCTGACTCTCCTCCATCCGGCCTACTTCTATCATCCCTTCCAGGGTTTGGCAGGCCAGCGTTCACTTGGCTGTTGCCCCATGAGCAGGGATCTCTCATCCAAGGGCAGGTGTGGGTCAGCCAGCTGCTGTCAGATGGAAAATTTGGGGTGGCGATGGAGAGTTCTATGGAGCCCCAGGGAGGCCTTCTGCTAGGGGAGGCATCCCCGGGAGGCTCAGTGGAGGGCAGGCTCCCATGGGGCCTCTACTTTTTCTCAAAAGGGAATCTGTCAGCAGTGACATCACTCACCCTCTCGGTCATCAGATGAAGCATCTTTTCCCTCTATGCCCTGCACCTGC
Organism: Leopardus geoffroyi; assembly: GCF_018350155.1. Taxonomy (NCBI): domain Eukaryota; kingdom Metazoa; phylum Chordata; class Mammalia; order Carnivora; family Felidae; genus Leopardus; species Leopardus geoffroyi. The sequence continues at coordinate 29,414,001 of NC_059338.1, forward strand.
CTGCCTCCCTCTCACATAATCTTCTCCATGTGGGAGGTAGGGAGTTCTCTGTCATGGAGGCAGGGGTGAATAGGACCTCTGGAATGTCCTATAACTCAAAAGCCAGTCCCTGTGTCCTAGTGGTGACTTTAGTGATGGCAGGTGTGGGTTATAGCACTCCCTACTGGTGGGGCCAAGGTCTCCAGGTCCTTCCAGGTGGCTCCTGAAGGCACCCCCTAAGATCTGTCTGCAACTGGGGGTCAGATCACTTGACTCCCACCTTAAGATGCTTTGCTTGGCTTCCTTGTGAGAACGAGGCTGCCATCACAACAGCCAGTGCTGCTTCTCTGGCAGAAAGGTAGCTGCACTTGGGGGCCAAGGTTCTGAGGTAAAGGAGGAGTCCAGAGAACTTACCTACCTGAAGTCACACTCCGTATTGTGCCCGATGACCAATGAGGTGCAGGAAGGAGGTGAGCTCTGTTCGTAAGAGCGCTTCTCCCCTCTCCTGACCCTAGGGTGTCTGGCTGGTACACACTGCCTTTGGAAAGTCAGGCTCAACACCAAGAACATGGGGGTTCTCAATGACAGTAATAGTAATAGCTCTGAAAGCTTTCACTTCTCCATCTAGTCCTCTGACTTCTCCAGAACTCATTTCTAAGAAGCCTTTCCTGATTAACTCTACTGGTCCCATGACCCTGGTTGACTGCCTTCTTGGAATAAGGGCACAGAAAGGTGTAATCAGTTCTCCATCTCATGACTGTGCCAGTGTCCATTGTCATGTACTTTGGGCACTCACTGAGGCAAGAATCGTGTCTCTTCTTTCCCTGGGATCTTGGGCACAAGGCATGGCTCTGGGCAGGGCTGGGCCGAACCTGGACTGAGCTGGCCCTTTTTGTCAACCAGTTCTCCTTACCCACCCCTCATGGTGGAGGTGCTTAGATTTCTGGTGCCTAGAGGCTCCACATCCCCCAAATTGCAGCATGGGATCAGGGTCCTTGAAGGCTTACTCATCCAGGCCCTCCTCCCACCCAAAGAGGTCCCTGGGGGCAGTGGGGGGGGGGTTTGCTGGGTAATCCAGGAAGACAGAGGGTCTGAGAACAGCTTTAGAACAGGCACAGCCACCTCCTTGAGGAGGATTCTTGGTGTCAGGAGTGGTAAGGGGAGGTGATCCCAGCACCCAGCTCACCCCACAGAATCACCCCTACTCTTGTATCTGAGTGCTTGCATTCCCACTGTTTTCTCTAGAAGGGCACACACGCCATAAACAAAGATGGTGGCTTTTTCAGTAAAGCCGGCTGCCGGCTCAACTTGTGCATTGTCCCCAGGAGACAACCCACCCACAGAACCCCAAGGTCAAAGAGCAGATGTCTCAGAGAATGTATCACTTTCTTCAGCATACAAGCAATTCCAGCGGCTCTGTCCACACAGCTTGTCTCAGCTTGTGTCAGTGTTTCAGGGCGTAAAGCCCTCTCAGAAAATCTACCACTCACACCATCAGCGTCCCTGGATGCTGCTTCCCTTTGGTGCCTGAGATGATTATCTGATTCTCTCTTGTGTCATAGGGGCAACCCAAGCTTTCTCGCCTACCGAAGCTTTGAAAAGAGAGGCAGCTTCTTTGTTAGGATATATGGACTTCTCTCTCCAATGAGGACAGGCAAACCTTTGCAGGGATGACTCATCCTTTTCCACCTCCAAGCTTTCAAATAGGTCACACCCACCGCACCTGAAACATTCTTTCTCTTCTCAGCCAAACCCTCTCCCTGCATTCAAAACCTTGCACAAAAATCAGCTTCTCCTACAGGTGACTCCACCCAGTGCTCTGGGCACTCCAAAGTGCACCCAGCTCATGGCACTCTAGCGTAACCATGCCAGCTTTCTGTCCAACTGTTCTACTCACTCCGCGCTGCTTTGCGTGTTCCTTGGAGTGTGGCTTCTGTACATTGTGTGGGTATGTGGGTACGTGGGCGTGTGTGTGTGTGTGTGCACGCGTGTGCACCTATGGGCCCTTCTCCCAGAAAGCAGGCTCTAGATGTCCCCAGTTAGGCTGGGAACTGCCTGAAGTGAGAGATCTCCTGCTTGTACTAGATCGCCACCCCACTCCTGACCCCAGGACCAGGGTCTACCTGGAGAAGGCACTCATGATCAACAGGCTGCCCTTAGGGACAGAGGTCATCTGAAACCTCTCTCCTCCACCCCTCCCCCCCGCCCCAGATCCCTCTCCCTTGCTAGTCAGGAAGGTTTGTCCCACAGCACACAGCCCTAGATGTATATCTACGGTTTGATCTGTGTCTCTTAAGGCCAGTCGATGTCTCTTCTGGCTTCTACACTGTAAAGTCCATCTGTTCCTCAGCACAGAACCCTTGAGAAAGGAAGCAGCTCCTTACCTTCCAGCCCTGACAACGTCTTTCTCTCACCCCCTGAAATCTCTTCCACCTGTGGTGCTCCGTCAGGCTAGGCCCATAGCAAGAGGAATTTAAATGAGAGAATAAGAACTGCCAGAAGATACTTCTAGCACGATCTCCCTCAGAGATGTTCAAGATTGGGCAGTTTGGACTGTGCCCATGTGAACGTTCAGGTGCCCAAGGGAGGGGAATGGCCAGACACCCTCCCATTTCTTTCTGCCAGGGCCAGGTGGGAGCACTCTGGACGTACATCTCCTATCTGGATGCTTTTATGAGCCTGAGGTGGGCAGAGAGTTCAGCACAACCACACCAGGCACTTTGGCATGGTTCTTATTCTTCTTCTGGGCATGTGTACAGAGCAGAGATGCTGCTACAGCCTGTGTCCACTCCTCTCCCTCACTAGCACATCTGCTTCTTTTTCTGATCATCTGTTCCTGGCCACCACTAAACCCAAGGATAGGGCAGAGAGTGGGAGCATCTTGTAGGGACAGGACTGGCACAGAGGGCAGGGCAGTGGTCTAGTGTGGGCAAAGGTCAGAACAGGACTCAGCCGCCTGGCTGGGGATCCAGACTAAAAACCTGTCTTCAGCAATTACCATGTTAGGTGTCTATCCATCCGTGTGTGTGTGTGTGTGTGTGTGTGTGTGTGTGTGCATCCCATGGGGCTGATCTTCATGCTGAATCTAAGTGTGAGTGAAAGATGGGGACCGGAACAACCATTCCGTAACTTTGTTGCCCATCAGAATTGCCTGGGAACCTTTCGGAGTCCTGATGCCCACACTGTCCCTCATGCTCATTAAATCAGCATCTCTGAGGGTGGGACTCAAACATTTGCATTTTTTAAAATCCCCAGGTGATTTCGATGCAGAGGCAGGTTTGAGAGCAGCGGACTGGATGGCTTTTGGTATGTCAGGGTGTTTACAAGAGGGAAACCGTGAGTGACACACAGTGAGGAGAGGAGCCTTTTTGCAGGACAGCTGCAGCTGGTTTGGAGGGATGGCCTGCAGAGGTAGGGAGTGACACCATCTATTTCCAAAGACTGTTACCCATCACGGCACATGTTGGAAATGATCTAATCCAATCTCTTACAGTTGCAGAGACCCAGAGAGAGGCAGTGACTTGCCCGAGATCACACAGCAGTCAGCAATCCATCCAGGTAGAACTCAGATCTCCTGACACCAGGCTGGACTCTTGCCCTAGCACAAACTGCAAGGTGGTGTGTGCGTGTGTGCGTGTGTGCGTGTGTGTGTGTGTGTGTACACACATGTGTATGTGCATGGGTGTGGGGTATTCGTGTGTATATGTGTATGCACACATGTGTGGTGTGTGCCTACAGAGAACTTCACATGAAGATATCTAACATTCTGCCATCTTACTTTGTCCAAACGTCACACACCTTCTAGCGGTCATACCTCATGGCAGGGGTAGTTGCCAGATTTTTAAGTCTGGAACAATTGGCTTCTTGATATTTACAATTTGGTGTGTGGGGAGAAACATTGATTTCTATATTTTTTTAACCTCTGCCAACGAGCTTCGTAAAGGAGCAGGCTCCAGGGAAACCACATTTGCCATGAAACATTCTGGAATACTTGGCATTTTTGCATGTGTTGCAACAGGCAAACGGAAAGTCTGGTAAAACCTGAGCTTCAAGCCAAGATACGTTGTAAAGAAACAGGAATTGGTCCATTTGAAGTTTAATTAGGATGTTTCGCGGCTGGAATAAGCTGAAGCCCAGACACCCTTCACTCGCTCCCGTGCCAGCTTCAGTCCCAAGAAAACAACCCCAGAAGTGATGCCTGTTTATGGTCTGCGGTCAGGAACAGACAACTTTCAAGAGGGTAGAATGAGCAGACCCTCACACAGGCAGAGGCTTATGCTGAGACACAGCCAAATGCAAATACAGAAGTGCCAACGAACCTCCACCTGTACACGCCACGGCCACCAAGCCAGCACAAGCCTGCCCCCTAGGAGCTCCTCGAGTAGCAACTGCCCAGTGAGGGGTAGATGCAGGATGATGAAGGAGCGGGGTGGACAGACACCTCCCCTAGCCTAAGGTCGCCCCAACCCTATCTCTGATCAGGGAGAAATTCAGGTTTGGCCATGTTAAATAGGAAATGGTACTTGGGAGAAGAAAGGAGAAAATTGAAAGTAAAAATCACAGATGTCTAAGCAGGTAGTGAGACACACAAGAATGACGGGCTAGTCTTGGGACTTGCCTGGAAGGAGAAGGGATGTGGAACAGAAAGGTAGTGTCATTAAACTTGGTGTGTGATGAGTATTCATGGCAGAGGCAGTGGTGTGTGTGTGTGTGTGTGTGTGTGTGTGTGTGTGTGTGTGTTGAAGTTGGATCAAATGAGATGTGGGTTAAGTTTTAGGAAGAGATACCAAGTGAAGTTCTAAAGAACCTGAATGTGGGGGGCGCCTGGGTGGCTGAGTCGGTAAGCGTCTGACTTCGGCTCAGGTCATGATCTCACGGTTCGTGAGTTCGAGCCCCGCGTCGGGCTCTGGGCTGATAGCTCAGAGCCTGGAGCCTCCTTCTGATTCTGTGTCTCCCTCTCTCTCTGCTCCTCCCCCACTCACACTCTGTCTCTCTCTCAAAAATAAATAAACATTAAAACATTTTTTTAAAGAACCTGAATGTGGAAAAGTTTCCCTCCAGGCTGCCTAACCAGGGCAATAGCCCTTGACCCCCAGACAGGGCAGTTCATGATCAGCACCTGCAGGGCCTTTCCCACCTCAGGCAGGTCAAGTTTCCCTAGCAGACATCCTTGGCTGAGCAGCCCCATCCCCTGGGTTTCCTCCCGCTTCCCACAGTCTGAGAAGACACCCTGATGCATTCAAGCACGCTCTGGAAGCACAGGAGAGTAATACTTAGTGGCCAGTTCACAAGAAGACCCACACTGGCAGGCAGGTTCAGAGCAGTCTCCTTCTGCAGGGTCTCATGACACCAGGACCCTCGCCTCCCTCCCTGGGGACCACAACGAGGCATCTGTCTCAACTGCTGTGTTTGGGGGACGGCATGGGTGGAAATGGGTATTGTGTGGCAGGCTCCTTCCACAGGACTCCTTTTTCATGGGTGGCTCAATTTCCCCCTCACCGACAAGACAGAAGAGAACCCTAGTCGGGAGGACTCTGGGGAAAAGCTGGCTCTATTGCCAGAAACACCACTGGCCGATTCCTGGCTGTCCCTCGTGGCGTACAAGGGGGTGGCGGCTCCCCGCCAGGCAACCTGTGAGGTGTGGCTGGCCTTCTTTGGAGCAGCTGTTCTTAACCAGAGGAGCCCCGGTGGGATTCAGGGGTCCCAACAGAACCAAACACCCTAGAGAATTCGACTCTTCTCTCTTGAAGAGTGTCCAGTGTGTCCAGCAGGGTGAAGGCAAGGCCCTGGGGTATGGTCCTTCTACAACTGCCAACTTGCCCCTCCCAGCAGTCACAACAGGTGTAGGGGATATAAACCAACACAAAAGGAGGGAGCAAAGGTAGTAGGAATGGCCACTGGGCACATAGGGAATGCTTGGGCGGTTCTGATGACGAGAAGGGGGGAAATCTGATGAAAACAAAGCCAGATAAACCAGAAACACCAGCTCCAAGTGATCTAACCGCCTCTTCCACCTAGGATGCCGCTGGGGAAACTAGCCCCTGTGGGAACCTCGCCAGAGCTGAGGGTAGAGGGGACACACCTTCTGGGTCAGTCCTTAGAGAGGCCTATTTCTGGAAAGATACGCATTAGCCAAGGAAGTCAACTGTCGCCTGGCTGAAGCCCCCTGGAGGACCTTGGGATGCAGAGAATGAGATCCCACTGGATAGATGTTACCCACAAAGGTCAAGGCCAGAAACAGAGCACTGCATGATGACAGACACTCGCTGGCATCCCTGCAGGTGGGAAGAAGAACGGGTGTTTAGAGCACCTGGCATTTTTGAGATTTTCTTGGGATGGCGTGGGAGTGGAAAGGGATAGGTGACTCTTATGCAGAGAAGAGAGTAGGTTGCCTTGAGCTGTGACTGGACCGTGGCCAGAAATGGGGACACTTTTTTGTTTTTTTAATCTCGAACCTACTTCCAAAAAAGGCTAGTATGCAGCTATCAAACCATAAATGAAAGAGACGGAGGCAAATGCTCTGGAGTCTGCATGACCTTGAGTGGAAGTCTGGCAGGAGAGGAACCAGGAGTCCAGGCCAGGGCAAAGGGCACACTGAGCAGCAAAGACCTTTAGGTTCGGGGTACAGGGAAGTCCTCAGCCAGCCATTTTCTCCCCCTCAGCTCTACACGGGGGCCACTCAGGAATGAGAGAGACAGGCAGAGAGAAAAAGCCAGAGGTAGGAAATGTGAGCTGCTGCACGCGTGTGTGCGTGTGTGCGTGTGTGTGTGTGTGTGTGTGTGGTGGGAGGTGGGCAGGGGTCTGTCTCCTTTGCCTCCTTCCTCTTTACTACCCCCACACCCTGTACACTCTCTTAGGGGCCAGACTGCATAAATAAGTCTTGGTTGACCTGTACTGGTTTGCAGTCTGTGGAATCTTTGTCGGCACTTGCGAAATTTAGCTAAACGAATAAATAAACAGAACGATTGCTGGTTGGTGTGTAATTCTTACTGGGAATGCTTTGTATTAAAGTATCTGGCCTAAAAACTCTCCACAAATGGCCCTGTCAGATATCGTACCTTCCTTCTTGAGTTGCAAGGGGCCGATCACTTTTTCCTAGCCTCCCAGGCTTGGGGGACCTCAGCACAGGGTGAAGGGGTGGGGTCGATGGCTGGTCAGGCCCCGCACCTAAACTAAACAAGTGCTCACCCTGAGGGCTCAGCCCTGGGGGCCTTCTGGGATTCCCAGCCTTGCCAACCTCAATTCCTGCACAAGCGTCCTCCTGACACTTGTTCCTTCCTACTTAAGCCAAGTGAGGTAGGGAGAATCTGGTGGGAAAGGGAGTTTCTGCATTAGCTACTGAGGAAACAGGGCATCCCCAGACCTCCTTCCCGGTCCTCAGGGAGCCTCAGGGAGCGCGCTGGTCCTGGGGTGACCTTCCAACCAGACTTGCCTCTTCCAGGTGTGAGGCTCCCGCTAGCGTGCTGCGGCACACCACGGGCTTGTCCCTGTTCCCCGCGGCACCTCCCCGTCCCGCAGCGCCTCTCCTGAGCACCTACTGGGGTCACAGTGACTCCCTTGCCCGCCGGCAGCCACACACTGGGGAACCTGCCGGCCTGGGCGCCTGCTACCTGCCGCTGGCGGGGTGAAAAGCAAAGCCTCAAGGACAGGACGGGGAGTGAGGGGGGCACACAGCCCTGGGGAGCCCTGGGGGGCCGAGGCAGAACAAGAGAGAGGCGGGGACTGTTCCCGAGCAGTTGGGGGAAGAAAGCCTTCCCCGCTCTGGGCCTGGACAAGGGCCCGCGGGCGATCCTCAGCCTCCGCGAGCTGGCGAGACGCCCGTGGCGGTGTCCCCCGCCGCGGGAGCCCGCCTTCGCGCCCCCCAGCTTCTGGGGAGCTCGCCAGCCGGTCGCCGGCCGCCGCTCCACCGGTCGGACGGGCCGCGCAGACCCCGTCCCCCCGCCGCCCCGGGGCGCGCGCCACCTCCTGTCCCCGCCGCCCGGACGAGGCGCGCGGGGCAGGGGCGCACGGGCCGCGCCGGGCGCCGAGTCTTTACCTCGGTTGGAGTGGCTCAGGGTGGACGACTGGGAAGACTTGGACTTCTGCCGCTTGACGGTCATCATCACCTGCTCCTGCACGCGCTGCCTGCCCGACGTGCCGGTCTTCATCTTTTGGTCCGACGGCAAAGCCAGCGTCGAGTTGTCCTGGTCGGGGAAGCATTCGTAGGCCAAGGCGGTCTTGAGCGGCGAGTGGTTCATGGCGGCGGGAGGCGCGGGCCGGGCGTGCGAGAGCCGAGAGGGGCGGCGAGGTGCGGCGGGGCGGGCGGGCGGGCGGGCGGCTGCGGCTCTGCTGGTGCTCAGCGGCTCCCGAGGGCCATAGAGTGAGAGGTCCGCGTGAGGCTCCCGGCGGCGGCTCCTGGCGCCTCCACCCCGGCTCGTCCCTCTGCTGGCACTGGCGGGGCCCGCCCTCGGTCAGACTGGATATACCACCCCTGCCCTGCACCACCCACTCCACTGGCTGCGCGCCCCCGCCAGGTGCCGAGCTGCAGGGCGCTGCCGCTGCGGGAGCGAGCGCTCTTGGGGAGGGGGGGGGGCAGGGCCGCGAGCCCGGAGTGTGGGGCCTCGGCGTCTTCTTGCTCTCTGCTCCTTGCTCTCGCTTCCCTCCCCCGTGACGTGCGGGAGGTGAGGCCCCAGGGAGACGCCCCTCCGTCCTGTTCCTGCTCGCTCATGGAGAAAGTATGTGCTCAGCTCAGGAACCCAGGGAGACTTCTCTCGAGGAAAAAGGAGTCTTTCTTGATAAGTTCACCACCACCCCCCCCCCCCCCATCCCGAGAGAGCCTGAAATCCACCTCCTATCCTGAGGTCATGGCAGAGACCAGCCCCTTGGGTGGTGGTCAGCTCCCAGGCTGAGGGCTGAAGCACAGCCCCTGTCTAAAGGGAGTGCTCAATCCTGTGGGAACAACCCACTCTACTCGAAAGGAAGCCAGTCGACCTGAAGGGACTGGGGTGGGGGCATGAAGCCTCAAGGACCAGACAGACTTGAGATACAAAACCACAGAATAGTACACCTGTCATGTGCGGCACGCCAGAGGAACACACCGTGTGAACAGTGGATTCTCTCTGAAACCGAGACTTGACCCGTAAAATGGTGCTGGCACATATTAGGGGCTCAATAAAAATATTTTTGAATGGATGCATGAATGAAAGCTAGCCAGTTTAAGGTAAATTAAGTCTACTTGTATCCTACCCAGAGCCTTCCTGGAAACCTGGAAAGCTGTCTGTCTCATAAAACTACCCTACTGTGGACTTACTATTCTGGGACTTCTGTGACATTCTCCTATACACCCAACCCCCCCGGGACACATGCAGAGTGATGATTCCTTCGTGTAGCTTGGTCCCAGGCACGAAGATAGCTCATACCAGGGGAATTTGGTGTGTAACAGAAGCCGAGTATTTTAAAAACTACGTTGACAGAAATCTTTCTAAAAGGCATCACACCCTGCCTGTTCTCTGTAAGTAAAAGATGAGCATATAATTTATGCATTTCTTGATGACTCAGGATTCTCATTGTGGGCACCGATTCTGAACTCTCTAGTAGTGAAGTCCCATCAGCTGCTTAGTTTTGGGGTGTCCTTCAGCTGTGTTATGCTATCGCAGCTGTCCCTTTAGCCGTCCTCTGTATTTGCCACCCACAGCTCACATACTTCATTTTTAGTTTTCCCTTCTAATTTGCCACGGAAGGGGCCATCAGAGTCTATGCTTGTTGGGAATTATATGAGAAAGGATGGCAAAGCTTGAGTGACAATCTCAGGGACCACATGAGGGTCATTTGCTCATTTCCTGAGAAGTGGGTGTGACATGCCCCTACAATTCCCCATAATGCATTCCTGGTAGTTATGTACAGAGCAGAATATTGTGAAGCAGATCACAATTTCCAGTAGAAATAGTTTTATAATTGAAGGTTGTATTCCTAAGCACTTAGCATCAAAAAAACCAGAGGTGTGACCAACAATATGTCATAGATACACGAAGGTTCAACACTCATAGACCTCTATCATGTCTTAAAATTTTTAGATTCTGCTTTGAGCCACAGACTGTCAGGGTTGGATTGATCCTTGGACATCATCCAGCCCAGGCTCCAAATTTTTCTGATGAGGAGAAGCGGTAGCTTGCCCTCAGTCACCCAGTTAATATGTGGCAAAGCTTTTGTTCCTATCAGGCCTGGTGACTCTTGGGCCACTGCTCTTCCCTCCACACTATCCAACCTCCTTTATAAAAGTCCTATAAAATGGGCATTAAAGTACAGTGCTCACTGATTATATAAGGGCCCCCAATGCATCATAAAGTACACATGACAGCACATAAAAATACAACTTCATTGTATCATGCATTTGGCCTATCTAAAACCTAACATGCTAGATATAATAAGTGTTAATTATGTCTTTAAATAATGATAATTTTGCTCCCTCTAAGTTGTGGAAGGGCCCTGAGGAGGTGATTGGTGCACCCTATATTGCTATGAAAGGCCATACTTATCCCTCTGGAAGCTGAAACTGATCATCTTTAAAATTGTTTCCAGATACGAAGTTCAGTTTTTCTAGATACTTCTCTATTATTTTGATACTGACATTATTTTGATATATTGAGAGCCATACCCAACACTTGCTGTGCTCCTACAAGCACCAGGCCTATAAACCAGGCACGGTTCTGGGCCCTTTACGTGGATCATCTCGTTTGAATCCTTAGTGATCCTAAAAGTATCAGGATCGGTGCCATCATCTTTCCTTTTCAGATGACGAAACTGAGACTCAGTGAGGTCACCAAGCTGGCGAGTGGCAGAGACAAGGCCACACACAGGCACCCTGCATCCAGAGTCTGGGTGCCCCACGGCAGTGCCCCCTGATTTCCCTGTGACAAGCATCGGGCTCAAAAGCCTTCCATGGATCATTCTTTTATCAGCATCTATTTCCATCATGTGGCATGAAAGTCAGGCCAGTTGTGTCACTAACTAGCTTCGTGATGCCAGACAAGTCCCTTCCTCTGCCTGGAACCAAATCTGTAAAGAGTGGAGGTAGATTTGATAGCTCACCAAATCTGCCCTCACCCTACCTGACACTATGGAATTCTGATGTCAATCATGGGGATACGTAGGGCAGGAGAACCTTGAACCAGCTCTCCTGGACAATATTTTCTTTGTCTCTCCTACCCCACACGAGCATGAAGGGAAGCCTGGCAGTGGACAGAGGGAGTGCTAGGATCTGCAGGACCAATAACAGGTCCACTTGGTATATATTATTTGATATAATCTTTCCAATAGCCCTTGAGGAAGTATTATTTTGCAGAAGCGGAAACACATCAATGGTGAAGCCTTGATTTGAAACAAGGTCTGACTTCTCCCTGGGAGAAGGAAAGAAAGGGGATCAGTCACACATTCTGACCCAAAGTGAGCGAGGTATGTTCAGACTAGAAAGGTAGGTTTGGGGTTCAAGTGTATGGTTTGGAGTGAGCGGGCCAGGGTTTTTCCCATTACCTCTCTCTTCTGCCTCCTGGGATCCTGCCTCAGAAACAGGCCAGAGAAGAGGGTAGCCCTCCTAAGGGGAAGGATAAATGTCAGTGAGACTCTGTCATGTGAGCTGAGCTCTGAAATGCTTTCAGGTAACTTTTAGAATGTATTTGTAGGTGGTTAAAAAAATGTTAACAAATATGGGTTAATTTGAGTTTAGAGGGTGTGGGATGGTTTGGGAAAAGCATCTCGAAAGAAGTTAATTTTGATTTGATTCTGGAACAAAGTGAGTCAACTGTCATCCTCATAGGAGTTAGCATAAATGAGTGTGGACGGGGTTCTGCTTCTCTCTGCTGCCTTCCCCACAGCGCTGCCTGTGACCCACACGTCACCTGCAGTGTGCTCTTAGAAGCGAAACATCCTGTGACCCCAAGTTTCATTCATTAACATGTAGAATATGGACTTATTTAGTCGGCAAGTATTTATTGAGCCTCTACTACGGGACAGGCCTTATCCTAGGCATTGGGGATACAATGGTAAAGAAGACAAAGTCCTGCCTTTATAGAACTTACAGTCTAGAGATGGGAGGAGCAGGGGCTGGGCCAGGTGGGAGGACTGGCCCAGGTGAAGAAAACCTGAGAGGAGGCTTCTGGGGCTCTTGCTGCTTCTAAGAGTGATTGGGCTGAAGCTTCTTCTTGTCTAGTTTCCAGCCCCTTGGGTGACGGGAGTGCTTTCCCCTCTACCCCAAACTGATGCAGATACCCCTAGAGAGTTGGATAACCTTCTTTTGTGGACCCCTAAGCTTGCCAGCACAGCCTTACCTTACTTAGCTCTATTTTTCTGTTCCAGGCAACTTCAGACTTCGTGGACAGCGACAGTGGCCAAGGGGCCAACTCCCTACTTTCCAGTCTTTTCTAGCGAGTTCTTTTGGTCAGCTAGCAGGCTCTTCAGTGGCCACCTAACTCAGGCACCTTATGACCTTCCCTGGCGAGCCACACTGCCACCTCCCCAGTGTTTAAATAGTCTCCCTTATCATTTATTTGGTTTCTCTACCAGCCCTCAACCCATGCAGATATCTGCCTCTGAGCCTTTGCACACACACTATTTCCTCTGTGTGGAGCAGTCCCAGACAGTCACGTACGTATGCACTGAGTGTCTAGATGGGCTCTGTGCCACGCCAGTCCCTGGGAACATGACCCAGAAAAAAAGTCCAGGCCCTGCTCTCTCTGGGCTTACATTCTAAGAGGGTAGACAAAGAGTAAACTAATACATGCACCGACAAAACGATTACAGACTATATTAAGTTCTGTGAAGGACGTGAACGAGAGGCTGGGACAGAGTGCAGGTTGAGCTCTGAAGCATGAGAGGAGCTGCGCATCTCAAGAGTGGGGGGAAGAGATGAGCTGCCTTTCTCACTTCCTGAGGGAAGTTTACATCAGGAAGTCAGAGTTTGCTCACCCCTTTGACCTGACTTGGTCATCTTGGGAGAAACGAAGCCAGGAAGCCATCTTCCCAAGGATAGGAATGGATGAAACTGGGTAGTGAACTCTTTCAGAATCCTGGATCCTTGCTGCCCTCGGGGCACGGGGGCAGGAATAGACCAGATTCTCCACCTGACTCCCGGCGTGACCTTATGACACCCTGGTTGTGGGTGCCCACAGCAGGTCTGTTGTATAGCACCGTTGTGCCCGGAGGGTACAGAGGGTGCACAGAGAGGCTCCCAGCTATGGACAGGGAAACAGGCAAACTGGAGGGGATGGGAACGGCAGAGGCCGCTCCCCACCTCGATTGGAAGATTGGAGCTCGTGACCCTGGATCTTCCCGTTCATGAAGGCCTGGACAGGAGGGATGGCCTGTGCCCAGTGCTGCTCTGCCCCGGAGGAAGATGAGGAGGAAGCATTGGCTGCGGGAGAAGAGAGAGAACAGGGGCCTGGTGTGGAGGCCAGGAGAGCAAGGCCTGGATGGCCAGCTAAGGGGCGAGGCCAGGGTGTGCACCCAGGGCCCCCAGCAGCCAGAACTCACGCTCTCATAGCTGCCATTCTGGTCTCTCTGGGCGGGGTGGGTGGAGCCGAGGCCAGAGAAGGAGGGAAGGTGATGAATAATAACACAGCAGTGTCCCAACTGCCTGCTGTCAGCACTGGAGTGGCTCTGCAGCCCACCCCTCTGCCAGCCCAGAATTCCACTTTTGTGCTCCCGGGGCTAGCGTCCCCTGGACTGTCTTTCCATGTGCACTACCTGCCATCCCCACCCCGCCCCGGCCAGCAGTGCTGTTCTGCGAACCCTTGGCCGGACTAGGGCTCTGGGCTTGAGCCCCACCCTCAGGACCCTGGGAGGCCCTCAGCTTTCCAGACTCCAGAGCCTTCCCTGGGAGGCACCCTGGGAAAACCAGAATGGGGCTTGGGAGTGAAGAGACCAAATTTTGCACCCCAGCGTTGCTACGGCTAGCTGTGTGACAGTGAACAAGCCGCTTAACCTCTCCCTGTACCTCAGTTTCCTCATTTGTAACATTAGGTTAGTCATACCTACCTCACAGAGTTCTCAGGGCCACAAACATATATGAAATATCTAACACAGTGCTTGGTATACTGTAGGTGCTTAATAATAAACAGAATTTCCTTTCTCCCTCCAGTAGCACCTGTGGCCTTTTATCTGACTTCCCTGTCTTCGGCTTTCCGTTTGATACTGTTATCCAATTCCCACCGTGTGCCTTTCCTCCTTAACCTCAGAGCCTCACACATTCCTCCCTCCCCTGGGAGCTGAGCCGTGCCTCCTTCCAGGTTCTGCTCTGCCTCTCTCCCATCGACCCCATCCCTCCTCCCTCCTGGCCCAGCACTGCTGTCTACAACATGGCTCTGTCATGATCACCCTTGGAAACGTGAGAACTTCAGAGGTGGAGGAGACCTCAGAGACCATCTGGTCTAGCCCCTTGATTTGTCAGAGGAGTCAATCGAATGCAGAGAGGCATGGTGACACGGCCCTGTGAAGGCCGGGGTGTCTGTGTCCTCCCTCCTCCACCATAGGGGCACGGTCCCCTCCTCCCTTTGGGGGAGAGTGGGTGGTAGGCCTGAGGTTTGAAGGGAAACCAAGGCAGGAGAGGAGCCTCGGAGGCTGCGGTTCCTGGAGGTCCTGCTCCTGCAGCCCTGTGCTAGAAGAATCGCTAGCATTTGGGAGGTGAGGCAGCAGCCCAGGGAAAGGCTGTGGGAGCTGCGAAGCTGGCAACAGTGTGGGGTGTGTGCCCAAAGAGCTGGAGAGCCCTGCTCTCCCCCTCTCTGCCTCGCAGTCACCTGCCCAGCCCCAGCCCCGCACAGCCTCGATGGTAATTTGATGAGTCACCCGCCCGCGCCTGCAGACAGGGCAGCCACACCTAGGGCAGCTGGCACCCTGACAGTGTTTCTGCTCTGAGCTGCTGGGCCAGCAGCCTGCCAGGCCGTGGACGGGCACTGACGGGAGCCATGATGCGCCAGGGCCTTGGGCCAGGCTCAGAACCTGCCGAGTGGCGGAGCCCTCCTGCCTGCATTGCCCCATTGCTGTGGCTATGGCCTCCTGCAGACAGCCCAGCCCAGTGCCTTCTTACTAGGAACACCGATAACAAGATGTAGGCCAGGCGTCTCCCAGATCCGTGCTCAGCAGGGCCCTGGGCTCCGGGCTGCTCCCAGGTCTGTAGTCTGCCACCAACCGGACCTGAGTTAGGAGCCACGACGGGGCACTAATGCTGCTCCCTCTGGCTGGACAGGCTGCTGCTTCACCTCTGCCCATCCGGTCCCATGGGAGTCCCCCCCCCCCCCCTGCCCCAGCCCATCTCAGATGCTCCCGCCTTTCTTCCTTCGCTGGCTCCCCAGTTGCTCTCAGCCATAAGTCCTCCCGTCTCTCCCCCAACTTTTGGTATAATTTGTACCTGTCTTGTGTGACTTTAGCACGGCACGCTTGCCCCCTGGAACTCTGTAAGCTCTGCACCACCCGCTGGCCTACTGCAGGGCCCTGAACATCGCAGTGGCTCAGGAAACGTTTGTCCTGTTGACCTACGTTCCTTCTGTGTGCTCTGTTATGACATCCCTGTGACCAGATGCCCCTCTGGGCACCTTTCTGCTCCCACCTACCCCTGCCCTCTTTCCCGGTCCTATCATCATACCAGAGGCCATGACTTTAAGCCCTGCCGGAGTTGGGGCTGGATGCGGGCCCATTCTGGCCAAGAGCTCTTGAGGAGTTGTGGGGTCACCTGACATCTTGACCCTCCAACCATCTCCGGTCTTCACTGTCCACTGACTGCCACAGTTCTGTCGAGGGAGTGGGGTGAAGGGGCAGAGTGGCCAGGCCAGGGGGTTCTGTACCACTCACTCCTTTCCAAAGGGGACTGTAGACATGCTTTGCATCTATCCATCCTGGACCTTGACCATCTGCCCTGGGAGCCCCTACTGCCACAAGAAACACCCTGAATGGCCTCTATGACAGAGGATTCCGTCTTCCACCCCATTGTCTTGGAAATTGGTCTGCTGAGCAGGAATACTGGGATTGGATTGGCAAGGGGGGTCAGCGCAGGACTCCCCTGGTGACTTCCTAACCCCCACATAAGCTCCAGTGCTCAGGCTGGGGATGAGGACAGGGTTGGGGAAGGTGGGCAATGTGACAGCAGAGACAGAATTTGGGGGCCTTTTGGAAAACAGGCAATACTGGACAGCACAGAACTGTGGAAAGCAAATTTGCAGTGCAGGGCAAAGAGTTTTTGCTCCTAGTGCAGCAAAGAGAAATCATGTGATAACTCAAAGGGAGTGAATACTTTTGATTACTCGCTGGCTTGGCTGGTTTTTGCATCTGCTTTCGTCTGTTTGCAAGTAGAATCACGATAATGCTTCACATCTATCTGGTTCTCTACGGTCTACAAAGTGGTTTTCCGTCCCTGCCCACCAGCCCCTTGAGAGAAGCGTTCACGCCTCTTATTGCCCCCATTGTAAGGATGAGAAGACTGAGGCTCATAGAGGCTGTGAGGCTTGCCCATGCTGCTGGGTAGTGGCAGAGCTTCGTCTTGGAGGTTCTTCCCACGACCCCAAGCCAGTGCCTTTCCTCCACACGGCACCCCACATACCACAAGACTTCTGGAGTGGAGGAAGCCACCGAAGTACAGTCTTTGGGGGACACGGTAGTAGATTGAATGGTGGCTTCCCTCCCCCCAAAAATCTATGTCTGTGTTCTAACTCCCAGAACCCGTGAATGTGACCTTATTTGGAAAAAGGGTCCCTGCAGATGTACCTAGGTAAAGAATCTTGAGATGAGATCATCCTAGATTTAGGAGAGGCCCTAAATCCAATAAGTGTCCTTCCAAGAGAAAGGCAGGGGAGATGTGAGGCCCAGAGGAGAAAGCTGTGTGAAGGCAGAGACTGGAGTGATGTTGTCATAAGCCAAGGAACGCCAGAAGCTGGACTAAGTGTGGAATGGATTCTCAGAGCCTCCAGAAGGAACCACCTTGGCTCTGGATTTCTGGTTTCCAGAACGGTGAGAGAATAAATTTCTGTTGTTTGTGGCCATTCGTGTGGCCGCCCTAGGAAACAGACATGTATTCGGAACTCTGTCGGTCACCTGACATGAGCTGTCAACCTCTCTCAGCAAACTCCCTCAGCACGTGGTTTCGCCAGTATGTCAGACCCAGGACTGGCCCTGAGTTGGGGGTGCATGACGCGGTCCCTCAGCCATGGTGCCACGCAAGGACCGGTTGGCTCCCAGTCAGGGCCGACAGCCCGCCTCTCACCCCCTCTGGCCCTCCCTCTTTGCCACCAACTTTTTGTTTGGTTTCACTCCATGCCAAGGACAGACTGATGCACCAACGGGTCTGGGAAAAAGGAAGCGGCCACGGACGACGTCACCTCTCCCCCGGGAGGAATTTATGAAGCCAGTTACGCCTCTGCCAGGAAGTCAGAAGGGCCCAGCCTCTAATAACATCCAACTGCTCAGCCCTGGCGGCCCATCATTTTCATACTTCCCACTTAATGGGGTGTCTTTAGGCAGTCAACGCCACACAGACACAATTAAACACAAGAAGACATAATGGGACCTTGTCTTTCCACGGGGCTTTCATTGTGAGAGCTCAGGCAGTTTTACGAGCCTTGGGAGGCCCCCTGATACTCCCTTTTTAGACGGGTAAACTGAGGTCCTGTTGAGGAAGAGAGCCACCCCGGGGCTACTGGGCAAGAACTTGTTTCTGAAGGTCCATCGGGCTCCTTCATTGGTCACATCTACCGGGCTTGAACAAGAAGCTTAGTTTTTGTTGTTGTTTGCAGAAAAGTCCTCAGGGATCACTGTACCTTCTTGGAGATGGTCAGAGTGGGGTGCAGCCAGCCTGCCCAGCGTAGTGAGCAGGGCAAACTGGGTGGGGTGCGACAGAATGGACGGTGAGGTAGACAGAGCCCTGTGAGTCCTCCGTACCTCACTCTACCCAGGGCAAAGCAGAGTTCTGGGCCTGGCTTGGCCACCAACTTGCTGTGTGACTTTGGGCAAGTCCTTTGCCCTCTCTGGGTTTTAGTTTCCCGGCTAGTCAAATGAGGGGGTTGGAGTAGATGCTCACAGTCAGTACTTCTCAAATCGTAATGTGCACGGAATCACCTAGGAATCTTGTTAAAATACCGATTCTGATTCAGCAAGTCTGGGGTGGGGCCGAAGGGTCTGCATTTCCAGCAAGCAACGAGGTGACGCTGATGCTGTGGGTCCTCAGACCACACTCGGAGTAACAAGTCACCTAACACGATCTGTCAAATGCCATCATCTCGTTGTCACCAGCTTCCCTGCGGTGCTGTTTGAAGAACAAGGCTCCCTGTTTTGTGTAAGAGCACTTAGTAAGCTTTAAAGTCATGTACAAATAAATGTTTTTAAAAAGATCTCCAAAACTATGATTAAGACTTGATACGAGGAGGGGCGCCTGGGTGGCTCAGTCGGCTGGGCCTCTGACTTGGGCTCAGGTCATGATCTCATGGCTCGTGAGTTTGGGGCCCGTACTGGGCTCGCGAAAGAACGAAAGACCAGCACTTGTCACAGCTAAGGGCCTCTTAGGCAAACACTCCATTTCCCTGAGCCTGTGAAATGGGAGTGAAGGCGCCTGCCTCCCAGGCTCGTTATCAAGATGAAAGAAAATAAGATTGTCGAGAGAAGCAACAGCCTGCAGAAAGCCCCTGGGTCGTCACTCCTCCTCACGACCCTTCTCTCACTTACAGGATGGGGACGGGAGCGGGGAGGGGTGGGGGGGGTTCTGGGGCTTCCTCACTCACCAGTTCTTTCCCCTCCTATCCTGGAGTCCAACCTGCCAGGTCCTGATAAAACATCCATTTTGTGTCCTACCCACCCTCCTCTGCTTTCCTCCTGCCCTGGAGGGTTGGGTCACCACCTCTTCAGGCCCCCTGACGGTGCACGTGTCTCCACTTGGAGCTGCTGGGGAATCTGAGTGAGGCCTGGAGTTTGGGGGTTTGGGCGGGAGGGAGGCCAGTTGGCTCAGATCAGGGGGATCTGAGCTTCATTTCCCTTGGGAAACTGCCTGCTGCCTGAAGGTGCTTGGGTTTGGCGGGAGCGGAGGTCAGTCTCCATGGCGATGAGGTTTGTGGGTGTAAGCAGGCAGCGGGAGGCACAGCTGGATGCTGGGAGCGGCTCAGAGCGCCCCCCCGCCCCCTCCCCCCCCCGCCGCCACCTGCCCGCCAGGCCTAGATAGTGGGACTTCCCCCAGCAGTGACTTTTCCCCTCCTCACCCACCTCGGCATCCCACCCTCTCCCCTAGCACGAGCACTTTGTAGCGTGGGCACTGTGACAAGCCAGAAGCAGCAGCACGCGGCCCTCAGAGAGAGCCTCAGAGACTCTCTCTCGACCCAGGCAGTGAAGTTGGGTTACGTCTAAACAGAACAATTACCCTAATTGCTGTTTGTGCTGATTATACCGTCATCATCGGTCTGACAATAGGAGAGGCATTACTCACCCCAACTGGCCACAGAACAGCAGCCCGCTGCAGGCCAGAGCCCAGGCCCCTGGAGATCCCCGACGGACCCCGGATGCCCAGCCCGGTTCTGTATGAAGCCAGACGCACTCTGCACCAGGCTCCGGGCCTGTGGGGGTCTCCAACGCTGAGTAGGATATTTCTTAGTTTCTAGGTATGGAGGTGCAGGTTTGCAAACGTGTAATGTTTACATAATATACTTAAATGCGTGAGAAAGGAAAAAAGTAAATTACCTTATTGTTTTATACCTGATCCTATGGAACTCACAGACCTCCTTTCTGATTCTGATAATGGTGGGAAATCAATAGCAGAACTACCCTTTTAAAGTAACAGGGGTGCTCATTTACAGCAAACTTTTTTGCATTCATTCAGAGTCATTTGGGTGAGTGATCCGTTCAAAATCCAAACTCCTCGTCGGGGCTGTTCCTGCCCATTTCAAGGGCACCCCCAAAGGCACCTTTGTGATATTGGAGACTGAGGGTCTGCACAATGCCCTCTGCCTATGGTTTGCAGATCCTTCTGCCCTGTCTGAGGGCAAGCCCTGGGGTTTCTCCCAAGGAGCGTGGCCTCCTCCCTTGCTGGCCAGTTCTCATCGTACATGGCTCCCACTGCCCCGGAAGATGCCCTGAGTCCTGGTCATGACAAAAACTCCATCGGAGCCTGGTGCATCACCCTGCTGCCTTCTGGTTGCTTGGCCTGCCCCAACGGTGACTCCTTGGTGACCCAGTCAGCACTCTCACCCCCCTTTTGCAGGACCTTCTAGATGCCCCGCGTGCCTCATACAGGTGGTAGGGAGCTAGGGGCTAAGGGCACAGGACCATCTCTCTAGACACTTCCCTGGATCATGCATAATTTGTTGCCCTATCTCTTTTCCGATGTGGCCCTATGGGGACAGTGGCTTTCCTGATGGGCTTGCAAATTTCTAGGCCTATATACTAAGAAGCTGAGGGCAAGAATCCTGCACGGGGATCCCCACCAAACCTCTCTGGGTTCACAGCCCTATCTCTCACTTCTTCCCTCCCCTGTAGGGAGCCATTGTGTGGAGGACAGGACTCCCAAGTCACCCTGCCCTTTCTGCTCCTTTTCCCAGGCCCCAGAAGGGTTTTCTCCTGTTTCCTCCTGTTGGGTAGAAGCTTCTTTACATCATGCCCTTTTCTATATTCTTCCCTGGGCAATAAGCCTTCTGGATTTGCTTAATCACAGAAGAACCACAGGGAAAGGAAGAAAAAAAAATCTGGATTACATCAGGAGATATGTGAAACCCAGCGACCACATTACCCATGAAACTCACAGCCACCAGGGATAGAGGAACGAGCTGAGACTAGGAGCCAGGAGGACTGGTTTGGGACCCAGCACTGCTTCTTCCTTACTCTGAGTTTTCTAGGCAGAAAGATCACGTGCAAAGACAGGGATGTGGGAAGAGTTTGGGGAGGTTGGGGGCTGGGGCAGATCCGGGAGAGGTCTCACGTGCCACGCAAAGGTGCCCAGGAGCCATGGAAGAGTACTGGGACCATGGGAGTTCTGGCCCTTTTTTTGAGACCAGTTCCCTTCTCTGGCTCACATGGATGGAGCAGGAGCAGGGGGCTCCCAGGCCCCCTGTTTACAAGGTGAGATGCGGGCTCTGTCCCGGGCTGCGACTGACAGGTGCAGCGTCACCTCCACTGCTCCAAACATAGTAATGCTGACCATGGAGCTGAGATTACATGACCCATCTGCAATAGTGGTGGGGACCCATGTGTCCACCATGCTGACCAGCAGGCAGAGAAGCCCAGTGCGTAGAGAGACACGCAGAAGAGAGAAGACGGAAGACGTGAGAGTCTCGGTGCACTCCTAGCCCCTGATCCTGGGCCCCCAGTTGGCTTTGCAACATCCCTTTGTTGGGATCCATGACTACTAGTAATGGACTGCTTTGAGCAGGGGAGGGGCCTGATCCATGGAGAATAAAAACAATGACGACAGGGCCCCCATTTACCAGGTGATGCCACACTCTCTGGCTCACAGCCAATGTCCACCCTTCTCCCAGATGTTTCCTACAGACACTTCCCTGGGGGTAAATCTCTGTGAATAACGAATCATCCTGGGACCCAGACTTGGGGGATCAGGATACAAGACGGTATCTAACGATGATGGGAAGAAGAACCAGATGACCTGTTAAGTCCCTCTCATCCAGAACCTTCCATTTTAAGGGAACAGCTCTGCCGGTGGCGTCAGGTCACAGCAAATGAGGGTTAGCTCTCCCCAACCTTGTCTTGAAGCTTCTGCTCATGAGGCTGCTAGACCAGGTCTCTCTCAGGGAAGACGGGCTTCTAACGGAGACAGCAGGCTGCCAAGGAGACGGTCCTGCACCGGCAGAAAGAGGGAAATGGTGCGGGTTTCCTAAGGCTTCTGGACAAGCAAGCCCCCTGTTTTTGGGAAGACTCTGGTCATTCCACAGACTCCTCCAGCCCAGCTTCTTGTCATGAATCAAGTCTCTTTATTCTGATCCTATTCAGCCCATGGTTCTTAAACTAGAGAGTATAAGAATAATCTTGAAGTGCTTCTTTTAAAAGGCACATTTTAGGAACCCACCCACGTCTGGAGTGAAGCCTAGGAATCTGAATTTTAAAGAGTACTCCAGGTCCAGTTCCTATTTTGTGTGCATTTAAAAAACTGCAATAAAGTAGACATAACATGGGGCACCCAGGTGGCTCGGTCGGTTACGCGACCGACTTCGGCTCAGGTCACGATCTCACCGTTCGTGAGTTCGAGCCCCGCATCAGGCTCTGTGCTGAGAGCTGGGAGCCTGGAGCCTGCTTCACATTCTGTGTTTCCCTCTCTCTCTGCCCCCCGCCCCCCATTCTCACTCTGTGTCTCTGTCTCTCTCAAAAATGAATAAACATTAAACAAATTTTTTTTTCTTTTTTCACGTTTTTTTTTTAAATTTTTTAATTTTTTTATTTTTGAGACAGAGAGAGACAGAGCATGAACAGGGGAGGGGCAGAGAGAGAGGGAGACAAAGAATCTGAAACAGGCTCCAGGCTCTGAGCTGTCAGCACAGTGCCCGACGCGGGGCTCAAACTCACGGACCGTGAGATCATGACCTGAGCCGAAGTCGGACGCTTAACCGACCGAGCCACCCAGGCGCCCCAAAACAAATTTTAAATAGACATAAAATTTACCACTTGAACCATTTTTAAATGCACAGATTAATGGCAATAAGTGCATCACATTGTTGGACAACCGTCATCATCCATCTCAGAATAGTTTCGGCATCCTAAGCAGAAACTCTGTCCCTATTAAACAATAACTCCTTCTTCCCCGCTCCCCTCATTCCTGGCAAGCATCTTTCTACCTTCTGCCTCTACTAATTTGGCTATTCTAGGTCCTGTAAGTGGAATCATACGATATTTGTCCTTTGGTGACTGGCTTGTTTCACTGAGTGTAATGTCTTCCAGTTTCATCCATGTTGTAGCAGGTGTTGGAATTTCCTTCCTTACTAAGGCTGAACACTATTGTGTTGTATGTGTGTACTACCTTTTGTTTATCCATGCATCTGTGAATGGACGCATGAGTTGCTTCCCCCTTTCAGATTGCGGATTGTGGATAAAGCTGCTTTGAGCATGGGTGCGCAAACATCCATTCAAGTCCCTGCTTTCAGTTCCCTTGGGTCTCTACCCAGGCCCTTCTGCCACTCTGACTCTGTCACATCCTTTTTGTTCCCATTCCCTAGACCACCTGTTTGATTTCCGTCTTCCAAGTCCCGTCATATTTCTCTCATCTCTTCTAAACCTACTCATACTTCTTTATTTTTATTTGAGTGAGAGAGAGAGAGAGAGAGAGAGAGAGAGCAAGTGGGGGAGAGGGGCAGAGGGGAAACAAGAGAGATCCCAAGCAGTTTCCATGACCAGTGTGAAGCCTGATGCAGGGCTCAATCCCATCCGCTACTCACACTTCTTGAAGGCCAACGTGGGAGGCAGGGGAAGAGCATAGACTTTGGGGCTGGATGGGGTGGTTTTGTGTTCACGTCTCAGAAGTTCACCAGGCTGTGTCCTTGGACTAGTAACCTAACTTCTCCGAACTTCTATTTTCTCACCTAGAAAAGGAAACTAATGCAAACTAACTTGCAGGATGGTTTTGAGAGGATTAAGTGTAAAGATAAGTGTAAAGTGCCTGGCACAGAGTAGGGATTTAATAAGTGGTGGCTTTTGTTGGAACTATTCAAGAAAGCTTTTCCCCGGCAGGGTGGATCTGGGTGGAGGAACTTCGCAAAGAAAACTCTGTGCCTACAAAAGATGGGGTAGGCAAAACCTTTCCCCACACTGAACCCAAGATTTCTGCTGCTATAAAATTAGTTCATGGTGGGCAAACTCTCAGAATTTAGACAGTTATATTTTCTAAGTAACTTCAATTTTTCTTGTTGTAATTGAAACACATTTTCTCTAGTTTTGTCCCCAGTAAACTTTCAGAACTGCGGTGGAGAATCATCTGTCATTATCAAAAACTCATTTGGGGGCGCCTGGGTGGTGCAGTCGGTTAAGCGTCCGACTTCAGCCAGGTCACGATCTCGCGGTCCGGGAGTTCGAGCCCCACGTCGGGCTCTGGGCTGATGGCTCAGAGCCTGGAGCCTGTTTCCGATTCTGTGTCTCCCTCTCTCTCTGCCCCTCCCCCGTTCATGCTCTGTCTCTCTCTGTCCCAAAAATAAATAAACGTTGAAAAAATAAATAAATAAATAAAATTAAAAAAAAAAAAACTCATTTAGGACTCGAGAACTTACTACGGCCCCAACCTCTTATCATTCTAGTCAGAGCTCAGACATCCAGTTGTGTGTGCCTGTGTCCAGCAGTGTAGCCGGGAACAGAGAGGAATGACTGAAACACGGTCCTTGTCTCTGGGACGCCGCAGGCATGAGGGCAAGATTTACATGCATGAGGCAACCCAGGGAGCAATACAAGACTAATGTGATTCATCTGTTTTATATCAAAGCTAATAGAGGGTGTGGACAGAACTGCTCATGTTAGCATAAGCAATATGTAAAAGAAATAGCACAGCAACTATGAAAATCTACTTTGGGGGCAGGGAGACGGGAAGGAAGGAACGCAGCATGAGAAAGATAGGTGAAGAATCCAGTCGGGAAGAAAATCGAAACTAAAAACAGAAACAAAGTCCTGTCTGGTGTTTCATGTTCCAGGAGGACATTAACACAACATTCAAAGACTAGATAATAAGAAGACTGAAGGAGAAGAAGAGGTTGTAGGGTTAGGAAAACAACTTGAGACCTGAATACAATTACTAATCAAATGAATGATTTAGAAACAACAACACAGAAGGCTAAAAATAGAATGGCACCAAGGAAAGGCTCGAGCCTGTGGTAATCAATGCAAAGGAAAAGGCAGAGATCAAAATGATTCGAGAGAAGCTAATAGGTTTGGGAGACAAAATAATAACTAAATGAAGATCAGCTAAAGTAAGAATAATTAATATCCCAGAAGGAGAGAACTATACAAAAGAAAGAGAAAAATATTTAGGTCTATTTACAGAAAAGTTTTCCTTTAAATAAAGAAAGGACTGAGTTTTCCGAGAAAAAGGGCACATAGCATACCAGAAAACAATGGTCAACACCGGACACATCCTATTTAAGTTCCTGAACTTCAAAGCATAAAGAATTATTCAGGTGTTCAGGCAGAAAAAAAACCCAAGTGATTATAAGAGGGAAAAGCCAGAAGATCAGAAAGTAATGGTCACAAAATCTGGAAGAACAGAAAGCCTGACCCACAGACACTATACCAAGTGAGTCTAAAGAGATCTTCAGATGGGAGAGCCTGTCTTGAAAATCTGACAATAAAGCAGCAGAAAATCATGAAGGATTTCAGCTAAAGAACTCAAAAGCAGGGAAGCCAAAGAAAAGATGGGTGGTGAGGATTATATCCAGTTAAATATAGAGTTGCAGAATATAATCCTGACAAAACGAAAATTGTGTAAGCAACAAAAATCAGGATGTGGGAGACGTGGAGGGATGAAGTGCAGGGAGTTTATCATCTCGTCTTTCATAGCAGAATCAGTCATACTGTCTCTAATGAAGCATAACTTAAAAAAAATCAATGACTGCAACCTTTTCAAATGGTTTTGAAAAAGAATTCATTTTCTTGTATACAGAGGGAGTTTATAGGTACAAACGTCCCTTGTGGTTAAGAAACATTCATCCAAAGTACAAATGACTTCAGTTTTATTTTTCGTTTTATTTCCTGTTATATGTAAGTACAAATAAACTTAACATTTCTATATTTTAAAAGCATGTAATATACGACTCCATTCGTAGACAATTATTTCTGCCCATCTATCATCTACCTACCATTCTGTTTGTATCTATGCTTACAGATCTGTCAGGACTGATGTTCAGCAACTGTTTATGTGGGTTATATCCGGGTG
Source organism: Leopardus geoffroyi (assembly GCF_018350155.1). Taxonomy (NCBI): domain Eukaryota; kingdom Metazoa; phylum Chordata; class Mammalia; order Carnivora; family Felidae; genus Leopardus; species Leopardus geoffroyi. The sequence continues at coordinate 29,439,829 of NC_059338.1, forward strand.
GTGGGATCCGGGGTGAGTTATCACTCTCTTCTTTGCAGATGTCTGTGCTGTTTGAATTTTCATAACGAGCGTGTGCCATTTTGGCAGAAATCATCAAAAGCATTACTTAGGAACTTTGAGGGAAAGCAGAAAGTGATTGTAGCCAAAAATCAGTCCTCGAGCAGTTGGGGTAGGTCCTGCAGGCTGCAGTGGGATGCCTGTGTTGGCTCCTTCCAAGAGCTGGGTCTACCTCCCTGCTCACAGGATGGACAGGAGACAGGAGTTCTTGGAGAAGGTGGGCTTTGAGCTGGACCTTGAAAAACAGGCAGGTTTGGAGAACATCTGTTTTTCCAGGCACATCATGGATTATCTTACTTAACCCTTCTGTGTCTATGGAGTAGATAGGATCATCTCCAGTGTTTGAAGAGGAAACCGAGGCCAGACAGAGCAAGCGAGGGGAGAGCACGGCAGATAGAGCACAAAGCACAGGGTAGACTGGGAATTCAAGCGCAGCCACGAAGCCAGCCGGCAGTGCTTGGACCTGGCCTCCCTGGGGCAGGAGTGGAGCAAAACTCTGAGGGACAGTGTGTCCCAGGCAGAGCGAGGAAGATCCCATACAAAGGCTCCGAGGAAGGACCTTGTGACTGTATGTGTGAACACAAGAAGTGCCCGCAAAGCATAATGGCCATGAGTCTGGTCAGGGAAGGGAATGACGACGGGTGTTGTCCCGTGTCACCACAAACAGGGCCCTGAGCACTGAGACCAACTCCCAGAAGCAGTGGATGTGTTAGGCCGAGGTCTTCCTCAGGCCCAGGAAAGGAGGGGGCCAGGAAGACTGAAGTCACAACGCAGGCAAAGGTCAGGATGGTGACTACACCCACCCGAACCTGCAGGGCATGGAGACTCAGCTTTCAACTGGGGTCATGCTCTTAGAGGCCATAAATGGTGGCTTTTGCCTCCCAAAAGGTCATTAAGTCATTAATTACATAGCAAGTGGCAATAAAATGGTCTTGGGCTTCCTCATCTTCCCCAGAGCCCAGGGCCTTGGGACCCGAAACCCAAGGGCTCTGTTTTGAGCCAGCCGTCTTGCGGTATCCGGGCTTTAGCAGGACAGTTGAAACTGGTCATCGCCTGGATCTCAAAGGAGTCACTCTAAGTCCAGCTCCACCACTCACCATTGGGCAACCTTGGGCCAACCCGTTCAGCCTTTTCCCAATAAATGGCAGGGGCTGGTTTTAAGCTCCTCTGAGAACATTTGTCCCACCCCCATCATTACTTTGACCTTTGAAGCCCATCCCTTCCCTCCCCGTGGATGAAATTCCCAAACCCCACTCCCACCTCCAGGACTCTAAAACCACCTCACGGGACAAGCTAGAGGTTGAGAGCACAGGCTTTGAAGTCCAATAAATTTTATTGGAATCAAGGCTCTGCCACATACTAACCGTGTGACCTAGGCTGTGTTCATTAACTTCTCAGAGCCTCAATTTCCTCAGACATAACATGGAGATTGTATTATTTCCCCCATAAAGCTGTCATGAGGATTAAATGGAATGGCACAACTAATGCGCCCGATGCACGGTGGATGCATTATCCTTCGGCTGGCCCCTTTTCTTCATGTCGTGCTTGCTGATTTCCTTGCCACTCCTGATTCTTACTCAGATCTGCATTCTAGCTGGTGGCCTCGGGCCATCAGACATCTTCCCTGGGCTGTTTCTTCACCAGCCCTGGTTGGCTGCCAGTCTAGTACAGCTAACGACTAGGCCTCTGACCGTTGGACCTCCCTCACAGGCCCGGAGGTGAGCAGTCACCAGGGGAGAGCTGGGCTGGATGCTGCACAGAGCCCTAGGATTCCAGACGGGGCAGGGAACCACCAGGAGACACATCGAGATCATGGCTGTCCAACAAATACAATGCAAGCCACGGATGTGATTTAAGTTCTCCTAGGGATTGCATTTTAAAAAGTAAAAAAGAGACAGGTGAAAACAATTTCAATAATATTTTCTTACATGACACAATATATCCAAAATAGTATTTCAACATATGATCAATATTGAAAATTATTAAGATATTTTACCTTTCTTCTTCTCATATGAAGTGTTATATCTGCCCTGTATAGCCGGGTATAGTATTGGACAGCACAGATTTTCAAGCTAGAGACACATTATGGCCAGGAGACTGGGGGGGAGGGGGCACAAAAGAAACAACAAATGATGCATTCATTCATCCATTCATTTGCTCAACAACCATGAGTTCCTTCTACTGACCTCTGCCGGGTTCTATGTAGGAAGCCCCTGGCTGGTGTGATTCCCTTTCCTGACCCATCAGCCATTCTGTCACATTCCTCCCCACCCCCAGCCCCCCTGGCCATACTTCCCCACTCCCAGGGGCAACTCTAGGCTAAATAAATGGTGAGGCTTCCGGCCCAACTGTGGGTCCCAATTCTGCCAACTCAGCTCTCAGCAGGTCCCCTACCTGGGAAAGGGAAGGGAAGGGAGAAGAAGGGACAGAGAAAAGGTCCCTTTGGGTCTCTGTCCCTGAGGGGACTTGGAACAACAGGGTCCAGCCCCAAACTTTCTCCCCATGATTTCACTTAACACAGGCGATGGGGCAGCCCAGTGATAGGCCTCAGGGAGGGCGGGGGGGTGGGTTGGAGCAGCCTCTGCCCCAACAGAGCTTCCTCTTCAGAGAAGAGCAGACTTGCTTGGTGCTCATGAGGCTTCGCGCTTGTCTGGAAAGAGCTGAAGAGCCCTCTCCTCCTGGCCTTTCTTGCCCAGTGAGCAGCTGGGCTCAGGAATCCAGCCCTGTGCTTCCTGCCTGCCACTCACTGTCCTCAGTCCACCAGCACTCGAGGCCCTACTCGCCTCCATGGCCACCATCAGTCCACCCTCAGCAACTGGTCTGCCTGGTCACAGAAGGCCTGAAAGAAGCTACATTCTCACCTTCTGCTGCCCTTGGGATGGGAAAACACAAGAGTCAAACTTCCTGGTGCCAGTAGTCCCTAAGCAAAGAAGTCTCCCATCCCTGTGATGACAGAGTCTCTGCTACATGCCTGGCATGTTTGCTGAGTGACTGTCAGGTGATGTCAATCTCCCAGCACAACGGAGATGACCATCGGGACCAGGATCCTTCCACCCTGCTGGACTCCTCATCATGACTTGCCATTCCTGAAGGGAACCGGTTGTGTAATCCCAGGCAGATTCCTCTGTACTTTCTGAGCACACTTCTCGTCTATAAAACAGAGTAATAACACCCCCTTTGTGGGAAGGTCATGAGAAAGAAATGAGGTCATGGATAGGAAGACTTATGGCACACAGTAAGTGCTTCATCAATAGTTGGTCACGTCCTCCCCTTTGTTTCTGCCAGTGGCTTACTCTGCAAGCGAGAGCCCGGCTGCTGTCACCTCCCCCTTCACGATAAGGGGGTCTCTCAGGGTGACCCGGGGTCCATGTGTCTCTGTCTGGAGCAGACCCTATCACCAGGGACTTCGAAGTGTGGTAGGAACCCAAGGATCTCACTGAGGCCACCTGGAGCTCCTGTGGGAAGGAGAGAGGGCTTTTCTTGGTGACTGGGGTTCTGAACCCCTTAAGCCCAATTCTGAGTAGCCCCATTTCTATCTGCCTCATGTATTAATGTTTCAAATAGCATTATATTTGAAAATACATTTTTGTCGCCATGAAAGGTTGAGGTCACTTCTTTACAACCTCTTCCTTGTATAGATTAAAGAATTAGGCCTTGCCCCGATCACAGCAAGAACAAGGTACCGGGCCGATCACTGAAGCCAAAGCTCTTAGGGCTACAAGGGGGCTGATTCCAGCTCCGGAGCAGGTGGCTGCTAACCCTGGAGCCCCACTGCCTCCCAAAGCCAGAGTGGAGAGGGGGCTGGCCACCCCGAGCAGTATTGGAACTCGAGCCTAAGCAGTCTAGACCCCCAGAATGGGCAGGCCCTTCAGCTCCCCCGGTCCCCACCTCCCCAGATGCTGTGAGCCCAGGCAGGCACCACACCAGGAGTGAGGGGCCCCTCGAGCTATGGCCAGAGCTCAGAGGCAGGGAGCAAAGACACCACGGTATGTGGATTGAGCCTAGACCCTGTGAGCTCAGTGGGGCTGTCTCAAGCTGGTCTGGACACAACCAGGAGACCCAGAGACCTCCGTTTCTAAGGAGAGAGTGTGAGTGGTCCCGGTGTCCAGGGGAGAGGAGTCAGTGTAGAAAAAGCTTTCCACGTACTAACCAGTAGCTGGTGCCAGGTACAGGAGGGACACAAAGATGGTCACGACACAGGCTCCGCCCACAGGCTACTGTTCAGTGAGAAACTCTCAGGGGGGCTGGAGATGTGCTATATCTGGAATGTATACATTTGTCAAAACTGATCAAAATGTACACTCGAGGCCCGTGCATTTGACTGTGTATGAAACATTATCTCCATGGCTAAAAAAAGGCTTGGAAAGAGACAGACTCAGAGGGAGGGAAGTAACGAATCAGGGCTAGCAGACAGGCACATGCCTCCTTTATTTAGGGATTCTGAGACAGGACAGCATGGGAAGATGGGTGTGGTTCCCTGTTGGAGCAAAGGCCCTGGGAGTGATGAGAAGGAGTCTCTGTCCAGAAGGCAAGGCCAGACACACCCATCTCTGTGTGCACATTTTTCCCAGAATCTGCTCTGCTCAGGCCCCACTCTAGTTCGGAGGCCACACCAAGACCTACACCCCAGCCTGGTCCAGCCTAACTCACTCGTGGTCCCTTTCCGGTCCTCGGCCCAACCCTCAAGGCTTGGTTGGGGGAATTAGTGGGAGCTATGAAAGGGGGATCCAGCTCCATTTCCCTATAGTCCATGGCTGGTCTCCCTCCCCCAGAGGGCCAGGGTCCCAGGTCTACCGCCCAGGGAGAGGGGCTGTGGGAGCACTCCGGGGATCCGCGGCCTCCCCAGACCACAGGGTGCGAGCTGCCAGCAGCTTGGGGAGGCAGGCTGGGAGCCATGTCTCATCGCTTGGGAAGCCGGGTGCAAGCGCGGACACCTCCCCTGACGCAGGCGGCGGGTAGGGGTGGGGGGGGGGGCGGGCAGGTGCTGCTGCCAGGGGAGCAGCCGGCTTTCCCCAGGGCTGCTGGGCCAGCCCCCACCCTGGCGAGCTTCCCCAGACCTGGGGGCGGGGGAAGGCCCCCAGTGAGCGTTTCATGTGCCCAGTGCACGTTAGCAGGGGTTCCAGAGCCTACACCCGGGCCTGGACTCCTAGCGGGGCAGGGGTAGCCCTTCCTGGCTCTGGGGTAGGAGGGCGGGCTCCTGAGTGACAGCTCCCTGGGCAAGGCCAGGTCTGGGGGGAGGGGGTGTCTACTAGCTGTAGCCCCCAGGAAACAACAAAGTCACGCCTCTCTCACCCGCAACAGGTGGGAGTCCCCCCACCTCTTCCCCGGGCCAAGCCCCTCCCTTGCCCTCTTCTCTGACCTCTTGTAACTGCCATTATGTGGCCTGACCAGCACCTGCCATCTGGTAATGTAGCAAGGCCAGCGGCCCCAGTTCAAGGAGGGAGACCAGCTTGGTCCCATCGGAGAAGGAACGGAGGGGCCCCAGGCAGCCCCCAGCTCCAGGGGCTCCTTAGAGAGCTTGGCAGTGCCTGTGGTGCTGCCAGGATGAGCCAGTGCGGGCCAACTCCCTGATCATTAAAAAACAAAACACCTCTCAGGAAGGAGTTTGAAAACGGTGAGCTCAGCAGAACCGGGGGCCTTTGCTCTCCCCAGCAAGCTAAGAGGCGGAGGGAGGGGCTCGCCGGGGCCTCCAGGGGCCATCTTAGTGCGGCCCCCGCCACCCTACCTGCGGCGGCCCGGTCTTCATCCAGTTCCGCCAAAGCCTCCTCCGCTCGGGGCGTGCTGCTTCTAGGCCGAGCACACTCATTTAGTCCAGCTTTTGGACCCAGAATGGGCTGTCCTGTCGCCAGTGGGGATGGGATAGGACAGCAGAGTGGTGGTGGGCATGGAGGGCCAGCTGGAGGCTCCCCGAGCCCACTGTCCTGTGGATGTGAGAACAGCTTCTCGGCCAGGATCCCAGTCGGCTCTCAGAGCGAGGCACAGCTAGAGGCGGGGTGGCCCCTGCCTTAACAGACTCTGATGCAACTCCTCCATGGTCCAGCCATGAGCTGAGAGGGGGCCCATGAGCCCCCGAGCCTGGAGAACGGGCCTCTGGGTGTGGGCACTGTTCATGGGGTTGGGGAGAGGAGGTGAGGGAGACAGAGGGACAGGGCCGGGTTTCCTGGGGTGGGGGGTGGGGGGTAAGGGGTGGTCCATGCAGGGAGGAGAGCTCCAGAGAGAACTGTGAAGGGTGATGGACAGGCTGGCGGGGCTTCCAACTGGTTGTGGGGTCTGGGGGAGGTTGGAGCCTGCAGCGTCGCCCAAGGTGGGCGGGAAGCTCACTTTGCACTGGGAAGACCCCCCGCCCCGCGCCCCAGCTAAATGCCAGGCCAGCCAGGCTGTTCCTACAGCATCGACTGCAGCAAAGGGCTGAGGACGAGCACCTGTCACTTTACCCTTGGGGACCCCACCCTCCCTGGGCCTGTGCCCAGACTATGCCCCACATCCTAGGCACCTCACCCAGGACACCATGTCCTCGGAGTGCAACAGAGCTGTCAGCAGCAAAGGCCGCACCCTTGAGGTGCCTCCCTCCTGGGCCGCCAGGCACCTCCCAGCCGAAGTGGGCAAGGGTGGAGGGAAAGGGCCTCCCTCCATCGTCCAGGGAGGAGACATGTTGTCAGGCAGCAAGTGTCAGCTCTGGGTCTGAGCCCCTGGTTAGGCCCGGCATCACTTTCCTCTGCCACCAGCCCCATCCACCCTTTCTTGGCCGTGGCCATGCCCTGTCTTTGGCGGGACACTCTGCGGTCCCATCTGGGCCATCTGAGCCTGGGCCCCAGAGCTCTACTCCGGCCTTGCCCCCAGCACTGCTCTTTGACCCTCAGGGAGACCCCAGCTTTGGACGCAGGAAGAAGAGAAGAGGGTCTGCTATGTGGGCCTAGCCTGTCTTCTCCGGGGTCCTGCAGGGGGGAGGGGGAGGCAGTCTAGAATCCTACCCGGGATCCAGGAGGGAAAGTGCTAAAGAGAAGTGCACCTGGGGAGAGGTAAGAAGGCCAAGCAGGCCCAGGTAGCAGCGGGAGAGGGAGAATGGTGGCAGGCTGGGTCCCCACCCAGGATCCAGGCAGCCTCTTCTCACCTATAGGCCATCCAGGACATCCTGACCTCCAAGGGTCCTGCCTCCTGCCCTGAACTCGGAAGCTCTTCTCAGTGACACCCAGGGCCCTATCCCTGACCCCTAGAAGACCCCAGGCCGAGGGTCTGCTCAAGCTGAAGTTCTGGCCAGTTTGAGGACCATGGAGGGTGGCTAGGGGAGGGGGCTGGGGAAGGAGACATCTCTCACCCAGGCTCTGTACAGGGGTCTCGGGTCCAGCATGTTCTAGAGAGACCTGGGAGAGAACAGAGGGGGGAGGGAGAACCTGCTGGTGCCCACTACCCCACCCCTGCTCCAGCTTCCCTTCCATCCTCCTCCCCTGCTCCCTTGCCTCAAGGCTGTCTCCGGATTTCTCAAAGGGCCCTTTCTCTTGGCCCCACCTGCTACCGTTCCAGTACTGCTGCAAAGCCTGTGGTGCCACCTGGTGGTCAAATATGGGATGGCAGGCCATGTGACACCCAGGACTCTGAGGAACTGGCTGAGACCTCTCTAGTCCCCTCCCCACAACCTGTGATCTCCCAGAGCTCCAGGCCCTTCCGCTGCTGGACCCCACTGCTCTGGCTGCCTTCCGCCTGCTCCAGGCACTCGGTGTTGGAGAGCTGGGCCTGCACCTGAGGTGTGAGAGATTTAGAAATAACAGCACCCAGGGTGCGGGAGGGTCATCTGGGTGGCTCAGTCCTTAAGTGTCCGACTCTGATTTTGGCTCAGGTCATGATCTCGTGTAAGTGAGAGCCCTGCATGGAGCTCTGCTCTGGCAACGTGTAGCCTGCTTGGGATTCTCTCTCTCTCCCTCTCTCTCTCTGACCCTCCCCTTCCCCAAATAAATAAATAAACATTTTTTAAAAAGGAAAAACAGCACGGAATATGGAGTAACATTGGATTCTCACAACGGCTTGTTGGAGGAGGTTCTGGGATGATCTCCATTGTACATACGAGGACCTGGGCTCAAGGGTATGAAATATGAAATGACCAGCCCAAGACCACACGACAAGTAAGTGATGGGGCTGGAACTGAACCCCCTGCCAGGACAGCCAGAGCCTCTCCGCTTTGCAGACAGCCTGTGAAATCTGCAGCCTCAGTCCCAGGACAAGCTCAAGCCCTGAGGGAGAGTGTGGAAAGAACACTCAACCAGGAGTTTGATCTTAATCCCAGCCCTGCCACTAATTTGCTGTGTTACTCTGGGCAGGCACTTTCCCTCTCTGGGTCTTATGCATCCCCTGAGGGAGTCAGATCAGACAATCCTCCAGGGGCTGGGTGAATCCGGGCTGCCCATCCAGGGCTGGGCTGGGAGGGGGGGGGGGTGGGCTGCAGTGCCCCTGGCTTTCACAGGTCACCGGATACCCAAAGGTGTTGAATGAGGTTCTGGGGTTCTGACGTGTGGTGTTTGAAGTAGGCCTCAAAGACCATAGGTCGAGTGTTCAGTATCACTGAACCTTCTTCCTGGCCCCCACTCTCCCCCTTCTGCCAAGCACTTGTGGCAAGTCTCCTAAAATCCTCAACTTCCCCTCATAATGTGCCCCTCAGAGCCCCTCTTTCACTCCCACAGACCATGGGCTCCAGCCACTGTGGGGTTTTATCTGGAGATCGGAAGGCACTTTCCCTGGCCTTCAAGAATGCGCAGGCTCCTCTCCCCGCCAGAATGCTCTCCCTCACATCTTTGCCAAAAACATTCTGCCCTCCTGTCCTCACCCAGGCCAGCACGGGTCCCTGAGCCGTGTGGCCCCATAGCGCCCAGCACCACATGGAATATGGAACTGTTTGGCTGTGGGACCTCCAGTAAGCCTCAGGGAGCGGGAGCCTGATCGTAACTGTATTCGCAGGCGTGCGGCAGACTCTTAAAAACCTTCAGAATGTCTGTACATGGCCTGACATGACTACTGCCCCCTACTCATGTTTACTCAGTAACGCAGCACCTGGCTGGCTATTTGCTTCTACCCATTTCCTGTCCCCAGCCCCTCCTGTCCATCTAAGGACAGGGACTATGCCTCCCCTCCTCACACAGGGCTTGAAGAGAGGCTGATGTTGGGTGTCTTCGAGTCCTGACTCCAGCCTGACCTGCTGGCTCCCAGGAGTCCCTGTCACAGGTATCCTGGGGAAGGTGCCTGGAACGCTGTCTACACCCCTGGCCACCTAAGGCACGGTCTTCTCCCCGGGCAGGAGAGCGCACACCTGGGGAGATGTACTCGGAAATGTGGGAGGGAGGGAGGCGCAGCCCCAGCACGGCCCCCCCCCCCCCCCCCCCCCGGCCCGAGAATATCAGAAATGCAGACAGAACAGGAAGGAACCCTGGGGGCACAGATAGGGGACGGGACTTGCTCAAAGTCTCTCAGAGCTCGGTCAGTGGCCAGGTGTCCTGGCCCAGGGCTCTTCCACTGTCTGTGGTCTTGGGTGCTGCAAGAGGGATCTCCCGGGAAGTGAGAGGGTCCCTGACCCCCTTCCCAGCATGGTTGGGGCAGGGAGGCCAGAGGAGCAATCAGAGGGCTCCTGGAGGAGGAGACAGGAGCAGAGCCCCCTTCCCTGCTCTCGGGGCGATTTAGATCCCCAGCAACCCGGCAATGAAGCCTCTTATTATTGCCATGATGAATATTCATTGTGATGTATTCTAACATCAACTGAGCCCTTCCGCACACATTTCCTCATTTCATTCTAACGACCCTAAAACACAGGTATTATTACCCGCATTTGGCAGCTGGGGAACATGAGGTTTGCGGAGATGAAGCGGCGGGAGGTCAGATGCTGGCTGCTGTACCCTTCTCTGTGCTTCTCAGGCCTTCTTTCCCGGACTGGCTTCCGCCACCCTCCCCTGGGCATCCAAGCAGTGCCCCCTCCCCAGGCCAGGAAGCCACAGTGAGCAGAGAGGTCTGCACGCCCTGTCGCCCTGGCCCTGTCGGGGCTGGTGATCCTCAGGCTGCTGGCTTCTCAGCCCGCAGCTGCTGCCACAGGGGCCTGGAGGCCGGGGGGGGTGGGCGGTGAGTGGGCCTCTCCCCTCTGGCCAGATGTCAGTCTGAAAACTGGGGACCTCGGGTTGGTCATCTGGGCTCCACTGTGCCTGTTCCAGAACCGCTTGCCTCATCCTGCCTGGGGCTGCCGGACTCACCCCCAAAGGGCCCCACCCCCTTCCCACCGGGCAGGTGTGGTCCCCCTGGTGTGATCTGAGGGGGCCCGGGAGGGGCTTCTCTCTGCTTCCTCTCCAAGTATCTCTTCTAAGAGGCTGACGTTCCCCCTTAGGGTGCGGCTTGGGGAGAGTGGCAGGGGAGGACCATCCCCTAGACAGTGCCAACTGCCCGTGGCCACCGTGGACTTGGTCTGAAGCTCCTGGCCCTTTGGCTTATGTCATCTCATTCGTCCTCCCAAGGGTGCAGCAGGAGGGGGCATCCTGAGCTGTTCTACTGATTCCGACAGAGCAAGTGGCCAAGCCAGAACAGGAACCAGGTCGCTTCGGGTGAAAACATTTGGCTGGCTACCCAAAAGACAAACTGACCAAAGGACGTATGGCCGATCCCTTAGGGTGGCCCTCAAGGCCTCCTCCTCCTGCTGCCACCCAAGATTCATTCCCAGTGCTCCAAGGAAGCTGGGTCATCCTCTTCCATGCCCTGGTCCACGTTCTTCCTCCTCTGACCTCCACACATCCATTGAGCTCCAGCTGAGATGTCACCTCCTCCATGAAGCCACCCCAGATATATCCCCAGTGCCCCAAGGATGCTGAGTCATGTTCTTCCTCCTCTGACCTCTCACTCATCCATTGAGCTCCAGCTAAAATATCACCTCCTCCATGAAGCCACCCCAGCACAAGTTGCTGTCCAGGCCATGCCCCTACTCAAGGTCATCCTTGCCAACATCTTTAACACTGTGACCAACAAGCTCTTGGCCAAACCTCGCCGTGGGTTTGGGGCAGCTGTCCTCATGCCTTCCTGCTCACCTCCTGCTCACCAGACAGTGCTTGCTGGGCTCCTCGCCCCACAGGGGCTCCGTGAGGAAAGTCCAGAACCCCCTGCCCCCCCCCCCCCCACACACAGCCCATCTATAGCCCCCAGGCCCCACAAGGAGATGCCGGCCCTGGAAGGGCCTGTTCTCTGGAGCCCAGCCACGCCCCCTGGAGCCTTCTCAGGCTTGACCCTACTTGACCTCCCAGAGCATCTAGTCTCACAGATCCTCTCTCCTTAAGATCTACTGGCTTCCCTCCTACCTCCTTGGCTACTTCTGAGCCCTTGGTCTACCTCGGGGTCCACCCTGGCACCCTACCCCGGAGCTGCCGCATCCCCTCCCACGTCCTCCTAACCAAAGGGACAGACACCTCTCAAATGCACATCTCCAGCTCCGATCCTTTACCCGACTCCCTGCCAGCCTCACCACTGGGATGCACCACTCAACGTGTTGTGTGGCTTCTCAGGAAGTGGCACCACTGTCCCTCTCAGCTGACAGCTGAGATCCAGTCTTGAAGATTCCGCTGTAAAGACCCAAACTTAACTTCTTTTGCTCCCAAATGTGCCCACTGTTCACTGGCACCCCTGTCTCTGGAAACTCCTCCTTATGACTCGGTCATTGCTAATTTGTCCTCTGGGACTCTGATCGGGCACCACTCTCTCCAGGAAATCTTCCTCGATTTCCCTAAGCCAGGTTAGGTGCCCAGCTAGGTACTCCCATGGCACCTGTGCTCCCCTGTAAGCTCACCCTAACCCCACAGTAATGCAACTGCCTGGTCACTGGCGAGTGCATTCCTAGGCTAGGGACCCCTGTAGGGAACAGACCATGTTTTGTTCTCTTAGCATCCAGCTGGGGCCTGGTACATAATAAGCGGTCGGTAACAATTGGATGAGGGAATTGATAACTTAATGACACTAATGCTTGGGAAACCCTGAGGCCTTGGATCTAGAGGAAAAACCCACAAGGGAAGAGGTGAGCCAGCCCACGCGGTCTTCTCTGCCCCAATAGTACTGCCACAGGGGCCTGCCGCCATCAGCTGTCATCGCCAGGGCGATGAAGGACACCCACTGGGGAACTGGTCAGAACATCACTGGGCATTATCAGTGCTGCTCAAAGTGCGCCCTTCCTCATGGCCGTGGGAAGCAGGCAGGACTGCAGTATCAGCCCCTTTGAGGAAAGTCTAAGACCCAAGGTGGTTCAGTGAGGTCCCCAAGGTCCCCAAGGAGGCAGTGGTAGCCTTCCGACTCTCAGCGCAGTTTGTCTGGCCCACCCTTCTCTTACCAGCTGCTGGACCCTGGGGTGCCACTTAGCTCTGTCACGCTCTCCTTCACCTTCTCCAGTTCCCACCGGCTCCTGTCCAGCTGCGGCTACAGAGCCTGAGAGAGCCAGGCCACCTGGCCCACGGCCTTCTCCTCCCCCACAGCCTCCTTCCCAGTCTCTCTGGAGGGACATTGGCCGGTACCTGCTCAGCCAGCCCTGTGGCTTCTGGGAACTTCAGCCCCAGCTTGGCCTGTGCTCTCCAAAGCTTGGTAAGCTCTTAGCTCCAGGAACGTCAGGCTGTGGCTCTATAACCCAACACAGCAGTTATTCATTTCTTTTCTAAGCTTTATTACATTTCATTTTCTTTTTCTGCCGATTCCAGATGGATATTGGGTTGTTTCCAGTGTGTGGCTATCGTAGGAGCCACAGTCCTGCCATGAATGTTCTTCTACATGGGGCATGTATATAAAAGTTTCTCATCTATACTATATACGTAGGAGTGGGATTGCTGGGTCAAAAGGTGTAACTCCTATAATGGTTAATTTTATGTGCGAACTTGGCTGGGATAAGGGATGCTCAGCTAGCTGGTAAAACACGGTTTCTGGGTGTGTCTGGTGGAGGGGGCGTTTCCAGAAGAGATCAGCATTTGACTCTGTAGACCGAGTACAGAAGGCGGTCCTCACCAATGCAGGTGGGTACCACATAATCCATTGAAAGCCTGAATAGAACAGAGAGGCAGAGACGGGCAGATTTGTGCTCAGCATAAAGCTTGACATCCGTCCGTCGTCTGCTTGTGGATACTGATGCTCCTGCAGACTCAGCCCAGGACTTATACCACTGTCTCCTCCAGTCCTCAGTTCTTGGGCCCTCAGTTTTGGACTAGAACTTCAGTACCAGCTTTCCTGGGCCTCCAGCTTGCAGACAGCAGACTGTGGGATGTATCAGCCTCCATGATCCCTCATGATAAATCTCTGGTTCTGTTTCTCCGGAGAGCCCTCACCAACACAATTGCCAAGGTCAGCTTGATCGGGTAATGGCAGATTTTCCCTAATTTACAGCCTTCCCAGCAGGGGGTGAGAGTCCCCATGTTTCACAGTCTTACCAACACCTGAACAGACCGCTGACTTTTGCCAGTCTGATAGAGGTGAAGGGTTATACAGTTGTGTGTTTGATGTTACTATGTGTTTAATTGTGTGTTTATTTTTTTTAAATTTTTTAACTTAAAAATTTTTTTTTAATGTTTATTTACTCTTGAGAGAGAGAAAGAGAGAAAGGGAGAGAGACAGACAGAGCATGAGCAGGGAAGGGGCAGAGAGTGAGGGAGACACAGAATCCGAAGCAGGCTCCAGGCTCTGAGCTGTCAGCACAGAGCCCGACTTGGGGCTCAAACTCACAAACAGTGAGATCATGACCTGAGCCGAAGTCGGACGCTTAACCGACCGAGCCACCCAGGTGCCCCTTTAATTGTGTGTTTAAATGTCATAAATTAGGGCCAAGAGTTTAGGGTTACAAACGAAATTGAACATTTTCCCTGTGTATTTATGAGCCAGTATTCATGCTACTTTTTTGAAGGGTCTAGTAGTTTCTTTTGCTCATTTTTCTCTTGAGATGTTTGTCTTTTTCTCATCGATTTCAAGACACTGACACTAATTACGGGCAATAATTCTCTGACAGATATTTGTGCAGCAAATCTTTCTCCAGCTCTGTGGCTTATTCTTTCACACACTTTGTTGTCTTTGGGTGAAAACACAGCTCTAATTTTAATGTAGTCAAAATTTTTACTCTTTTCCTTTACGGCTTTGCTTTTGGCATCTTGTTTAAGAAACCCTTCCCTACCTCAAAGTAATATAGAAATTTTCCTACCGTATCTTCTAAGATTTATAGTTTCACCACCCAGAATTTGTTTTTATATGTAGGAGAAAGTAGCAATTTAACTTCACTTGGATAACCAGTTGTCCTGGAATAATGTATTAAAGAATTGACTCTTTCCTGTTGATTTATAACGTCCACTGTGTCATAAATCAAGTTTCCAAATAGGCATGTGTCTGCTTGTTCTGTTATTCCTAGAAGTCTATTGATAACACAAAAAACACACTGTTTTAATGTCTGTAGAGGTAATAAATCTTGATAACTGACAGGGCAAGTGTCTTTCTTTTTTTATTCTTCTTCAGGAATGTTTTGACTTTTTTTTTTATTCTGTTCATCCACATAAATTTTAGAGTTGCTTTATTAATTTGTATGAAAAACCCTGCTGGGATTTTTTATTGAAAATGCATTGAATCTATCGATGGATCTGGGAAAAATTGACATCTGGGTAATATTATCTTCTTATCCAGAAATGTAGTATGTCCATCTACCTATGCCTTTAACATTTTTTCGATAAAGTTTTATAATTTCTCCATCTGTGTTTTGCACATCTTCTCTTGGATCTATTCCCAGGTATTTCATATTTCCTATTCTAAAATGATATCTTTTTAAAGGTACATTTTCTAATTGTGTGTAGCTGTTTTATGAAAATACAAATTATTTTTGTATATTATTTCTTTTATCCAGAGTTCTTGTTAAATTCTCTTTTGATCTGTATAATTTGTAGACCATTTTGCATTTTGTATGTAGGCATTCCTATTGTCTATAAGTAAATGCTAGCTTTGGTTCTTCCTCTCCAATTCTTGTATATTTATTTGTTTTTTGTTTTTTTTTTTTTGCACTGGCTTCCTAGCCCAGTGTAATGTTAAGTGTAAACAATGACAGTAGGCATTATGTCTTTCTTCAGCTTTTTTGTTTTTATATGAAATTTATTGTGAAATTGGTTTCCATACAACACCCAGTGCTCATCCCAAAAGGTGCCCTCCTCAATACCCATCACCCACCCTCCCCTCCCTCCCACCCCCCATCAACCCTCAGTTTGTTCTCAGTTTTTTTTTTTTTTCAACGTTTATTTATTTTTGGGACAGAGAGAGACAGAGCATGAACGGGGGAGGGGCAGAGAGAGAGGGAGACACAGAATCGGAAACAGGCTCCAGGCTCTGAGCCATCAGCCCAGAGCCCGACGCGGGGCTCGAACTCACGGACCGCGAGATCGTGACCTGGCTGAAGTCGGACGCTCAACCGACTGCGCCACCCAGGCGCCCTTGTTCTCAGTTTTTAACAGTCTCTTATGTTTTGGCTCTCTCCCACTCTAACCTCTTTTTTTTTTTTTTTTCTTCCCCTCCCCCATGGGTTGCTGTTAAGCATCACACTCTCCAGTTCCATCCACGTTGCTACAAAAGGCCATATTTCATTTTTTCTCATTGCCACGTAGTATTCCATTGTGTATATAAACCACAATTTCTTTTTTTTTTTTTTTTTAATTTTTTTTCAACGTTTATTTTATTTTTGGGACAGAGAGAGACAGAGCATGAACGGGGGAGGGGCAGAGAAAGAGGGAGACACAGAATCGGAAACAGGCTCCAGGCTCTGAGCCATCAGCCCAGAGCCTGACGCAGGGCTCGAACCCACGGACCGCGAGATCCTGACCTGGCTGAAGTCCGACGCTCAACCGACTGCGCCATCCAGGCTCCCCTAAACCACAATTTCTTTATCCATTCATCAGTTGATGGACATTTAGGCTCTTTCCATAATTTGGCTATTGTTGAGACTGCTGCTATAAACATTGGGGTACAAGTGCCCCTATGCATCAGTACTCCTGTATCCCTTGGGTAAATTCCTAGCAGTGCTATTGCTGGGTCATAGGGTAGGTCTATTTTTAATTTTCTGAGGAACCTCCACACTGCTTTCCAGAGCGGCTGCACCAATTTGCATTCCCACCAACAGTGCAAGAGGGTTCCCGTTTCTCCACATCCTCTCCAGCATCTATAGTCTCCTGATTTGTTCATTTTGGCCACTCTGACTGGCGTGAGGTGATATCTGAGTGTGGTTTTGATTTGTATTTCCCTGATAAGGAGCGACGTTGAACATCTTTTCATGTGCCTGTTGGCCATGTCTTTCTTCAGCTTTAAAGAGAATGCTTTCAACATTTCAGCCGCAATTATGATATTTGCTGCAGGCTTTTGTAGGTGCCCTTTATGGACATTATGGATGTTTACTTCTTTTCCTAGTTTGCTAAGAGTTTTTAAAAATCACTAATATAACAGTAGCAAAACGTGTATTACCACGTGCAAGGATTGTTCTAACTGCTTTACATATATAAATTATTTTAATCCTCACAACAAACCTATGAGGAAAGTACTATTATTATCTTTATAGATAACAAGGAAATGGAAGCTCGGAGAGATTAAATAACTTGCCGAAGGTCACAAAGCTCCTTAATGATATAGGCATTCAAAAGTAGGCAGCCTGGCTCCAGAGTCTGTGTTTGTAACACTCTCTAGTACCTGTCATTAGATGTGGAATTTCACTGAACGTTTCTTGTACATCTGTTGAAATGCTTGCATGGCTTCCCTTTTATTTCATCAATGTGGTGAATTACGTTAATCGTTTTTCTGATATGAATCCAACATTGCAACTCTGGTAGAAATCTATCTTGTTCATGGGATGTAAACATTTTTCCTCCTTACTGGATTCAGTTTGTGAATATTTGTTAAGGATTTTGCATCTAGGTTAATGAGTTAGATTGGCCAATAGTGTTCCTCCTTTGCGCTGTCTTTGTGGGTCTGGCACCAGGGTTAGGCTAATCTCATTTACTAAGCTGGAGAGTACCCCTTAGTTTTCTATTCTCTGGAGAAGTGTTTAAAAATTGTAAATGTTCTTCAAACACTTGGAAGAACATTTCACCCACTCAGACTACTGGGCTATGTTTTCTTTGTGGGAAAAATGCTTAGCTACCAAATGAATTTCTTCAACGATATAGGACTATTTAGGTTTTCCATCTCTTCTTTGAGTCTGTTTTGGTGAATGGCCTTTTTCTACAAATTCACACATTTCATTAAAATTTCAAATGTATTAGCATATAGTTTTAAATAGTATTCCTTTTTTCTGCTGAACCTGTAGTGCATCCATTTTCACTCTTAGTGTTTATTTTTGCCATTTCCTTTCCCCCATGATTAATCATAACAAAAGTTTGTCAATTTTATTAACCATTGCAAAAAGATAACCTTTGAATTTAATTATCCCTTCTATGAAGTGTTTTATTTCATTAATTTTTGCACTTCATTATTTTCCTCTAAGTTTTTAAGTACCATTCTGTGTTTTTTTTTTTTTTTTCAGTTTTAAAAAGTTATTTGCTGTGTTAGTGAGGATGGGCTGCCATAACAAACTCCAAACCTCAGTAGCCTAATATGATACAGTTAAGTGGAGAAGCATGGATGAACTTGCTCTATCTGAAGTCATTTAGGAGGTTAAGTTCCTTTCATCGGTTGGCTGCACCATATTGTAGAGCTAGGGAGTCCCACAAAGGATTCTTTGCATCTAGAAAGTGGATGCTTGCAAAGGAAGTTTTAAGGGTTAGACCTGGGAGCTATTCACATTATGTCTGGGCATCCGCCGTTGGCCCATTGATACGGGCACACATGATCATATCAATGGTGGGAGGCTGGATGACTGTCTCTGATATGAATCCTTCTCTCATTGATTTTGAGCCTTTTTTCTTTTTTAGAGTTAGCATATAAGCTATAAATTTCCTTCTACATTTGATTTTCACTGAAGTCTATAAGGTTTTACACATAGTTTTATTAATTTTTATTATTTATTTCTAAATATTTTTTCTTTTCCATTGTGCTCTTTGTGGTTGTTGTTCGAATCATTAATTGTTTAAAGTGTATTTTTAAATTTCCAATTGTGTGAGATTCCTTTCTATCTGTCTTTCATTATTGATTTCCAACTTAACTGCATTGTGGTCGATGTGGTCTACATGATACCAATCATTTAAAGTTTGTTCAAGCTAGCTTCATGACCTAGTACATAGCAATTTTCATAAACATTTTATGCATGCTTTAAAAGAATGCTGTTCTCCATTTGTTGGTCACAATGGTCTATGTGTATCTATTATAACAAGCTCATTAATAGAGTTGTTCACATCTTCTGTATCCTTATTACTTTTTTGTCTGTTTGATACATTAACTGTTGACAGAAGCGTGGTACAATAGCATGATGATTAGTTATTTTTTCTTGTAGTTCTATCAATTTCTGCTTTAGATGTTTTGACACTATATTGAAAATATATCTGGGGGCTCTATGTTTAGGTGCATACCAGTTCAGAATTATCTTTGTACATAATGCTAAGTATTCCAGTTTTTATTTGTTCAAATAAAGTCTTTCTCCCCATCCCCATGGAATTAGGTACATGGCCTCAGTCCAGTATGACTGGAGGTTGCATTTAAATCAAGCCTTTACCTCCATTTCTGTACGTTTGCCTCATTGTCCCTCTTCTTTCATTTTTATCAGTTGAGTCAGGAGAGGAGAAGATATGTGTGTGGTTGAGTCTTTGTATGTGGGTCTATTGAGAAATTGGAAGAGACATTAACATGTTGAAGAATAATCAATAGATATCAATCATCAACAGGAATAATCAATAGATATTTGAGCTCACTATATACCAGGAACTAAGCAAGAAGAGGAGGGTCCAAGAATGAATAAGGGCCAGTCCCCACTTGCACGGAATCAATATCCTAGTTGGAGAGGAAACAGACACATACCTGCGCGGGAACAAAGATAAGAATGATGGCAGACTTCTCAACACAGCTGAAAGTCAAAAGATAATGGAGTGACATCTTTGGAGTATGGAAATGAAAACAAAGAATGACTTAGGATTCTATAGCCCCCAATTTTTTTTCCAAAACTAGGGACTGGGATAATGCAATGTTGGCTTAAGCTGAATCTCCTATGGCACGTGTGGAAAACAGGGTCATTTCTAGACGCACCCCAGCTCTATGGTGAAATCTATACTCTTATTTTTTATTAAGGTTTATTTTTGACACACACACACACACACACACACACACAAGAAACAACAAAAAAAGTCAGTGGAATCTTCAAGATTTCTGAAGTAAAATAGTTACATTTTAGATTTTTTCCTTTTTGAAATGTAATGGGAGCTGTTATATTACATAGTCATTTTGAGTCTTATTACATTCAAAACTAGAATTATTGTTTTAATTTTGATAAGTAATAACATTAAATGTATGAATATTGTATTTGGAATTAAGCACTTGAATTTACTCATTACTTCAGTAACTATTTATTGAGCCTTAGTACGTGCCTGGATTCTATCTACATCCTGGGGATAAGTAATAAACTAAGTTCCTGCTCTCATGGAGAGTTATAATCAACAAATTAACATTTAATTCATTTTATCGGCTCATTTCCCTGAATATAACACCCTGACTTCATCAAGTTTTCTGAGATTCTGATCTAAAGAATTGCTATCCCAAATAGCACAAATCATTTGAAAGAAAGAGTGGTCAGTGACGTATTTTGTCTTTTTACAAAAATTTTTTTAACTTTATTTATTTTGAGAGAGAGAGTGAGTGTGTATGTGTGTGTGTGAGAGAGAGAGAGCGCGCGCAGGGCAGGGGCAGAGAGAGTAGAGAGAGACAATCCCAAGTAGCCCCCTTACTGTCAGTGTGGATCCCCAGGGTGGGGCTTGAACTCACAGACTATGAGATCATGACCTGAGCTGAGACTACGAGTTGGAAGCTTAATCAACTGAGCCACCCAGGTGTCCCTGTATTTTCTCTTTTATAGCTAAAATAACTGTAAAAAAAGAGGAGGGCAGTTCTGAGGGTAAAGATAACAGGTGTTCCAACCTTCTTGCTAGATTGCAGATGGAGTCTCTCCTTTTCCTTTTTTAAACTTTGTTTTGAGAAAGAGAGAGAGAGCATGAGCAGGGAAGGGGCAGAGAGAGAGGAAGAGAGAGAGGGAGAAAAAGAATCCCAAGCAAGGTCCATACTGTCGGCACATAGCCCGATAGTTCAATGCGGGGCTTGATGCAAGGGCTCGGTGCAGGGCTTGATGCCATCAACTGTGAAATCATGGCCTGAGCGAAAATCAAGAGTCAGACACTTAACCAACTGAGCCACCCAGGCGTCCCTGGAGTCTCCTTCTAAATGATGCCATTTACACCTTGTGAAACTTCTCTAGACATTCCCCAGAACAGGACCCTTTGGGACTGTAGATTTAGTTACCTTCTCATGCTTTTGATGGCACTTGGCAGCCCCCTCGTGGCCAAATACTGTAACTAAAAAAATCTTTTGCTATGCTGAGATGCTCAGATGTGAAGTGTACTCATGTTTGAAACTCGCTTTGAGATGTGTAAAAAAATAATAGGATGGATTAATGGATGAGTAGAGAGACGCACAGATGGTTAGGTACGTGATACAGCAGATACAGCAACGCTAATTGTAGAATCCAGGTGATGGGCATATGGATCACAGTATAATTCAGCTTTTCTGTGAACATTTATATGCTAATACATTGAATAAAAGCCTCTTTGGTAGGCTCTGGAAAAAATAAAGGATAAATAAAGACTTTTTTGGATGACTAGTAGCTGAAAAACTACATTGTCAAGAGACCTGCAATACGAGACACGTTCAAACAAGTTCTTTCTGCAGAAGCAAAATGATACCACATGGAAACCTGAACTACACAAAGGAGTGAAGAACACTGAAAATAGTAAATATAAATGGTTTTTCCTCATTAAAAATATCTTTAAAAGACAATTAAGGTTTTTTTTTTTTTTTTAAAAAGTTTATTTATTTATTTATTGTGAGGGGGAAGAGGTAGAGAGAAAGAGAGAGAGAGAGAGAGAGGAAGAGAGAATCCCAACTAGGTTCCGCACTGTCAGCACAGAGCCCAATGGGCGTCTCGATCTCATGAACTGTGAGATGATGAGCTGAGCCAAAATCAAGAGTTGGGTGCTTAACTGACTGAGCCACCCAGGTGCCCTGACAATTGAGTTTTTAAAGCAGAAATAATAATGTATTTGGTGAGAATGCAAACTGGTGCAGCTGCTCTGGAAAGCAGTGTGGAGGTTCCTCAAAAAATTAAAAGTAGAACTACCCTATGACCCAGCAATAGCACTGCTAGGAATTTACCCAAGGGATACAGAAGTGCTGATGCATAGGGGCACGTGCACCCCAATGTTTAGAGCAGCACTTTCAACAATAGCCAAATTATGGAAAGAGCCTAACTGTCCATCAACTGACGAATGGACAAAGAAGATATGGTTTATATATTCATATCTTATCATATATTTATATATTCATATCATATATTTATATATTCATATCATATCATATCATAAATAAATAAATAAATAGACACTACTTGGCAATGAGAAAGAATGAAATCATGCCATTTGCAGCAACATGGATGGAACTGGAGGGTATTATGCTAAGTGAAATAAGTCAGTCAGAGAAAGGCAGATATCATATGTTTTCACTCATATGTGGATCTTGAGAAACTTAACAGAAGACCATGGGGGAAGGGAAGGGGAAAAAAATAGTTACAGACAGAGAGGGAGGGAGGCAAACCATAAGAGACTCTTAAATACAGAGAAAAAACCGAGGGTTGATTGGGGGGTCGGGGAGAAGGGAAAGTGGGTGATGGGCATCGAGGAGACCACTTGTTGGGATGAGCACTGGGTGTTGCACGGAAGCCAATTTGACAATAAATTATATAAAAAATAATTAAAAAATAAAAATTCACTGAAAAAAAAAAAACGTATTTGGGGTTTGTAACTTATATAGAAGTAAAAAGCCATGACAAAACAGCCCAGAAGATGGAAAGAGGAGAAGAGAGTAAGCACGCTATGGTGAGGTTCTTACTCTGTATTTGAAGAGGCATATTCTTTGAATGTAAACTGTGATAAATTAAAGATACGTATTATACCCTAGACAAGTCCAGAATTTTGTTGGCTATGTCAACCCTCCTTTCTCAGGAACTGAGAGAGAAAATGGCAAGAAAATCAATAAGAATATGGCATATTTATAACACCATCAACCAACTTCACCTAATCGATATTTGCATAACACTCCCTGAAACAAAGGCAGAATGCATCTCCTTTCAAGTGCACAGAGAATATTTAACAAGACGGGCCATACTTTGGGCCATGAAACAAATTTCATTAGGTTTTTAAAAAATGTTTATTTATTTTTGAGAGAGAGAGCACGAGCAGGGGAGGGGCAGAGAGAAAAGGGGACAGAGGATCTGAAGCAGGCTCTGTGCTGACAGCAGAGAGCCCTATGTGGAGCTCAAGTTCATGAACCGTGAGACCATGACCTGAGCCGAAGTTGGATAGTCAACCAACTGAGCCACTCAGGTGTCCCCCATTAGGTTTTGAACAGGTTGAATGACAGGGTACCTGGGTGGCTCAGTTGGTTAAGTATCCGACTTCTTGATTTCTTCTCAGGTCATAATCTCACTGTCGTGGGATCAAAGCCCCGTGGCAGTCTCTGCCCTGGGCATGGAGGCTGCTCAGGAGTATCTCTCTCTCCCTCTCCCTCTGGCCCTTCCCTTAGCACACACACTCTCTCTCTCTCAAAAAAAGAATGAAGTAAACAATAAATAAATAAATAAATAAATAGGTAGAATCATAAAAGTGTACTATCTAATTGCAATGGAATTAAGATAGAAATCAAGAAGGGATAGGTCGAAAATCTCACCTATTTCAAAATCAAACAACACACTTGTAAATAATCCACGGGTAAATAAAAAAGTCATAAGGTAAATTAGAAAATATCTTGAACTGAAAGAAAATGAATAACGCATATCAAAACTTGTGGTTTTATAAACCACATAGCTCAAACAGCATTTCAAAGAAAAGAGCACGTTAAATCCAAAGTGAGCCAAAGAAAGGAAATAACAAAGATAAGAGCAGAAATCAATGAAATTGAAAACAGAAAAATAACAGAAAATCAATGAAACCAAAAACTGGCTCTTCGTAAGGATCAATAAAATGAATAAACCTACAGCCAAACTGATTAAGAACAAAAAAGAGAAGACACAAATTATCAATATTAAGAATGAAAGAGGGGGCGCCTCTGTGGCTCAGTCAGTTGAGAGTCTGACTTCAGCTCAGGTCATGATCTCACAGTTCGTGGGTTCGAGCCCCACATTAGGCTCTGTGCTGACAGCTCAGAGCCTGGAGCCTGCTTCGCATTGTGTGTCTCTCTCTCTCTCTGCCCCTCCCCCACTCATGCTCTGTCTCTCAAAAATAAATAAAACATTAAAAAATTAAAAAAAGAAGAATGAAAGAGAAGCTATCACTAGAGATCTTACAGCCAGTAGAAAGGACAATAAGTGAATATTACAAACAACTTTATGCTGATAAATTCAATAATCTGGATGAAACGGATAAGTTCTTTGAAAGTCATAAATTACCAAACATTCAAGATGACACTGATAGCCTGGATAGCCCTATACGCCTATTAAAGAAATTAAATTTGGGGCGCCTGGGTGGCGCAGTCGGTTAAGCGTCCGACTTCAGCCAGGTCACGATCTCGCGGTCCGCGAGTTCGAGCCCCGCGTTGGGCTCTGGGCTGATGGCTCAGAGCCTGGAGCCTGCTTCCGATTCTGTGTCTCCCTCTCTCTCTGCCCCTCCCCCATTCATGCTCTGTCTCTCTCTGTCCCAAAAATAAATAAACGTTGAAAAAAAAAATTTAAAAAGAAATTAAATTTGTGGTTAAATCCTTCCCATAGAGAGAACTCTAGGTCCAGTGGCTTTATTGGTAAGTTCTGCCAAAAACTTAAAGAAGATACTGTATCAATTCTATACAAACTTTCCCAGAAAACAGAAAAGAAGTAGGTAAGACAGATTCCAAAAACAGACCTACCCATATACGGTCAATTGATATTCAGTGAAGGTTCCGGGTAATTCAATGGGGGGAAAGGATAATCTCTTTTTAAAAATGGTGCTAGGCCAACTGGATAATGAAAAAAGAAAGAAAGCAAGCTTTGGCTATTACCTCACACCACATAGAAAACTTAACTCAAAAGGGATAGATCTAAAAGTGAGAATTAAAACCATAAACCTTCGAGAAGAAAACAGGAGAAAATCCTTGGGGCCTTGGGTTAGGAATTATTGTTCTTCATTAACAAGTGAGGAAGGGGGCAAAGACAGGATAAGGAACTGCTGAGGCCACATAACTAGTTAGGTGGCAGAACTAATCTTCAAACCCTAACATTCATGCTCACATGGAATGTACTGGACTGGCAAGGGCTTGGGGGCTTTGTGCGGAAATGAATGAAAATGTCCATGATCTTTCCCTTCTCCTTCACGTTCTGTCCTGGTCATAGAAGTGTGCAACTCCCGGGGCGCCTGGGTGGCTCGGTCAGTTAAGCGTCCGACTTCAGCTCAGGTCATGATCTCATGGCCCGTGGGTTCGAGCCCCGCGTCAGGCTCTGTGCTGACAGCTCAGAGCCTGGAGCCTGTTTCAGATTCTGTGTCTCCCTCTCTCTCTGACCCTCCCCCATTCATGCTCTGTCTCTCTCTGTCTCAAAAATAAATAAACGTTAAAAAAAAAAAAATTAAAAAAAAAAAAAAAGAAGTGTGCAACTCCCTCCCAGGCACACGTGACGTCCCTTGCCCCGGACGTGAGCACTGGTGTCCCCACCGTCAAAACAGACCCCTGCTTTCCACGGTCCTGGGCTGAGTTGTTCACACTGAACCTCCTGCAGTCCTTGAACCCAGCCTGTGCTTTCCCACCTCCAAGCCTGCGCTAATCACGTTCTCATCTCTGCAAGCCCACTTCCTGCTTATCTGCCGAGAAGGTTTCCACCTCCTTTAGGAAGCCCTCCTTGATGCTCTCAGCCTGCAGCTCTCCCCTCCTCTGAGCTCCTCAGGACTTTCTTGGTGCCTTTGTTAGTCTTCTCTCCCTTCCAGAAGGTAGGTGTCTTGAGGGCGGGTCCCAAGTCTGAGTCACCTTTGTACCTCCCTGCACAGCACCTGCTCTGGGCCGTCAAATGGATGAATGTATCTTGAGAAGCTATCACAAGTTGGGGTCTTTTGTTTTTGTATCTCCTTGGAAGGTCAGGCCCCAGCTCCACCCTTAGGAATGCGGAAAGGGCTCTTCTTCCATCTTTGCTATGTGAGCCTTTGTTCAGAGCCAGGCAGGCCGTGGGCACTGGGTCATCCCCTCTGTGGGAACCCCCCTCTTCTCCCTATTGCTGACACTGCGGTCTGAGCTGAAGCCCTGCCCTCCCCACACTGCAGCCTAAAAAGCACTCAGGCGAACAGTTCATACAGGCTGAAGTGTTCAGCCACTGCCTCGTAGTTTCCAAGAACTTCTTTCTTTGCCCGTGGCCCCAGGTTGGCCTGCCGTGGTAGCAAGGCAAAGACGGCAAGAGAAAACCCAAGGAAAACGGCTCTTGTGGGTTTCCCTGGTGGGGGCAGGAGTGAACCACGGCTTATACAAAGTCATCTAGTCTGTCCCCCTGCCTCTGGGGGCCGCTATTGGGCTATTTGGGGTGGACGATTATTTCTCGAATCCAGAAAGCTTCCCCCGGGTCACATAGTCCCACATCTCGGAAAGGAGTTTTTGACATCCACCCTCCTTCATCCCTCCGTGGGGCTTGTGCGCCTTCCTTCCTGCATCTGACTGCAGTTGGGTGTGAGGGGAGGCCAGGAAGATGGAAGCCTGGATCCGGGCAGAGGGAGTGAAGAGCAGACTATGTCAGGCCACTGGCCGGGCTTCAGAGCTGGCACCCTGGGACAGAGTGGGGCTCAGCCTTCCCGGGGCCCCCTCCTTCCTTCTCGTCCCTGGGAACCCTGGAGTATTTCATGGAAGCCCAGGAGGCGCAGAGGCCATGCCTTGGGGACGGAGGGGCACCTTCCGGTGGGAGGTCACATAGAGGTCCTTCCCTGGCAAGGGAGGCGTCCCAGCCTGTCTGTGACACAGGGACTGTGGAGAAAGCGAGGAGGGGCCCACACAGCCCTGGATGAGAGCCAAATCCCCATGCACTTGACGGTCTCTCTCAGCACCTTCTCACGGGGCCCACAGGTCACAACCTGGAGTAGGATTTTTCCCCAACCCAGACTCTTTCTGGTGCCGGGGAGGGACAGGCAAAGGGCAGTCCTGGGTAACACTGGCTCCGTGACCCCTACACTATAACACCCAGGAAAGCCCTTGCTCTGCCGCTCACAGGAGTTTTGCCAAACAGAGGAGCATGGGAGGTCTCTCTACTATGCAGACCCAACAAGTCTCCGCTTTCCTGCCCCGGGAAGCCACTGCTCACAGGCCTGGGCTGCAGAAGGAGGCCAGTCCTCACCCAATTTTTCCCTTGAGCCAGAACCCACCCGTCCTCCCAGCTGGAGCCTGGAGTGAAGGCTCTGCATTGGGAACCTTGCCTCCACCACACCAACCCCAAGTTAACTTGCAAATGATAGGCTTGTATTAGCTTAATGTTTTAATGATGAAAGGCACAGAAGGCACTCCCTCCACACATGCCCTGGATGCCCTGGCCCTCACCCAGGTCCTCTGACCTCCTCATTCTTCCCTCTGGTGTCCACAGCAGGCCCAGCTCTTCCTGCTGTCCCTCTAGGAACCCAGCTCGGGAAAACAAGGACTTGGCCTCCATGTTGCAGACAGGTTCTCTCTGGATTCCCCCAAAGTAGAAAAGAAAGAAGCCCACATAATGAGGGTGGAGGAGGTTCCCTGTCATCTGTTCAGGCACTTGGCTTGGGGTTGAGAGGCTGGATGCCCCCGCTTCTTCTCTTTCTTCCCCAAGGACTCCATGCCCTTCTGGTGAAACATCCCCAGGAAGCCCCTCACTCTGTCTCCCTGGGGCTCTGGGCACTACCAGTGTGCTTCATCCTTTAGGACTGGCTCTCTGGGCCAGTGTGGGCGTCAAGAGGGAAGTTTCAGGAATCTGTCACCATCCGATGGCTGTGGGGCCAGACAGGGCCATCCCAGGGCGAGGTGGGGCTAGGAGCTAGATTCTGCAAGACAAAGCACACCAGAATATTCTGGCTGGTCCCGAAGGAGCAGCTGCCACTTCCCCTCCCACCCCTTTTACATGGTGAAGGTCACACAGAACAGGGTCAGGCCCAGGGGCTCCGCCGTCAGGGGCCATGGGTTCAAATGCAGAGACACCGCGTGCTCTCCGAGCTACGCAAACTCCCTCCCTGGCAACCATCTCCAAACGCTTTTTTGAAAACAGTCTTTTCAGGACTAGGTGTGTGCACACGCTGGGGCGCTTTGAGAGTGGCTTCCCGAGGGCCTTGGCATAAATGCCACAGAGACAAAAGACACGCTGGTTCGGGGCTGAAAGGGCCATTTTTGCCCAAAGGTTGATTCTGAAGAGTTAAAAATGTGTAGGAGTTACTTTCCCCCCCCAACCCCTTCTTCAAAATAGAAGATGTTTAAGTACTATTAAGGAAAAATGGTTTCTTATTAACATATAGTATTTGCTTTACTGAAAAGGAGACTACTGATAAGGAAATCAGTGGGGCTTTTTGGACTTAACGTCTGTATCTGGGCAAATTTTTGAAGGTGCAACACAGAAGGCAGAAGAAGCCTCTTTAGCTCTCAGCTTGAGATGTGTTGCAAGGCCATACTGGGAAGCTTGGGTGGGTGGCACATGGTCCCCTAAGCCAAGAGTTGGTTGTCAAGGATCTAAGTCAATACCTCATTTTGCAGATGGGCAAATCAAGGCCCTGGATGGCAAGAGATGGCCAGCTTAGGTAACAGAGATCCTGGAGAGCCAAGGCAGTTGGAAGAACCTGGTATCCTGACCTGCAGCCCAATCACTCTTGAGGCGACAGGGTGGGCTCCCTGCTCTGACTCTCCTTCCCTTCCCCCTTGCCAGCTTGGCCTTCTGCCAGGGCGGGACGTTTACCTATGACAATGAGGGTGGCGGTGCTGACAGCCTGGCCCAGCGTGTTCTCAGCCACTGCCTTGTACTGGCCGCTGTCCTTGGGGGAGACACTGGGGATGATGAGGGAGCACACGCCCAGCACATCAGTGCTATATACTTCCGGGTTTCCTGCCAGGCTCTGGTCGTCCTTGAACCAGGTGACGCTGGGCCGGGGCCAGCCCTGCACGGCACAGCTCATGCAGCACTCACAGCCCTCAGGCAGCAGGTGGGTCCGCAGGCCCACCAGGAACCGGGGCTTCTGGCTCAGGTCAGGCTCTCGGTAGCTGGGAGCCTTCACCGTGAACCTGTCTGTGGCAGAAACCAGGGCGAGAGAGAGAGAGAGAGAGAGAGAGAGAGAGAGAGAGAAAGGTCAGCAAGCAAGGAAGGGCTGGCTTAGGCGTGAGTCACATGGAATGTAGGCATTTCCTCGGTCCTTTTGCCACATCTTACCTGTAAATTTGGCCCCCACGGCTTGACTCACTTTTTTATCTTTTTCTTAAAATACCTTTTGGGTTTTTTTTTCGACTACAAGCTAATACACATTCACTGTGGACAAACTAGAACGTATAGAAAGTCAAAAAGGGAAAGAATAAAAACCGTGCATAATTTCACTGCCTATCAACGACCAGGGCTAACATTTTGGTGTGGAATCTTCCAGACATTTTTTTTGTGTGTGTTTTAGAAATATGGAATCATGCATTCGATTTCATAATCTGCTTTTTCTAGTAACTACTTTGAAGGCCCACATTTCGTTAACTCTAAAACATACTTGGTTTTCAGAGAAACATTAACCTCTCTTTGCTGTATTGCCTGCAGCTGATTTGTGACCCCGCCCAAAGGCTTCCTGGACACGTGGACACCCACGGCCCTCTGTTCTCTCTGGACCCACCCTGAGTCAAGGACACAGAGGCCCGTAGGCTGAGCGAGGTTCGGAGGTGGTGAGGCGGGGAGTGGGGGAGGCAGGGAGGCGGGGATGAGGGCGGGGCGGCCAGAGATACACTGAGCCGGGCCATACACTGGCTGGGCCACCACTGCCCGGGTTGCCCCCCAGTGGCAGCCCGCATCCCCGAGAGCTCACCTCGCTGCCGGGGGATGCACCAGGGCTGACTGGTGTCTGAGGGCTGGCTGGCCCCCAGCTCGTTCTTGGCCACCACCCGGAAGTGGTACTCGTGGCCGGGGAGCACACCCAGGAGGGTGAAGTGGTTGGTGTGCACGTGGTCGGCCGCCTGGCGCCAGGGCCCGTGCGCCGAGGAGCGTGTCAGCACCTCGTAGTGCAGGGAGACATCCCCGGCCTCATCTGGAGAAGGTTCCCACTCAGCCGTCACTGTCCCAGGCACGTTCTCCTGCAGGCGGATGGGCCCGGGAGCCTTCGGGCATGCTGCTCAAGAAAGCAAAGGGGGCTGAGTTTCAGGGGTACCGAGCAGGGGTCCCCAGGGCTTCTGCATGGCCCTCCCGGAGGTCCCCAAGTCTTCCGAGGTCCTGGGAGTGCAGTCTTGCCATGCAGGCAGCTAGAGCCAGAGAGAGAGCTCAGCTGGGGGTCTGCAGCTCTCCCTAGAGAGTAGAAAACCTTTCCAACATGAATTATTTGAATTCACTCTGGTTTATAAGTCAAATGACA
The DNA here is from genome assembly GCF_018350155.1 of Leopardus geoffroyi. Classification (NCBI taxonomy): domain Eukaryota; kingdom Metazoa; phylum Chordata; class Mammalia; order Carnivora; family Felidae; genus Leopardus; species Leopardus geoffroyi. Next base: position 29,469,603 of record NC_059338.1, read on the forward strand.
CAGGACAGCGGAGGGGCTTCCACAAGACCAAGTTGCAGAGCCCCCATCATTAGCTGTAGGTCACTTCTGTGTTCTAGAAGCTTCTCCAGGGTGGGTGGGGGCTACGTGGGAGTCCCAGTGGGGAGGGCAACATTTATCGTGTACAAGGACCACAGACAATCCTTCCAAGGCTCATTCAGTTGAGGTAATGATAATGACTATCTTTGCTCACTGACCCCAAATGAAGAATAACAAGTCCAGTGAAGGGCTGTGGCTTGACTGTCCCTAAGTTCCTGGGGCAGGACAACGGACCCGCACCCCGCACCCCACTCCAGACTCTCCTTCTGCCTTTTCTCCTTCCTTCAAGCTCTTAGGAATGGCTGGTGGTGTGGTCACCTTGGATTCCCTGGCATGGTAGACGAGCTGAGACTAGGCTAGATGGAGAGCTCCATGCCTTGGGGAGTGGCAAGCCAGTGTCGGCAGACCCTGCCTAGGCCTGCCTCACCTGCCACCCTGAGGGGGAAGCTGTAGGTAGCCTCCTTGCCCTCCAAGCTCCTCAGCACCACAGTGTAGAGGCCACTGTCTGAGAGGCTGGCCACAGGAATCAGGAGCTGGGTGAGGCCATCCTTGGTGAAGGTCACATTTCTTTTAGGCAAGGGCAAGCCATCCTTCAGCCAGGTCACCTCAGGCATGGGGGCAGCCTGGGAAATGAGAGGAAAGAAAAGTAAGCAGGGGAGGTTTTGTGGGGGTGATGGTATTTAAGCTGGGCCTAAGGGGAGAAGAGCATTCTCGGAGGGGAAATGTCTGGGCAGAATCACAGAGGTGGGAAGTGCCTCTTTAGGGAGGGGCTGGTCGAGAGGGAATGATAGAGGATGGTATGGTAGGGGGCGGTGGGATAGTGAGGAAGTAGGACAGGGAGAGTAAGGCAAACCCCCAGCTCCCCGCGAGATCCTCTGGTACTGTACTCACTGGGTATCAGAGTCAAATGGGCATTCCAACAGTAATGAACCTCACGGGATTGTTCTGAGGATTGGAGAAGTTAGTAACACGTGGAAAGCATAGAGAAGAGGGCCAAGGAACACTCAGTGTTAAACACTCAGTGTGTGTTAGGTATTTTTGTCACCACCGTTGTCCTTATTATGGTCTAATTGTTAAGGACATGTAATTTAAAAATTTTTTTAATGTTTTATTTATTTTTGAGACAGAGAGAGACAGAGCATGAGCAGGGGAGGGGCAGAGAGAGAGGGAGACACAGAATCCGAAGCAGGCTCCAGGCTCCGAGCGGTCAGCACAGAGCCTGACGCGGGGCTCGAACTCACGAATCGTGAGATCATGACCTGAGCTGAAGTCGGACGCTTAACCGACTGAGCCACCCAGGTGCCCCAAGGACATGTAATTTAGAGTTATGTCTGGGTTTGAGTCTGGCTCTGCCGCCTATGAGTTCCCACACAGATGATGTTGGTGACAATGATGATTCTTTCTAAAGGCTTTTAAAATTTAATTAGAGAGAGAGAGAGTGCAAGTGGGAGAGGGAGAGAGAAGGGGGGAGGGGCCAGGGGAGAGAGAGAGAGAGAGAGAGAGAGAGAGAGAGAGAGAGAATCCCAAGTAGGCTCCACACTAACAGTGTGGAGCCCAACGCGGGGCTAGCACGCATGAACCAAAAGATCATGACCTGAGTCAATATTGGATGCTTAACCGACTGAGCCACCCAGGCGCCCCGACAATGATGATCTTAATAGTAATCATCATCATCATCGTAATTACTGATGGATGACACACACTGGGCACTTGCTATATGCCAGGTACTGCACGTGCTTTCCATGTATTAATTCCTTGAATCCTCAGAAAAATCCTTTGAGATAAGTTACTATTATCCCCATTTGACAGATGAGGAATTTGGAACACAGAGAGGGTAAGATATTTGTCCAAAGTCAAACGGCTAGTGAGTAATGATGCTAGAACCTGACCCCAGGCAATCTGGGCTTCCAGCCACCACACATTACTGCTACATTACACATACAGAGACAGGTGGTGTTGGTTGGAGATCATCCCGAGTCAAATGCAGGTCATGTGCTTGTACAATACTCATTCTAAGGTTAAAAGGGATTATCCATCCTGCAGGCCCCTGAATTCCCAGGCGAAGTAAGGAGAGGTGGAGGAAAGTGGGCACCATAGCTTAGAGGTGCAGTGACAGAAGCTACCACTAGAGGGACTTGTAGACAAGAGCAGAATGGCCACCCAGTGGCCAGGTGAGGGGCTGTGCCTTCAGGGAGGACCCTCTTCCTTCCTCACTTCTGGCCTGATTTCCAGCACAAGCCCTGACCACTGGCTGGGGACCAAAAGGGAGGGCGGTGGGGAAGAGAACCACAGGGCTGAATCCGGCTCTCTTGGCTGCTCTGGGCTCCCTTCTTCCCCACTCCCCATTAGATATACTCACTTCAAAGGAAACAGGCACACGAATGGTGTCCCCAGCTCTGACCATCAGCAGGTCCTCTGTGCTGGAATCCATGAGGAACTTGGGACAGACTGGAACACACAATATGGCTCATCACCTCCCTCCACATTTGGGCCCCAGCTCCGGGTCTCCAACAAGGCGGAGCTGGAGGGGGAAGTCTGGGCCCGACTAATTGGTGCAGAGATCTATGGTGGCAGGGGAGGCTCTGGAGGAAATGGATAGGGAGCTGGGAGGAGGATCCCGGGGGCAGGGGGAGCCGCAGGAGGTGGTGGGGAGCTGAGAAAGGGAAGCCATCGGGGAGAGGGTGAGGGTTAGGCCAGAACAGAGGGGGACAGTGAAAAGGTAATCCAACTCTTATTTTGCAGAGGAGATAGATGAACACTGATCTGAGCTAGGAAGTGATAGGCTTGGGACCACACCAAGCCGGAGGCGGAACCAGGACAAGGTTCCAGAATTCTGGATTCTGGGTACACGTGCTATTCATTGTACTTGTCTTCCTTATGGTTACTATGACAAGTAGGGCCTGCTGGGATGGCCCAGGTCAGCTGGGTCAAAGACGAGTCAGCTGTTTCCAGGGGTTAAATCCAAAGGAAAAGATCCACATTTGGGTAACAGGGAGCTGTGTGTCTTCTACTCTGAGCACGAACTGTGGGTGCTTAGTAGCACTTGAGTAGCACTTATGCCTTCTCAGGTCATGCTTGGGAAGCAGCAAAGAATCCTGGAGAGAGCCTGGACTTTGGAGTCAGAGTCACCTGGTTTAAATCCTGGCTATGCCACATACCAGTGGTATGACCCAGGGCCAAGGACCTCTGTCTGACCTCAGGTTCCCTATCTGTAAATTGGGGGCAAAAATATGAACCCTGTAGGATTTTTATGAGTTAATGAGAAAACATTTCTGGACGGGCCTGCCTGTTCCAGTGCCGGGCTCATAATAGGTGCTTGATAAATGGCCCTTCACGAAACTGGGGAAGGGGATCCTGGCTCGGCAAGTGCACGGACGCTGCTCAGAGGCCCTCTCAGGAAGGCGGCACAGGAAGAGCAAGGAGGTGGCACTCACCGGTAACAGGCATGGCTTGCACTAATGCATCCAGGGCAGTGGGCTGGCCGTGGCCCCCGTCGTTAACTGCTGTCACCCTCATGAAGTAGCCCTCTTGGGGCCGAAGCCCTTTGACTGTGAAGGTGGTGACCGGCACGGTGCCCGTATGGCATGGGCTCCATTGCAGACTGTCTGAGCCACGCAGCTCCACCACATATCCCTGGGCTTCGTCCCCATCCTGAGCATCCGGCTGGGCCCAGCTCAAGGTGATGCTGGTGTTCGACGTATCTGTGACTTGGAGGTCCCTCACGGGCCCTGGGGGTCCTGGCCAGGTACCACGGGAATGTCAGGAACGGCATCACCCTCTCTTGAGGGAGGCCACTCAGTGGGGATATTCATTAGTTTTCATGTGGGAGGCTGGGTATCTCTTTCACTTAAGGATTCTGCCCCTAGACTTCCCTAGAGCAGGTACCTGGAACCACACCCTTACTCTATCCTATACTCTGCCTCAGCTACGCACCACAGATCCCAGGTCACCTGCTCCAGAAAGCTTTCCCCACCTCAGTCCACTCATTCAGCCACCTGCCAACCCACTTCCCCTAACTGCCCTTCTGTATTTCCTGGAATGGGGTATTTTCGTTGATGACCTCTTGGGCTCCAAGATCCCCGAAGGCTAGAATTCTATCTTTTGGTTCTGAGCTCTAAGTTAGTCAAGACCGCCTTTTGGGCACTCAGTCCATACTTACTCTTCACCTGTTAAATGGGAAGGATAATAACAGGCCCTATGCACCCGCAGGGGTTGTGATGTGTGTAAAGAAAGGGCTCTGTGAATTGCACAGCAGTCTCTCAGGCCTGGTTGCCCACTGGAATCATGTAGGGGGAGCCTTACAAACACTGATGCCTAGATCCCACCCCCAGAAACGTGCATTTCATTAGTCTGGGGTGCAGCCCAGGCAGCAGGATTTTTAAGAGGTGTCCACGTGTTTCTAAATCTGGGCTAGGGCAGTGCTTCTCAAACTTGAATTTGTTTACAAACTGCCTGGGGATTTGGTTAAGACTACAGATCCTGATTCGGCAGCCTAGGTGAGGGCTGAGATTGTGCATTCCTAGCAAGTCCCCAGGTAGTGCTGCTGGTCCATGGACCATGCTTAGTAGCAAGGGTCTAGGACAGGTAGGGACTGGGGTGGCTAATGTGGGGCGCTGCTACGCTGCTTGCGGTCTCCATTCCCTATTAGCGATAAGAGAGGGAGAGAGATTGATAAACTAGGACGGGGTTGGTCCACTTGCAAGGGATACAATCTTCCCCCTCTCATCCCCTCCATTCCACACTCTGCCCTTTCCAGGACTCAAACTTAGATGCCACTGGGTCCATTCAACTTGTACAACATTCTGTTCCTGCTGGGTTTGTTTCAACAGACCTGACACCTACCGTGTGTGCCCTGTGGGGATACAAAAGGACTCTCAAGGTGTGGACCACCTGGCCAACCCAGGAGGTGCCAGAAATGTGCTGCTCCCTCCATGGCTCGTCATTAGCAGACTCATAAGGGGATAAGAGGCTCATAAGAGGTATACAGAGGAGCGTCTTCCAAGTTGAATGTCTTGGGGTGAGGTTTTGGATAGGTGTTTTGTGGAAAAGGTATTCTCTCATCAAATTTGGGAAATCTGGCTCAAACTAGAACAGGACCCTTTCCTGTAGGACTTGGAAATATCAGAGGCTAGATGTTATAAATATCTGTTGTTGTTGTTGTTGTTATGCACATCTTTGATCACAGAACTTTTTGGCTGTCTGTGTTGTTCTCAACATCATGATGCTCTGACATCTCTCTGTGCATGGAGGTCTGAAATCACAGACAGGGAAATGCTGTTCGAGGCTGAATGTTTCTCAAGGGCAGAGACCAGGATTTATTTACCTAGTTGCGGGCACAGTGTTAGCCACCTTGAAGGGCAAATATCTGCTGTTTGGAGAGTCAATGGTGAGGTTCCACTGTGACCTCCCACCTGCCCCACAGAGATGACGACCCTTCCCTGGGGTGGGCGGACAGTTATAGGACTGGAATGAGTCCTTGAGAGCTGACCTTCTCAGAACCTGAAGAGTGAGCAAAGTGATCTTAGGAAGGGCTTCTTCTAATCCCCACTGCCTGGCCCCTGGGCCTGTCTGCTCTCAACTTGGGGGCTTATGTCTCCCCTAGGCCCCTAAAATATGCCTCACCCCAGAGGCCTTCCGACCTTTGTCTTCCAGCCTTCCTGACCATTTCCTTCAGGACTGGCCCTGACCTACGGTCCCAGTCCTGTCCCGCGGGCTTCAGAGCTGTCCCCTGCTCCTCACCACCACCGCCCCCAACCTGGGTTGGAGCTCTACTCACTCATGGGGTCCCGAGCAAAGACAGCATCTGATGGGGGTCCAGGCTCTCCGGGGCCAGAGGGAGCCACAGCCGTGACCCGGAACTGATATTGACAGCCCTGCCGCACGTCCACCACGGTCCACTTCCTGCCTGTGAGAAGCCAACCCCACATTAGTCCCGCCGTGACAGGACCAGGTGATGGGGACACAGATGGCGCCACCAAGCTCTGGAAAAGACCAAACCTAGGGTGCTAACACCTTCCTCCTCTCCAGGCAGCCAGCTACCGGTGACTCGGTTCTCTCCAAGGTGAAAACAACACTACTCAGGATGTCAGAGGCCCTAATCCTTGTCTGGTTCTGTCACTAACCTCCTGGTGGTCTTGGACAAGTGCCTTAATCTCTCTGGTTCTCTCTGCTTTACAGAGTTATAAGAGTTGTTATAAATATATATATTTATAAATAAGACAGAATGACTAAATAGGGAAGTTGGAAGAATGCCCTTAGTTCCAAACCCTTTTTCCAGAGATGGGGAAACTGAGGCCCTGAGAGGCCTCTGCTCCTAAGTGGCACAGCCCTGGCTAGAAACCTGGTCTCCTGACAACCCGCCTCGAACCTGGTCTTTCTCCTGCAAACTTGGCTTGGACTTTTCTGAGTTCTTTCTGATCTCAGAAAGCAGTTTCTTGGAAACCGTAGGGAAGTTAATGGGATAGGGGACACTTCTCCCCATCTTATGGATGAGGAAGGTAAGATCTAGAGAAAAGAGTGCATTGCCCAAGGTCCAGGCCCGAAGGAAAGGGGTTAGTGCTAGCAGCTCCATCTCTGGCTTCCATCCTGAGACTTCTGGAACCCTCTCCAGGGTTTCCTAACCTTGGCACTATTGGCATTTGTAGCCAAATAGTTCTTTGGGGGCGTGGGGATGGGGAGAGGGGCGTGGCCCTGTGTATTGTAGGATGTTTAGCAGCGTCTCTGGCCTCTACCTCCCACCTTCCCACACTTCAGTTATGACAACCCCAAATTGCCAGACAATTGCCAAATGCCCGCAGGGGGCGAGACCACCCCAAGTGAGACCCACTGTACTAACGGGATCGGGCACGATGGTGCCACAGGACCCTGGAGCCCGGAGGTCACGTAGGGAAGCTTTGGGCCAGGATAACTCAGAGCGCCCATTCTGGCCCACTCACCAGGCACGGGCTGCGCATTTACTGCTGTCCAGGTGTTACTCCCCTTCTTGCGCTTCTCAATCAGGTAGCCCAGGATGTGGGCACTGCCGGGGCCCCTAGGTGCCGTCCATGTCAGTGTGATGCCCTGGCTGGAGGCTGACTGGATGGCTGGGGTGGAAGGGGGCCCGGGAAGAGCTGGGGGCAGAGAAGGTGCAGATCAGCCCAGCGGCTGAGGAAAGGTGCCAGCTCACAGTGAGGTCCTGGGGGCCACACTCTGCTCTTTCCTAGGGAGGATCAGGGGGCTGAGCCAGCCTGCCCTAGGACACTGTTCTGGCTGTGGCCTGGGAGCCTAGAGGCTGCCCTGAGGCCCCTCAGCTTCAAGTTCCCTCCAGATGGAGGGCATCTGCTGGAGAATGGGGCTTGCCCCACCCACGCTCCTGAGAAAGCGGGCTCTGCTTGTCCACCCCTTCTCCCAGAGAGCCAGGGCCGCGAGAAGACCCCATAAATCTTGCTTCCTGATCGCCCGCCAGATCCCCAAGGAAGCTGACGTCAGGAGTCTCCGCAGTGCTCTAGAAGGGCCCCAAGACCCCCAGTGTCCCTCAGTGTCTGGGGCAGCCCCGCCTACTCTCTGGGCACAGCGGAGAGCCCGGGAGTGTTAGAGCCCTCTTACCCTCGGGAGCCACCAGCACCTCTGCGGACTCCAGGCCCTCCCCGGGCCCCTCAGAGGTCACAGCCCGCACTCGGAAGGTGTATTTCTTGCCCTGCTCCACGTGGGTATCGGTGAAGGTGGTGCTGTCTGCGGGGGGCTCGCCCACCTTCAGCCAAGTGCTTCTGCCAGCCTGCCGCCTCTCCACCACGTAGTGCTCCAAGGCCCGGCCCCCGTCGTCCTGGGGGGGCCGCCAGTGGAGGCAGACACCAACCCCCTGGCAGTCCTGTGCCTCCAGGGGACCTTGTGGGGGCTGGGGCTTGTCTGGGGTCCCACCGAGAGGAGCAGGAAGAGAAGGGGGGGTCAAAGGAGCTGGAGGGGAGTGGCGCTAGACTGCCCCCCTCATCAGCGGATAAGCCTGCAGTGGGGTAGAATGTCCAGAGAGCCTTGGGCATTACCTGGAGGTGTCCCCAGTCTCCACCCCCAACACACACACACAGACCCACAGGGGTGACGTGGAACGTGCCACCGTGGCTGCCCCTGCTCCGCGCTAACTTGCTGCCACCACTCAAGGCCGGGTGCGTTAGCTCCCGGGGCCAGGCGCATTCTCCCGGAGAAGCACAACCAGAGGGAGCCCAGCCCTGTATTTATCTAAACTGCTTCTTCCTGACCAGTCTGAGAGGGGGAGAAAGGACAAGGCGGAGAAGGTCTGGATCTTAAACAGCATGCAAATGAGGATCTGAGCCCGGGGACCACACTCTGGGCCTGCTCCTCCTGGCAGGGAGGTTCCAGAAGCCCAGGACCCTCAGGCCTTGGCTGGGGAGAAGGCTGGGGCTGGCACCTATAACTTGCAGGGTGAGCTCGGCCTGGACGGAGCCTCCCTCGCTCCTCAGCGTCACGCTGTACTGGCCACGGTCCTTCCTGCCAGCGCTAGGGAGGCACAGCCGAGTGAAGCTGTCCCCCAGGGCCACCTGGACCCCCCGGCTGCTGCCGCTGCCCACCAGCTCAGCTCCGTCCTTCTTCCAGGCAGCCTGAACTGGGAGGTGGCTCTGGAAGGGGATCTTCACTGTCACCGGCTTCCCAGCCTTGACCACCAGGGGCTCTCTCAGTTTCTCTGTCACATCTGGAGCGATGACGGGGCGATCTAGAGACACAACGGGGCAAGGGCGTCAAACGGCAGCCTGGGCACCGTGCACCTGGGGGGTGGGGACACAAGGACCCAGAGAAGGAAATGTGGCCGAGAGTAAAGACCCCTCCCCAAGAGGACTAACAAGGGGATGAATGGGCTTCATCTGCTGCAGGAGGGACTAGGATTAGACCTCTCTTCCTGACAGAGGGTAGGGAGAGTGTGGGTCGGCTTTTTAGAATCACCTTCTCAGACTGAGGATGAGATTCGTCACTGGCTGCAGACAAGCACACAGTCAGGTGTCTAAAGGGGGAGCATACCACCTGGCGCAAAGGGGCTGCTGAGCAGGGCAGGGCGGAGCCTCACCATGGACACTCAGGGTGGCCTCGCTCCGCTGGTTGCCGGCTACAAAGGTGTACCTCCCAGCCTGGGGCCCCTGCACGTGGGCAATGAGGAGCCTGTGCACGAGACCATCTTGCTCAAAAGTGACTCCATCCTGGGCGCTGAGCTGGAAACAAGGGCCACAGAAGAGCCTGTCATCCCCACCCCTGCCCAGCTCCTCCAGGCCCCCCCCACGCCAGGGTAAGCAGAGGCCCCTCCCACAAACTGGCTGGAAAAGCACGGGGGCAGGCAGTACCTTGACTTCATCTTTAAACCAGGCACCGGGGCCCAGGTCACGGGTGAGGGTACAGGAGAGGACAGCGGCCTCTCCCTGCTGTACTTCCAGGTCTGCCAGGCTCTTGGAGAAGTAGCTCATGGGGCCTGGAGATACACAGAGGGAGTTTGGGGGGGCTAGCCACCCAAGGATTCCCCCCAAGGCCCAGCCTCCCAGACCGTGGCCTACACTGTGCCCTGGGAGGCCACCACATCCTGCCAGCTGGGCTCAGCAAAGCCAAACCTTCCATTTCTTCTCAGCAGGACCTAGGCTTGTATGGGAGACCTGGGATGCAAGGTAGATGAAGGGGCCCCTTGAGTCACATGGGTGGGAAGTCTGAGGTCTGAGTGGCTCACACAGAGCATTTCAACAGCTCTAGTTCTTTGGACATAGGATGTTAAGACAGAGACCCAGAGACCTCTGGGCCCCACGCAGCCTGGATCCCACCTGCACAAGGAAGAAGAGGCTGCTTCCTAGATGGGAAGAGATCCCTAAAAATGGGGGGAGGGGCGCCAGCAGGGACAAACTCCTGGGGCTGGAGACAGAATTGAGACCGACCCAGTCATTCCAGTTGCCCTTGGCTCTACCCCACTGGAGCCATTCCCCTGAGAAATACTTACCTTGGGCCTCCTTGGAGAAAGCGTCAGTGCCACGCTTGGATCTGGATCTGGTACTCGGGGTGGCATCCCTCCCCTGGCCATAGATGTCTGACCTGCCGTCCTTGCCACCTCTCCTGCTGCCAAGATGACTTGGGGGCTCCTGGCTCCAGTCTTCGTGCAGAGTCACCCCTCCGCTCCCTCTGCTGTCTCCTCCCAGTGGCTGCTCCAAGCCTCTGCCCTCCTCTGCTCCCCTTCTCTTTGCTGTTCCAGCCTCCACCCCTGACTGTCTCAGGGACCTGCTTCGGAGCTGGCCAGGCCTTCTGTCTGACCCGCCACACTCTTCTGCTCCCCATCCCTCATATTCCTTTTGGGCACCTGGACCCTGGGCCTTGTCATTCTCAGCCTCCAGGGACCCTCTTTCTCCTCTATGTCCTTTGTCTAGCTGAAAGCCCATGCCCTGGATGCCCCCTGATCTGTCTACAGAGTCTTTTCTGCCAAAGGGCCCATCTAGGCTATTCCAGGCTCCCTGAGGCCCTAAATCCCCAGGTTTTTGGGTGAAACCATTCTCCCTATAAGTGGAATTCTCTTCCTCCAGGACACCTGAGTCCCCTGGGCCAATAGACCTGCCCCTTCCAGGACCTGATCCTTTGCTATCCAGGAACCATGGGCCTTGACGCCCACCAGCTCCTTCTTGGCCTGGAGCACCCTTCCTGCTCCTGGAGCCATCATGGGTCCCACTGAAAGTGGGATCTTTCTCCTGCAGAGATCTGGAAGCTCTGGAACCTGGGGACTGATTCCCAGCACCTATGCTACCTTGGCCAAATCCCTGGTCTTCCCTGTCTAGGGCCCCAGTGTGGCTTACACCTTGTCCATCAGCAGAACCTGATGCTGATTTATTCCTTTCTCCAGGCATCCGGTTGCTGTCCAGAACCTGGCCTGTACCCACTGAACTCCTCCATGCAGCTCCCATCCTTCTGCCTTCCACCTGTGAGTCCCCACCTCCCCGAGGTGCAAATCCCCCAAGGCCAGCTGCTCTACCCCTGTCTGATGTTCCTGGGCCTGCTTTCCAGAAGTCCTGCTCATGTCCGCATTCCAGAGCAGCCACATCCGCCCACGTCTCACCCTCCATTGCGCCCTGACCATCAGGAAACCCAGAAGCCCCCATACCCCCTGCTTGATCTGCAGACCCACCCTCCCTACTGGGAGGCTGTCTGCCCCCAGGAGACCCTGGGATCCCAGCAGCATCTTGCCACTCTCTGACACCTGATTTTCCCATAGAGCCAACAGCCCCCAGTGCCTCAGGGACCCCTGAGGTTCCAGAGCCCCTGAGACCCTTCTTGGAGTCCTGCCTATCTGAAAGACTCTGTGACCCTCCTTGAATCCCCAACACCCCTGCGCCCGAAGGGTCGTCCCTGCATGCTGCACCATCTGTAGTTGCTGGCAGCCCAGTCGTCCTAGAGCCCAGTCCTGGACGTGCCCCTTTCAAAAGCCTCATTCCTCTGCCCCTCTCTGAGCCATCTTTGGAGTTTGTGCCACCATCAGCCCCTTCTGATGCTGTCCAGTATCTTGACCCTTGCCCTATGGCTTCTTGGTCTCTGGGTGCACCCTCATACCACACTCCAGCCTGTGTGCCTGTTACTCTGAAACTCCCTGAACCATCTCTGTAGCCCACCTCACCTTCTGACCCCATTTTTTCAGATACCCCTGAGCCTCCCCTATAATCTGCCTCATTTCCTGATCCCAGTCCCTCAGTACCCCCCAAATCACCCCTATGGCCTGCTTCACCCCCTGACCAGATTCTGCCAGAACCTCCCAAACCATCCTTATAACCTGCCTCATCCCCTAACCCCATTCTCCCAGAATCCCCCAGACCATCCCTATAATCTGCCTCACCCCCTGATTTGATTCTCCCAGAAACCCCCAAATCATCCTTATAACCGGTCTCATCTCCTGACCCCATTCTCCCAGAACCCCCCAAGCCGTCCCCATAGCCTGCTTCACCCTTTGACCGAATTCTTTCAGAATTTCCCAAGTCATCCTCATAGCCTGCCTTACCCCCTGACCCCATTCTCCCAGAACCCCCCAAGCCATCCCCATAGCCTGCCTTACCCCCTGACCCCATTCTCCCAGAACCCCCCAAGCTGTCCCCATAACCTGCTTCACCCTTTGACCAAATTCTTTCAGAATTTCGCAAGCCATCCTCATAGCCTGCCTTACCCCCTGACCCCATTCTCCTAGAACCCTCCAAGCCATCCCCATAGCCTGCCTTACCCCCTGACCCCATTCTCCCAGAACCCTCCAAGCCATCCCCATAGCCTGCCTTACCCCCTGACCCCATTCTCCCAGAATCCTCTAAGCCATCCCCATAGCCTGCCTTACCCCCTGACCCCATTCTCCCAGAACCCCCCAAGCCATCCCCATAGCCTGCCTTACCCTCTGACCCCATTCTCCCAGAACCCCCCAAGCCATCCCCATAGCCTGCCTTACCCCCTGACCCCATTCTCCCAGAACCCTCCAAGCCATCCCCATAGCCTGCCTTACCCCCTGACCCCATTCTCCCAGAATCCTCCAAGCCATCCCCATAGCCTGCCTTACCCCCTGACCCCATTCTCCCAGAACCCTCCAAGCCATCCCCATAGCCTGCCTTACCCTCTGACCCCATTCTCCCAGAACCCCCCAAGCCATCCCCATAGCCTGCCTTACCCCCTGACCCCATTCTACCAGAACCCCCCAAGCCATCCCCATAGCCTGCCTTACCCCCTGACCCCATTCTCCCAGAATCCTCCAAGCCATCCCCATAGCCTGCCTTACCCCCTGATCCCATTCTCCCAGAACCCTCCAAGCCATCCCCATAGCCTGCCTTACCCCCTGACCCCATTCTCCCAGAATCCTCCAAGCCATCCCCATAGCCTGCCTTACCCCCTGACCCCATTCTACCAGAACCCTCCAAGCCATCCCCATAGCCTGCCTTACCCCCTGACCCCATTCTCCCAGAACCCCCCAAGCCATCCCCATAGCCTGCCTTACCCCCTGACCCCATTCTCCCAGAACCCCCCAAGCCATCCCCATAGCCTGCCTTACCCCCTGACCCCATTCTCCCAGAACCCTCCAAGCCATCCCCATAGCCTGCCTTACCCCCTGACCCCATTCTCCCAGAATCCTCCAAGCCATCCCCATAGCCTGCCTTACCCCTTGACCCCATTCCCCCAGAATCCTCCAAGCCATCATCATAACCTGACCCGATTCTCCCAGAACCCTCCAAGCCACCCTTATAACCTGCCCCACCCCCCATCCTCATTCTCCCAGAACCCCCCAAGTCATCCCCATAACCTGCCTCACCCTCTGACCCCATTTTCCCAGAACCCCCCAGACCATCCCTACAACCTATTTCACCCTCTGACCCAATTCTCCCAGAACCCCCCAAACCATCCTTATAACCTTTCCCACCCTCCATTCCCATTCTCCCAGAACCCTCCAAGCCATCCCCATAACCTGTATCACCCTGTGACCCCATTCTCCCAGAACTCCCCAAACCATCCTTATAACCTGCCTCACCCCCCATCCTCATTCTCCCAGGTTCCCTGAAGCCATCCCCATAACCTGCCTCACCCCCTGACCCCATTTTCCCAGAACCCCCCAGACCATCCCTATAACCTATCTCACCCCCTGACCCCATTCTCCCAGAACCCCCTAAGCCATCCCCATAACCTGCCTCACCCCCTGACCCCATTTTCCCAGAACCCCCCAGACCATCCCTATAACCTATCTCACCCCCTGACCCCATTTTCCCAGAACCCCCCAGACCATCCCTATAACCTGTCTCACCCCCTGACCCAATTCTCCCAGAACCCTCCAAACCAACCCTATGATCTGCCTTACCCACTGAACCCATTCCCTCAGGAGCTCCCAAATCTTTCCTATAGCCTACCTCATCTACAAACCCTATTCCCCCAGAGGGCCCAATACCATCCTTATAACCTTCCTCACCCCCTGGCCCGATCCCCCCAGGCCCAAGACCCCCTGACCTTTCTCCATAAGCTGTTCTCCTTCCAATTTGCTGAGGCCCTCGAATTCCTGATTCACCCCCATAACCCAGCACATCACCAGAGCCATAAGCCCCCTGGCTCTTGGAACTGGCCCCAGCATGAGGAGCTAGTGCCTCAGGGAACCTGGTATCATCCCAATGACCAGCTCCAGCTCCAGAGGCCCTAGCACCAAGGTCCCTGGTCCTACCCCCGTCATTCACTTTACCTCCTGCCTTCAGATACCCTGGCTCCATGGCTCCTGCTCCCCCAGAGCCATCTTCATGGCCTCCTTCTCCAAAGGCCCCCAGAGACCCTGAGGCTCTGAAGTCCCCATAGTCTCCAGTCTGACCCCAGGGTCTTATTCTTCCAGAGACCCCTGGTTCTGCTTCCGCATGTCCCTCCCCAACAGTCTCCACTGTTGTAGAGGCCCCGTGGCCACCTCTACCTACAGACCCCACTGTCCCAGGACTCCCTAGGCCACCATGAGAATGATGCCTTCCCCCAGGGCCAGTATCCCCTTGGCCTCTGGATGCATCCCTGGCCTCTGGATGTATCCTGGCTTCATCCATGGGCCCTCTTTCAGGGCTACCTGAGCCACTCTTGAGACTAGCAAGTTTCCCAGACCCCCTTATTGCAGGACCAGAACCATCTTTGTTTCCAGACCACATTTCCCCAGGTACCCCTGAGCCATGCCTATAACCACCCCCTTCCTCAGACTCTGTTCCCCTAGGTGTCCCAGAGGCAACTCTACAACCAGTGCCATAACCAGATCCCATTTCTCCTGACGTCACTGAGCCATCATCAAAACCAGCCGCATTTTCAAGACCTAGTTCCCTGGCATACCCTAAGCCACCACCATACCTAGATCCTATTCTCCTTGCACCTCCTAAGCCATCCTCATAGCCTGTCTCACCTCTGGGTCTTTGTCCTCTGGAGGCCCCTGACCCATTCCAGAAGTCTGGTTCAGAACCTGTTGTCCCTGGACCTCTTAACCCATCAGGGTCTCCTAGTGTCCTCCCAGACCCCTGAGCACCCAGGCTTGGAGACCCAATTAGCCTGTGGCTTCTGGTATCCACCCCCTGACCAGATCTCATCAGTCCAGCCCCTTGGGCACCACCCACACCACCATCCCCTACACTAGACCCCAACATTCCAGGTCCATGGTGAGCCCCAGTTTTGCTGAGGCTGGACCCTGCGTCATCCCAAGGACCTGTGCTCTCAGACTCTATTCTGCTACTACCCTCTGCTCCCCACTGCCCTGCTGTCCAGCTTTGTGAATACTGGAGGCTTCCGGAGTCATGCCCTGCCTCACCCAAGCCCCCTGCTGTCTCCTGGCCCTCCCTTCCCCGGAGTCCCTGTAGGCCCTTTTCCCAGCCCCCAGGACCTCCTGGGCCTCCAGGGCTAGTTTTGTAGCCGTTTCCCCCACCCACAGACTTCCCTGGGCCACGATCGTCTGCCTGTAGTGAACCCTCAGCTTTGTCCTCAGGCCCCTCTCGTCCCAGGAGGAATTTTCTGCTACCAGATATTGATGATTCCTGGAAGTTCTTTCCTAGAGATTCCTCTGGCCCCCAGAAACCCCTTGCTTCCCCATTATGAGCATCTCTACCTCCCTGAGAGCCCCAGGACTCAGGGCCTATGCCTGCCTTGGAGCTAGAAGCTCTTTCTCCAGAGTACTCCTGGGCCCCAGGACCACCTGCCCTATGACTGTCTCTGGCTTCCCCCAGGTCAGTCCCACTACCCCACACTGCCCTATTTGCTCCTTTCTGCCTTTCCCTGCTCCAATCACCCCCTCCGTCCACCTCACCCAGGCTTCCCTCCTGCAAAATCTCCATCATTTCCTCTTCTGACCAAGAGCCCACAGGACCAGACTGGGATCCCCTCAGAGCTGTCTTTCCTCTCCCAGGTCCCAGATGAGCACTGCAGAGTTGTTCCTGGCTATGCCTGTCCAGGGGACTCTGATGATCTTCTCTGTATTCCTTTCCTTCCCCACCGCTTCCCAGGCCTCCAACCTGAGAGTGCCTGGACTTAGCCTCCCAGCCTCCTGCTGTCCTACCACATCTGTCCCCATCACTGTCCCTGCCATGATCTTGCTGTTGACCTTCCGTGAGGCCCAAACCTGATTCCAGGCCTTCTCCCTGTGTATAGGGGCTCCCTGGAAGGCTTCTGTCCCAGCCTCCCTCCCTGTGCAGCTGATTTTCCCCAGGGGGAGTGACTGTGTATCCCTCTGCTTCCCCAAAGCCCTTTCTTGCCTGTCCAGGGCCCCAGGCTGAGCCAGCTGCCCCATCACCCTCCATCAAGGAATAGCCATGCCCACCAAGGCCACCTGTCTCTGAGCCAGCTGTGAGCTGTAGCTCAGAAGCAGGCCTGGCCCCATTAAGGGAGCCCTCCAGGGGGCCCTGTTCTCTGGGTTTCCCTCCCTTGCCACCGACGCTCCTGGAATCTTCTGCTTCTGAAGTCTGGGCTCCTTGTGCTTGCAGCTGGTGGTAATCACTTGTGGTCATAAGGCCTTTATCCTTCCCAGCTTTGGTGAGAGGTCAATGGCCCCACAGAGAGACGAAAGAAAAGACCCGTTAAATCAGGCCAAGGCACCTGTCTGACCCCAACTGCTTTGACTGACCTTCAGGTTCCCCAGTAGAGAAAAAGCTGACCATCTCAGAAGCCAGGGTGTGCCAGCTCACTGATAGATGAATCCTATCACCACCTCCCCCAGCCCTCAAGCCACAGACCATCCCGCTGCTGCTATGTGCTTCATGAGGATTTTTGGAGAAAACACATAACCCCAAACTCATCTCCTTATCAAACTGCCACGAGCAGTTGCATGGTTTTTAAAAGATCTATTTGCCCCACCATCTGCCTTACAAATGCCCAGTTTAGTTTCCTGAGATCACCTTGAGCCCACATCCCTAGGGGGATTTAAGGGTGTTCTTTGGCCTAACCCAGGGACTTCTCACTCATACTGAACTTGGGCCAAGCGCTGGCCAGGACCCTCAGGCCATCTTGGATCTGCACCCCCAGAGTAATTCCAGAGGCCTCGTGGAGGAGATATAGCTGAGGTCGACCCGGCTGGCAGTGAAGGGCCTACATCACAACAGCTCAGGAATAGATCTCGGGAGCCTTCCTCATTCTCTGACAGGGAAGGAATCCTCAAAAGCAAATGACTGACCAAAGGGAGCCCCTACTCCTGACCTTCTTCATGCCCTCCTCGGCCCTGAGGCTTGCCTTGGTAGAGGCAGGGAAAGACAGAGGTGTGAACCACTCACCTTCAACCACCAGCCAGGCGCTAGAGCTGTGGAACCCAGTGCCAAGCGAGTAGAGGCCCATGTCTGAGAAATGGGCCCCCCTTACCACCAGACGGTGGGTCAGCCCATCAGGAGACACAGACACTTCATATTTGTTGCTGAGTTGGAGTGGCCGGTGCCGGAAATTCCAGGTGGCATTGGGGCAGGGGTTGGAGAGAACACACTCGAAGACGGCGTCACCCTGCTCTTCACAGTGGGCCTCAGCCAGCGGGACCACCACTCTGGCGGGGATGGCTGTCCAGGAGGTAGGAATGGGGGTGTCAGCTTGGCAACATGACGCAGTGTGACCCGACACGGTGGGGCTGCTTGGTCAGAAGCCCAGGTTCAGACCAGCTCAGCCACAAACCCCTTGTGTCATCTTGGACAGGTCACCTCCTTACCCCAGGTGATGGTCCCCCCCCCCCATAAAATGAGGGATTATAATTAGGTTATGAATAGTAAGACTGTTTTCAGCTCTGGAATTCTGTAATCCTAAATCCAGAAATTGTATCTCGGGGTAAGATGGGTACATGAAGAAAACCTATATGCTGACTGCCAGTGCTTTATATATGTTATCTTATGTATTCTTGTGACCACTTCCAAGGTAGGTATTATTATTTCCTTTTTATAGGAAAGGAAACAGAGCCTTCAGAAGTTCAACGATTTGCCCCAGTTTTACCCAACCAAGAGGCAACCTGGTCAGAATTCACACCCAGGTCTGGCTGATTCCAAAGCCCCTGCCCCTCTCCCCTATACCAGGCATACCAGAGATCTCATGCCCTCTTTTTTCTCAACCTTGATTTAGAACCATGTTCTTTACACTCTATCTGCCCAAAGCTTTCTTCTCCAGTCTCTCCTCCTCCCAGGAAGCCTCTGGAGCTGTCAAGTGCTTCGGTGGAGGGGGGCGGGGGGGTGGTGGAGATTGCATACACAGCTACTTGTGGGATGGGGCAGAGTTTAATGAGGGAGGAAGGGACGGTTCCCGGGTGAGGTGTGGGCACTAGAGGCAGGGAAGAGGTCTGTACGGGAGGGGGGGGGTGGGGGGGGCACAAGTGTGCCTAACCTGGGTAGAGCTTCTTGCTGGGGGGGGGGGGGGGGTCTGGGAAGTGAGAGTCTGCATCAGAAAGGAGTGATGAGGGAGGAGTGGTATTAATTTGGACCTAATCTGGAAATAATTGGTTGCTGCAGAAGGTCTGTGAGCAGGCGTATGGCATGGATATTGTATGTCTGTGGCTGGAACTCAGCACCAAGAGAACATAGACCTTGGACCAAGACTTTTGGAAAGCCGAGATCACTTCAATTTAACATCTGGGTGTATCTTCCTCTTCTGAACAGTCTTGGCAAGGCAGGGGTAGGGGGCACATCACATTTCTCTTCCCCCCAACCATGGCATGAGCCCCCCTCCTCACGGATCTCCCCCATTCGAACTTCTGAGGGGAAGAGCACCCACCGCTAGCATCCAGATCCGTGGAGAAGATTTCCACATCCTCCACCTTGACCTGGTAAATGCCAGCATCCTCAGGATGCAGGTCCCGGATCTGGAAGCGGTAACGTTTCCCCAGCTGCCGCAGACAGTGCTTGATCTGGTTGTCGAAGCCGTAGGGGATCATCTCACCATCCTGAGGCGGAGAAACGAAGAGGAGGGTTCAGGGCCTCAGTGGGTCCCCAGGACCTCCTGCCCCAACCCCATTCTGACAGCTTTCTCTCACTGGCCCAGGCACCAGACAACATATTGTTGGAACCACACGGGGGATGGGAGGGGGACAGGAGCAGGGGGTGGAGAGCAGGGCTCAGAGGCCTTGAGAACAGGGAATGCGAGGTGAAGGGGAATAAATGTCCTAGGAGTGTCCTTGACTCTCACCATGGAGTAAATAATCTGTAAGTGTTACCCAAGAGGCACCTGAGAGTGGGAGATCTCAGCTGAGATTGAGTAGAGCAACTACCAAGTGGCCTGAGGGGGTTAGCAGGGGGCAGGGAGGCACCACCAGGAGCCCGGGGGGGGGGGGGGGGGGCAGCACATTTGTTCCCAGAGGGTCGCGAGAGAGTTCTATCAGATACCCTCAGGGCTCTACAAAACCCTTCCTTTTAGCTAAAGCCTGGATAGATTTGCTATGTGCCAGATACTAATAATAGCTCATCTTCGGTTGTCTACTGTGTGCCAGGCACTGTTTTAGGTACTTGGGGTGCATCAGTGAATACAACAAAGATTCCTGCCCCCAGGGAGCTAAAATTCCTTCGAGGGACACAGACAAACAACCAATATCATAAGCAGGCAATATAACGTATATTAGAAAGGGATAGAACTAGGGAAAAAAAGAAAAGAGAGAGGAGGGTACAGATTCAGGAAGGCAGGATGGGGTTGGGGGGGCACAACAGTGTCACACAAGGTGGCCAGGGGAAGCCTGGCTGCGGGGAAGACCATAGACGTGACAGGCAGCAGGACCAGTTGGAGCAGGGAAACCAAGGTGAGCCCAGGGGAGGGGGAAGGGGGCAGGAGGAGAACAGAGCTAAGAAAAGTGGTAAATCATATATAATCTCATTCATCTTTTAATTGTGCCATGAGATAGGTCCTACATGACCCTCACTTTACATGTGAGGACCCCGAGGCACAGGGACGGTAAGCATCTTGCCTGGGGTCCCACAGCCAGTAAGTGGTGGAGCCAGGATGAGTCTGACCATAGAACTAGAATTGCTGTGCTCTGTTTCCTCCCCCAACACACACATCTGCTCCAGTTCCCACTTTGTTGACAGGCAGTTACTATTGGAGCCCATGCAAGGATGTGTCAGATCTCTGGAGAGAGAGCTAGATGGATGGGGGTGCAGAATTGGATGGGGGACTTCTCAGAATCCTCTTTTAACCCCCGCCGCCGCCTGTCCCCGTGCCCTGGCTGGAGAACTTGGCTGCGTAATGAGAGGTAAGAGCACTCTGCGAACTGTCCACACCAAAGTTTGACCTCACCCGAACCAGGAATTCCATACGATGCAGGACTCACCATCTGTGGACCTGAATTGCTCCCAGAGGAGAACCCGTGGGCCCCTATTTCCTCCCCGCCCAGGACCTGCAGCATCCCTGCCAGATCCCTCCCCCTTCAATGGCTCCTCCGGCCTCACCTTATACAGGTAAATCTTGCTCCCAGAATACTTGAGGTCCAGCTCCAGGTCAAACGTTGCGACCCCCTCCTTGCTGACCTTGATGTGTCTCAGGTTGGAGATGGCGTTGACATACTACGGAAGACAAACCCGCCCGGGGAGCTGTCTGAACTCTCTAATCAGGGCACTCCAAACCCGCAGACCCCAGCCCCCCAGTGCCCCACTGGAGCATGCATTTGCCCATTTTACAGGTGGGAAGAAATTTTCCAAGGTGAGACATCAGGTCAGCAAGGAAAGCGAGAAAGGACCCCAGGTGTCCAAGTGCTCTGAGAACCTGGGAGGGCTTTTCTGTTCATCTGTTATTCCGTCCAATAAAAATTTAGTTGAGCTCCCACTGTGTGCAAAACCCTGTGATAAGGTCAGTGAGAAAGCTTGGAGGACAGAAACTGAGTCCCAGGATGTTTGATGAACCACCTTCAAAAATGATAAAATACTATTTTCAGGATGATGGAAACTAGTTGTTTTGCATTTCCAGAAGACAAAATCAGACTGATGCTATAGTTAGGTTAGACCCAGGGCAGAAGTTCCTGCAGTTTATAGGACACTGTGGAATTCCCTCCACTGGAAGCTTTTAGAAATAAGACAGGTGTCCAAGGTCTGGGGAGGCCGACAGCTGACCGGAAGACCTTGCAGCACCCGGCTGGGTGCCGTAAGAACCTTCCCTCGTTCATCCTCTCACTAAGCCTAAGAGGCAGGTATGTCTAGAACACCCATTTTACAAATAAGGAAACCAAGATACGGAGGCCCTAACTTTCCCAAAGCCCCAGATTTTAGTAAGTATCAGAGCCAGATTTTAAAGCCAAGTCGTGGACTTTGAGGCCTGGGTCCTTGGCCTGACACCGGGGTTGGGCGGGGACAGTGCGGACGAGGGCGGGTCCTCTACCAAGCGCAGCTCCAGGAGGGGGCGCCCGCGAGGCACCGGGCTGCGGCCCAGGAGAGGGTACCTGGGCCATCTTGTCCTCGTGTTCCTTGCGCATCTCCCGCAGCTTGCGCAGCATGCCGCGGTAGTCCACGATGCCGTACTTCAGGCAGATCCGCTCGTAGTCCTTGCGGTCGGCCGTCATCAGCAGCTGCCACACCTGCTCCAGGTCCGGCTTTTTCTTGGTGGGAGGCGGGGCCCTGGGGAGCAGGGTGGGTGGGTCAGAGGCCAGAGGAGCCCTGGGGGAGCCCCAGGAGCTGGTCTCCCGGGCCTGGCCCCCCCCCCCGAGGGGCCCGTGGGGAGCTGCTCTCTCTGCCCTGGAAGAAAGGGACAGGGAAGCTGGGCTCTGGGACTGACCACTGTCAGGACACGATGGACCCAGAGATGGGTGCGTCCGCCTTCTCCCCACAGTGCAAACTTGCTCGCAGGAGAAACACCACTCCTAACAACTTTTTTTTGTGTATTTCTGAGAAAGATGCGCAGGGCGGGGGGAAGGGGGAGAGTGCAGATTATTCTGTTACTTTAACACTTTTTTTAAAATATCATTGTTCTAGCGGAGCATCCCACTTTACAAAGGAGTAAATCAGGACCCAGACAGGACAGATGATTAAGGACATAGAGCTTAAAGGCGGCGGAGCTCCCAGGTCAGTCCTCCACCTCCTCCCATTGGCCACCTGCAGTCTAGCTTCCTAGCCGGTGGAGTGGAGAGCTGAGCCTGGCTTGCCCATGGAAGTAGCAGGGAGCCTTCACCCCTGCCCCTGGAAAGCCCAGACCCACCTCTTTTTCAGGAGATTTCGGTAGTCCATCAACTCCTTCCTGAGGTCTAGAAAAGGAGCAGGAATGAGGCCCCAAGCCCAGGATGGGATGCCCAGGGGCTAACCCGGGGCTACTCCGTAGCAATGGGAGTAGGGTGGGGTGGGCAGTCTGAGGACCTGTGGTCCATGGCTGACAGCCAAGCTTTTGAACAGGCTCTCCTGGGCACTGGTTATGCTCCATAAGGTAAGGGTTTGGCCAGGTAGGGAGCACCAGACAAGGAGTAGCCCATTCCCCCAATCCCAAGGAGATTTCTGGCTACCCTTCCACCTACCCTCCTGGGGTTCCTTGTGCCTCTTCCGATTCTTCCGAAAGCCAACTGGACCATCAGGAGGAGAGGAGGGAGTTAATGTGGACAGATGGGGAGAGAAACAAGACACATTGGTGGTCTTCCTGAGAGCCAGCTGAGTGCCAGGGCCCTGCCCTCTCCACTGACCTCCAAGTCACAGCAAGGGCTCAGCAAGAGGGCTCAATAGGGCGGATGGTCTGTCTGTCATAAGCTTTGGTACCCCAGGGCCTTAGCATGATGGAGGTGGAACTCACCTGATTATCATCGCATGCAGGGGAGGCCCACTGACATGGCTGCAGGGACAGGGAGGTGGCAGAAGTGAGTGAGGTGACCGTGGGTGACGGCACACTGAACTGTCTCTGGAGGGGCTCTTCCGGCACCTGGGAGCTGCCGTTTCGGGGTACAGGCCAATGTTGCCAAAGAAGTCAGACACTGCCGTTTGGCTGACCCTGCAGCCATTCCCAATCCTTGTCCTCATCACCTATCCACTCCCACTAGTAGGAAGGAGGCCGGAAAAGCTAAATACTGGCTTCCCTTGCAACTAGGAGTGGCCGTGTGAGTGACACGGTTCTGGCCAATGAGATATAAACAGAAGTCTCCAAGGACTTTCTGAGAATGCTTTGGCTTTCTTGATAAGAGGGCCAGATGTACCCGGTGCGTCTGTCTGTGGATTCAGTGTGGGTCTGCAGCAGTTGTTTTATGACTCTGAGGAGATAAACCAGCCTCTTCGGGTAGCAGAGCAGCGAGACAGGAAGAGTCTGGCTGTCCCGTGACAGCCCTGAGCTGTGGTTTGATCCCTGGACTCTGACCTCAGGACTTCTTATCATGTGACATGCTGAAGTGTCTATTTCTTGGGCTATTCGTAGTAGGGTTTTCTGTTACTTGTATACAGTATAGCCAATTGAAAGACTATATCTGCTTTCTCAAGAGACATGTACCTTCCCGTTATTACCCGTGGACAAGTAACTTAAAATTTGGAAACATTGTGCAAGCCAAAGCAAACAAACCGACCCCACATATCTGACTGTCACCTCGGACGTAAGCCTGTACAAAGGATCCTTTGTACAGTGGAGAACTGAGGCCCAGAGAAGAAAATGAAGCCCATTGAAGGAGTGAGCAGAAGGTTCAGGACCAGACACCAACCTCCAGCTCCTGCCCTCATTCCAAGGGTTTAAGAGAATATCATCCAGAGCCTCTGCCATGGGGCATCTGCTGAGTGTGCGCCTTTTAAACCAGATGCAGAGTTAGCGCGGAAGTGAGTAAAGTGAGTTAGCGCTCTGGCACCAGATGGGGCAGCAGCCTTGGTGTCCCTCTCTCCTTTTACCCCACCAGCTGCACAGCCTCTGAGGTCTCTGAGGGGAAAAGCAGGGCCAACATCCAAGCACTGACGAGACAGGAAGAGGGGGAGGGGGACAGGCCCACCTTCGATGACCATGAGCCTGGTGGAGCACGTGGCTTCTCCGTACATGTTCACTGCTGTGCACCGGTACACGTCTGTGTCCTCACCCGTCAGCTTGTTGATCTGCAGAGAGGCCAAGGCCAGGGGAACAGGGCTAGCACCTCCCTTTCCTCCACTTACTGGACATGGCTATAAGTGTATAAAGATGAACAAGACACAGCCCTTTCCTTGCGGAGCCCCCAGTCTTCATCAAGAAAGTCAGAGCCCAAAACATAGAGCTGGATCATGACAGAGAGCAGATGTACCAACTCTCTGCCATCAGAGGCAACGTGGCATAGCAGAAAAAGCTCGCGTGTTTTTTTTTTGGATCGGATGGATCTGGGACTGAATATCATCTCTGTCATATATTATGGGCTACGGCACCTAGGGTATATTACTTCACCTCTTTGAACCTTTGTTTCTTAGAAGGTGAGGATAACATCTCAAGAAGTAGTGAATGGTCAGGATTGAGTTATATAATCTATGTCAAATGTGTAGCCCAAGGCCCAGCGCATAGTAGGTGTTCCATGACTGGTAGCTGTAATTATTACTCATATTGGCCGGCACGGACAGAGCGCTCCCTGGAGGCCAGGACTGAGTAGACACTTTACATCAACCTTTTGTATTCATAACAACACCATAAAGTAAGTACCGTTATCACCCCCATGTTACAGGTGAGGAAACAGAGGTACAGAAACAGAGAAGTAAGTAACTTTCCAAGGCCAAGGTGGTGGGCCTGGGATTGGAAGCCAGGCTGTCACACTCCAGAGCTGGAATTCTTAAGCTCCAGCCTCTGCCACCTGCCAGGTTATCAGCAGAGGTACCCGCAGGGCAGCCAGATCCACATCTGGCTCAGGCGACCTGGAGCCACAGGATGGATCTGATTGGACTCGTCCCCAACTGGGACCATCTCCTACTCCTCTGGGGATTGGAGGCCACCAGGGAGACCTTCGAGGGGACAGGAAGAAATGAGTAGACCTGGGTCAGGGGGAGAACTCAGATCTTACCTGTAGCACGTGCTCCTTGCTGCCAGGGGCAGAGGAGATCTCGTACTTGCTGGAGTTACTGAGGTTACCTTTGGTGCACTGCCAATGCACTTTGGGTCTGGGCTCCCCACAGACCACGGCCCGAAAGATGGCATTTTTCCCTGGGGCAGGAAAAGTGGTCAAAAGATTGGCAGGTTAGGGGAGGGGTGACAGTGTACTTTATTGAGATTTTCATTTATGTTACTTTCACTGCTTTAGGCATTTCAACTGCCTTTTCCAAAAAAGGTGTCAGGCCTTGGTGCCCTTGACTCCAAGGCTCTTATGATGCCAGGCAGAGAGCAGGAATTTCCAGACAATGCCTGCTTGGCTTCTGTATCACAGAGTGTGGCTAGACTGTCCGTGTGGAAGGGGAAGCAAGCAGGCTTGGGGCAGAAGGGGGTATTTCTTTGCAAGTGGGTAAGGAAAGGAGTCTGAAGGATTCTCCCAAGACTGGGAAGGGGATGAGTCTTTTGTAGGTTCCATGTCCACTCTCGAGGTGGGATGGTCCCGAGACACAGGGTTCCAGCCTCAGAAAAGCGCCCGAGTTCCATGTTTGGCCTGGAAGGCTGGGCGCTGTGTACCCTCAAGGAATCCCTTGGGCTCCTGCCAGGAACATCTCAGTAGAGATCAGTGAGGAGTGAAGAAGACCCAAGGGCCCTCCCCAGTGATGAAAGACAATTTCTCATGACTTTGTTGAGTGGTGACTTAAAGTCAGATTTAGAAAAATAAAGTGCCATTCTTTTTCTTATACCGGAATGTTGTAAACTCAAGGTATTGCAGGAAGCTGTGTTGGGAAAAGAACACCAATTCTCATCCCTTCCCCCTAAAGCCTTTGCTGCCATCACTTTCCTGGGCACTTTTCTCACACGGCTCAAATTAACTTATTTTATTTTATTTTATTTTATTTTATTAAGAGAGAGAGTGCAAGCGGGAGACGGGCAGGAGAGAGGGAGAGAGAGAATCCCAAGCAGGCTCTGTGCTTGGCTCAGAGCCCAACGTGGGGCTTGATTTCACCACCATATCACAACCTGAGCTGAAGTCAAGAGCCAGGCGCTAACCAACTGAACCACCCAGGAGCCCGTTAACTCCTTTTTATAGTGTCTACAGTAGCTGCTCGGAGGCAGGGAGAGGAGAGGGCGCTAAGAAACACCACCACCGTTCCCGCTCCACGGTTAGCATCCCCCAATCTTATTCCCAAATATTTCTTGTTTCAGCATACTGTAGTATGTCTTCACTCCCTTTCTTCGTTCGGCTCCTCAGGTCCCTTGCCCTTCGGGGGATGCAGGCAGGCAGGCACCGCACAAGTATAAGGAAACACGGCGTGGCCTGGTGCTGGACTTGGGGGCTGGGAGGCAGGCTGGGAAAGACAGCGCCCAAGCCCCCTCCACTGCACACACCCTCAGCAGCTCCCCTCCCAGGTCTCACCTTCCTGCAGTGCCATGGGGACGGGCTTCTGCTGGAAGTCTGGGGTGCTGAAGCCTTCGGGGATCTCCTCCACCAGCTGCCGGATGCTCACCCCATGAAGGCGGGATTTCTTGAGGGGCTTCCCTGGGAAAGGTGGGGGAAAGGGAGATGAGCCCTTCCTACTCTTCCTCATGGGTGGCCCTTCGACACAATGGAGCACTGACCCAGGCACCCAAGGACCATGAACCCATCCTCACTATCCTACCAGGGGGCAGGACTATCTCCCAGAGCTCCTGCCTGTGAGCAGGGCATTTGAATTTTCTAGTGGAATCTGGCAGTCCTCCAGCAGTGTGAATGGAGCCCCTGGGAAGTGGGCAGGGAGCACCCAGGGAAGACCCTGGGAGCGTCATGGGGGTAAAGCTGGAGAAGGGAGAATGTGAAGGGATTCCCCATGGGGGGCTTTATTCAGGAAAACAAGTTAAAACCCAAAGCCGAGACTAAAAAGAGCCAAGAGACAGGTGAAGTCCCAAAGACCTCTGAGCCCTATCCTTCCCTCTTCTCCACCCAGTGAGAAGCCCAGATGAGGGGCAGGGCAGGGGAGGGGAGGTCAGCTTTTCTCTCACCTGCCATAGTTTGGGTGCCTCTTTGGTTACCGAGGGTGGCAGCTGATCTCCTGAGAACAGAAGACAGAATTGTTTATGAGAGGTGCAGGCTGGTCTTACCCCATCTCTCCCACACCATCGGGGCGTCAGTCGCTCTCTGGCATGGGAGCTGGGTAGAGTTGTTGTCCCTGAGAGCTTCTCTAACCCCACCTAATGACACCGATTTGTGTCCTGCAATTCCCTGCCCAGAGACAGGGAGAAGGCAGGTTGGTGCTTGGTTGTACCTTTCCCAGGTAATGGAGACCACAGGGCTGAGCCTGTAACTGGTGAGCTTGTAACAGCCTGAGCTGGTGGCTTGGCCTTTGAGTGCGTCCCCAGGCCTGATGGCCACTCAGAGGGTGAGACATAACCTCCCCGAAGCTCAGGGAAAACAAATTCCTGGCGTTTGGGATTCCTTTAGCTATTTAGTGGACCGCCCCCTCTTGATTTTGGAATGTCAGTTTTCCAGGGATATTCTCTGGGACTCCTGGCTCCTCCCCTAACTCTGAGATTTTCTAGCAAGACCCGGCAGCCTTCTGCCTCCCACCCTCAACCAATCTGGAATCCTACTGATGACCAGATCTGCAGGGGGGAATCCCTTAGTTGTCTGTTCTTCAGCTCTTTTTGACCCAGGCTGACAGGATCCTCATAAATCCATCTGGCCCCCCTCTGAAGCCAGTGAGTTATAGTGTCAGGTGACCAAAATGTTCTCCAGCCTTTTGCAACCACCATTACCACTATCTCCCCCTGATTTCTTCACAATTGCTCCCTTCCATTATGGCTGATGGGGAGTGCCACCCAGGAGAGAGAGGGGGCTTGGCCTTGGGCTGGGATGAGAGCCTTGATGAGAGCCATGAATTGAAGGGCAGTGGTGGGGGGATGTCTTGAAAGAATTCTCCAGCAGTCCCACCCCCTGTGCGCTTGGCCCGTGGCCGAGGGGTTCCATTTTGAAGATGCCATTCCCTTCCCCAAGAGCCTTGTGTTCAGGATAGAATCACACATGACAGAGCAAATTCTTCCCTCCAACTGACACTTCCATTTCACAACTGTCCACTTCTGGCCTCAAGGTGTCCCCTCTACAGCCCAGCGGCTGCCCCCCAGCGCGCTGGAATGCCATGGCGCGCCAACTGCGTTCTGGAGCGGTCACAGGGCCACAGCCGCTGCGCAGCAGGGAGTCATGAGGGAGGGCGAGGGATGATGGAGAGCAGCCGCCAATGGAGGAGGACGCAGCCGATCATGAGTGGCGGGAGCTGCAGGGGCCTGTGTCCCACCCGTTCCCCAGTCCCATGCCCTGGCACCTGTCTACGACCCCCACCCCGGAGTAGTCAGCGTTCAACAGGGACACCTTCGTTGTCATCTTCATTTTCATCACCCCCCGCCCCCATCACCCTCACCACCAGCTCTCAGTCCCTTACTCCGCTGTTTGTCACACATGAAGTGTAATGCTAACCGCTGCTCTCCCTCTGGCCTCCTGCCTTCAGGTCCCAGCTGAGAAGGGAGAGAGAAGCAGAACCCCTACAGGAACTTAAGGGTCCGAGATTCGGCCACCTTGCCCTCTGCACCCCCATTCTCTCCAGGAAGCCAGATTTGGGACAAGGTTAGTGATAAACGGGCAAGAGATCTGCTTGGTGGGAGACTAGAGGGATATGGTCTCAATCAGAGGGGAGGAGGAAGGAAATGAATTCTCTTCCCATGAATTCTCTTTGCCCTTTTGAGAAGAAATCCCAATTTTTCTCAGCACCAAAGAGCAGCCGTGTCATGCCTAGCCCATCATGACTCTCAGCCCTGGAGCCCAGGGCAGTGTCTCCTGGTCTGTCCCGGAACAATAGCCCTCAACACTGCTCGCCCCTGCCCCTACCTGCCGTCGTCTTGCGTCTCTAGGTAGCTGCTGCCTCTACCTTCCAAACTGGTAGAATTGAGGCAGGAAGAGTCAAATGGGGTTTGTCTCAACTGCTTTGACCATGTTATTAATCAAGATGTAACAAGCCCCAGACCTGAAGTCCTTATTCTAGACAGCTAGTCAGATTTTTAACCTGATCATTTCACACTCTAAGCCAAACAGTGCCTGGAAAATCAGAGCCAGGACAAAACTGCTCAGACAGGACTCACTGAGATTCTCTCTTCCAAATATCCTGGAGTCCTCTAGAAGGGATTGTACAGGCACCCCAGGGTGGAATCAGCCAGCCAGCAAACGTGCCCCAGGCTGATCCCATGCCCACTGCCTGCCCCTTCCTGAGTAGAAAAGTTAGAGAGCATTCCAGCATCCCCATCTCTGCCCTGCTCTGCCATGGGTGGGCATCCAGGTACCCACTTACCTGGGCACACCGCCGACCTCCAGCCTCCTGTCTGCTCCCTCCTCCCTGTTTCCAGCTGCTGCACACTGCTAAAGGCTCTGAATGGACTGCTGGTGGACAGACAGTGCCGGGAGCAGATGTAGGTCACTGCGGACGCCCCAGGCTCTCTCTGCCCCTCCCACTCACCCCGCCTCCCTCCTCCGGCTCCAGCTCAGGCTTGGCAGGGCAGCCCCCCTCCCCCAGGGTTAATGCCCTAGCCTCTGAGGAGGTCAGAGATGGAAGGGTCCTGTGACATCAGCTCATCCACCTCCTCGGTTTGCAGACCTGTAAGCTCTTAACCAGATTGGCTTGGTTAAGTTTGTTCCATTTGCCTCATTCATATAACCCCTTTTAGCAGGGGTGGGGTGCCTCATCCAAAGCCCTAATTTTTCAGCTAAGCTGATTCCTTGAGACCCTTGACACCATAAGTCACACTAATACATAAAGCCACTGCCCTCTTGGGAATCACAACCCAAAGTGGCACCAAATAGGCAACAGACTTCGGGAACTAGACAAAAGGGCATGATCCCAAAGGCTACACCGTGGAGGTGCACTTCAGTGACAGTGTGGGGCGGGGGGAGACCCTGGGAGTCCTACAGCCTCGAGGCTTGCTGGGAGAAGGTAGGTTTTCTTGGGATAGAAGGTGTGACCCAGCCAGCTGGGCTGGGGGCTGAAGGTGGCAGGCAGATGGTTGGGTTTTTGAGGATGTGTGGACAGAAAATGGGAATTGGGGCTAGGATGGCTGGTAACATTTTCTTTAAAAAAATTTTTTTTAACGTTTATTTATTTTTGAGGGAGAGAGAGAGAGACCGAGCATGAGCAGGAGAGGGGCAGAGAGAGAGGGAGACACACAACCTAAAGCAGGCTCCAGGCTCCAAGCTGTCAGCACAGAGCCCAGCGCAGGGCTGGAACTCACAAGCTGTGAGATCATGACCTGAGCCGAAGTCGGACGCTCAACCGACTGAGCCACCCAGGTGCCCCTAACGTATTTTCTTAAGGAGAGTGGAGTGGAGGCGAGGCCCAGAAGGAGATAAGATGAGAAGCCCACCTGGTCTGCTTTGGAAGAGCCACCTGCTGTCTCCTTGAGGACAGAGAACTGGTTTGCTGCCCCCAATAAGCAATGATTGATCCAGAATTCAAGTGAGGTAGAAGGGAAATGGGGCTAATGTGTCCTTCGAGGGGAGGGCATTGGATATTTACATGTACTCATTAACACACTGCCAAGTCTATAGGAGCTACCTCTGCATATGTTCTTAGAAGGGAGATGTTTGACTTCTTCCACTCCAGTGTGTGTGCGTGTGTGTGTGTGTGTGTGGACACGCGCACATGCAGATGTATTTGTCGCTCTGTGTGTTCCTAACGCTAGGTGTCAGAGGCTGGTGTTTCATTTATTCAAGAAGTATGTGTTGAACACCTGCCCTATGTCAGGTCCCAGGTCTGGCCCTGTGTGAGGCATTGGGAATACAAAAGTAAGCAAATGACAGGGCCTTTCCCTCGTGGGGGTTACAGTCTAACGGGGCAGACACATGATAAATAGCCAATTACGAACTGCAGCGTGTGCTCTGAAGGAACTGATAGAGGGCCGGGGGAGCTGGAGCTCAGAGACCTGGGGCAAGATCCACATGAGCTGAGCTTGGACAGGTGGGCTTGAGGAACCATTGAAGAATTGATCTCTGTCCTAAGGGCTATTGAGGCTTATTTAAGCTGGAAGGGTGACAGGACCCAGTTTGCATTTATTATTTTATTTTTTTATTTTTTAATGTTTATTTATTCTTGAGAGAGAGAGAACAAATGGGGGAGGGGCAGAGAGAGAGAGGGAGACACAGAATCCGAAGCTGGCTCCAGACTCTGAGCTGTGAGCACAGAGCCCAATGTGGGGCTCGAACCCACAAACCACAAGATCATGACTGGAGCCGGAGTTGGATGCTTAACCAACTGAGCCACCCAGGCGCCCTTCCAGTTTGCATTTTTAGAAACTCACTCTGGTGCAGAGCGGAAAAGGAACTGAGGAGGGTAGAAGTGAGAGGGAGGAGTCCAGGTCCCAGGAGGGTGGTCCAATAAACCCAAGATGTTCTTTCCGAAAGTGGAGCCCTGGGCTCCAGGGGACCTTCTGCACTGCAATGCTTCATTGTCCCAGGAGGGGAAGAAGGAGGCCCAATACAGAGCCCTTCAGCATTGTAGGTGCCTCCATTGGCCCCCAAGTAGCTGGTAGACTCTTCCCTGAGGCCTGGGAATGGCCCAAATACTACCATAGGCATGCCTCTCTGCTCTGCACTGTCCCATACTTGGATCCTTCTCATTGCAGTAAGATGGAAATTTCAGGACTCCATGGAACTAAAATGGGTCAAATAGTTTTCACCCATCCCTCAACTTCTGTTTTTATCCTTTATCCTTTATCAAATGGAATGCCCAGTAATATTTAGCCATGGTATGTCTAGCATGTTCAGCCATCTGCCTGAAGGTGAGAATCTTCAATGGTATGAAAGCTCCTGGGCCAGAAGCTCGTGTTGTTCCTTGTGACTGGCAGTAGATACAAAGGGGGGGTGAAATGGGGGTGCTCAGCCCCTTTAAGGGATTTCCTGGCTGTCTACCACCCAGGCCAATGATAGGGTGTTCTGACAATTCCCCAATGAACATTCCCAGTGCCCAGATTTTATCCAGTGGTGAAATTTTCACACCGCCTCTCTCCATAACATAACCTCATTACACCTCCTGATAGATTTTTTTTTTTTCCTTTGGGAGATAAAGGAATAATTTTGGCCTACATTATTAGGGGAATGTCCATGTTAGAAGAGCTCTAGGCAGGATTTGTGTGTATCCATTCTTTCACAGTGTCTTATGGGAAAGGCTCAGTGACTTTGGGTAGTGAAATGATCATAATTTATTATTGTTCCCCTGTCCCCACAACAGGGAAGGGCATTATTATATGGCAGGTGCCAAAAGGCTCAGGCCCCCTACAAGCCTCCCTCTGGGGACCATTTTAATCCTCATGGCATGGGTTGGGTGGGATGATCTCTGAGATCCTGGCCAACCTGAATCTTCTAGAGTCCTGTGATTTGCTGAGTGGGTTCCATGGGCAAGGCCTTGTGGATTTGGAAAGCAGGGCTATTTCATGTGACTCAGGAGAGAATTTGAATTCATTTGCGGGCTGCTACTGCCTCTATGTCTTAGTGTGAAAAATGGCTCTGCTCTAGCTGGGCAAAGCCCTGAAGACATTTTCCATGGGACCGGGTCCTCTTGTTCCCATTGAGGTCCAGGTAGATGGGATGGGAGGGCATCGTTCTAATCAAAGACATGTATGTACCTGTGCACATATGTGCGCGCATGCACACACACACACACACACACACAAATGTCACCAACAGAACTGGACTTTCCAGAAAGATAGAAGGCCGCATGCTGTCCTGTGGGGATGGCTTCAGGGATTTGGGCCCATTTCTGGGCTTAGGGCTAGGGAACAGGACTCTATTCCCACCAGTCCTTACCCAGGAAGACAGGGGGTGGGGGCAGACAGCACCCTTCCCGGTGCTTCACCAGCCTCCCTGGGACACTGTCAGGGCTGTCCTTCCGTCGGCCATTCTCAAACCATCCACACCCCCCTCCACAGCTGCCCACCTGGCAGTATGCCTTCCCATCTCCAGCCCAGCCCACGGGTCAGCCTTAGTTCATGTCTTTCTCACCCACCTGCAAGTAATGAATGTAGCCTTTTGTAAATGAAAATCTTGGAGACCCCAAGGGCAATTTCATGCTTGCAAAGCCAGCTTTCATCATCAGAAAGATGTGGGTCAGGAGCTCATCCTTTCATCTGAAAGGGTCTAGCCCTTTAGGTCCTGCTGACCTGAGGGCCACAGAAAGGGATCTTTGGACCCCCCCACGGAGCAGAGGGCGAGAGGATTCCTTGCTCCAGTGTCTAGGAGGGGTTAGGCCACAATGGGCATCCGTCCACTGGGTCAGTACAGAACCTTCCAGAAGATCAGAGCTGGACAGAACCTTTGTTAGCATTAACAATATCAACATAATGACAATAATAATACTTAACTCTTACAGAGCTCTTGCTACATGTCAAACATTCTTCTAAGTCTTTAGATACATTAACTGTTAAATCTGACTCTCAACAACTGGTAATCTGTGGATCTACTCTGACTCCTTCCTTTCTAGAGATGGGCTCTGTTCAAGCCTCAGCGCCCCTCTCTGCAAAGGAAAGAGGCAGAGTAGGTCCACGGATCACTAGTCGTTAATGGAGACGAGAGCGACCCGTCAAAAGGCCGTGGGCTGGGGCGAAGCAGCAATTGGTAAGTCATCCCAGAAAGCCGCTCCCTTGAGGTGTCAGTCAGCTGGTAAGGAAGTGAGGAAGTAACTCTCGCTCAAGGATGCGAGCCCGCTCTGCTCTCTAAGGTTGCGTTTTCGTATGGCTGGCTATCTCATGAGGTCCCTGTTTGTTCTCATCTAATCACAGTAAAGTTCAGCACTTCCCGGGTCCAGAGATGCTGCGTGACGTCGTTACCTGAGCTGTTCTGTTTAGCCGTGTAACAACCTTATGAAGTAGACACTTACTATGGTCCACTTTACAGAGAAAAAAGCTGAAGCTAAGAATGGTTAAATACCCACCTCCTGCTTACACAACTAGTAAAAGACTGAGTAGGAGCACTGGGGCACCTGGGTGGTTCAGTTGGTTAAGCGTTTGATTCTCGGTTTGGGTTCGGGTCGTGATTGCCTGGTTCGTGGGTTCAAGCCCTGTGTCAGGCTCCACACTGCCTTCGTGGGGTCTTCTTGGGATTCTCTCTCTCTCCCTCTCTACCCCTCTCCCTCTCTATCTCTCTTTGTCAAAAAAAAAAAAAAAAAAAAAAAAAAAAAAGACTGAGTAGGAATGTCAAGCAGGCACTCTAACTCCATTACACTTGCCTCCTGGCCCGGCTCTTCAGAACTTTAAGAATTAGATATAATCCAACATTTTGCAGCCTTCATGGCTGTATTCTTTTGACCATAAGCCTTATCCTCAAAAGATCTACCAAGGCCTATCAGAAGTTGAGAAGGGTCCAGCCACTTGCAATTTTTGAGACTTCTGGCATTTTTTAAGGAAAAATAATAAAAACAGGGTTAAAATATGAGTAGTGTACTTTAAATATTTGCATTTAGCCACTTTACACTTTTAACACCTAGACACAAAGTACCGTGCAATGTAATCATGCACTTTACAGTTATTACAGGGCTGATAAAATGGCTAATTCTTGGTGTTCTGCCAGTAGCACGATCTGGGAATGAACAGTTTGTGCTTAAAAAAATTAAAAGGACTGTCCCTTTCTTTCATTCCTGTCGGTGTTTCTCCTATGACCGTGTGGAAAGATCATTGGGCGATAATGTTGAACCCTTCAAGAAACACCCTGCCGTCACTGGTTACAGGCTCTGCTGGGGCAGGTGCCGGAAGGGGAGGGAAATCCATGGGGTTCAGAGAACGCTCTTTGTCACCCCTTCTCCAGTCCCCCCACCTCTCGGAAAGTTGTCCCAGCTCAATGTCCTTAGCAGCCCCACCCGATGACGGGCAATGCAGGACGGGTTTGCAGGTGGCAAACCGACTGGGGAGAAGACGCCCTCCTGGCATCTCTCCAGAGAACTCTCATGGCATCCAGGCCATGTGCCCCTGACAACCACAGGCCTCACAGCAAGAGGCTTTATGCTGGCAGAAGAGGGGACACGGAGGGCAGGAGACCCCACCTGGGCACTCCTCTGGAATCCTGACCCAGTTCTCTGTCAGAGAGCTCCCTGAGCAGAACTCAACTCCCCTTTCTCAGGTAGAGAAACTGAGTCCAGAAGGCAGTGGGGAGCTGGGAAAGCAGCAGCGAAGCAATCTGGAAGAGGAGCCAGCCACCTTGAGCTGGGACATGGGGCAGACTGGGGTAGGGGGAGCTGGGAGCCTCAAGTCCTGGAACTGCCCATGGAAGCCCCACAGGGCAACCTGACTCAGACTCTTGTATTAGAAGCAGGCTCCATCAGGGCTAGGCCCTAGTGGAACCTCCATGCTGGGCAAGGATTCTGCTTGTACCAAATCTAAGCTCCTCGTGGCATTCAAGGCCTTTCCACCAACCAACGCCCTTCCCAGCTGACCTCCTGGCTTATTCTCTCCAACTCAGACATGCTGGCCCTTGTCCTTCAATTCATTCTCCCCCACACCCCAACCCCATCTAGAATGATGACTTTCTTGCCCTCCTGTGACACCCATATTAAGTGACATGTCCGTGTGACCACATTAATTCACCTCAGCTTTTATGTCTCAGGCCTGTCCTGGGGATACGTTCTGTCCCTGGAATTTCCTAAATGCCAGAGTGTGTCTTTCCTTTCCCCACACCCACTGTGTCCCAGGACGGGGCTCTGCTCCCGGCAGCTTTATCACAGGGCAGTGTCTCCTGAACCTGTAGCCTCAGGGGTTAGGAGCCGGTCAGAAGCTCTCTCTTCTTGGTCCCCGTCCCACCCTGCAAAGAAACATTCCCTTTAAGCAGAAAAGAGTTCTGGCTAAACCTGAGTTTAGCACACCCTTGAAGGAGCCTTTAGGCAGGTCAAATTCCTTGACAAGGCAGGAAAGAGCCCTTCAGTAAAACTCCCACCTACCCTGAAGGCTTCATACCCAGGGAGGTTGTAAAGTGCTTTTTGTGCCTTGCAGTGGAGTTTGGTCTTTATTTGGGAGTGGATGAGGAGCCATGAGGTTTTTAGGCAGAGAAATAATAGATTTGTCTTTTCGAAAGAGCTTTTGGGTATTGTTTCTTGGTTAGATTGGAGTGGGAAAAAATTCAAAGCCAGAACCTATCTACCCCCTCTCCCCTTAGACTGATATTTTTGAGAGTAGGGCTGTGTCTCCAACATCAGACCAGGGGCTTCCAAGGTCAGGGACAGGGACTTCCAATCCCTGCACCTAAGCCTGGATACATACCCAGGGAAAGCTCAGTCTTGTGGACTGGTTTGCAAAAGGTGGAAATCGAGGCCCAGATGAGGTATGACTTGTCCCTAGGAACCTCCACTCCCACTGGCCAGCTGAGATGAGTACCATGGAGATGAGACCCTATGACGCAACCCCCCGGCCTCAGGTTCCAAGGGTAGTATGGCTCCTTCCCTGACATCAGCTTGCCTTTCTCTGGCATCAACTTTCCGAGTTCCCAGCAGCCTGACCACATGCAGCTGGTGGTAAAGTTCAGGCTGAAACCCCATCCCTGACCAGTGGCTTGGCCCTGGGGTACCATGCCAAAACACCACTGGCAGGGGCCTGGCCGAGGGCTGGGCAGGGAGCGAGGCTGGGGCCTGCGGGGCACTTCAAGTCCTTGTGAGATCCAGCCATGGGGAAGGGAGGTACCTGTCAGTCTCCTGCTTAAGAAAACCTGAGGTCAGGACCTCCCCTGGGGACTGGAGAGGAAACCAGTCCTGCCCTCAGGGGGCTTGCTCTCTGATGGGGAGACAGCCCCTGCCTTCTACACATGGTGGCAGAGGAACAGCCCCAGTCCTCAGAGACTCTCGTCTGATTGGGAAGACGTAATCTCCACCGTCAGGGTCACCAATAAATGGTATCTGTCATTGTGGTTGGCTCTGACAGTTCTCCATGACAGAGATGGAAACTAGCGCGTTTGAAGCATCCACAATGGGCGACTGAGCTAGGCACTTGGAATCATTATGTCGTTTAATTGTCTCATTTCCTCTTACAGTTTCCACTGTGGCTTGCAGGGAGGTGTTTGTACATGCTGTTGCCTCTGCCTGGCTGGCTCTTGTCACTGGTTGGAACTCCTTCTCTGATGATCCAATGCAAAGTAGCTAGAATTTATTGATACAGAACTGATCCAATCCATGCCTTTGTTTGTTGGCTGTCTCCCCAGTTTGAAATAGAAACCCCATGAGAGAGATTCTGTTTTGTTTACTGAGTTGAGAACAGTGCTTGGCATTCATTTGTTGAGTGAAGGGCTCCCAGCCAGAAAATGTACAAATTATTTACCTGACTCTAACTGGGGGGAGTGACAAGCAAGCCCCCACCACTATTTGATTTTAGGTGGGCCCGTTTGGAGACCCCAGTGTAACTGAGATGATTAAAAGACAGGAAGAAGATACCTCTCACGGCTCTGTGTAATGGAACCGGAAGATGGGGAAGGGAGAGGTCCCAACAAAAGGCAACAATGAGACTCAAAACAGGGATGGGACTCATTGGGAATTACACAGCCATTTAGGTGCAGGTTGTGAGAAGCATGGTTGATCATAGCCTCAAAGTTAGGGGCTGACAGATGAGGGTCAGGATGTAGGATTAACAGAGTGACAGGCCCTTGACTCAACCCTAACCACAGCATTACCAAACTCTTACAGTCATCCAAGCCATCCTCCTGAGCAATTCTGGACAGAGATGGAGAATCAGCTAATGTTTAAAGACACAAAGGAGCCACAGTGAAAACTAACTCCTCTTTATTGGCTTTGGTTCAGAAAGATCAGGGGCTCGCCTGCCCAAACAGAATTTGAGATGCGAAGTGTTAAAACTCAAATAATTAAATATTCTCAAAGAGTAGAACAGCAACAGGAAATAACCATTGAGTACAGGAGGACTTTAGCCTCTATAAAGTAAGATCGAGAATCCATAGCTTATGTGTCTCCATGCAGTGTGGCAAAGCCAACCCTGTGAGATCTTATTGTTTGAGATAAACATCAACTCTTTGACCTCCTCCAAATGTTTTCCCCACAATTGATCCCCACCCATTTAATTTCTCAAACACGGCTCCAAATGAAAGTTTTATTTCTTTTTCCAAAGATTAAATTCAATGTTCCAGGAGGTATGAGCTGCTGTCAGAGGCCAGTGAATGATGGAGTAACCAGGTGGACTTGAAAACCTTCACCAAGGGCCTTGACTTAGTGGCAGACCCCATCCTTGGCTCTTACACCTATGGACACCTTTAATTCCACAACTAAATTATCCCCATTTTACAGAGAGGGGACCTGAGACATTGAGAGGTGAAGTAAGTTTAGGTCACAGAGTGAGCCTTAACTGAGAGCTGGGAATAGAGCTGGGAATAGAGCCAGGCAGACAAACCTCTGTGTCCCTCAAAACTTGGGCTTCTCCATTTATAAAACAAGAGAGGTTCAGGTCTGCTTGACTGCAACCCTGTCCGATACCACTCTGGAAGTTCCTCCTCGAGAACTGGAAAAGACAAAAAGAAAGAAAGAGAGGGCAGGAGAGAGGGAGGGAGGAAGACAGAGAAGACAGAGAAAGAAAGCACTCCCATCCCCCTCAAAAAAGAAACATAGAAAAAGAGAATTCCGCCACAGGAATTCTATTAGTTCCAGTCACAAGGAAAGGTGACAAACCCCTTTGGTTTGTTTAGCTCAGCGACACATTTTCGTGCTGTTCCTTCCAAAAGCCCAGCCTGCATCAAGAGACTGCGGGACCCCCACCTATGTTCCCACTTTCCTTTTCCTAAAGCTCTCATGCCTCCCACCCTCCCTGCAGTTAATTCTGGGAAATGCCCTGGACAGTTCCTGGGCTCCATTATAGACTACATCCCAGGGGGCCACCTGTCAGCCTAGGTGGTTAGATGTTTGCTCTTGGGAGATTGACAGGAGGCGGCTGGATCTCATTAATGCCCAGGACAGAAGAGGGATTTACTGCCTGGTGGCTGACTTGTGCCCCTGGAGGAACTCAATCAGGAACCACTTGACAGAGTGCCAGCATGATGGCTACACAGAACCAGGAACCTGAAGATCCCAGGTCCCTACTTGGTCTAGTCTTGTGTCCATGCTGGAGACGGTAACACCAGTGTTCATCTCTATTCTGGAGAAAGTTCTCCAGGACCCTCTTGCCCATTTCATCTCTTTGCCTGGTTCTGATCTGACCCACATGAAGGAGATAATGGTGCCCTGAGCCTCTTGGTTCTCTCCAGGGTTACAGTGTCTGATGGGCTTTCCTCTGTTCCCCCACAATGATTCCACTGACTATACAGTGAAGGATTTCACTGGCTTCTCCTGAAACTTGCCCCGAGGACCTCTCTGAAGGAGGCTCTGAAGCAGAAGATGTGATTTCAGACTTCCTGGATGCCACCCTCAGCTTTATTTACAAAAATCATGGGGATAAAAAATTACCTTTACATTGAGGGTAGCATGACAATTTAAGGAAGAAAACTTTTCATTTCCTGGCTGACTTTCTGAGATCAGTTTGAAATGACCTTAGGCTTAAAGGATCAAGATCACAGCTCCCTAGAAATGAAAATCAAGGGAAATTTTGTATGGTGGAAGTCACTTGAGTTGCCAATGATATTATTTCCTGGTCTACACTGGTGGACACTTATGATTTTCTAGAAGAAGTGGTAGGGGGTCTATCCTGGATTTGCAATTATGCAGGTAACTGCAGATATAATTTGCAAAGATAGTCACATTTCTTAATCATGTGACTCTAGCCTCATCTTAAACTTATTGAGCATCTGTCTCCTTGTTTGTAGAAAGGGGATGATAATATTCTTAGTGGAGGGGGCATGGACTCTTGAATCAGACAAACCCAGGTTTAAATACCACTTTTGCTATCCGGAGGCTTTCAGCCTGGAGGGCTTGAGCAGAGGAAAAGTGGGAGGAAATATGTCACAGAGGCAAGGGGTCAGCAATCACACTGGGCCACTGGCCGTGATAATAACTTACCTTTTACTCTAAGATGGCTGTTCTCAGCAGAGGGATCACAAGATTTGGCTTATGTGATAAAAGGACCACTCTGGCTGTAGGGTTGGAAATAGACTACAGGGAAACAAGAGTGGAAGAGGGAGAGCAGACAAGCAGCACCTGCAATAATCTAGTGATAGATGAAGATGCCTTGGGGCATCTTATAGCAGTGGGGCTATGGGCAGTGGTCAGATTCTAGATGCATCTGCAGGTAGAAATGGCAGGATCTGCTGACTTGTCATCGTTTATCATTATATATTTGAGCAAGTATTTTTAAGCCTTTGTTCCACTAGACTGAAAGCTCTATGGAGCACGAATTACGCGTGTATTTTATTCCTTGATGGATTTCCCATGTTGAGCCCAGTTCAGCAGTATTTGAGGGAGGAATGGAGGAAACCCGGGCATCTTCTTGATAACCTGTGCCTGTTGTGCCCCTGAGCAGGTGACCTCTTGCCCACGCTCCCTTCTCTTGCCAGAAGTTCTCTGATGCCACAGTGAAAGGGCAGGGTGGGCTGGGACGGAGGCTGGAGTTGCACCAGCGGAGGAGATGATGCGGCAGCAGGAAGGGACGGGGGGTGGGGGGGGGTGGGGAGAAGGATACACTCATCCAGAAGCCTGAAGAATCACATGGCCAAAGAGAGGGAGCTGCGATGGGAGAATGAGTCAGGGGGAAGGAGGAGAGAGACGGACTTTTCTAGTAGAGTTGCATGGCCACACACGTGCTCCCCTGAGCGCATGGGGTCACGGGCATGGTGGGGATGGACTTCACAGCAGGAACCCCGCAGCCGTGGAACTGGGGGTTGTGCTCCTCCCTGGGCACCAAGGTCAAAGGTCTGCCCCTTCGGTAGCCCGGTGGCTCTGGGGCAGGGTAGAGGTGGTTGCAGGTGGATGGAGATTCCGAGGGGCAAAGGTGAGGGAGGAGGAAGGGGCATGCGGAGGCGCAAGGAGAACCACGGAGGGAGCCAAGGCGGGAATTTGAAGGAGAGAGCAGGAAAGAGGGGTTCACTGGGAAGGGGACCCAGAGGTGCAGCACTGCCCCTCTTCTGCCTGATATTCCATACTTTTATTTTATTTATTTATTTTTTTTAAATTTTTTTTTTCAACGTTTATTTATTTTTGGGACAGAGAGAGACAGAGCATGAACGGGGGAGGGGCAGAGAGAGAGGGAGACACAGAATCGGAAACAGGCTCCAGGCTCTGAGCCATCAGCCCAGAGCCTGACGCGGGGCTCGAACTCACGGACCGCGAGATCGTGACCTGGCTGAAGTCGGACGCTTAACCGACTGCGCCACCCAGGCGCCCCTCCATACTGTCTTTTAAATTAGCGATCCTTCCGCATGGTGCCAGGGTCATTACTTCTGATCGCTGTCCTCCGGGGCCGTTCACACGAGCTCACGGGCTCACTCTCACCTCAGTGTTCACACGCAGCTCGCCCTGGTACCTGCAGCACACACATGCCACGTGACTTGCTTCTTCCACCGCCCTAACCACAGAAGAATCTATACATCGGAGTGTCCAAAGTGCGCGCATGCGTGCGCGTGCACACCCACCCACAGACACACCCACACCCATACACACACAAGTACCAGGACAACAGGCGCCAGGCAACATAGTCTTACTATCTCTATGTCTGTCCCTGAGATACAAAGCCTTTCTGGCCTCCTCATTTTTCTCTAGGTCTGATCTACAGAGGGAAAATTTTCATGGTACTGTAATTTTATCCTAAAGCCTCTGCCTCCAAGGACTTTATTCTAGTCCTTCCATTCAAAGGTCCCCTCTGCTGCTTCTGAGCCTTGTTTCTAGGTCACTTAATCTGCCCTGAACCTGGATCTCTGCCTTTCTGTCAAGCATTGTTCAAAGCTTGTTGAAGGCCGTTCTCTGCCAGAAACCTTCCCTGCCCTCCTTTCTCTCCTGCCCTCCCCTGCCATCTGCTGCCATTCCAGCATCACACAGATGCAAGGAAGTTTGCCAAGGTCGGAGCCCGTGTGTCTTTTTTACACCCCCTTCTCTCCCTCCGCATATTTGCACACAATCTCTGTGAACTCTCCAAGGAGAGGATGATGTCTCCTTCTCCCTCTGGCTATCCTTGTACCACCCGATCCTGAGTTCTGCCCGGGAATTACTCAGCCTTGGGTGTTCTGCCAGGAGATGGGATCCTTAAAGCAGAGACCTGAGCAGACTAAGCATATCACATGTTTGCAAGTGACTGCATGGGGCATGGGGGCGGGGGTGCAGGGTAGAGGGGGCAGGATGGTAAGAGGGTGGCTCCTTCAGGACTGTAGGTGCTGGGGTTAAGCTCCCCACCCAGCAAGGCCAATCTCAGCACTTGAAACAGATCTTTCCTACTGAACGACCTACAGGCGGTTGCCCTTGACTGGTTGGAGAAAATTTAGCACCTCTCAGCTCTAGTATTTAATGAGCTGCCCAGGCTGTTAATTGCTTTGTCAGCTTTCCTGCCAGAGGCGCTCTCTGGTGAGGAGAGAAGGTGAGAAGAACCTGGAACAACCTGGAATAGGGAGGGCAGGTGTCCTGTGGCAAGGAGCTGGGGACTCAAAGGGAATCTGGGCAAATCAAATCTAACGCGCCCGCCCCCCCCCCCCAGGTATGACAGCAGAGGCAAAGGGCCAAAATAGAAAGAGAATGAGATATTGGTTTGCAATCTATTTTTAATATCCCGTCAACATGCCTTGCTTGTAAGCAAGTCCTGGCTAAGCTGCCAGGCAGGCTCATTCCAGTTGCCCCCCAAGAATACCTCAGAAGTTATCCCATCAAAGGCACAAAACCCTGAAACGAAGAGACGTAGCAGCTCCCGAGGCACAGGCCTGGCAGGGCCCAAGGGCTGGGACTGTGGCCATTCACAGCTAGCTCTAAAGCAAAGGGTGAAAGATCAGAACAGGTTTTCCAAAAAGTTGGGGGGAGATGAGCATTGAGATGAGAAAACCATCAGGTTGGAAACTGCCCTCTCTGCCTCCTCTCCCCAGTGCTCCTGTCTGACTCCCCCACCACATGGAGCTGCAGCGGAGTGAGTCTGGCTGGGCACCCAACGGCCTGGCGCCTGCACCACCCTGCACAGCCACAAACCCTCCACGGCCACAACGGGAGGAGTGGGGGCGGCGGGAAGGAAGGGTGGGCTGCAATTTGGATTCAAATTCTCATTGACTTTCTGACCTGATTTCCTTTAGCCTGTGTCCCGGTTTCCCTGGCTTTCCAACACCCATCTCTGTCTCTTCCCTCCCTTTGGGGGGAAATTGGGAAGGCTGGAATGGTGATATCTGGCAAGTTCTTGTTCTTTGGGAGACAGTTGCTGGGCCCCAGGGGTATTATCAGAACCCTAGACTGCAAGCCTGGCCCATGTTGCCCCAGCTGGTCGGGAGGGGAGGGGTCGCCGTTAATTTTCAGCGGTGTGACTGTCCTAATCGCTGTTATAATTGTTTTCTGAAGACAGTGCGAGCTCAGAAACTCCCCTTTCAAAAGAAAACCCCTCGGGGTGCCTGGGTGGCAGAGTCGGTTAAGCGTCCGACTTCAACCAGGTCACGATCTCACGGTCCGTGAGTTCGAGCCCCGCGTCGGGCTCTGGGCTGATGGCTCAGAGCCTGGATGCCTGCTTCCGATTCTGTGTCTCCCTCTCTCTCTGCCCCTCCCCCGTTCATGCTCTGTCTCTCTCTGTCTCAAAAATAAATTAAAAAAAGTTAAAAAAAAAAAAAAGAAAACCCCTCAAACTGCTCCAGAGGTAAATATTCACTCTCTCAAGGGTTCCCTCATTCATTCACCCCTCCCCCCCACAAACATGGCACCTGCCTATTGGAAGTCCCCCTTCTAGACAGAGTCCAGGAAAATATTCCTCCTATCAACTTCCCTCCCCAAACGAAGGTCTCTTAAGACAAGATGTCTGCCTCTGTTCAAACAACTCTTGGAACATGTGATGCACATGTGTTTGGCCTTAATTAACGGAAACGGGCGCTGAAGGGGAAAGGCTGGTTCTATGACCACGGGAAAGGACCTTTGCTCCCTCAAACCTCTCAGGAAGTTTATAGAGAACGTGATGGACACACGTATTCCCACGAGAGTTAAGGGAGAGCTCTGCCCAGTGACAGGTGAGATAAACTCATCCCTTTGATACATATTTGATTGATCAGCTACTGTATAAACATTTATTGAGCAGCAGGTCTTATGCCAAGTGCTGAGATCCCTCCCTTCACAGAGTTTTCGGTCTAACCCCCTTCTAGCAGAGGATTCAGGCAAGCAAGCGGTTACAACGAAGCACAATAAAGCTACAGTAGGGGACTGCTGGGGTTTTAACAGGAGCACATGTGGCAGGCCCGGCCCAGACGCGGGAGACAGGAGCAATCTGAGGAGGCTTCCTGAGGAAGCGGACAGGATGGGCAAGGTAAGTGAAGAAGATGGAGGAAGAGTGTTCCGGATAGAGAGAACAGCACATGTAGTGGCATATAGAGGTGGAAAAGAGAGGGGTGCCCGGGAGGAAGTGAAATGATTCTGTCACATCTGGGATGATTCCTCGCAAGGCTCGTCCCCATCAAGGTCATCCCAAAGGTCCCGGACAGGAAGCATGTCACCAGCCGTACTCAGCTCAATGAGGATGTGCTTTGGGTGTTCTCCTAAGTGCATCGGCCTTGGGCTGCTATGGCTCCAGCAGCAGAATACATGGGTGTTAGTCAATGACAAGGCCTGTGGAGACTGCCCCCTTAGGAAGAAAGCTGT
Source organism: Leopardus geoffroyi (assembly GCF_018350155.1). Taxonomy (NCBI): domain Eukaryota; kingdom Metazoa; phylum Chordata; class Mammalia; order Carnivora; family Felidae; genus Leopardus; species Leopardus geoffroyi. The sequence goes on from NC_059338.1 coordinate 29,514,293, forward strand.
CTCTGCACAGGTGCTAGAGAAGGACTGAATACAGTGGTCAAAAAGCCTGGGGAACTCCTCACTCTTAAGACAGCATCCCAGTGCCCCATTCTAGGCTGCTTCGAAGACAGCAATCCTGACCCTCAGTCAGTGCTCTCCCTGGGCCTCTGTCCACTTATGACCTCTGGGGGGGTGGGAGAGGTAGGCATCCCTGCTTGTGTAGGTCCAGGGTGGGAAGTATGACATAGAAGCTGCCTGCTGCTGCCTTTTATCAGGGATCAACAAACTACAGCCGATGGCCTGTTTTTGTAAATAAAGTTTTATTGGAAACAGCCAGACTTACTACTCATTTACTTGTCCTCTCGAGGTACTTTGGCGTGACGACAGCACAATCGAGTAGCTGCAACGGAACTTGTGCGGCCTGAATAAAATATTCACTGCCTGGCCCTTTGCAGAACCCTGGCCTAGATGAATGGAATACTTTAAATCTGTGTGTGTACCTGCAACATTTCTGGAGGCCTGCCCCCAGAAATTCCATCTCAGCAAATGCCCTGGCCTCAGGGCAGTACAAAGAACATGAAGAATTTCCTCCCATGGAGATTTTTGAGACGAGCTCTCAGGTGGGCATGGAGGAGGGAATATCCTGCAGAGAAGCAGGAAGTACACTTCTTAACCTTCTAGCCCTTTCTGTGAGCTGAGGCTGGATGACAGAGGGATAGCTTTGAGGGTCTGACAAAAAATTAATGAAAACCGCAGCTGCAAGAGAAGGGGGGATGGCAGCCAGAAGGGCTGGGTCACAGGGAGGCCAGGGCAGCCAGAGGGGCAGGAAGAGGGCTCCACACTCAGCCCTTGTGACTAGTGAAATAGAGAGGACTGTCAAGTGATGCTGTTTTCTGATGGCTGCCTCATCAGCATCCCTAATCCTGCAGGGGTTTGCACACTCCTCTCCTGGTCCCACAGCGACAGCTGAACTCAATCAGGAGCCCCAGACCAGCCTGTTGGACCGGACAGAAAGAGAAGCAAGTGAAGTCCAGAAGGGAAGAATTCTCCAGGGAGAGTTTGAGTCTCCTTGTCTGCAAGGGCCTTCAGAGGTCATCTCTCTCTCCCCGCTTCTCCAGAGCGGGCTGCACACACCAGGCTGGAGGGGCAGTCTTGCAGGTGGGTGACATCTGAGTCTGACAACCACACTCCTAGAAGGTTCTTCCCAGGCCCATCCTTTCTAGGTGGTTAAGAGCATAGACCCTGGAGCCCAATAGCCTGGGTGTGAAAGCCAGCTCGGCCACTCCCTTGCTCTGTGACATTGGTCACATAATTTAATCTCTCAGCACCTCTGTTTCCACACTTGCAAAATGGGCATAAAATAATATCTGCTTCACGGGGTTGTTGGGAGTTCTAAGTGAGGTAATACTTGAATAACATGTAAAAGAATGCCTGGCATAGGGTAAGTTCAAAATACACAGCAGCTCCTAGACTCAATCAAGTTATTAAATCTTTTCCCTCACTTATATTCACTTGCTCTTGTAGGCTCAAGCATTAAAATAAGTAGTTGGCAAAAGACAACAGATACTTCCTCTGATTCAGACCTCAAGGGGCCTAATAGTATGTTGGGTCCTGTTGATTCAGTGTTTGGCTCCAGGGCACAATCTAAAACTGGGATAGAACATTCCAGAACGCGATAGCTGGCCTTCCTACCTCCTCAGCGCTGAGCACCTAGAACTCTGTTAGGAAGCCTGCCGAGAAGGCTAGTCCACCAGAATTCTGGCCCTGAGTAAATCCAAAAGAGTCTCCAGTTAGAGATGTTATGGATGTGAAGACTCAGAGCAGTGTGGGCCCCACTAGAGGCCACAGAAAGAGAAGCAAGCTCTGTGACATGAAGCTAACATCTTGAGCCCACTGCCCCCTTGCAAGGAAAACGCTGTCCCTGAGCTACCTACCCAGTGGCAGCTTCTATCACCCTGGAGACGAATCACAGCAGGTTTCTGCCACCCAGATGACAGTTGAAACCACCATAACTTCTCCCTCCCTCTCTCCTGATGCTTTGGGGCCAGTCCTCCCAAACACCAGACTCTTTAAAAGTACTCAGTAAGTACCTGATGTGTGCCAGACACTGTGTTAGGCATTTTACTCAAGTTCAGACATTTGGGGAACTTGCTGGAAAGAGTGAGTCACCAATCATATGTGCCCATGGCGCCATGTTGGGAGCATTTACTCCACTGCCTCCTTCTTGGGACAGATTTCTGGGTCTTGGGGGTAACTGAAGGAGGCCCTTCCCGGTGTACTCCTGCCTGCCCCGCCCAAGGATGGTGAGCCATCCCTGTCCCAGGCAGAGCCAGCTGCAGTTGGCTGTGATTAATGGCCTCTATTAACAGCAAGCTGTAAACTGATCGAGTGCACGGTGTCTGTGAACATCTCACCCCTGCTGAATTCCACACCAGAGACTACTCTTTAACCCCTGGAACCTCCTGCCTCCCCCAGTTTGAGAGACATAGGATCAGAAAATGGCTCGGGGGGGGGGGGGCTGTTCAAAATGCTTTGGAATCAGGGAGCAACCCTAGGAAATGCTTTGGAATCAGGAAGCTAACCCTTTGGGGGAAAGGTCCAAACCCTAAAACCTGAAGGTAGGGGGAGGCAAGACTGATGTCTGGGTCAGGGGAGCCAGTTTCAACAAGCCGCAAAGAAATTCCAGAGCTGACTCTGGCCAACACCTGGGTGACCTTGGGCAAGCCACTTCCCCTTGTCTGGACCTCAGTTTCTTTATCTGTAAAATGAGGGGGCCATCTGCTCTCATCAGCCAACTCAACAACACCGGCTGTGATCACAGGAACGTTTACAGAAGTCACAGGTCAGGCTTTCCCCTCATTCCTTCATTCCCTGAGAGAATTCTTGCACATAAACAGTCCCTCCCACACCATTGCCCCCCACCCACCTCTGACCCTCATCTGACCTAGCCATTAGGTTGATTTCCTTCAAGTCAATTACAGACTTTTTAAAAGAAAACAAAAGATCAAATTGGCTTTCCTTGGTGAGCAAACACACATGCCAGAGAGGCCAGTGAAATTCATAGACTTCCATCCCATTTTAACTTTCAAACACTCTTTGGATTCTCTTTTTTGTTCTTAAAAGGAGGTAAGATGTGCCAGGTTTAGTTTAACCCATTGAACAGGTACAAAAACTGAGGTCCAGGGAGATGCTGTGGTTCAGAGTGAGTGGCAACTCAGGGATCAGAGTCAGGGCCCCTGGTCCCTCCCTGGGAAGCTCTGCCCCCAAAGGCCCCTGAGAACACGAGCTGAAAGCCTCTAAAACCACCAGTCCTTCCAGCTATGAGTGCAATTTGAGGTACAGGTACTTAATCTCTGCCGTCTGAAGTGATTATGTGTAAAAACTGCGGATTAATGTCTCCCGTGCTGCTGTGCCTCCTGGGATCCGCTGGATCGAGCCTCCCCACCCGCCGCCACCCGCGTCCCCCGCCCCAGGAGGCTGGCGAGGACGCAGAGCGGTCACCTCGGGGCTGCTGGCGCCGTGAGCCCAGTAGCCAGCACACCCCCTGCTGTGGTCCAGGCTCACTTTCTCTGACCTTAGCCTCGTGCTTCTAGCTCGCCGCCTGGTCGCGGCACCCGAATCTGGAGCCCCAGACGTTCCCCACGGGATTTGTGTCAAGTCCTCCCACCCGCACCTCCTCGAGAAAGGGAGGGGACGCCCCCACCACTTGATTTCTTCCTGAAACCTTCTAGGCTCAGGCCCTGTCTGGGAAAAGCCCGAGCGGAGCGAGTGAGCGGCAGGCTGGAGGGCGGTTGCCCCAGGGATTTGTCAAATTTTTTTTCCGGGGTTAATTACCTAGCGGAGGGAATCTGAGCTGTGCCTGTCTCGGGTACAACAAGCCTTGTCGCCGATGGGGGGATCTTAATCTTTCTCAGGTGACAGCTGCTGGCCGGGATAGAAATGTCCTCATCCTGGGGGCGTCACCTCCTCCAGAGGGCTGCAAAGGCCCAGGACCGGCTAGACCAGGGTGGGGTGATCAGCGGTTGGACAGTTGGAGCGTGAGGTCACTTGTGGGTGGGGCTAGGGCGGCCACATTAGGGCCGGAAGGCCCGGGCCTGTAAGGTAACCCTCCTTGGCCAGCCCCAGGCTGTTTAGCTCCAATGCATTGCACTTGCCCTTTGCATCTACGGGGCAAATATTTAACCTTTCCATTTTTGCACTGGCTTAATGAGTCTTGGTGTCTAGTATAGGGCTTGACACATAGAACGCATCTGATACCTGTTTGTTGATGTACACGCCTGTCAGCTTGTCTGTCTCCCCGGGGGGTGTCGTGGTCTCAGGCCTGCAGGCTTGTCACCACACAGTGAAGGCATGTGTCACATGTGCTACTAGTAAAAATGTAAGCCTCCAGAGGGATGCATTTTTCCCTTTCAATGATAAATTAGAATCGGCTGAAGATTGTTTTTATCATAATAGATCAAATGCTCTCTAGAGCTCTGTTGTGCTGTCCTGAGTAGGAGAGAAAAGGGTGAAGTATGCAAACACTATTGTTTGCCCCTTCTGACAATAGTTTCTGATTTCATCTTGGGAGATGACCTTGGGCTGACAGTCAACGTGTCCTGAATTTTCTTGCCAGGGGGCAACTGTAGGACCCAGTTAGGTCCATGGCACCACTCCCTCTTCTGGACTTTGAAGACTGAGTAGCAAGCTAAGGATGGGAGTGGAGGCATCATCTACCGCCATTTCACCCCAGTGGCAAAGATGTGAGAGGATGCACTAGTTTTTTCCCTCTTCATGCCTTATTTTTCAGCCATCTCTTAGATTATATAATATTATATGGATTTTCCTCTTCTTTCCAACAAACTCCCCTTTTCCTTAGGCAAGTCAGTCAGTTTCTGTTGCTTACAACCAAAGCACCCTAACAGCCGGAGTCGCAGCTACTGATTGGGAATACACATAACTCACCACCTGGCCCCTGTGGGAAGCCACTCACAATGAACTGGCTTTGGTGTTGAAGAATCCTTAACTCACCCTCTGTTTTACAGATAAAGAATGGAGGTTCCAGGAAATCCAAAGTCACACAGCCAGACTCGGGGGATCTCAGAGCTAAAAGGGAACCTAGAGTCATTTGTCAAACTTTTCATCGTTGTGAGGGATGAATTTCCCTCTGAGGTAGCTTCAGGAAGTAGCTGACCTAAAGATATGTGAACACTCCTTGTAATAGCAAAACGGTCTCTCCGGGCAATATATTTCTTCTCTGGACATCCTTGGTAAACATCCTTCCTGACACCAAACTGAAAGTTTTCTCTGTTAGTGTTGACCTTTTGGAGTCATGCACTATAAATTCTATTCCTCTTCCACATGACTTTCCCTCAGATGGCCAAAGACAGCTATCATACCGCTGAGGTGTCTCTTTCCCAGAACAATGTCCCATTTCCTCCAGCTGTTCCTCGTGTGGTGGGGTTTCAAAGCCTCCAGCCTGCTGGCCACTGTGTGCTCTGAATGCATTGTGTCTGTGCTCCTCATAGCATATATCTCTAAAACAGAAGAGCCCAGAAGTGGGCTTCTGGTACAGAGCAGAGCAAACATAAAATGTTCTGTTCTGATCAGAAGGACTCCTTCGGTCTTAACTTCTGCTAATTCAGCCTGAGTCAAATGAGTTTGTCAGTCACTTCACACTGTATTAGTGCGAAGCACTAACATATCTTGTGTTACATTACGTATCTCTCTCATCCTGTATTTGTGTAAGTGGGGAAACAGACCCAGTCTTCATTACAGTGTTACAAGATATTTTGGACCCTGACTCTATCCTCCAAAACATTGCCTTTTCTGGGACCGTCCTCCCTACTCCAGCTCTATGCACACACACACACACACACACACACACACACACACACACAGAGCTTTGTGGTCTCTGCAATTTGCTCAGGATGTGGTCTCTCTTCATCCAAATTCTTTACCCAAATGTGTCCCTACTAAAATCCTCCCTCTAAGGGCGTGTTTACCAGGACACTAAAAACTCCCTTTTGAGTCAGAAAATCCCTGCAAGAATCTGAAAAGGTTTGAGATCATCTTTATCCACCCCACCACCAATGCACCTCCTTATATTCATACAAGATTTGACATAATAACACTGAGTGTTGGCAACAGTGTGGGTCACCTAAAATCCTCATACACTGATGGAGTGGACATTGGTACATCCAGTTTGGAAAACTGGTAGTATATACAAAAGCTGAACATATGAGTACTCTATTACTCAGCAATTCCGCTCCTGGAAACATACCCAAGAGAGATGAGTGCATATATCCCCCCAAAGACATTTATGGTATAGCAGCTTTGTTCACAATAGCCCCAAACTGGAAATAATCCAAATGCCCGCCTTCAGTGGAACAGATACATAAGCTGTGGTACATTCGTGCAATGGAATACTGTTTGGCAATGCACATGAATGACCTTCCACTACCTGCAGCAACGGGGGTCATTTTCACAGACATAGTGATGAGAAGAACAGCCAGGCAGAGATGAAAAGTAGATGCTGTGTAATTTAACTACATGAAGTTCAAGAACACCCAAAACCAGTTAATATTGATGGAACTCAGAAAGCTGGATGCGTGCGAGGCAAGGAAATGCATACTAACTGGGCTGATGCACAAAGAACTTTCTGAATAACTAAAAATGGTTTCTATGTATTGTATGTTGTATACCTAGATAAACATTCATTGAACTGTTCAATTAAAATTTGTGCATTTTATTGTATGCGAAGTATAGCTCTATATGGAAGTTTAAAAAAAGAAACTACATACCTATCAAAGCAAAAAACCACTCTAGAATCATCTTGCATATACACAGCACACTTTGTGGAATAATGATCTAGTTTAATACTCTTGCCTTATAGTTGGGGCAACTGAAATTCAAAGGGAGAGACGTGCCCCTTCAATCATGCAGAGATTTAATGGCAGAGCTGAGGACAGAACCAGGACTCCTGACTCCCAGGCCTGAGTCTTGCATACGAAAAAAAAAATTGACTTAGCTGTACACTTTATGTACTTTACTATAGATTTGTTACGTCTCCATTAAAAGAAAGTTATAGAAAAAAACAAAACCTTTGGCGGGACGAGGTTTTTCTTTTCTCCCTTTGGACTGCTAGTGGAAGGAGAGTCCCTAATAAGAGAGTAGAGTCAGAGACCTTATTACGACATAATAAACCTAAAAATTATTCTTCTTCTGACAATACAAATTGTACTTTTACAACTTGTGCTATCATCCCGCAGTTGTCTAAACAACCAAATAACCTTCTACTATGCTGATCATTCACCACGAGCATTAGACCCTGGGACCCAAACAGCAGGCCCATCCCTTCCTCCACCTCTAAGTTACAAACATAGCTTTGTAAAAGAGCCCTTTTTGAGTATTCTTAGAATTTTTGGCAGACTTCATCCTAGACTTTACTTTTTTGTAAATATCACGCTGGGAGTAATGAATATATACATTTTCTCCCAAAAAGTGATACCATGTGACCCATGCTCATTAAAGAAAAGTGAACAGGGAAATTTACTTTTGAAGTAAAATAAATTCATCATAGTCCTTCTCTTACCCCCCTATGAGAAACAAACAATAAAGAGAAATGTGTATATTTGTTATTTCTTTCCCATCCATCCATCCACTTAGGTAGAAGAGTAGACATCTGTCATTTTGCCTTCTTGGTATTCTCCTGGTCCTGATAGGAGTTAATCACAGGGCTTCCCCTTCCCACAGAGGTGGGCATCTGAACCAGGCTGGACAGAGTCACTCACCACTGTGGCCCAAATGATTGGTTGATGGATCAACTTGTGACCCAAGCAAATCCAATTAGAATCTTCCCTAAAATCTGCTACATTTATGCTGTGAAGAGATGGTCACTTTTGCTTTGATGTCTACAGTCATGAAGATGTAGGCCTAGGGTCATTAGCAGCATCTTTCCAACCGTGTGCAGTGATCCTGAGAATAAAGCCAATTCACAGAGGAAAGCAGAGCCAGAGACGAAGAGAGTGACAGAGCTGTAAGGATGCCATTTGATTTATTGAATCCAACTGTGCCTGAGCTGGTTCAACACATGACCTTCCCACTTACGTGAACTAATACATTCCTGTTGTAGTCAGTTGACTGATATGAAATCGTCATTTATAAGTCAAAACCAGTCAAATATTAGCAATATAACATAGTTTAGCTTATAATTCAAGCAAATTCAAGTTAGATTTCCTTAAAGTTTATTTTATTTATTTTGAGAGAGAGAGTGCACACATGAGTGGGGGAGGAGCAGAGAGAGGCGATCCCAAGCAGGCTCCGTGCTGTCAGCACAGAGCCTGATGCAGGGCTCAATCCCATGAATTGCAAGATCAGGACCTGAGCCAAAATCCAGAGTCAGACGCTTAACTGACAGAGCCACACAGGTGCCCCTTGAGTTAGATTTCTAACAGAGTTAGCATCTTGACTAATTCAGGTAATTAAAAAAAATTAAACTTTCTATTTAGAGATAATTGTAGATTCACAGGTAGTTAAAGAAGTAATACACAAAGATCACCTATACTCATTACCCAGTTCCCCCCCTTGGTAGCATCTTACCAAACAATAGTGCAATATCACAATCAGGATATTAACATTGATACAGTCAAGACACAGAACATTTCCATCACCACAGGGATCCCTCAGGTTGCCTTTATGGAGTCATATTCACCTGCCTCCCAACAACACTCTCTCCTTAATGCCCAGAAACCACTAATTCTCCATTTCTATAATTTTGTCATTTCAAGGATGTTATATAAATGGAGTTATAAAGTATGTAACCTTTTGGGATTGGCTTTCTTTTTTTTTTTTTTTTTTAATTTTTTTAAATTTTTTTTTTTTTTTTTTAAATTTTTGAGACAGAGACAGACAGATCGCAAGCGGGGGAGGAGCAGAGAGAGAGGGAGACATAGAATCCAAAGCAGGCTCCAGGCCCTGAGCTGTCAGCACAGAGCCCGACGCGGGTCTCGAACACAGACTGTGAGATCATGACCTGAGCTGAAGTCGGACGCTCAACCGACTGAGCCACCCAGGAGCCCCTGGCTTTCTAAATTCAACATAATTCTCTGAGATTCATCCAAGTTGTTCCATGAATCAATAGTTCATTCCTTTTTATTGCTGAGTAGTATTCCATGGTATGGATGCACCAACTAGGTTAACCATTCACCCATTGAAAAACATCTGGGCTGCTCCCAATTTAGGGCTATTTTTAATAAACCTTCTGTAAACATTTACATATAGGTTTTTGTGAACACAAGTCTTCATTTCTCTAGGTTAAATGTCCGAGAGTATAATTGTCTAGAGTTGCACTGGAGATCCATATTTAGTTTTAAAAGAAACCACCAGACTGTTTCCCAGGGACCTGGACCATTTTACCTATACCATTCTCACCAGCACCCAATTTATTCACATCCTCACCAGCATTTGGTGTTGTCACTGTTTTTTCCTTAACTTAGTCATTCTTACAGGTATATAGAGATACTGCATTGTGGTTTTAATTTGCATTTCCCAAATGGCTAGTGATGCCGAAAATTTTTTCATGTTTTTATTTGCCTTCTGTATGTTGCTTTCAGTTGAAAGGTCTATCCGTGTCTTTTGCCCACTTTCTAATACTGAGTTTTGAAAGTTCTTTATGTACTCTAAATCCTAATCCTTTGTCAGATAAGTGATTTCCAAATATTTTCTCTTCATCCTCTTAACAGAGTCTTTAGCAGAGCCAATGTTTTCTAATTTTTATGAAGTCAGACTTATCATTTTTTTCCTTGTATGGATTGTGCTTTCTGTCCAAGTGTAAAAATGCTTTTCTAGCCCTACATTTTAATAATTCTGTCTTATGACTTTTTTCTAAAAATTTTATAGTTTTAGGTTTTACATTTAAGTCCATGATTCATTTTTTTTAAGTCGTCTCTATACCCAGCGTGGGGCTCAAACTCATGACCCCAAGATCAAGAGTCAGACGCTCTACTGACTGAACCAGCCAGGCACCCCAATTTGTGATCCATTTCGGGTAGTTTTTTAATAAGGTGTGAGACTTTAGTCCAGATTCATTGTTGTGCTACTGGGTGTCCAACTGTTTCAGCATCACTTGTTGAAAGTTATCTTTCTTCCACTGAATTGCTTTTGAACTTCTGTCAAAAATCAGTTGGGAATATTTGTGTGGGTCTATTCCTGGGTTCTCTGTTCTGTTCTATTGATCTATGTGTCTATCCCCTCCGCCAATACCACACAGTCTTGATTATTGTGTTTTTAAAAAGGTTGCTGGTCAGGGTGCCTGGGTGGCTTAGTCTGTTAAGCATCAGACTCTTGATCTCAGCTCAGGTTTTGATCTCAGGGTCACGAGTTCAAGCCCCATGCTGGGCTCTGGAACCTACTTAAAAAAAAACAACAAAGATTGCTGGCATGTAGTAGATGTTCAAGAAATGTTACTTAGTCATCCACTCAACAAATATATATATATATATTTATATATATATATTTATATATATGTTTATATATATGTATATTTATATATTTATATATATTTATATGTATATATATATGTATATTTATATATTTATATATATAAATATATTTACATATATTTATATATATATTTATATATATATGTAATGCTAATATTCTTCCTATTTAATTTTCAGCAATTTGTCTAAAGGCAAAATATTTAGCAACCTGAGGTTCTCTTAGTCCTAGAAATGACTACCATAAAATCTCTGCATTAAAAGAACTAAAAAGTATACATGCAGAATTTTATGTAGAGAAAAATGCATTCCAAATGATAGGATCGGATCTGTTAATACTCAGGAAAAGTACCCAGGAGTCACTAAAGCAGCATTTCCCAAACAATGTTCCTTGTTACAATGGTCTTTAAAGAGTCTTCTCAAAAAAAGAGTTTCTGGCTAAAACTATGAGGAAACCTTATCCACGGTAGTATTTTTTAAAGAGATTCGTTTTGGGATGAGCACTGGGTGTTGTATGGAAACTAATTTGACAATAAATTTCATATAATAAAAAAATTTTTAAAAAGCCATCAAAAAATAAATAAATAAAAAGAAAAAAATTAAAGAGATTCATAACATGTATTATCACATCAAAGCTTCTAAGAAGTTCTGCAGTAAATACATCTACATAATTTAAATTAGGGCTTCTCAAACTAATTTATTCATAGAAACTACATTTCCCCATGTTCAGTAACATCCCATGAAATTATTCCTGGGAGTGTAAATTCTGAAACATTTCGAAAAACACTACCATGGAGTATTCTCAGAAAGACCACAGAATGTCAGATCTGGTAGAAATGTTTTGGCCTTCTAAGCCAGCAGTTTTCAAAGCGTGGTCTGGGGACCGTGTGGGTCTCCAAAACCCTTTTAGCGCAATCATAAGGTCCGCTGATTTTCCTAGCGATGCTAAGATGTTATTCGCCTTTTCAATCTCATTTTCCTCCAGGCATACAGGGGGGTTTTCGGGAAGCAGATGACACATGATAACACGTAATTCACAAGGAACTGAATGCAGAAGCAGATGTCAGAATCCAGCTGTCTTCTATTAAACCAGACATTAGGGAGATTTAGCAGAAAAACAGGTAAAACGATACCACCTTCCTCGCTCCATTTTTTCTTTTGGAAAATACAGGTTGTTTTTCACCAAAAGATGTTTATGCACACAACGTGTTTGTTATTGCTATTTTAAAACAAATTTTTTAAAGCTTCCTAGCTTTAATTTTAATACTGTAAGTATTGATGGATAGGATCACGTAAAGCTCTTTGGGGTCCTCAGTAATTGTTGGGTGTAAAGGGGACATGAAAATAGGGAAAAACTGCTCCCCCTTCTCCGCTCACACTCACATATCAACACCTCTGACATCAGATGCGTAGGTTTTCCCCACGTCAAGCAATTCTGTGACATCAGCTGGGTGTCCTACAGTTCCATCTCATTCTGACACTAATCAAATGCGTGCAGACCTCACAGGTTGGGGATTCAGTCCCACAAGCCTGCTCCCTTTCCCCTACTTCAGATGCCCATTGTGAGTCACCTGCTTTCGCCTATGCGTCTGACTGGCCGGCTGTAAATCGAGGATCCCACGACCCTCTCCTCAGGTTCAATAATTTGCTCCCAGAACTCAGGAAAGCGCTTTCATTATGAGAGTACCAGTTTATTATAAAAGGACACAACCCGGGAACAGCCAGATGGAAGAGACGCAGAGGGCAAGGTATAGGGAAACGGGTGCAGAGTTTCCAGGCCTTTCCAGGCACACCGCCCTCCCAGTACCTCTATGTGTTTGGGAATTCAGAAGCTCTCGGAACCTCATACTTTGAGATTTTTATGGAAGCTTCATCACGCAGGCACGATCGATTGTTAGCTCATTTTCCAGCCCCTGTTCCCTCTGCAGAGGATTGGGGATGAGGCTGAAAGTTTCAAGCTTCTAATCCTGGCTCGTTCTTTCTAGGTGACCAGCCCCCACCCAGGAGCCCACCAAGAGTCACTTCATTAGAACAAAAGATGCTCCTATCAGCCAAGAATTCCCAAGGGTTTAAGAGTACGTGCCAGCTGTGGCTGTCATGCAGGAAAGAAAAGATTTTAGGAGTTTTGTGTCAGGAACCATGGCAGAGACAAATATATAGATTTCTTATTATTTCACAGGACGTGAGCCCAAAAAGATTTAGAGCTGCTCTTTCGAACAAATCCTTTGAGGGAGAAACTGAGGCCCCAGTGGGCTAGTTTCAAAATAAAACCCAGATCTTGTGATTTCTGAGCCCGGGGACTTACCCAGCCCCCATCCTGCCTCATGTACTTTTGTGAGCTGAGCTAACAGAATCCAAGATACTTGATGTGGTTAAGACAATTGAAACCCCAAAGTGAACTGTTGTTCTATACTTCTGTAGTGCCCTCAAGCCTGCACCAAAGAGGATGTGTAGCAAAACAAGCTGAGCCAAGAAAGATAGGAGAGGAGCCACTTAGTGTAAGATCACACACGTAATTGTGCCCAATTAATAATTGCTGGTAGAATGACTGGCATAAAGTGGGTCCAGAACTTATATACTTATATTTAAATGTGTGTGTGTGTGTGTGTGTGTGTGTGTGTGTGGACTACATATGTATGTATATATGTGTGTGTATGTGTGTGTGTGTATGTATGTGTATGTGTATGTCTACGTATATTAGACTGGGTGCAGTTTATGTCATGTAATACACTTTAGATAGAATAATGCTTTCATTCAGAGTTCTTCTCAGTTAAATATAATTGTTCTTTGACTAAGTGCTGTCTTAGCTGGTTTTGGGGAGCACAGCATGTGTGTGAAAAGGCAACTTTGGGGGCCCAGGCAAAAAAAGAGTACACATATTCAGGCGGATGTCAAGCCCAGGGAGTATGCTCTCAGCTCTGTGCCCCCTGATGCCTGAGAAATCCTGCTGTGGTCAGAGAGAGCAGACACCCTCAGGGCATCTGATGATGGCGTTCACTCTGTCCCAAGGACGTCCCTGGGCCCCTGACCTGCCACCTATGGGCGGAGTGATGACTTCCTATTAGAGGTAGATCAAGGGCTTCTCTGTACTCCAAACTACTGCCCCCTTAGAGCCTGTTACAAGCTTCCGAATTCTAGCCCTTGAACTTCATTCTCTCTTTGGCTTGGATGACACTTTATTCTCTGTTTAGCTTGGATGATGCTTCAGTGTAGCTATTCCCTGGTGGGGCTAAAGCGTGGGTGCTGTTGTACAGATTAGGAAGTTAATCATCTTATAGGAGATTGAGGGTCCAAGGCACTGGACAGATAGGTAAGCTTTGCTGGGAGTAGAGGAAGAGCGGGGCACATAGCTGATGCCGGGGAGAGTAGGCACCGTTTGGAGGTGATGACAGCAGTCCAGTCCCTCTTCAGGAGAACCAAGAGTGGGGACAAGGAGTGAGGAGGAACCCAGACTTTCAGCTCTGGCACAGATGCCAAGATCTGGTTTTTTCAGGCCAACGGATATTAGGGTTGTTGGGGTAAAAGCAGGTCCCCGAGAGGGACCTGTGGTTTAAGTCCCAGAGCTCCAAATCTGGGAGTAGGGAGCAAGGTGCAGGATGAAGACCAGTAGTTCCACGAGGAAGCAGCAGGAAGCTCACGGCTTCGTTCAGCCTCCTCTGCTGGAGGCAGCACATTCCCGAAGTTGCCTGGTCCTAACCCTGCCCTTGAACCCCGAGCCAGGGGCCCGGGCTCATTCGCTGGCTCACATCGACTCTCTGCTGTCATGAAGTTCTGGCCTTGGCTTACCCTCTGCCCTCCCTTCCCATTCACCTGCCCTGGGTTTGAGCCAAACCGAATCGTTTGCTCTTGCCCTACGTGCATGTTCCCAGGGCCATCTCTTTACTCTTCTTACACTCCCTCTATGTGGATGTCCTTCCCCATAATCACCCTGTTCCTGAATTCTGTTCCAAATTTTGCCCACCCTCCTGGCTATATTAGGTTTCTATTGCTGCTGTAATGAATTGCCATGAATTTAGTGGCTTAAAACATCACAAATTTATTATCTTACAGTTCTGTAGGTCAGAAGTCTGACACAGGTGTCACTGAATTAAAATGAAGGTGTCAGCAGGGCTGTGTTCCTTCTGGGGACTCTAGGGGAGAATCTGATCCTCGCCCTTCCCAGCTTCGAGAGGTTATACCCTCATTCCTTGGCTTGTGGCCCCTTCCATCTTCAATCTCTCTCACCCTGCTTCCATTGTCACATCTCTTTGTCTGATCGCAGCCAGAAAAGGTTTCCCTTTTTTAAGGACTCACCTGATTAGATTTGGCTTGTCTCGATAATCCAGGCTACTCTCCCCATCCCAATGACCTTCATTTAACTACAGCTGCAAAATCCCTCTTGCCATGGAAGGTCACATAATCACAGGTTCCAGGGATTATGATGTGGGGGGCTACTCTTCTGCCTATCATACTGGCCCAGCTCAAGTAGCCCCCCACTACCTTCAAAGCCTCCTCTCTACCATTCTGGGCTCCTCTGGCCTTTGGTCTCGGTTTCTCACCGGCCTCTGTAGGTCTTCCCCACCATAGCTCTTACCACCCAAAATTGTGATTACTTGTTGATCTGTCATTTTCCTGCAATAAACTTCAAGGTCCACGAGAGCAGGGACAGGGTAGGTCTTGTTTACTGATATATCCCCAGCAACTAGCATGCTGCCTGGAACATAGTGCTCAAAAATATTTTCAGGGAGAAAACTCTTCTATGACACATCACTCGATTTTTTAAAAAATTTTTTATGTTAATTTTTGAGAGAGACAGAGACAGAGAGAGAGATACACACACATAGAGACAGAGCATGAGCGGGGGAGGGGAAGAGAGAGAGGGAGACACAGAATCTGAAACAGGCTCCAGGCTCTGAGCTGTCAGCACAGAGCCCGACGTGGGGCTCGAACTCACGAACCACGAGATCATGACCTGAGCCAAGTCAGACGCTTAACTAACTGAGCCACCCAGACGCCCCAGATCACTTTCTATTTTAAGTAACTTCCCGGCCATATGATTACTCCCGTACAAGACTACACACTTCTTGAAAGCAGGGTTCACCATATGGCTTGTCTGTGGTACCTGCTGGGATGTCTTGACAGTGCTTAGTCAATGTTTGTGGGATTGAATTGAATAAATAGCTTCAGACTCATCTCAATGGCCTGGCACTTAAACTCAGGGCACACGGAGGATGTGTGGGAATGAGGGGCCCTGGGTCAGCTAGGGCGACCAGGGAAGAGTTCCTGGAAGAGAAGTGCTTGGGGTAGAGGTTTGAAAGAGACGCAGGATAAGGATTGGCAGGGCTGAGGGGGTGAGAACATCCTATGGAAGGACTGGTGTGAACAAAGTCAAACATAGGAGATAACTGGTGGGTTGTAACCAGAGATGAGATATGGTGGGTAAGGGCAGAAATGGTGGCCAGGGCTTGGATGCCAGGTAGAACTGTCTGAACTTGATGTGACAGGATCCTACCAGGGATTACTGAGCAATGAACAATGTACTGAAAGCAGGGTTGGAGGACAGAGGAAGAGAGTGTATTTCAGGAAGCAGAGTGCTGGCTGCAGGGTTTGCAGACAGGGGGATGATAGCCCCTCCACAGAGACACCTAGATAGACTAGATGGAGACAGGAGATAGCAGAGACAAGGATAATTTTTTTTTTAACGTTTATTTATTTTTGGGACAGAGAGAGACAGAGCATGAACGGGGGAGGGTCAGAGAGAGGCAGACACAGAATCTGAAACCACGCTCCAGGCTCTGAGCTGTCAGCACAGAGCCCGACGCGGGGCTCGAACTCAGGGACCGCGAGATCATGACCAGAGCTGAAGTCAGCCCCTTAACCGACGGAGCCGCCCAGGCGCCCCGAGACAAGGATAATTTGACACCACAGTCTGGGGCCTGAGAAAAGCAGCAGGATGGAGGCCTGGCTTCCATCAGATGAACAAGATGGTGAATTCAGCATTGGGCACCTTTAGTGTTGGGTGTCAGAGGGGCATGCCTTGGAGGTGACTGGGACTCAGCCCAATTGCTTTTGTCCCTGTGAAGTTCCCCACCTCCATATAAGAGATGAATTGGGAGAAGGAGGGTATTTTTCCCGTGCCTGAACTGTCCCTTCTGCCCCCATGTGGCAGGCATGCTTTCTCTGCCCCAGCTTACTCATCCAAGCAGCCATTCTGACCCCCAGAATGAGCTAACATCTCCATTTATAGATCCCTCCCCTGCTTTGGGCTAGCCTGCCCCTGGTGCTTTGCACATAAGGATCCATTATACTCTCACAATAACCCTGAAAAGTAGGTAATATTAGCCCCATTTTATGGATGTGGAAACCAAAGCTCTCCTAAAGGATAAGCCAACCACCCAAACCCTCACATCTGGGACAGGAGGAACCAGGATTCCTTCCCTAGTCCCTGAGCTATGACTTTGTGTCACACCATTGTGCCTCCTGCCTGCTGTCCAATGAGGTTTAATTGAATACTACCCAGTTCAGTTTAGCAAACATTTCCTGAGCACCCACCAAGGGTAGGATAGTCTACCAGGTGGTGAGGATTTAAAAAGGCATAAGACATGAGTCAGGTAAAGAAACATAAACCCAACTACCTGCACACAAGGCGTATAGTGTGCCTGTGAGGGGCTTAATTGTGCCCACACCCAGCCTGGGTGGGCCACACCCAGCCACCAACATCAAGAGCGGGCCACATCAAGCCACTTCCTGAAATCCCCAAAATTTCAAAGCTGAAAGGGACCTTAGTATCCAACCAAATAATTTTACAGATAAAGACACTGAGGCTCGGAGAGGGGAGGTGGTTTTTCCCAGGGTAACATAGCCGCTTATTGGCAAAGCCAGGGCCAGAGCCTCGGTGTCCTCACTCTGGGTCTGGTACCCCAGGCTCAGATGGCTTCTCTTTCCTTCACAGCTGGCAAGAAGTTCACTTCTGCCCCCCAGCAGCCCAGACTTCCCTCTCTCTTCCCCAACCCTCCACTCCCCACTCCCCATGCTGGCCTTGCACATCTTGCCCCAGTCTGCCAGGTCCAGAACCGGTACTCGGGGCAGTGAGACCACGTAACCAGTGGCCGGGCACACGCCTCACAGGCCCAGTCCTCCACTTCATTGCCACCCCTGGTTTCCTCCTCCTCAGGGAGGAGGGTGGAGGGAAGAGTAGAGCTGGGGTCTGGCAAAGTCTTATGCAGCAAAGACATGGATCCCTAAATAACATTTCCAGATTGTGAGGGAGGACAAAGCCCTTTATTGGATTTTTAAGGTTATTGTTGTTACTAGCCTATTGTGTATAAAGTGCTTTCTCTTCAAAACAACAAGGTGAAACAAGCTTAGTCCCTCTCCGATCCTCCGCCTTTTATAATACAAGGAGGGGCCAAGCACTACAGTGGTAGTTTTACAGGCCCCACAAAGGCAAGACCCTTCCACGTTTTGGCCTGGAAGACTGACTGACGCTCCCTTTTCTTGTTTGGTCGGGTTTGAGAAATGCCTTCCTCTCCCTTGCGCCGGAGCCTCTAAGCCCAGGCGAAGGTGGGTCTTGTTACCTTGGCGATAGCGAGGTTGGGCTGAGAGACTGCTCCAGCAGCCAATAGCGGCCGGGAGGGGGCGGGACCGGCTGGGTCTCCTGCAGCAGCGGCGGGGCTCGCAGGTTAGCGGACGGCGCGTTGGGGGAGGGGACGGGGGTCGTGGGGGCACCTGGGGATTCGGGGAGGGCCCAAGACCCCTAGATTAGGTGGGCACTGGCCTTGGCGGTCGGATCAGGTCTTCCAGCCTCTACACCCAAAGTTTTCGTCGGGCCTTGAGCGGGGAGGAGCTGCCGGGCGGGCGGAGGCAGAGATGGCGGAGGGCGGTGGAACGGCATGCGAGGGTCAGAGCACGCAGCGTGGCCTGCTTCTCGGGGCTCCAGGCCCCCTGCGGCCGTGTCCCCGAGAGGCCTCTCTTCTGGGCGCTCCGGGTGGGCAGTCGAGAGCCGGAGACTTGGGGGAGAGGGAAGGCAGCATTTGGCTACAGGGTTTTAGGAGGCCCTGGAATGCTGAGCCCAGCCCCCAACCCCATTCCCACGTCCCGGCTAGACGGCCAAGGGGCCGAGAGTGCCGACAGTGGTGTGGTCACCTTTCCTTGCCCGACTTCATATCTCTTATGCAGGTGTCCGGTCTGGTTGGCACCCCCAGCCTGCCAAGCATGAAGCTCCTATGTTTGGTGGCCGTGGTCGGGTGCTTGCTGGTGCCCCCAGCTCAAGCCAACAAGGTGAGGGAGGTGAGACAGCAGCACCTCTTGCACGACCACCCGCCCTGCGGACAGGGCTTCCCCAGGGGTAGCTGCTGTTCAGCCCTGCCCCTCTCGCTCGTTTATGGGCCATACTTTTGGGACTGGCAGGCGCAGAACTGCAGGCGTCGGGAAGGGTGGAGTGAGAGGAGTGGGGTGGTGCACAGAACATAGGTTCTGGACCAGATGGAAACCGAGGTAGGATTCCAGCAAGGGAGTTTGTGTTTGAGGGAATTATCTAAGTTCCCCATACCTTCCTTTGCTCCTGGGTTAAAATAACTATGGTTATAATATCCACTACTCTGCTGAAGGAGAATCAAGTAATACAGTGAGTAGAAATGCTCTTTAAGTGTGAAGTCCTACACAGTTGGGAGTTTCTGTTGCCAAGGGTGACCAGCCTAACCCACCCTAAGCACTGGGACTCTGGAGAAATTGCCATTTTTTTTTTTTAGGGGCATATTACCCGGAGCTGGGCAGCTCTGTGGTATTTGAAAATTTGAAGATCCCCAAGGCTTTAAGTAAGGTGGAGTCGGAGGGTTTGCTTGCAGTCTCCCTGGGGAATTCCTGATTGGGATGAAAATATTTGTGGTGTTGTTTCTTACCCATTTCAGAGAGGAAGAACTTTCTGAGGGGTTGCACCCTCTTTCTCTTGTTTACTTCTGCCCTCATCCTAACCTGGGAAGTTGGAGATGGGATGATGGAGGGGTGGGGAGAAAGGGTCTCACCATCAAGATTGATGGACAGAGGTGCACACAGCGGATGTGGGGCCCAGAGTAGAGGACTGTCACTTTGCTTGCCACACACATCCCTACTCCAAAGCACCCTACTAGGGAGTGACAGCCCTAGGCAGCTCTCTGGGGGTCTCGTTTGCCACCTGGACAGTTGACGTCTTGAGGATCCTGTGATACTAGCATCCTTCCTGCAGAAGCCATTCCTTGCTGAACTTGGGGATGGGAAAGGTCAAGAGCATTCATATATAGAACAGGGAAATGAAAGCTGAAAGTCTTTGCTAGAACCTGAACCCATGGGCCCTGTCTACCTGATACGCTTTTTCTTCCAGAGCTCTGAAGATATCCGTTGCAAATGCATCTGTCCACCATATAGAAACATCAGTGGGCACATTTACAACCAGAATGTGTCACAGAAGGACTGGTAAGGCACTGTACAGGCTGGCTCATGGCCGCTTCAACCAGTTGAAGTTACAAGTGTTTCCTGGGATTCTTGGACCCCTGGAGGATAAGCTTTCCCTCTCATTCCTATGGACAGTGTACAAAGCACTGTTTTGTCCATGGTCACACAGCCAATTGGGAACAGGGCCTAGGTGCCTTGAATTCTAGCTGAGGGGTTCCTGGTCAGAGAAGTGGATGTTGTTATTTTGCTTTGGTTTGGGTGTTTATTCATATATGCAAAATGGTGGCAGAGAAATTGGGAGAGGTTGTTAGTATGCCCGCATACTGTGGGATCTTTTGTGTACTTTTGCAAAGCTCTGTTACGTGTGTTATCCTGTACCAGTGTCAGTAACACCTTGTGAGGTAGGCGAGATAGGTAGTGTTCCCTTTTTATAACTGCAGAGTCTAAAATCCAAAGGGGAATTTTAAATTGTACTCCTGGAGTCCTGAATTCATTTCTAGATGCTTCACGTTAAAAAAGAAATGAAGAAGCACAAATTCAGAGAGAGGAGACCAGCTTGATTAAAGGAAGTTTCAACACATTGTCCTAGAAGGAGTGATTTAAGGGAGGCTCAAAGAGGGGAGGGTTTGGGGACATCTGGTGACTGACAAAGACCAGGAGCAGGGCTGGCATGCTATGGGAGGTGGGGCGCATGGGAATGGGAATCCGTTATGTTCCATGTGGTTTTTTGGTGTAGAATCGGAGCCAATAGAAACAACTTGAAGGAAAGCTTCACGGAAACAGATTTAAGTGTGAGCTGAGGAAACATTTCTAATCCAGACTGTTTTGGGAGCTGGGAAGCCCCATCCTTGGAGGGATCTGAGCACAGATGGGGTGATTCTTTGCTAAGGGCACTGTTAGAAGGGATTCACATCATGGGGAGGGGATGTCCAGGTCAGTGCGCCTGCTTGGTTGTACGGCAATATCATCAGGTGGGCTTTGAGAAAATAGAGATTGCCAGCACCTTCTGCCCCCCAAGATTGTGGACTTTGTTGTTTTTTTTTCTCCCCAGCTTTATTGAGATACGTTAGACGTAGAACTTTGTGTAAGTTTAAGGTGTATATCCTGATGGTTTGATATACATATTATGAAATGATTGCCACAATAAGGTAAATTAACACCTCCGTCTCCTCACATAATTACCTTTTGTGTCTGTGGTCAGGACATTTAAGATCTACTCTCTCCACAGTTTTCAAGTGTGTAATACAGTATCGTTAACGATAGTCACCATGCCCTACATTAGATCTCCTCCCCCCTAAGATTTCGATTCCGTAAGTATTGGGAACAGGAAGGCAGGGGTAACATTTTCTTAAAGTTCCGTAGGTGATCGTGAGGCAGTTTGTTCGGAGAAGCATTTGGGAATTTTGAATTTACCCAGTTCTGAGATAGTCTGAGTGATTTTCCAAGAGGCTGTCTAGTTAGATGCACAGGCTGGGGATCTGGCTTGCCTTGCCCTCACTCTGGGTCTGCCATTTGCTCATTCTGTGACAAGTTACTTCCTCTCTTTTTTTTTTCAACGTTTATTTATTTTGGGGACAGAGAGAGACAGAGCATGAATGGGGGAGGGGCAGAGAGAGAGGGAGACACAGAATCGGAAACAGGCTCCAGGCTCTGAGCCATCAGCCCAGAGCCCGACGCGGGGCTTGAACTCACGGACCGCGAGATCGTGACCTGGCTGAAGTCGGACGCTTAACCGACTGCGCCACCCAGGCGCCCCAAGTTACTTCCTCTCTAATGTACTTCAGTTTCCTCATCTGTAAGATGGGCGGCAGTATTTTGAGTATTAAATGTGTGTGTGTGTGTGTGGGGGGGGGGGGGGGCGTGTGTGTGTGGTATATGTGCTTGTACATACCTGTGTAAGTAAAGCACTTAGACAATGCCTGGCACATAGTAAGTGCTGTGTAAATGTTAGCTAATATTAATATATATTATCATGCGTTATTAGAGGCCACATAGATAATCGTCAGACTTACACCAAGCCCCAGAAAACTTGAGCTCCTCCCACAACATAGGTAGACTGTTTCCCTCTGGTTTTGCCTGTCCTGATGGAGTCACAAAGCCCTGAGACATGAAGTCCTGGGAGGAGCCCCTGTGACCTCCTTGTATGTTGGGGTTATAGCTCAAATAACATCAGGAAATGATCTGATAGACCGTCAGAGCCCCACAGCAGGTAATAAGACTACATCGCACAGGCAACAGATTTTATTAGCAATGTCTCTGCCCTGGGGTTATACTATGGTCTGAAAGCCCAAGTGTGGATGCCCACAGAGAAACGAGTCTTGTCTGGACCTCTCAGGCTGTAGTTTATCTTCTCCTTAGAAATCAGAATTAAGGGACTGCCTAATGAACAATCTTAATGGAGAACTTTGAGACAGTTCCATTAGGGTGGTAGGTGGAAACCGAGGCTGGACAGATTCTAGGACCCAGCGACACTGGTGACACTCCCTTAGTAATGGGATGGGGCTTGACATGTGGTCTTAGGGTCTCCGTGCTAGGACCAGAGGAGTCCAGTTGTGTCTTCCAAGTCTCTGCCACCTTGTCACTGTGCTGTCACATTGGTCCACAGCCGGGGCAATACTTGCACCCTCCTTTGTGGTGCAGAGTGAAGCCGGAACTGCCTGAGCCGCAGTCCTCACATGTAATGGCATTTATGTTCCTGCGGTGCTGGTATCCTGCCATCTAGTGCTGGTAGTTCATAACCACATGCCTGTAGAAGGGCAGAAACCCTAACAATGTTGCCCTGTTGGTGGGCCTGCCAAGGAGATAATGTATTAGAGGCCATCCCAGAGTAGGAAGGAACCAAACAGGTTGGCTAGTTCAGTGTCTTTCAGACTTATACAAACTGAACCTTTCTATCGACAGAATCTGTTTTGGAAACACAACGTACAAAACAAAATCAGAACCCGTGCCGAGAGGGACCCGTCCCTCAGCCCACCTCCTTGCACAGTGGTTCTTGAGTGGTTCTAAGAGAGCACAGCTTGAAAGACACCGATGGAGTTCAGCCTCCACTTATAAATGAGGAAACCGAGACCCAGAAAGGGTAAATAAATTACCTGCCATCACAGAACACAGAGAAGAGCAGAGAATTAAACCCAGCTTATCTTTGTAGACCTCTCCCCTTAATGTCCTCTGGCCAGTCCTTAGAGTCTTTTGATAGCACTGATCCCCAAAAAGGTAAAGGAAAGCCTTAGAGAGCAGGATCATGTTTAGGGTTTCACTGACTCTCAGGAGGGCCAGAGCCAGCAGAAAGATTACAGCTTTTCGTTTACTGTTGCCCTAACCCTTCTAGAAACAGCCTGTTCCTGTAATAGCATTCCAGTTTGAAAAACCTGGGTTGGCCCCTCTCAGCTCCCCCTGACACTCCACCTTGGCCTTGGGGGTAGTCCACATATCCTCCTGCAACACTGGCGTGACCTTCTAAACCACGACCCCGTGTGGCTCGGAAAGGAGGCATCTGGTCCTCAGGAGGCTTGTAGGGACTTCCTGGAAAAGAGAAGGTCCCAGCAGTGATGACCAAGTGTGCGTGAACCTGGCCTTGTCCATCAGCCCCCAGAACTGGCAGTGTGCAGGGTCTGGAAATGATGCATTTAGTTACGGTGGAAGAGGACCCCTTCGTGCAGCTAGGAGTGATGTGGTGAAGTTGCTACCCAGTGGTGAAACTGGAATCGTCGGAGGTTTAGATAAAATCACAAATGCAGCGGGCCAGATTTTTAAGGGGATCAGAGGATTTTAGAGGACATCTCATTTTTATGTCAACACTTGATCTTCACGTCACACGTCTTTGATGCCTCTGCCAAAAACCCAGCTTGAGTCTAAAAGGACCCTGGATAGCTCAGAACAGGCCTGGTTGTTTTCAGAGAGCTATGCATGACTCTTGCAGGCTTCCTGTTAGACCAGGAAGGTCCTTAAAGGTCATCTGGTACAACCCCTGCATCTCAGAGAGGAGAAAATAGGCCCAGGGCCCCAGACACTCAGCGGCACAGCCAGGACAGCCCAGACCTGGTGATCCATGGCAGTGTGATGCCTGGTTCGCCTCCGTGAACCTCTGAGGGTGTGTTTGACCTTTCCTGGTGGTAGTGATAAAGGCAGATCCTCTAGGTCATTGGCTTACTGTGGTCTATGAACCATACTTGTTGAAAACCTGCCGATCTGAAGGGCTGGGGCTGATCGAGAGACTCAGATAAAGAGCTGAGCACAGGCCCCACTGAAGCTGAGGGTCAGATGTAAAGATGAGCCAAGGATCAGGGTTTGGGTCCTGACCTCATCGTGGTGGAGATGCCACTTTGCCTTCCTGAACCCACCGCCTTTTCAAATGGGCCTGTGATCTTTGGCTCACCTTCTGCGGGAGCCCTGTTAGGGAAAGGTGGGCTAAGTGGGCATACTGTTAGAACATGGGATTCATTTGGCAGTCACTTGTTCACTGAGCGCAGCTCTGCCAGGGTGCTGGAGATGGCCTCTGTCCTCAAGGAACTCAACATCTCCTGGGGCGACTGTACAAATAAAGGTGAGATCACAGTACAGTGTGGTCAGTGCTGTGATAGAGATGAGCAGAGGGAGAGGTCAGGCCTTTGAGCTGGATCTTCAAGGATGTGTAGGATTCAGTTCATGGAAAGGGAAGGTGGCAAAGCCATGTATTCCTGGCAGAGGGCGGGAGATGTATCAAGGAAGGGAGCATGGCTCATTCAGAGAAGAGTCCAGAAGATCAGCATAGCTGGAGGACGATGGGGAGCAGGTTGAGGGGAGGCAGGGGATGGAACTGGACAGGTAGGCGGCCCTGGAATCAGGTGGATCAGTAGGAAGCCGAGGGGCAACAGCTCAGTTCGTCCTCACCCTAGAGGCTGGGTGGAGACATTGAACCAGCTTTAGGCTTTAAGCTGGGGGTGACATGACCAGAGTTTCATTTTGGTAACACCACTCGGCTGCCAGGTGCAGGTAGTATTGGCACAGGGCCAACAAGAACAGGAGAGCAGTGGGGAGGCTGGGTCATTTGCCCGAAGCAAGAATGATGAGAACTTCATCTGAGACACAGCAGCGGGAGACAATAGAGAACGTGGGTCTTAGAAATGTCTAAGGGGGTAAAATCACTGGCTTTTGGTGGATTCATAGGTGAGAGGAAAAGGCAGTGTCAAGGTGATTGCCAGGTTTTGATTCGGTCAGTGGAGTGGACAGTAGGGGTGCTTTCTGCTGTTTGGAACACAGATCCCGGGACTGGGGGGTTGGGGCAGAGGGGCGGAGGGGTGGACGTAGAGTTTGCGGACCCTGTGGGGTGCTCCTATGGTGAATCCAGTGGGCAGCTGGACGTAGGAGGGCCCCGGGGCGGTCCTGACTAAGAGATTCTAGTCTAAGATCCCAGTCTAGGCCTCACCAGCTCGGAGTTGAAAATCTTTGGAATGGATAAGCCCCAGCAGGGGAACCATAGCAGGAGACACGAGGGCAGCTAAGGGTAGAAGTTTGGGGAACGTTAGCGTTTTTCGTGCCAGCCCTGTAGGCACACTTTGAAGAGCTGGTTCGGATGGCCAGTGGCCAGGTGCTGTGAGGCTCTGAGTTGGGGAAGGGGGCTGGCGCCAGCCTGACCCTTTATAAGCTCCATACTCCCTGGGAACACCCTCACCTTTGCCCAGCCCCTCCCCTCCCAGGCTGCCCGCTTCCTGTGGCCCTGCTCCCACCGCCCTGTCTGTCTCCGTTGCAGCAACTGCCTGCACGTGGTGGAGCCCATGCCGGTGCCCGGCCACGACGTGGAGGCCTACTGTCTGCTGTGCGAGTGCAAGTATGAGGAACGCAGCACCACCACCATCAAGGTAGCCCGGCTCTCGGCCCCCCCCCCCCCCCCCATCCCCGGCTGCCCGGCACTCACTGTCTCTGGCTGTATTCTGAGCATCCCAAGTGGCTGTGGGACCGGCTTCTGGGTTGGCCTGGTCACAGATGCAGGGGCCCGCTCCCCACACCTTCTTGGAGCCAGCTTTCTCCTCTGACCTCTGTCCAGTGGCTCCCATTACACAGGGGCGCTGGGAACCTGGGAGAGGTGTTCAGTGTCACTCTTTTCTTTCCAGTCTTTCCCTTCCTCTCTCCCATTCCTTCAGGGAGCCTCCTTCAGGTGCCTTTTATGTTCTGGGCACCGTGTAGGATGCTGCTAATAGAGCAATAAGCCCACCCTCCTGGAACATCCAGTCTACCGAACTCCTCAGAGTCCTGAAAAGCTCCCAAGAGCTGTGGACAAGGGCGAGGTGTCTGCGTGGGGCAGCTGGGCGGGAGGGGCTTCAGCCCTGACCCTCGTTCTCCTAGGCTGTTGGGTGAATTCAGGAGAGAAGTGGTAGACACGACCACTCCCGTAGCGCGTGAGGACGGGGGCCTTGTTCTTTCCTCTGCCTGAGGCGGACACAACAGGACCACGGCTCACGCTAGCAGGGTCTCGTCCACCCACAGCCCCCCCGGGACTCCTAGTCTGTGTTCCAACACCTGAGCCAGACCCCGTCTACCGATTTCTAACTTAAGCCCTTCCTGGCCAGGTTCTGTGGAGAACCTGGTTCTGTGGAGAGTCTAGAAATAGCCTCGAGAAAGGAATTTGGGAATTTAACAACACTGCCTTGTCCAGGTTTCTCCTTTTGAGGCTCAGGAGGGGAGGCGATGCTCACTGCTGTCCTTCCAGACCAGGGAGCTGGCAGCACCTTCCCTGCCCTGCAGTCCTCTGTGTTCTCGCCTTTCTCATGGAAAGCAACTGCCTATCCCCCACATCCGTCACTCCTTTTATCCTCCCGCCTGACCCAGCCACTCCTGGAGCATCTTTCTCCTGCTCTGAACGTGCTCTGGGGCCCCACCCTCTGGGGACCAGGTGGCTGAGACTGAATTCTGAGCCAAGTGTCCCCTGTCCCTGTTTGGCAGAAAGGGACTTCCCGATATGGGGACCTCATCAGACACACTTCCTAATCCCTCAAATTTCCCTCCAGTCCTCCTCCCAAGGAGCCTCCCCCTCCCCCCAGCTTTAGCCTATTAGAGACTCAGTCTCCACTCCCCTTCCTCTTCCTGGGGTACAGGCAAGAGGTCTGATCATTTACCCTGTTTAAAGAGGCATGAACGGGGGCGCCTGGGTGGCTCAGTCGGTTAAGTGTCCGACTTCAGCTCAGGTCACGATCTCACGGTCCGTGAGTTCAAGCCCCGCGTCGGGCTCTGGGCTGATGGCTCAGAGCCTGGAGCCTGCTTCTGATTCTGTGTCTCCCTCTCTCTCTCTGCCCCTCCCCTGTTCATGCTCTGTCTCTCTCTGTCTCAAAAATAAATAAACGTTAAAAAAAAAAAAAAATTAAAGAGGCATGAACGCTGATGCCCCAGTCAGGGAGGAAGTTGGTCCAGTTGAACTTGACCTTTGAGCTGAGCTTTGACTTGAAAGTCCCAAGGTTTCTTTCTTCCTTTTATCCCTCCTCGCAGTCCATTTAGGGTCAAGGCTGGGTTCAGAGGCCAGTGATGGCCAGGCATTGTGAAAGTAGGAAAGCATTTGAGACAATCAGTAAATCTGAGTTCAAGTTACATCTCTCCCACTTGCTAGCCTTGGCACCTAGGCTGAGCGGTTTAGCCTCACTGTTCTCAGGTGATGGCAGCCGCCCAGGGGGCATTTGGACACAAGCAAAGGTGCTTCTGTAGTCCCAGTAACTGAGGTGTATTAGTAATGCCATTACAGGGACTGAAGCTGCTAAGTGTCTTGGAGAATCCTGTCTTAAATGCCCAGAGTATCACACTGGAAACCTTGAATGGGCCTCACTGAATCTACTTCTGTAAAACAGAAATTACAGAAATTACTCCCGGGGTGACCGCCGGGAGGGGGAGATGTAGCCTCCAGCCTCCAGTGCACACCTTGCCGGTCTGTCCCCCTCCACCTGTTGGTGTGCCCTCTCAGGACCGCAGCTTCGCACCTGTCCATCCCGTTGGCGGGGGAAGTGAGCCCTCGTGCCCAGGTGCTCGGCCTCTGCCTTCAGGCCTCTTCACCAGCCGGTTCTTCCTTGCTCTTAGTGTCCAATTGCTTTCCACCCTTTCTTAGAGATATCCCAGTAGCCCTGTTTTCCCGATCCCCACCCCTGGGAGCATCTTGGGATGTCAGAACCCAGACGTCTTCCTTCATTATCTGTTGTTTTTATGTCCGCCATTCTTGGGGGGTCCCCTCAGTTTTAGGGCAGAGCTAGTACACATGTGGAATAGGGCACATTCCCTTCCCTCTTGCCCTCCAAGCCCCCAGTGTCCTCGCCCTTCCCCAGTGCAGAAGTTGAGGCAGCTACGCCATCAAATATGCACAGCACGGGAATGGACACGATTTGCCCTCCTGGCCCAGGATGCTCACAGGACAAGCTGGCTCTCTCCCTCAGGTTACCATTGTCATCTACCTGTCAGTGGTGGGGGCCCTCTTGCTCTACATGGCCTTCCTGATGCTGGTGGATCCTCTCATTCGAAAGCCGGATGCATACACCGAGCAGCTGCACAATGAGGAGGAGAACGAGGTAACCGGGGTTCTGGGCGCCAGGGCCCTGCCAGTACCTCTGCCCACACGTGGGTCCTGGGCCCCCGGCATGTGAGTCCCCGGGGCAGAACCAGAATAGCATTACAGAGGCCTCGTTGAGGATCCGTGTCCCCCACCCCCCATACTCCAGTTCGCTCTTCTGTTCAGTGTCCCACACATCACCCAGACTCTAGAGTTTTCCTCGGCAGGGGACTGCCCTTTGCACTTCCAGGTGAAGCGGGAGGTGGCCCTACACTTCTCCCGATGTCTGGCATCAGGCAGCCTCAGGGCATCAGCGGGGGGAGCCATATGTTCCTGTTACCCTGCCTTTCTAGGCCGAGGGGGAGTGGGCCAGCCAGGGCCGGTCACACGTGAACACAACACGTGACACCGGTTGCTCAGACACTGGTGTCAAGCTGTTGGCAGACTTGGAGGTAGCAGGTTTGTCCTTTAGTCATTCTGTAGTCCTCTGCGGAGCACCGGCTCGATGCAAAACACAACCTGGGCGCCTCGAGAGGAAAGTAGGATTTTGAGAGCCAGTGAGGAGTAAAGTAGGTAGCCGTGCTGAGGGGGGAAATCACTGTGTGTGCTTGAGGAATTTGGAGCGTTCCGAGGGTAAGGTAGGCAGGAGGAATAGTGGCAAATAGAGCTGGCCAGTAGGTTTAGGCCAGATTATTGTTGGCTTCAAATATCAGGCTCAGGAGTTTCAACGTCATTAGGTAAAGGAGATGGGGGACCACTGGCACCAGGCAGCCTGCAGACCCCTCAGGTCAGGCCCGGCATAGCTAGCAGCCACTCTTGCCCTCCTGTATCTGTCCCCATGCTGAGGGGTTAGGGGCGCCCTGCAGAGGAAGCCCTGTGCGGGGCAGAGGACGGCTGCAGGAAAAAAAAAAAAGAAGTGGTGCGTGTGTAGGCGGCCTGGGCAGGGGTGTGATGAGCCAGCACGCCGCCCGAGGGAGGCTCCTCGCCCCGCGCGCCCGGAGCTCCCCCTCTATGGGATCACACAGCCACCACGACAGCCTCAGAGCAGTGGCATCCGGAGGCAGGGCAGGTCTCACTGCCACTCTCTACCCTGAGGGACGCGCTCTGAGAAGTTGTGGGAAGCACAGACCGGTCCGTTAGCTCTGTCCTTGGTGGCTCCGGCTGCTGGAAGGTACTGTTTATCCCCAGAGTGAGGGAAGGAGTGAGTGAACCAGCGCATGCACAAAGGGTCTTCTAGGGGTGAAGCATCTCAGCCATGTCCTGGGAGGGTAAGTTGAAGAAACCGGGAGATGTTTAGCTTAAAAAAAAAAAAAAAAACCAAACAAGCCAAACTCAAGGAGATACGTGACAGCGGCCTTCGGATAGCACGTCTTCAGAAGAAGGCTTTGCTTCGCCCAGGTAAAGCCAGGGGTACGAGGACCCGCAGTTGGGAGTTATGAGAGGGAGATTTCACGAGATCTAAGAAGGAATCTTCTTGCAGATGACACCGCTGATAATGTGTCGGGTGGGCTCCCTTGTAAGCGAGTGCGTTTAGAGTCACAAGAAATCACCAGGCATCGGCTAAACTACCACCAGGCCGTCAGAATTTAGAACATTTCAGGCACTGGATCAGAGGTGGGCAAGGGCGGGTCCCTCACCAAGAGGGTCCAGGGCTCAGACCTCAGTGTGCAGCCATTGTGGGTCTGAGCCAGCACGAGCAGGAAGACGAGGCCAGGAAAGGAGGGAGGCCTGGCCATCCCATGGGCCCTGTTGCTTCTCTTGGGTGTGTGCCTGGACCATCCCCAGTGTGCCCCCAGCCTCCTGCCGACATGCGTTTGGCCAAAGGGGGAACAGAGAGGCTGAGCCTCGCCCCTTGGAGCTGGGGCCTGGGAGCTGGTGGCACTGGCGGCTGGGTGGTCTGTGTTCAAGAGGAAACCTTGTGTGCCTACCCGGTTATTAATGTGCAGTAATAGCAGCTCTGATGGGGAGGAGCGTTGCTAATAAACACTCGGCGATTAGGGGTAATGTGGTAATTGCAGTCCTGGCTGGGGGAGTAATTGAGAGATGCAGCCCCGTGATTACCCAGTCCGCACTGCGATTTCTCTGGAATGTGTGGCTCTCGGGCATGGCCTTGTTGTGTCTCCTGCCATCCTGGATGTGGTGCCAGAGGGGAGGGCAGCCTGCCATCTCTGGGTCTGGGCGCAGGCCCCTCTCCCCCAGGAGACCTGGGACGCTCCCCACTTGGAGTCTTAAGTCACAGCTGCCTCTGTTTGTATGAGGGGGCTTTAGGGAGAGTGGAGGGGTTAGATTTGGTCACCCAGTTCCTGAGAGCAGGTCCTGAATCCACTGGAGCAGATCCTGAATCCAAGGGAAGACGTCCCCTGGGTGCAGATTTTGGCTGAGTAGTAAGGAGGATTGGCCTGCGAGGGGGTGCTGTCCAGCCATGTATCGTGGGTGCCTGCAAGGGCAGTGGGGTGCCTTAGGCAGCCCTCAAGCGGAAGCTGGCGAGCCCAGACTCCACACCGTGGAGGGGATTTCTGCCTTGGTAGAGAGAGGTGGGATGACACCCTCACCTCCTACCCCAAGGTTCTAGAAGGTAATAAAAGGTGTTCAGTCTCTGATACTGTGACCCAGCCAGCTCTGCACAGATGTGGAGGGTGGCGCAGGGTGCAGCTCCTGGGTTACCCGGAGGGTGGTTAAAGGAACACCTTCAGGCAGCCGTGAGTGGGGTCTGTCCCCCCGTTGTAGCACTCTTAGCATGGATTGTCCCCTAGTCCCAGTATTCGGCCTGGCTCCCCATCCCCTCACCTTGTGATTCTGTATGGTGTCCCCAACTTAGGTGTTCCTAGGTCATCCCTCCTGGGGGTTCAGCAGCACCATTTTTCTCCCATGGACATAGCGTCTCTTCTTTCCTCTGGACTCAAGAATCCTGCAGGTGGCGCTGTGTAGATTTGTAGACCTCATGTCTGCCCTCAGGGGTTTATGCCCCAAGACAGAGCCCCAACCAAAGGAATGAGCAGGGACCATGAAGGCAGTTGGTGAGATCAGGTTTTAGGAGATGGGCAGTCAGAAAGCTGGGTGCTCTGGGAAGCCCTTTATTAGACTGGGGGCTGGGCACTTACCCTTTTCTTCCTGTTAGTCTGGGAAGGAAGGCTTCCTGGCAGGGGGCTCTTCAGAGCCAGCTCAGAGGATGGATGGGACACTGATAGCTCAGCTGCTGTAGGGACACTGGGGTCAGTAGTGCCCAAAGGTTTCATCTCTCCAGAGACCCAGTGCCCCTAGTCTTGGATGTTGAGGGATACTGTGCTGACCCACCTCTCTCAGTGCACTTGGGGAAAGGGGGATGGGGTGGGGTTGGGGGCACGGAGAGCAGGCCCCAAGGCCACCTGGCTGAGCAGCAGCAGAGCCAGGGCTGAGGCTGTGTCTCTGGGTTCATCGATGGTCTGGAGAATGTTTCCCTTAAGGAAGCGAGAAGGACGGGGTCTCCCCTGGGGTAAAGGATTTAGCTTTCACCCTGTAAGGAAGAAAGTTGGAATAGGACCTCTCAGTTCTTTGAAAGTTCTCCTGGGCCCGTACAACTCAGTGACCTTGAGGAGGAAACTGTCCAGGCTCTGGTGCCCCCACCCCACCTCCCACCTTGAGTCTGGGACCCAGTTAGAGATGGATCTAGGGATTGGATCACTTCCCAGGTTTGGGGGCCCTTGTCCCCATTCCCCCAACTCCTGTGGCCAGAAGCTCTCCTGCCCTGGAGCAAGAGGTCTGGAAGGGGAAGGGAAGCCTCCCCCACAGCCGCAGCCCAGCGCCTGAGGAGGGAGATGAAAGCCTGGCGTGTTCCCTTTGAAAGTGCTGGCAGGCCTCGGTGGGCCCTGATTGCTTAGCGCTGCCTCCCCTGGGATTCCGGCAGCATTAGGCTTAATCCCCAGGCTCAGACACCCTTTGAAAGGAGGAAGCAAGCATGTTTGCTGGGACAGAAACAGCAAACAGAGCTGTTTTAGATGTACAGGTTTGGCCCTCTTTGAAGAGAGAAATAAGGGCTTCCATGAGGCTCTGGGTGTTTCTGCTTCTTGCAGCATGGGCCCCTGAGCTCTGCGGGGTCCTCAGAGATCTCACCCCACTGGGGCTGGGTGCAGCTCCAGGCCCCCTGTGTGAGAGGGGTGTGTGGGGAAGCAAAGAATGGTGGTGACGACGAGGGCAGCAGCTGGGGGCACGAAGGAACCAGGGTGGCGAGAAGGCTCAGGGCCACTGGGACGGCCTCCCTTTCTGTCCACGGATAGGCGGGCCGCATGTGTGCTCAGGGCTTTCCCTCCAGGGAAGCTGACAGACTTGGAGATACACGCTGATGGGGACAGTCCTCCCACCTCCTCTGGGGATAGACAGAAAAGTATGTGATTCTAGAGCATCCGTTAGAGGACTCCCAGCACTGTCGTTGGGAGCAGGGCTTTGGAGCCACAGCTCGGGGTTGGAGTCGGACTCTGCCACTTAGTAGCCACGACACCGGAACTCTTAGTGTGGTTTCCTCAGTCTGGATTCGGTGCGATGTAATCAGGATCATGTGTGTTCCAGTTTGACAAATGTTTGTGCATCCTTAAGAATGAGAGGCCTCTGCCTGGACCGGTGTGGCTGCAGGGCTGGGGGACGCAGGGGAGGTGAGGCCGGGAGTGTGCGCCTCAGCCAGCTCGGGGGCCTTGAATGCCGTACCCACGAGTGTTTCATCTGTGAGGAGCCGAGTCAGCAGGCAGGGTTTTTGGGTGGGGGAATGGCATCGTGCCATGTCCTAGGAAGGTGACTGGGAGCATGTGGGAGTCAGGGAGAGCTTTGCAGCAGAGAAGCAGTGGGATTAGGTGACAGCAAGAAGGATTTGGGCTAAACTGGGAAAACAGAGGGAGGCTGTGTGGTCACTTTTCTGAAGGGCTTTGCACCAGGGCCATTCTTAGCTGTGTGACTGGGTAAGTGACAAGAGTGCCGGTCCTGCCCCCACTCCCAGGGCTGGGGACAACGGTGGAGGGGCCGCAGCTCCAGGTGGGGGTTCTTTTTTCCTCCATCTTCTTGTCATCAGAGAGGCTTCGGCCCAGCCCAGTGTTGACTCAGAACCAGTGTTCCTGTGTGGGCTGGAGAGGCTTCATCTAGGCTACTTTGATGGTGGTCGTCAGCTCTGGCCTGTGTGCACCAGTATCTGGGGCCTGCCAGGCCTGGATGGGAGGGTGGCCTGAAGTGCCTGATTCTGGGTGCCTTTACAGGTGCTTTGTTCTTCCTTCAGTGTAGCAGAAAGATAGCAGCTTGCTTCTTTGGGTTTCCGCATTGGCTCCCTCTTAGGAGAAACCAGCCAAAGAAGGACCCAGCAGAGTGCTGGGATAAGAGAATCACAGACATGGTTCAAACCCCAACTCAGCGACCAAAATGGCTGTGTGACCTTGGGTAGCAAAATGATTCATCTCCCATAGCCTCAGTTTCCTCATCTGCAGATGGGAGTGATGTTTCCCATGTGCCAGTCTTGTAAGCCTGGGGAGAATCCACGTAAAGTACTTAGCAGAACCCACGGCACTTAGTGATGCTTGTCATCGTCGTGCTAGTCTGGTCCCACCGGGCATCTCCTGGTGTCCCATCAGTATCCGGCGCCTTCCTCCTCTCCTTGCTGCCCTCTGGCCTCCCTTAGTTCCCGGACACTCAGCCCCAGAGGAAAGGAGCTAGATCGGAGGAAAGGGGCTAGAAATGGTGCTGTTCTCCTCCTCCAGCTGCCATTCTGCCTGCAGAACGGGCAAGGGTAAGGCCCCGCTCTGGGCCGTCTCTAGAACAGATGTGGAGTCTTTAATACCTTTTAATCAGACTATTAGCAATGGAAACACGGAGGCTCTCAGCAGCAGCTTTCCCCCACTTAGGAGCTGTTTGTTAAGACTTTACATGAAGGGAAAACAAATGATACTGTGGTAATGCGGTGAATTTCAGCATGTTCCCTTAATGCTCTGCTCTTGGCTTCCTCTGGCTTCCTCTCCTCAAGACGTCCTCCCGAGATGCAGAGCAGTCGAGGAGAAGCAGGGCTGGAGCTGCCCCATCCCTCCAAGCCTGCCTGGGTATCCCAGCCCACACCTTGGAGCTCGCACCTGGGCACTCCTTGTGGGACCCAGAAGGGACGTGATTAGAGGTGGGGGCTTGAGGGGGGAGGGGAGAGAAGCCCCTGTGGCCCCTGAAGCCAGAACAGCAAGGTCCTGGTGGGCCAACAGCTTCCTCAGTGGGGCTTCAGTGCCCACGTCACCTATACTGCCACATGGAGCCCTGTCCTTGGCCCCCCATAGCCCTCAGCTGGCACAGCTGAACGGGGAAGGAACAGCATTGAAAGGTGGTACAGGGCCATGGGGGTTTTTCAAAGGCAGCTCCCTCTGGCAGCAGGCTGCCGGCTTTCTCCTCCTCTCTCCCACCTAGTAGAGCTAGGGTCTGCCATGAGCAATTGGAGCGTTTGCTATCTGCCAGGCGCTGCTAGAGGCCTTACTTTCTTTGCCTCATCAAGAAGTCGCTCTTGCAGTCCTCACCTTCTGGATGGGGAAATGGGTTCAGAGAATGAGCTGACTGGCCCAGGGTCATATTCCGATAGGTGTCAGAGCCAAGCCTCACAGCCAGGTTGGTTTGATTCTGGAGTATTCTTAACCGCTGAGCTGCGCAGTCCAGGAAGAAGGAAACTAAACATTTCCTGAGCTCCTACTCCGTGGTGGCCAGTACACTAAGAACTCTGGACATACTGTTTTCCTTAACCTTGCCATACCTGTCTCCTCATCCTAAACCGTGTTTTTCAAAGTGTGGATCACAACTGTTAGGCCACGAAATCAACGTACTGAGTCATGACCCGCATCTTAAAAAATGAAACGGAGCAGAGCAGAGAGTATCCGAATGCCTCATACTAAGTGTCTTGTAAAAGTTTTAAATGTAATTCCTGCTGACAGTACAGTCAGAAAAGTCTGGAAAGACTGGCTTCGTTAAATTGAAGCTTGGAGAGGTAGTCACTTGTCCAGGGGCACAGAGCTGCTAGGTGGCTGAGGCCACCCCTCTGTCCCAGCTCCCACTGGGAGGCCTGTGAGATGGGCCCTAGGGGTCTGAGGCGGGGAGAAGGTGGCCCCTCGGAGCCCCGGCCTAGAACCCAGGAGTCCTGACTCCAGGCTCAATGCGCCCCCCGCCTCATGCTGATAGCACCTGCGTCCTTGATGTCACCATGATCCTCAGCTAACCAGGCTGAGGAGGCCTTCCTCAGGGTTGTGGACTGGGGCTCCCAGAGGGCAGTGTTCCTCATGAGACAGTGACTCGGAGTTCTGCGGCAACGGCGAATTACCTCCCAGCCTCACCCCTGGCCAGCCACCTCTCTGCAACTGCCAGCTATCTGTGCCTCCCCTACCCTTGCCTAACCACCCCTCCCTTCTCCCCAGCCTGGCAGCTGTGAAGCGACAGAAGCTGTGCCAGCTCGGGGCATTAGAAGCAAAGTTGCATTTACTGGGCGGCTCTGGGCTTAGAGAGGTGTGCTAATCCCTTAAGAGATGTGTGGCAGCAGATGAGAGGCAGGGAGAGCGAGGGAGGAAATCCCCACAGGGGTGTGGGCCTGGCCCTCGGCTCTAATTCCCCCCAAAGATCAGGTTGGGGTCCTGCAGGAAATGCATGGGCTCCGGAGCTTCAGAGGCAGAGGTGGTAATTAGGGGAGCCACTGCCTTTGACAACAGAGCAGTTCCGAGAGCAGAGGGGAAGGGGATCAGTAGGGCACCCAGGGGAGCTGAGCCGTCCTGACCTGACCTGTCAAAGGGGAGTGGGCCAGAGCAGGCTCTGGAATGGGAGTGCTGGGGTCCAACTCCAAATCCCCATCCCTGCCAGACTCCCTGAGTGAGGGGCAACCCCTCTTTCCCAGGGGGAGTAAGCTGGGTGTCCGGTGCCTGGCAGAGCAGCTCCCGTGCAGATGCCTCGGTGGGCCCGTCCTCCCCACTGGAGCACACATGCTGCCATGTCAGGGCAGCGAGGCCCTAAGTCCTGGGCCTTCCCGCTGTCCCTGGGCCGTGGCTGGCAGGGCGGAGGAGTCCTGCAGCCTTGTACCCGCCACGGGGCACACCGATACGTATCCACAAACAGCAGACGGCATCAGGGCCTCTGCTGACCAAATGAGTGAACAGTCCAGGAAGAAGTATTCCTCTTGAAGGTTAGAAATAGGCCAGTGTGGGGGCGTTTGGTGTCTCCGTTGGTTGAGCAGCCAACTCATGATTTCTGCTCAGGTCATGCTCTCAGGATTGTGGGATCGAGCCCCTCATCGGGCTCCACGCTTCACATGGAGCCTGCTTGAGATGCTGTCTCCCTCTGCCCCTCT
Source organism: Leopardus geoffroyi (assembly GCF_018350155.1). Taxonomy (NCBI): domain Eukaryota; kingdom Metazoa; phylum Chordata; class Mammalia; order Carnivora; family Felidae; genus Leopardus; species Leopardus geoffroyi. The sequence goes on from NC_059338.1 coordinate 29,550,966, forward strand.
CCCCACCCTCTCTCTCTCTCTCTCTCTCTGAAAAATAAACAAGTAAATAAAATAAAGTAAAAGAAATAGGCCAGTGGGATGCAGCCGAGGACTCAAGCTATAGCTGTGTGGTGACTGGGGCCTCAGATCATTTTCCTCCCGGAGTGCCCCCTTTCCCAGGCCCTACCTTACACATTCTACAAACACCAAGCCTGCAGCTGGGCTGTGGTGCTGTGCTAGGCCCCATGGACCACCAGGCAAGGCCCTCAAGCCACCCCCAGCCATTGGGGAGGTCCAGCCTCCCGGTCTGCGGGGAGCTCAACCTTTGGGATTGCTCTAAGGGCATTTTTTTCTGTGTCAGGCTTTCGAAACCACCCCCCCCCCCCCACCAGCTCACAGTGCCAAATCTCTCCCTTTTCTTCCACTGCAGGATGCTCGCTCTGTGGCAGCCGCCACTGCCTCCCTTGGGGGCCCTCGAGCAAACACAGTCCTAGAGCGTGTGGAAGGCGCCCAGCAGCGGTGGAAGCTGCAGGTGCAGGAGCAGCGGAAGACCGTCTTCGATCGGCACAAGATGCTCAGCTAGATGGGCCGACGAGGTTGGGTCAAGGACCAGAGGCCACGGCCGCCAGCTTCTGGGGCTGGATGGAGCCAGATGCCCCTTCCCCCCACTCGGTGCCACCCTTCCCAGGCTTTCTCTTTAGAAGCCCGTGGCCATTTTCCCTCTCCTCTCTCTTTTTAGGAAAGTCCTAGTCAGCTGATTGAATCTGGGAAGAGTGATGGGGTCCCTGATCTCTGGTTTGCCTGCTCACATCTTGGGCTTAAGGGGAGGGGGTGGTGGCCAGAGCGGAGCAGAGACACCTCAGGTGGCCTCAGGATTGGAACGGTCTGTACCTCCTTACTTCACCCTGGCCACCCTTCCAGCTCCAGATCTCGGAATGTTCTTACCCTTCGCAGGATGGAGCTGGGCCATCGAGGACTCAGTATGTGGGAGGAAGGCAGTCAGCATGTTCTCCTTTCTGCTGTGGTTCTTATGGCCACCTTCCGCCCAGCTCCAATACCTCAGTCCCGCTCAGCCTGGTTCCAGCCCTCAGGATGGTTCTGATGGGGCAGCTGATGCCACTGAGCCGCACTGTGTCTTCAGGGCACACCCACCCGCTTGCCCCCACCCCCACTCTCCCGCACTCTTTCCCCAAGGCACGGTGGTGCTGATGCACCTTGCTCACTCTGCCACCTGGGCCCTCGCCCCCACCTCAGGAGGTCGGGCTGTCCCCCCATCTCCCCATGTCTGCACTGAGCCAGTTGGTGGGACCACGTGACCATGGGCTGAGCAGCGGCTCTAAATGCTATAGCTCCTGTCCCTGGATTTCCACTCGTCTCTGAATTTCATTGTACCAGTGCATGGAGAGAAACGTTTGTCCTTCTGTTGTCTGTACATCAAGGAAGCCATCATTAAATTGTCTTCTTTCTCTCACTTCCTGGATTTCAAGAGATCTAGAGAGCTAAGAGTGTTTCACAAGTGATGTGATAAACGCTGTGTCCCAGAGAAGGGACAGAGAACATTGTCCTTTAATAGGTCCAGGGAGAGAAGCAGAGCCTGGAAAGTCCTGGTCGGTGTGGCAGGGTCCACGGGGTCCGGGCAGAGCCCCAGGGCTCGCCAGGAGTGCCGCTCACTTGATGGGTTGGAGACAGGCTCCTCACGAGCTCTATCCACTGGCCGTTGGGAATTACCTCGAAATTCTGTGTTTCCTCTTTGGGGGAGATTCCCCCTTCAACTCTGAATAGTCCTGATGTCAGTCAGTATCTTACAGACCGGTAAAAAGTGCTCACTTCGAAACTCGTGTGTTTTCCCTAGTGAAAACCCACGGCTCTTCAGAGAGGTGTGGGGCAGCAAGGAAAACAGAGCTGCCTGGGGGAAACAAATCTGAGCACCATCCAGGGGCCATCCCGCAGAGCCTGGCCCAGTGCCCTCTGTCCCATCCCAGAACATGCAGTGTGGGGTGTGTCCTAGACCCAGACAGAAACGGTGCACCTGGAGGGACCAGCTGGATCTGATTAAAGTTTCTGCCCTTGGGTTGGGCCAGCAAACTTGCATTGAGGAGCTTTGTGTGGAGCCCCCTGCTGGGTCCTTGGTGAAGTGCGAGCTAAGAGAACAATGTGAGGCACGGATTTCAGTTTGCAAAGATTTGCCCAAGTTCAGAGTCCAATACTAGTGTAAAGGGGATGGGGGGGGCGGGTAGGGAGGGAAGCGGTGACACACCAATTGGGCTTCTAGGAAGAGCGGAGACTTTGGAGTTGGCCTTGAAGCAAGCAAGGGATGCAGCGGAGAAGGGGCTGGAGTGATTGCGGGATCCTGAGCAAATGTGCTCAGCCAGCATGAAAGTTTGTGATGGCGTTGACAGGAGACACGCATACCACGGGGAGGAAGGAGCATGGGTCCCAGTTCTGCCTTCTTCCTTTTCCTGGCACATACTTGCCACCTGCTGGGGCCACTGCTACTTTGGAAGGCCGGGGGACGGGGGCATTGTAACTCTTCCACAATGAGGATGCTCTTATTTCAAGAGGCAGGCAGAACTGGGTCTTTTCAAAGGTGGGCAGGTGCGTGTGTTAACTTATCTAGAATAACCAATCCAGAAATTGGTGTCTAACGCTGCTGGGTCCCCACCAAACGACACCGCCTGGGAGAAACCTCGAGTACCCTGTTTCTCGGAGTCTTGGTTAAATCCTACAGATGATCCAGCTAGTTGTTGGTAATTTTAAGGATTTAAAATGAAGCAAGCCACTATCACTAACTATAAATAAGCCAAGTGTGTAAAAACAAATTAGTATAAAAAATTAGGATGACTGTTCACTTTACATAAGGATTCAGCCAGTAGCCAAACATGTAGATGTGCTTCACCTTACACACAAAATTGATTCTTAGGCAACTCTTCCAGAGTGTACCTCCTCTTTCTATGAATGATGAAAGAACAGGGAGCCCAGCAGAGGGAGAGTTTACTGCTCAGCAAGTCATCTGGAACAGGATTGTGATCCCTACAGTTAATTACAGAAAAGATCAGAAGTGACACTCTATCCCATCTCATGTAGTACGACATGAATTTTAGTGTCGTGCTCGGGAATCCTGTGTCTCCTATCAAACCCACGAGATCCGCTGTTCAGCAATGCTCAGGCCCACCGGGAAGACACTGGGTTTGGCCCTGGGGACTAGGGTCTTAGAATTGGTCCCCACGGTGTGAGGCCAGAACACTTCCTGGTGGTCTCTCTGCATTTCTCACTCAGACCCACTCTGCCTTGTCTCCTTGCATCTACCGTACTCCACCAGCAAAATTCCAAGTGTGGATCTACAACCCAGCCTGTCTTCTCTGTTCCTCCCTGGGCAGTTCAGCTCTGCCTATGAGAGACTGAGTGGGGCCCCTGAGGGCTGGTGGTTACCACCCCCCCCCCCACCTCCTCTCTGCCTTTGTGGGGGCCATTAATCCCTTGACATTAGTCCTTTCTTGTGGCTCACTCTTTGTGGAGGTCACTAGGCAACTTTCCTAGTGGAGAAAAGTTTTTTTTAATTTCCCTTTCTCCCTACCCTAGAAAATCTTACCTTGCTACTTCAAGAAAATCAAGGCCAGTAGGTATGATCTCTCAACTTCCTTACTCCCATCTGAAACTTTTTCTTCGTACTTACCTTACTGCCTTTGCTGTGGTCTTGGGGATAGCATGTCCCTCCTGTTCAAAGCCAACCCACCCATCCCCTTCTCCCAAGGACCTCTACCTCACCCTATTTCCTGGTCCTTCTCAGCCTATTAACATGTCCAGTCCTCCTGCCCTCCAAAGAAATTTCCACGGGCCCCATGTCCACCTCTGACTACCATGGAGTCTACTACCTGACCCCATGCCCTCCACCTTCCCTTTCAGTCCTTCACCCCAAGCCCTCTGTAGGCAAGGTCATTGATGACCGTAATTGTCAGACCCAGAGGATAGCCTTGGTTTTTATCTTTCTGCCCGCCCCCCCCCCCCCCCCCCCCCCCCACTACATATGATGCCCTGATCCTTCTTCCTTCATGAAATTCTTCACTTGGCTTCTGGGACCTTGCATCTTCGGTCCTCCTTGCCCTTTCTCACCATCCCTTCACTTCTTCCTAAAAATTGACATTTCTCAGGCTTCCATTTCCAGCCTACATGGCTCAATCTAAAGTTTAATGTCCAAGTACTCTTCCTGAAAGTCTATTCTCCTTTGTGATTTTCTGATATTAACTCTAGAATCTCTCTCTCTAGCCCAGACCCGACCCTTGAGCTTCAGGGTTGTCTACCCAGCTCTCAGATGGACTCTCCCACAGGGTGCCTCAAGCCTGTCAAAATACACATGTCCAAGATTAAGCTCTTTAACTGACCTTTAAAAAAAATTTTTTTTTTCAACGTTTATTTATTTTTGGGACAGAGAGAGACAGCATGAACGGGGGAGGGGCAGAGAGAGGGAGACAATCGGAAACAGGCTCCAGGCTCTGAGCCATCAGCCCAGAGCCTGATGCGGGGCTCGAACTCACGGACCGCGAGATCGTGACCTGGCTGAAGTCGGACGCTTAACCGACTGCGCCACCCAGGCGCCCCTTTAACTGACCTTTATATTCGTTATCGTTCAAGCCAGAAACCTGGAGGTCACTCAATTCTTGATCTTTGTCTGCAGTTCCTGTGCCCAATCACTCAAAAGTCCCACCAACTTGACCACCAAGCAGAGCTGACTCTTGACTCTTGAATAAGTTTGAACTGCACGGGTTCACCTATATGTGGATTTTTTTACAGCACAGTATTGTAAATGTGTTTTCTCTGTCTTATGATTTTCTTAATAGCAATTTTCTTTTCTCTAGCTTACTTGATTGTAAGAATACAGTATATACTACATATAACATGCTAAATATGTGTTAATCGACTGTTCATGTTATCGGTAAGGCTTCAAATCAACAGTAGGCTCTTGGTAGTTAAGTTTTGGGGGAGTCAAAAGTTATATGTGGATTTTCAACTGCGCAGGGTGTGGGCCCCCATATCCCCCCCCCCACCTATTGTTCAAGGGTCAACTGTTCAGGAATCTGTCCCCTTCCTCCACCCCTACCACCGCTCCCCATTTCATGCCTTCATTTCTCTTGGGATCTTGTTGCTTCCCTCCCTCAGAACCATAAAGGCTCCCCATTTCCTAAGTCTTGAGTTCTTTATTGAGGCCTATGAGGCCTTGAGGCCATGTTTTGCCTGTACCACAGCATTTAGCCCCAGAACAAATTGGCAGAGTTACTGGGTGGGGCCCTTGCTAGGGAGGAATTGATGGGCTCTCCACCCAGGCCCTCCCCTAGGTGGGCGCAGGCGTAGCTACCAGGGACTTGGCTCTTCCCAAGCTGCCTCTGAGACTCCACCGTCTGGGGCAGGAGGCACTGTCAGAAGCTGACTCGGGCTTCTCACCAGCTCCCACTGTCCACCCACTTGCCCTGGGGGGCTGAGGAGGAAGCAGGGCTTTAAGACATGACTGCAGGTGTGGAGGAGAAGGCCGAGTCTTTCCCTCCTAGCTCCTCCTGAGCCTCTGCTTTCCAAGTGCAGGCAACTTCCCCAGGCTCCAGGCAGCCAGCAGGGTGGGTGGCTGGGTGGAGCTCGAGCCTAGAAGCTGGGATGAATAGACAGCCCTTCCACCCCTCTGAGCCAATCCCCTCATCTGTAGTGATACCTTGGCCTGGGGTCTAGCCCCTGGTTAAGTGCTTATCTGGTGATGGCTGTCATTATGAGGGGCTGGACCAAAATCTCCCCATAAGATCAGCCCTCCATTTAGTAAAGCAAGTGGGGCACTTAAAAGCGTGAACCCTGAGCCAGTAGCCTGGGTACAAATGCGAACTCTGCCCCTTACTGGCTTGGCAACTTTGAGTAGATCTTGAAGCCATGCCTGTTTCCTCACTGTGGAAGGGGAGTAATTATCTACCTCATTGGGTTGCTGTAAGGAATAAATTATTAACGTGTATAAAACACCTAGAACAATCCTAGCACCTAAATAAGCACTTAGTGCTGGTTATTCTTCACTGTTATTACTGTTACAGCATAAACTCCTACCCATCAGGTCAAGGTTGCATAGATTGAACAGAGAATTCCTACTTAGTGCGATCGGGGGCCCTAGGGCCCCAGGAAACCCTGACCCCTCAGCTAAATCCCTCTCTTGTTGAAGTTCTTCTCAGAGCCCCCTGGGGGTGATTAGTTGGTGGCCCTTAGCCCTTAGCTACTCCCTTAGCCCCCGATCTCCCTGCTCCCCAGCCATGGACTTGAGCTCAGAGCCAAGGCTGGAGGCAGGCAGGCCCTGAGAGCACTGGGCTTCTCTGATTACTGCATCAGGGTGGACACAGAGGCTGAGGCTTCAGGCTGGGAGTCGGGAGCCCTGGTCCCGTCCTGGCTCTGTCACTCGCTGCCTGACCTCAAACAGCAGGCCTCCTGACTGAGCCTGAAGTTCTCGAGGTAGAGAGTGAGGACGTTACACCAGCCCATTGTTTCCCGAAGTGTGGTTCACCTGAGCCTGGTGATTTTAGGGGGGGGTACCCCGAAGAATACTTCTTATTCTAGTAGTTCTATGATTATTTTAATGAGTATTAGAAAAAAAAAACAAAACCCACCATCAGCACATAAACTTCGTGATTTCAAGGGAAATGAGTGCTAAGGACGAGTAAAAAGCGGGGAAGTGAGTACATACCAAGGAAATCGTAGCAAAACCGTTCAAACGGTGCTCGGAAATGGCAGAAATTTTGCAAGAAGCTGGGTGCTACTGCCGCTGGTTGGGGACCCCGGAGGTGGTTGATATCTAAGGTACCTTCAGAACTGACATCTGTAAACTACTTAATCTCTCTGGATGCCAGTGTCCCACTGGCCGAACGGGGGTAAACGAGTACCGAGAGAGGGTCTTCTTTAGCTTCTGCTGGTGTGACGGAGCCGGGGGAGCCCAGAGCAGGCACCAAGTGGACCCACGCCCAGAAACCCCGGACCTGGCCCAGACCAAAGGACACTGTAGCGAAGAGGCCAGGTGTGTAGGCCCCAGAGCCAGTCTGCCTGGGTCCTAATCCCAGAGCTGACTCTTCCGAGCTGTGTGGATCTGGGCAAATTAATCCGTCTTCCTTTCCTCGGCAGAGAAGCAGGAATAGTAATTTATCTCATAGGGTGTTGGAAGGGGTCGATGGGCGTGTGTGAGTGTAACAGAGCCTGGCAGGTAGTAAGTGCTCAGTGGTGCAGTTTGTAACCATATGAGGGAAAGGAGTGTCTCCCCCTCCTGCTGAGAGGGGTACCTTGGGCCCCTCCCCCCCAGGCTCTTTCTGAAAGGAAACAGTATTCAACGCAAAGGGGAGGGTGACAAGGCAGAGGCCAGCACGCAGGTCTCCTTGCTTCCACCTTGTCTAGGTCAGTAAGCTTTGCCAGAGCGGAGGTCTTGCTTTGCAGAAGGCTAAACTAGCTGGTTGCGTGTCTTGAACAAACCCTGCCCTCTCTGGGGGGGCAGTTTCTGTGGCCCGGGTGGCCTCCAAGGGCCCCTCCAGCTCTGGCATCAGGCAGTTTTGTGGAATAGCCCTCTGCTGCCCCGTAGTCCCCAGCGGGCACACGGCAGCCCCCAGCCCAGCTGTGCGAGTACGTGTCCTGCCCCACCCTGGAACTGTGTCCTAGAGAGCCACCACAGCCCTCTTAGTCCCCCATCCTTCCCCAGGAGGGCCCAGGGACCACATCAGCTCCCAGCACCCAGACTGGTACCATAAAGTCACTCCAGAGACAGGGCTGTCTTCCCCTAGCCAGAAGGACTGGCCCCATGAGAAGAGACCCCTTGCGTTGTCCCAGGTTTTGCACCAGCCACAGTCAAGAGGCATTTCCTAAGCTCGAGAGTCCCTCCTGCCGCACACACTACCATCTTGGAGGCTCTCTGAACTTCCCTGCCAGCTGGGCCGGTGTGCTGGCCCTCCGCTGGCCCTCAGGTGGGCAGCACCCTGGGGGGACAGCATCCCGGCTCACCCTTGGCTCCAGCCGGAGCCGCATTTGTCTTGCTTGGACTTGGGGTAGCCAATCACAGGAGGCCGAGAGTGGCCCTCTCTCCTCCTTGGGAGTGGATCCCGGATCAGAGGAGCCCCCCCGCCCCCCACCGCCCTCCTCCCTCCCCTTCTGGGTGTGTCGCCGCCGTTTGAAGCTTAATCAGGAAAGTGTACCTGGCTCCTGGTGCTGTGGCAGGGAAGCCGGGCCAGAGGCTGCCGAAGGCGCCACAGGACAGACAGGCAGCACCGAGGTCCCTCTGTCCCCCTGAAGGCCCACGAGACACAGATCGCTGTGAGCGGCAGCCGCGGTGCTGGAGGAGCGATCCCCGCCCGAGGAGGTAACTGTGCAGAGGTGGGGGCTGAGGGATGTGTCTGAGTTTTGTCCTGAAATAGTGACGGCCCCACCCGGCTCGGAGGAGTGAGGTTGGGAACAGTTTACTCAGGGCTTAGTCACTCCCGATGGCTCTCCTACCCAAAGGAAAGGAAAGCGGAGCCGAGCCACCTGCTGGCTGGGGTTATGGCATCCATCTCTGAGGGGAGCAGGCGAGATTAGCTGTGCTGCCGAAGGCTTTGCCACCAACTGGGAATTTTCCCGTGGACTTGATCTTGGGACAGTCCACTGCCACTGCGTTTGGCCCAATGCCTGATGCCTGCCAGTGTCCGGAGACTAAAGCAGGGCTTTTCTGGGTGGAAATCAGCCGGGGTTAGCCCTCCTGGAAAGCAGCTACAATGTGAAGGGGTGTGCAGGGGAGAGCTTGGTCCTGTGTTTGAATGTGGGAGCAGGCTCGAGGTGGCTCCGGGTGTGACCTCCGGAGCAGGCTATCTGGATCAAATCCCAGCTCTGTCATTTGGTAGCTGTGAGACCACAGGCCATTTGCTTATCTGCCCCTCAGTCCCATCACCTGGGAAGCGGGCCAGTAATACCTACCCCGTAGGACTGCTGTGAGGGTCAAACGGTGGAAATGCATAGACCAGCACCTAGCACCGAGGAAGTTCTACAGAAATCTCCATGTGGGGTTTGTAATCCTGCTATCTCCCAGAAACACGATCTCACTGAAGCTCACTGAAGCTCTCTGAGCCTCAGTTTCTCCATCTGCAGCACAGGGAAGAGAAGTTACCATGAGGGGATTAAATATGTTGCCAGCACATGGTAGGTGCCTGCTAAGTTGCAGCCCCCGTCCCCATGAAGTGAGCCGAGATTCCGTCCCTGTTAAAACCGTATTTCCTCCCGTTCGGCGCCTACGCTTTTTTATTCTGCTGCCAGAGGAAGCAGGTTGGATGGAAAAGTTTTGTCTTCTCAGGCCCGGAATGCCGGCATCGCTGCGTCACCGCAGACACGAGAAACTAGACGTGGCTCGTGAGCACCTGTGTCACCGCGGCGTTCTGTGGACCGGGTGGGTCACCCTCATGTGTGACCGCGTGTGCTTGGCCGCTGAATCGCCCCTGCACCTTTAGGGCACCTGAGGGGCCCACCAGGGGCACCTCCTGGGCATCAGGAGCAGCGCCAGCCCTGCGGGATGCTGAGGCACGCGAGGCACGGCCCCGCCTTTCTCCGTGAGAGAGCAAGACGCAAACATGTGGCCAGGTCATCGGCCGGGTGAGAGGACAGCCCGAGAGAGAGCGTCCCCAAACCGATGATGGCTGATGAGGGACAACCACGCAAAGGCTCTAGGATTCAGGGGAGAGAGAGAAAGAATAGAACAGGAGGGGGCAGGGTGGTCTCCATGGCCATGGACAGACTCCATCTGGCTCCAGAGGACTTGAATTTGGACGGGTGGAAAGGCAGGGGCTGACACTCCAGGAGGGGAGTCGTGGGGAGAAGGCCAAGGCTGGTGTGGAGAAATGGGTCACAGTGGAGGCGAGGGCTGACTCGGCCAAGCGCCGAGAGGGAAGGTCGGAGAAGGAGGAGGTCGGCATGCCGCTGAGGGCCTTTGGTGCCAGGCAAGGGGGGATTACGCTTTAAAGAGCTGTAAGTCCCCTATGGAGGAGGGGGCAACATGATCAAAATAAGGTTTTAGAGGATGAGTCTGGCTCTGTGCCTCTAGAGGGTCTGTGTGGGGCGGGATGGGAGCCCGACACCAGCTGCTGTCCCCAGCGGCAGCAGCTGCAGAGATGTGGACTGAGCGCTTGCACAAAAGATGCTCACGCCCGTGACCTCCTGCAACTGCACGGTAACCCTAGGGAGGGAGTGTCCCAGCCGTCCGCCACCCACAGAAGAGAAAATCCAACAGGGTGGCTCACGCCGCTGTAGCTGGGAAGTGTCAAAGCCAGGATCCCAAGCCACGGTTGGCCAGCCCCAGAGTCCCTGGTTGGATGCCAAGTCTTGACAAGATGCAGAGAGCACGAATTCTGTCTGAAACGTGGCTAAGTGCGTGAATGAGAGAGACAGATCGGAGAAGCCCGGGGATTGGACGTGGAGGGAGCCGTGAGGACCTCAGCCACCAGGAGAGGGGGCTGGGGTGAGGAGGTGAGAAGACAGGGCCACTGTCTGATCTGGCCACACGAGCCCTGGCTTCCTCCTTGTGGAGTGGGACACTTCCTCACAGGGACACTCTGACGGCAGTGAGGTCCAATGCCTGAAGCATCGCCAATGCAAACAACATTACCTCTCTACCCCTCCGTCATCGCAGACCAAGGAGATGCCATGTTCCTGGGACCCTGAAGCAGGAAGTCACTTCCCACCTACAAACTCTCTGATTCCGTGATTAGGAGGGGCCTCAGGAAACCTCAGACTTTTGCTCTGCGGCCCTCAGGGATTTTTTACCCAGGAAAATACCCATCGCCCCCAAGGGTGACTTTCTTTGTGGCGAAGGGGGTGAGAATCTCTTTTTCCTCTGTTCCCCTAGTCAGCAATGATACGGGCTCCAAAGCCCAGTTCTCTGCCTGAGGTTGGTGCTAGGCCCACGGCAGGAGGCCCAGAGAGGAGACAGCCACACTAACGGCTGAGGGGGCGACTCGGGAGAGCCCTGGGGGGCGTCCTCGGTGGCGCCCCCTCAGCCCACATACCCAGCCTGCAGCCGACTGTTCCCCATCAAGGGAAGCTGGGCTCGGCTGGCAGTCTCCCGGTCAGAGCTCTTCTGCGCAATAGCCTGGTTTGCACTCACCATGCCTCCACAGGGTGATTTTCCTTCCCTGTTCTTGTCTCTGAAATTAGCATGGCTTCAGAAACACCCTTGAGCACTTACTCTGTGCTGGCCACGATCGGAACAGGAATCAGAGTAACTTGCATTTGGAAGCAGTCAGTATTCTTTTAACCGAGAATCGGGTTATATACTGGGCTCCCAACAGAATTTTGGCGAGCGTCCCTTCCCTTGGCCTTTCATTCCCCAGCTGCCCTCCTGCGACCCTAACACCACCCTCCCCACCGACCCTCACCCCCACCATGAGGTTGTTGGACTCCTCTGAGCTGTTTCCCTGAAGGCTAGGGAAGGAGCAGCTTTATCTCTTGGTAGGATTTGCCCACTGAATCACATTAGCACTTACTGGTAGCTTTGGATCCAGATGAGTCTTAGATGTCCCGGCTTCTAGGCTGTGGCTTCTTTCCTCCCTGTTTTGGGTGTAACTGACAGCAGGGGGCAGGGGGAGGTGAGAGTGTGGGTAGAAAGAGAAACGACTAGAACAGTCTTTCTCTCTCTTGAATTTTAGTTTTTCCTCATTTTCTTAGACTGTTAAAAAAGACTCCTCCTTGGACAGAATGATGATGCCTAGCCAGTCCCAAGGCGTATGCCAGTTCCTCTCAAATGCCAAGTTTAACATTTAATCAGCTGTGTGCCCTTAGGAAAGTTACTTGACCTCTCTGTGCTTCAGTTTCCTATCTGCAAAATAAGGATAATAATAGTTCCTGCCTTGTAGTGAGGATTCAGTCACTGGCCATATGTGTGTATGTGTGCGTGTGTGTGCAAGCAAGCACACGTATCTGTGTCATTTACAACAGTGGCTGACCCGGAGGAAATCTCATGGACAAGTTAGCTGTTGTTCTCTGGTCCAGCCGTGCTCAGAATTCTAAGCTCTCAATGGCTCCTGAGGAGCAGTCACTGTTTCTGAAGGTCAATCTAGTGGGTCCCTTGGTGACGAATGCAAGAATGGGTTTTTCCCAAAGTTCATTGCAGGCTTGAAAGCATATTTGAGAAATCTTTCTGACCCCTTAGCTCTCACCCTTCCAGCATATATAGAGAGGTGGTACCTGATTGGTGGCCGCATCTTTTATTTTTATTTATTTTTTAAAAAATATTTATTTGGGGGGGTGAGGGGTAGAGAGACAGAGAGAGAGGGAGAGAGAGAGAAAATCCCAAGCAGGCTCCTCACTTTCAGCGCACAGCCCAGCTTTAGACTCTCTCCCTCAACGCTGGCATCATGACCTGAGCCGAAATCAAGAGTCGGACGCTTAACTGACTGAGCCACCCAGGCGCCCCGGCGGCCACTTCTTTTAAAATGGCAATCGCAAACCTAATGATTACAATCCTTTTACACTTGTCTGCAACTTTACAGTTTACAAAGTGATTTTACAAACTTACCCATTTGATCACCAAACAGACCAGGCAGACATTACTGTCCACACATCCCAGTTCTGGGAAGTCCGGAGCAAACCTGAGATGGTCTCATGGTGCGTTTTCCTTAACCTCATGCCGTGAGTCTTTATCTTCTCCTTGCAACTCCTTTTGCTTTTCCCTTTCTGGTGGTATTTCTCCTTATGAGTACGACAGTGAGCGGGGCTTACTCAGGAGCCCAGATACCTGGATGTGAATCTCAACTCTGTCCTGTACCAGCTGTGTTACTTTGGGCAAGTGGCTTAACCTCTCTGAGCCTTGTCGTCCTCACCTGTAACCTAGGCTACTGCCAGTGCTGCCCTCCCAGGGCTGTATGAGAGCGCACTTAGAGACGGGTCTGGCACATAGGAAAGTGCTAGGTGTGCAATGGGCACTGTTGCTCACACGCAGTCCTTTTTGCCTGCTGCACTGGGGACAGCTGTTGTGGCTGTCCTGTGCTGAGCCCCAGCCCACAGCAGGCTTCCTGGAAGGAGCTCAGAAGACGTTTGGTGGGTGAATTGACAGGCAGTAGGACACGCGCTAACTACATCCAGCTTCTGTAGAGAGTTATGTGAATTCGGTTACCCTGTTCCTCCAAAGACTTGAGAAAAAAAATCAAGCCCTGGGTACAGACTTTTCCTTCTGGGCTTCTATCAGGACAGATGCGACTGTGGGAAGCTGTTTGAGGTGGGCATCAGCGCTGTGTCCAGTCACGATGTTGGAGAACGGCACACGCTGTTTTGGGCCTTTTGCAGACGTATCCAGGGACCTTAGAGCTTCTAGAAGCTCTTCCCAAGGTCGCCCTGCCTTACTGACGATACCAGCTTCCGGTAATGCCATTCCTATTGGGTGCCACGTGACTAAGGCACATTACCTTATCTCTACAGTAACCCCCGAGATAGATATTATTGCCCCCTTTTTACAGATGCGGAAGCTGAGGCTTCTAGAAATCACTATCTGGCCTAAGGCTGCTCAACCGGTGAGTGTAGAGCCAGGATTCAGTCCAGGGTGAAAGTCTGTGCTCTCCCACGTGTCTGGCCACCTCTCTCGGGAACTCCTGGAGTTGGGGTGCTCTGGGGTTTTCCTCCCAGCAGGAGGCTGGGAGCCTGATACTCCTAGGAAGTCGAAGCAGGTGCCTCCAACAGCATCTTCCTGTGACCCCCAAGCAAATATTGGGTCGCAGTCCAGGGAAGCAGGAAGGACCGAGCCCCTCACTTGACTCTGGCCCCCAGGAGATCCCGTAATGATCGTTTTCCTCCAACAAAGTTGGGGACCCCTGCCTAGCTAAGAAGGTCCTCATGCATCAACCTGACCAGACCCCAGTAAGTTGCACGCAAGCTGTGCGCCACTGAGGCACTCTCTTAGCCTCTCTGAGCCTGTTTCCTCTTCTGTAAATGGAAACAATAATACCTACCTCTTCTCTGGCATGAGGGTCACCCAAGACAGGGAGAGCAGGCCAGCAGGCAAAGTATCAGACATCAGAAGGCACCTACCCCACATTAGGCTTCCCTTCTCCACTCTTTTCCTCTTCTTTGAGATTCTCAGCAGAGTGATGCCACGTTGGAGCACGGGGCTCCGTCAGCCCATGCCAAAGCTCTGCAGTGCTGTTCTATTTGCTGAAAGTGGTGCAGACAGTTTGCTCGGGGGCAAACAGAGCTTTCCAAAACGGGAGGCAGGAAGGATGGCGTGGGGGCAGTGTGAGGCTAGGCAGCTCTGGGGCTGAGGCCACCGTGGCCCTGCCTCATCCAGTGCAGGCCGAGGGGCCAGAGGGGCTGAAATCAGCCTGCACGCACTCTGTATCTGCTTAGAGCATAAGGCACCAGAGTGTCTAACCCTCTGAAGGCACCATGTGGGCATGTGGTCGGCCTGGCTGTCCCCCTCCTCTTTGGTCAGACCCAGTGTGACAGCAGTGAGATACTGAAATGATTATGTATGTTACACATGTATTTGGGGGTGTTGCATATGCATATGGTGGTGTGGTGAGGTTATCTTTCTAGAATGAGTTACAGGCCAAGGGCACCTGGGTGGCTCAGTCAGTTAAGCGTCCGACTTCGGCTCAGGTCATGAACTCACAGTTCGAGCCCCATGTCAGGTTCTATGCTGACAGCTCAGAGCCTGGAGCCTGCTTTGGATTCTGTGTCTCCCTCTCTCTCTGCACCTCCCCCACTCTCTTCTTCTCTCTCTCTCTCCCTCAAAAATAAATAAATTAAAAAAAAAGAGTTACAGTCTATAAGACAGACTCCCAAGGGATATTATGAAATTTCTTATCCAAAAAGAAAAAAGTACATATTTGGAGATTTTATCGTTGAATTCCCTGAAATGAGGGAAAAAGTTCTCTGAGGTCATTTGGGAATTTCTGCGTTAACCAAAAATGGCTTTCTTTGCTGTAGGGCTTTCTCTGAGATGTCAATGCATCTTGAGAATCTCCAAGAAAGGGAATAAAGGGGGCTGCATTTCTGAAAGTATTTGACCACGGAGCCCTTTGGGGAAAAGTTTTAGTGACCACCTTGCTGGCGGCCAGGAGATGTGCAAGATGACAGCACAAGGCCAAACAGTTCTGTCACTTAAAATGTGTGTTTTTTTTTTAATTTACTAATCTCTATGCCCGACGTGGGGCTCGAACTCACGACCCTGAGATTAAGAGTCACATGTTCCACCGACTGAGTCAGCCAGGTCCTCCCTCTGTCATTTTAAGTGCTTGGTTTCCTTATAAATTCTCCCAGGTTTTGGCCGCAGAGGGTGGCAGGCTCTGGAAGAAGTCTTGGCTCAGGGGCTCAAAGACACCATGGTGGGTTTATCAACTGTACGAATCTCTGAGAGGTAGGAGAAGCTGAGGACCGTGAACTCCCTGTCCCCAAAGCTGCCGCTGCAGCCGTGGGTTCTACGTTCAGCCAATTTCTGACCTCCGACTCCCACCTCCGGCTCCACTCCCAGTGAAGACAGTGAGAGAAGCTGTTCTTTAACTGGTCTTTTTGGAAGTTCACATCTCCCTTTGTTTGATAAATGATGGCTCGGCCCTCCCCGGGGATTCCCAGTGTCGATCAACAAACATTTGTTGAGCATATACTATTGTCTTAAAAATGAAGTATAAGGGGCACCTGGGTGGCTCAGTCGGTTGAGCCTCTGACTTCAGCTCAGGTCATGATCTCACAGTTCGTGAGTTCAAGCCCCGCATCGGGATCTCTGCTGTCAGCGCGGAGCCTGCTTCGGGTCCTCTGTCCTCCTCCTCTCTCTCTCTGCCCCTCCCCCACTCGCACTCTCTCCCAAAAATAAACATTTTTTTTTTTTTTAAATGAAGTATAAGACAGGAGTTCCTTCACTTATAGTTTACAACCTGGTCAGGAGGTGGCGTCGGGATGTGCTCCAAGGAGAGAGCCTGCTGGCTGTCCGTGAGCCACCAAGAGTCCAGCATGAGGGATAGTGGGAGAATGAGACTGAGTAGCCACTAGACTCAGTGGCTTGGGGGGGGCTGGGACAGGGGTCGGCAGGCGATGCTCATGAAGCCATCAGCAACATGCTATAACAATGTGTCATCCCCGGGACTTGTGACATTAGAGCCTCTAGAAGCATGTGACAACAAGGAGGTGCTACCGGAGGGGCAAACGCTGCACGCTGCACGATTGGAACAGCAAGACTTTGGGAGGGAAGCCCAGGACACCCCCACTGGCAACTTCCTCTACTGCAAGTTGGATTTGAGGGTTTGGAGTCCTGCTGGCCCATAATAAAGTGGCCGTGCAGGGTACGATGTGAACGTATCGTGGTCCTAAAGGGGGAAGCTCAGTGTGCTCGCGTCGTGAGGTAAGCTTCATGGAAAAATATCACGTACCTCTTGCCCTGCACATCTGCCCCGCTGTGCCGGGGTGAAAATAAACCAGAGAGGGGCAGAACTGTGAGGAGTGGGGGTGCCAGGGGCGAGGAGTGCCCTCAGTCCCAGACAGGAGCCAGCACCCCTTTGGAAAGTGGACAGCGTTGCCCACGGGTGCTGTTTTGTGGCTGCTTAAAGCAATCTACGGGTTGGTTGAACTTAACCCATCCAGTAGTCACCACTACAGCTAACATGGGGGGAGGGGGAGTGCCTCTACGTGACTTCAGAACCACACTTCTATCTAGCGAGTTGTCTAATACTGACACAATGTGCAAGTTTCTGTTCAAAACAAATAACAAAATATGTTTAATTATATATACTTAAAATTTTTTTAATGTTTTTATTTATTCTTGAGACAGAGACAGACAGAGCATGAGCAGGGGAGGGGCAGGGAAAGAGGAAGACACAGAATCCGAAGCAGGCTCCAGGCTCTGAGCCATAAGCACAGAGCCCCATGCGGGGCTCCATATACATATTGTACATAACAGAAGTTTAAGTGATGCGAATTGATCCACAAACTCAGGAAGAGAATTTAGTATATCTTAACAGAAAACTGAGTGAGTCTTCATGGGGGTGGGGGGGTCTTCCCTCCTCCTTAAATTTCCAAAAGACCTGGAAACACAGATCCCAACTGACTTAGAGCAGGCAGTACGTTAAAACGCTCAGGAGGTCCTGACCTGGAATTTCATCAATCAACCACTGCCATTGCTTCTCATAGCCACACGGGGGCAC
The DNA here is from genome assembly GCF_018350155.1 of Leopardus geoffroyi. NCBI lineage: Eukaryota > Metazoa > Chordata > Mammalia > Carnivora > Felidae > Leopardus > Leopardus geoffroyi. The sequence continues at coordinate 29,568,080 of NC_059338.1, forward strand.
TGTTAACACACGGTTCTGCCCCGCCGAGTGAACTCCGCGGAAGGGTTAGTTCCCTCCCCGCTGCTGACCGCATCCTGCCCAGGCTGCAGACCTTTGAGTGAGGACCATCCCACTATCCAGGTTGTCTAAGCTCAGGCAAGGGTCTTTATCAGGTTTCCTGGAGTACAGCTCCTGATGCTTGACTCAGCCTGATTACATCCCAATTCTTGCCTTCCCAACAGAGCTTCATGGCTACCCTTCGAGAATATCCTCAAGGGGGAGTTACCTTCCCAAGGTGACCTGCGGAACCTCTGTCACCAGAGCAGAAGTTCGGTCACAGCAGGATTATTCAAATCTGCAGTGGGACATCTCCTCCAACAGGAATCATAATTTAATAAGATACTCGGGATTGCCTGGATGGCTCAGTCGGTTCAGCGTCCGACTCTTGATCTCAGCTCAGGTCTTGGTCTCAGGGTCATGAGTTGAAGCCCCACGCTGGGCTCTGCACGGGGCGTGAAACCTACTTAAAAAAAAAAAAAAAGACACTTGTGTTAGGTTAGAGCAAACCCCTCTGAGATCTTTTGGTTCAAATGTGAAGCCACTGGGGGAAATCCTGGGGGAAGGAGTGAGGGAAGAAGCATGAAGAAGGGTATGGTCATTTAGCACTTGTTAGTTTATGAAATTACTCACTGTGGAAACTCGGGTAGTACCTTAACGTTTATGAGCCTCTATTCCCCCCCCCCCCCCCCCCCCGTAATACTGGTCGATTCTAGCACCGACCTCATGAGAATGGTGTAGGAGTTAAAGGGGATGATTCATGGAAAGCGCCTAGCATGGTGCCTTGCACATCATAAATAATAAATACCAGCTAGAACTATCATTACCATTACGTCACTGCTGTGTTCACGTGTTCGCCGCCCTATCCCAGCGCCTAGAGCGCCCCCTAGCGTACACGAGGCCCTGGGTAAGGCGGCGCTGCCCGCATGAAGGTCTTGCCTCTCAGTGATACTTCTGTGTCCCAGTTTGCGGGGGGTGGAGAGGGGGGGGAAGGGCGGAGTCCGATGGCGGAAGGGGTGGAGCACAGCGCACATGCAGGCAGGCGTGTTCTCGCCCAGGCTCCCTCCCAGGCTCTCTGCTCTTTCCTCACGGTAAAGACAGAACTGGCTCCAGAACATCAAGCTGGGAGGTTTCTTGTTTGAGTCACTTCTCTGCAGAGTTTTACGAAGAACGTAAACAGTGTGTGAGGAAAGTAAGTCATCGGATATCGAGTCAACACAAATAGATACGAAGTTCTATTTACGGAAATTGTCATTCGAGGTACAGAAACTGACCTCTATCAAAATGAAACTTAAATGAATTAAATCAAATACGAAGAGACGGGGGTCACGTGGGAGAGTCTAGTCTGGATCCCATGGTTTTACCAAAAAAGGGCACCGCTAGCAAATGATTGTCAGCTCCGTTATGTACCCAACACTGGGCAAGAAGCTGTTGTATACGCTTTCATTATGTAAGAATGAAAGGCCAAGCCCTTGCCCTCTGCTGGCTTACAGTCTGCTTGAAGACTCAGAAGGCACAGCCCCGAAGGTCCGCGCTGGGGGCTGCTAAGCTCCAGCCGTCAGCAGGGGCAGGAGCTCCCTCAAAAGTACCGCGGGGATGGGGAAAATCAAGAAAGGTGTGAGATGGGTCCCAAGATCAGTCAGTGAAGCCAAGGAGTGAGGTCAGGAATGAGCAGAGAGTGGTCCTGATAAAGCTGGGAGTCTGTTTGAGAGAGGTTTTCTAGAACAAAGGAGGGGGAAGCCCTGAAAGGCTGCTGGGCAGGGAAGGGATATGTGAATTTGTCCTGATGTCTGACACATTTGCTTCCGCTTTTGAGAACAGATGCAAGTCTCCATGGTGCTTGGAATCGCTGTTGAGTTTTCCTGGTTTTCGTTCAGCATGGAGGGCAGAGCTCACTGGGGACAGAGTTGGGACCCAATGAAGGACAAAGATGAGCAAGTGTGGGCCACCTGGGTGGCTCAGTCGGTTAAGCATCCGACTTCGGCTCACATCGTGATCTCACAGTCTGTGGGTTTGAGCCCCGTGTCGGGCTCTGTGCTGACAGCTCAGAGCCTGGAGCCTCCTTCGGATTCTGTGTCTCCCTCTCTCTGCCCCTCCCCAGCTCATTCTCTGTCTCTGTCTCTCTCTCTCTCTCTCTCTCTCTCAAAAATAAATAAAAACATTAAAAATAAACAAATAAAGTTTTTATTTAAATTCCAGTGAGTTAACATACTACACCTGGTGCTCATCACAAGTGCCCTCCTTAATCCCCATCACCTATTTCACCCATCCCCCACCCACCCCCCTGTGGTAACCGTCAGTTTTTTCTCTATAGCTAAGAGTCTCTTTCTTTGCTCCTCTCTCTCTCTTTCCCTTTGTTTGTTTGTTTTGTTTCTTAAATTCCATACATGAGTGAAACCATATGGCATCTGTCTTTCTCTGATTTCATTTAGCATTATACTCCCTAGATCCATCCATGTTGTTGCAAATGGCAAGATGTCGTTCTTTTTTGTGCCCAAGTAATATTCCAGTGTGTGTGTGTGTGTGTGTGTGTGTGTGTGTGTGTGTGTGTGTGTGTATCTTCTTTATCCATGCATCTATCAATGGACACTTGGGCTTTCCCCATAATTTGACTATTGTACATAATACTGATATATATATCTGGTGCACCTATCCCTCTGAATTGTATTTTTGTGTTCTTTAGGTAAATACCTAGTAGTGTGATTGCTGGATTGTAGGGTCATTGGGCACTTTTTATAAGCCAGGCCCAGGGTTGTTTGTTTTGTGGGGTTTTTTGGTATATTTTTTTCTCATTTGATTCTCCCATATGACTAACCTCCAGTGAGGGATATTTAAATTTCCACATGTGGAAACCATGACCCAGAGAGGCCCCCCAACCATGAAGGGATGAACGCAGGGCTGAACCCTGCTCTCCGTATATCGTCTTCAGCAGCCACACTGCCTCCCCTCATAGTGCTTACATCCCCTTTGAGGATGGAGGTAACACAAAGAAGCCCATCATAGAAAGCCTTTCCTAACTGATGTGTTCACTCTCCTCTTCTTTAGAAACATGTCCCTGAGCTGAGCGGGCACACTCCTAACAGCAGCCGGCGGTTTGCAGCCCAGGCAGCCGGGGGATCCCCAAGGCCGTGAGGAACAAGAAACAGAATGGAGCCCCAGGGTTAGTGCCCGCGTGAGGTGCGCAAGCTGGGCTCAGGAGGGGGCGGGGTGCAGAGGCCTGCCGTCCTGCCCACATGGGCGCCCCGGAAGAGGGCAGGGGTCCCCAGAGTTGTGCAGCGCCACTACTGGACTGGAGAGGGTGCCTGCTGAGTCCCTGCGAGGAGCCCCGCTAGGCCGCAACGATGACTGGTGTTTGGGACACCTCGGAGGCCATCCCACAGGGCAAAGAGAAGCCCTAACTGATCCTCGTACCCCAGGGCCGTGGCTGGCGATGTGACTCGTCCCCGTGGTCAGGACGGCGCAAACCCCAGGCGGGGGCGATTCCCGGGGAGGGTCTCACTCTGGGTCCAGCTCCACGCGGCACCATGAACAATAACTTCTGCCGGGCCCTGGTGGACCGGCGGTCCCTGGCGCCCCCCAGCTGCATGCAGTTGGGCGTCGTGCCCCCTCCGCGCCGGGCGCCTCTGCCCCCCGCCGAGCCCCTGGGCAACGTGCCCTTGCTGCTGTACCCAGGCCCGGCCGAGCCGCAGTATTACGACGCCTACGCGGGCGTGTTCCCCTACGTGCCCTTCCCGGGTGCTTTCGGGGTGTACGATTACCCCTTCGAGCCCGCCTTCATCCAGAAGCGCAACGAGCGCGAGCGGCAGCGGGTCAAGTGCGTCAACGAGGGCTACGCGCGCCTCCGCGGCCACCTCCCGGGCGCCCTGGCGGAGAAGCGGCTCAGCAAGGTGGAGACCCTGCGCGCCGCCATCCGCTACATCAAGTACCTGCAGGAGCTGCTGAGCGCGGCCCCCGACGGCGCGCAGCCCGCGGGCTCCCCGCCCGACTGCCCGGGCGACGGCGAGGCCCGGGGGCCCGCCTCCCTGGTGCCCGAGTCGTCCGAGTCTTCCTGCTTCTCCTCCTCGCCTTTCTTTGAGTCGGAGGAATCCAGCCACTGATCCGGGATAGAGGGGGCACCACAGAGACCGGAGGAGCCCCGTCGGAGCAGTGAGGGCGCCGGGTCCCGGGAAGTTGCGGGTGCGCGCCGCGCCCGCTCCAGGCCTCAGGAGGGCAGCCCGGGACGGCCGTCCCTGGATGGGTCTCCGTCTCTGCTTCAGCCCGCGGCGGGGTGGTGCACAACCCGCCGTGGTGGCCCTGCCCCGTCCTCTGTCGCCACAGGCGCAACCCTGTGTCTGCGACTCCCTAGGAGGCCAGCCGGTCTTTGGTTTGGATGAGCCGTGCCCTTGCCGTCCACGAGATGGCCTCAAACACTAGCGTCCACTTTGGGGGCTGGCTTGCCACCCCCGCCTCCCACCCCACCCCGAGAGGAACCCAGAGGCCGCGGCGGAGGCCAGACTACTGCTTGCCCTCGGCCGAGATCCAGATCAGACTTGGGAAGAAGCCCAGAGGGGGCCTTGGTGGCGCCCTCTGGCTTCCCTGATGGAGGGCTAGGATCCACCCCCAGCCCTAACCTCCTGGTGTAGCCTTTTCATACTTCCCCTCCGCCCCCCCCCCCCCCCCGAGGTTGTGTGAGGACTGTGTTTTTTCCCTTCAGCCTGTATCCCTCTGTGGGCAGTGGGACCATATGGCACAGTGTTTGTACCAAGAGGCTAAATAAAAGATTTGTTGGGTTTTGTGATTCCAGCTCATTGTCTACCCCCACGTGCTTTGGTGCCCCTCTCGCATTCCCATTGGCAGCTCAGAGCACTTCCTGTGGGCGGTGTGGGGTGTTCTGTTAGCTCCTGCATTCAACTAACATTGACAGAGAGCTTTGTGTATACCAGGGACGGTATCTGGGCGGGGCCAGAGTCCCAGACATGAGACACAACCCTTGTGCAGTTAGGCGCTGAGGGCTTGAGGGAGGAGCGGACGAAGCACAGTCTCTGCACAGTGCCGCAGGGGCTGTGCCTGAAGCGTTCATGTTCAAGGTTCTTCTGGGGAGCCTTTAGTGTGGAGGCGTTAGCTTTCCCTGACATGGGGTGTGCATGGGGTGGGGGGGACTGACCTCTAGCTGCAGGGACTGAGATGGGAGGGGGTGCGGTGTAGTCGTGCCGAACTAGACCACCCAGCACCTTTTCTGGACGGTGTCAAGGGGCTAGGGAGAGAGGTGAGAGGTGGGGTACTAATCCTGGCAGCAGGGAGCCAGTGTGAAGTTCGGGGCTCCCTATCATAGGCCATCCCCTTCTTGAACCCTCGGTTGCCCCAGCCTCGAAGCCCTCCATCCTGTCGCCCGCCGCCCCCATCCCAGGCCTGTGTGAAAGTTCCTTCCGCCACCCCCCTACCAACCTCCTCAGGGACGTATTGGGATGTCACTGGCTGGGCTGGGAAGGAATGACAGCTGCCTGGCCTCAGGAGCTCAGGCCAGGCAGCGGGGAGCCGAGCGGAGGCTAATTTTACTTGCTGGGAGCAGGGGGAGTAATCCTCCTGCCCACGCCCACGGCTGGCTCAGCAGGGCACGCTTGGCCCAGCAGGCTCAGCCGGTCCAGTCCCCAAGACTGGGGCGCTGGGGACACAGGGAGGAGCGGGCAGCGGGGTGGGGGAACTGGAGACCGCGAGACTGCCAGGGGAGCCATGGAGTCATCCTCACCCCAGGATGAGGGCCTGAGGAAGAAACAGCCCAAGAAGCCCGTTCCTGAGATTCTGCCAAGGCCACCCCGGGCCTTGTTCTGCTTGACCCTCCAGAACCCCCTGAGGAAGGCCTGCATCAACATCGTGGAATGGAAGTATCCTTTAGGGTCCCCAGGGTATCAGGGAGAGCACGTGTAATGTGGGAGAGGGAGACCGGGTATGGGCACAGATCACGAGATTGGGGGCCGGGGAGACTGGGGGCTTGGAGATGGGGCGAACTCCACAGAATGACATAAGGAGCCTTTGGGAAGGAAGCCTTCAGTTGAGGGGGAAGGGAGCGGCAGAACTCTCGAGGCTCCTGAGGCCTGAGTGCACCGCCCAAGGCCCAGTGACAGCCCTAGGACCATCTACAGCAGGAGCCAGGGTTGGGGGAGGGGCGGTTCACAGGTGTGCCCAAGTCACATTGTCATGGGGCTCCCCTGCGGGGTTTGAAGCAACAGTCTCATTTTGATACAGGCTAGGAGAGAAAAAAGTGGCGGCCTCTGTAAGAAAATTCTCCCCCTTGGTGGGAGAGTGTGAAAGCAAAGAGATTGCTGGGTGAGGGGAGGCTGGCTGGGGCTGGAGTTGGGGGAGAAATGGCCTTGAACAAAGGGCTGTTGTGAGGGGCTCCCGGCAGTGGCTAAGAGGCCTGGCAGTTTTAGCTCAGACATACCAGCCTGGGGCCAGGGACTTGCGATCCCTTTCTATGTTTGCAGTAGCTCTGAGGGGAAGACCGTGAAAATATCTGGGTTATTTGGGGAAGGGAGGAAGGAGGTTGGGGGGAGGGGCTATGTCAAGTGCCTTCTCAGAGAGAGGTCAGGAATATTTGAAATATTTCTGTAGGGTTCTGGAAGACTAGGCTCCCACCAGCTGTTCCTTAGAAGAAAGGAGAATAAGGGATAATTGGAAAGATAAGAAAAACATGGGGCCGGTTGGAATAGTTGGGGTCGGCGTCAGCTCTGCTCCCCACAGCTGCACCTGGTGACGTGGAACCTCTCGCTGCCTCTCCCTGTGGCCCGTCTCCCGTGAGATCGGGTTTCCCCGGGTGGGTTCTCTCTCCTCCAACCTCCGCTCCTCCACGCCTCCTCCTCTGCTGGCCTCTGCCCCTGTGGCCAGCCTCTTCCCAAACACTGGAGGGAAGAGAGTGGGGTTGTCAGTCCAGACCTTCTCCACAAGCGTGCCTCCCACCCCACAACCTGTCCCCACCTCCACCACTGACCACGCCCCTCCTTCCCTTTCCCTCCTCTCCTTCCACACCCGCTTTCCAACGGCTCAGCCTATCCGGTTGGCTGTACGGCTCACCCACAAGGAATGGGCGTGGGGTGCCCCCTGGAAAACGGCCCCGTGAAGCGGTGGGTGAGCCTGGAAGGGAGGGGTGAGTGAGTGCGAGTATGAGCACGGCTGCCCAGGGGTGGGCTGCTGACTCAGTTGGGTTATCTAGTCCTTCCTCTGGCTGCAAGGCTCGGGTGCTATCTCGGCAGCCTCCCCTTTCCCTGTCCTGCCCTGTGGATACTCAGCCCCCAGCCTCCCTTGCCAGTTCTCCGAGTGGGCCCCCCAGGTTGTCTGGCCGGAATCTCAGAAGGTCATGGCTCCTCAGGAGCAGGGCAGGTAGGGTTGGGGGATGGGCAGGCGCTTACAGCGGAGCATTAAGACCCCAGCCAGGAACCAGAGCTTCGAGGTCCCAACAGGTCTAAATGGAAGTCACCTGTTCCGGAGGAGAACGTACAACCTGCAGGAGAGCAGGGAAGGAGCAACATGGGCCCATCAGCCTGGCTTTACATTCCTAGTCCAGACGGACCTTCAGGGCTCTCGTCCCCTTAACTGCACCAATCCCACGCCTCACTCGAGGGCTCTCCTTAACCCTGGCACCAGACCCTTCGAGACAATCATCTTGCTCACCATCTTTGCCAATTGTGTGGCCCTGGCTGTGTACCTGCCCATGCCAGAAGATGACAACAACACTCTCAACCTTGGTCTGGTAAGACAGGTCTTCCCACCCCCCACCTGTGGGCCTGCAGCCCCAGGCTCAGGGAGGCCCCCCTGGTGGATGGCATGCTGGTGGATGATGCCAGAGCCTCAGTCTAGCTCCCAGCCACCTGCAGGGCTGGCTGAGTGGCTCAAGAGCTTTGCAGGGTACATCTGCTAATTCTGGATTCTGTAATATTACCGTCCAGCCCTGAGCAAGGGCCCAGGCACTGTGCTGGGCATCTGATGAGAGTAAGCTTCTAAAATCCTCCCGGCAACCCCATAAAGTAGTCCCATTTGACAGATGTGGAAACTGAGGCTTAGTAAGGTCAGCTCCTGAGCAATGGAGGCAGAAGGCTAGTTTCCCTTTCCTGGATATAAGCCAGAAGAAACTTGCTTCCTGGGAGAGTGGGGTCTAGGAATCCCAAGAGACCACGTTTTAGACCTCTATACCACTTTTCTCCTCACCCCTTCACCAGTAACACGGACACAGAACCATAAAATGCCAGATCTAGGAGGGATTTGTCCTATCTTCTCCCTGCCTCACTGGTTTATGGATGAGAAAATGGAGCCCTAGGGAGTAAAAGGGCTGATTTTACTCAACAGCTAGATAATAGTAAGCATGGTTACCATTTGTTGTGTGCTTACTAGATGCCAGGTTCTATGCTAAATATTTTACATTATTGTCTTACTTAATCCGCAGAAGTATCCCTGTGAGGTAACAACATTAAAGCCATGTAAAAGACAAGGCAACTGAGGCAGAGAGTTTGGGTACCTTGCTCGGGACCACCCCACATGCAGGTCCCGCCCATAGGGTCTCAAACTCAGGCCTCTCTGACTTGAGGGCCTGCCTTTGTGGCAGCTGTGTTGCTAATGTGGTAACAGCATGAAGACTTCTAGGGGAATCCCTCACAGAAACAGTGCTCTCAGGCCCACGAGGGGACAGGACAATGGACCCGCCATTTCAACAGGTTTTTTTTTCCTGCATTTATACCACGGGGGAGGTGGGGGGGAGGGCAATTAACATGCATCCAGGGCCTGAAACAAAGGTATTTCTCTTTGCCTCTCCTTTATGCCGGTTTCCATGGGAATCTATCTTGAGCTGGCGAGAAGCTGGGATTTTAAGTGTGTGCTTGGCTATAAACAGAAAAAACTCTGAGCTCCTGCGTGTGGAAGGAAAGTGAGACAAAATGTGGGCAGGACTGCAACTGAGGCTGGGAGGGGCCTTCCACAAGGCAGGCCCAGTATTCAGTGTTCCTGAATCTAGGAGGGCTCTGGGTCCACCCCACTCTTCAGGACTTCATATCTGAGGGCCTTAGTTTTATTTCAACTCCTTAAGAAGTTGGTTACTTTCAAAAGAAATTGCCCTCTGGAGGTTATTAAATTACGCCTTACTGGGTCTGTCCTCTTCCATTTTGAAACAAAATGGCTGTCCTAAAAATTTCACGCAGTCCTGTGTGCTTTCCCTTTAGCTTGTGGGCTCGGGTAAGGTCTAGAGTGCATAAACACAGGATGATAAATTACCTGGAAGAGGAAGAACTAACCAGAAACCTTTCCAAAGCAGCGAATACCCCTCAACTGTCAAAGTTGGATAGGCTATTAATAGTCAGTGAGGGATCCTGATCTGATCCCTTTGGGGTAAAGCCCAGAGAGGGTAGGTGATACTCAAAGTCACACAGCCAGCTTCTAGCGGTGGATTCCTCACTCCTACTTGTCAATTATATGTTCATCTCCACACAATCCAGCAGGAGGGAAATGAGAGGAGTTAGACCAGAAGGAAGGGAAATCAGACATTTATCTCTCTCTTACCCTATTGGCTGCTTTGGTAGGTATCTGAGAAAGGTTAGGGACTTCCCAGTCATCCAAAATAACCCATAGTTTTTAAGAAGGGAGTCCCAAGGACCAATTCTTCATTAGCATTCTCACTCATTTTACAAATATTTATTTTGTGCCCATTATATCCCTGGTACATACTGGGGATAAGATTGGGAACCAAGTAGACCTAGTTTCTGTCTTCACAGGCCTTAATTAATTCAACCAATTAAAATGATGATAATTAAACCAGTTACACAAGTATCTGAATTGAAAAGGGAAATCTATAAGGTTTGGGACACTATGATATTGCACTGGAGGAAAACCTATTCCCTCCCAGAGGATGGGATGTTTTCCCTGAGATGTGAAGGATGAGGACAGGGCCAACTTTCACGTGCATGTGACCTGTGCAGTCCCTTCGGGGCCTGCATTCAGAAGGGCCCCATGGTTGGGGTTTAATGATCCATGGGTATAGCACTGAAAATTTAAATAATTTCATCTCTAAATCCATATTTTGTGAGCGAAGACCAGTGAGATCATGGTATGTGCACGAGTAGCTTGGAGCCACGGCTCACTCACATTTCGCCCTCTGCCACCTCCTATCACCTTCCCACCTCAAAAGACAGACACCGCTCATTCTCTCCCTGCTGGTGCCCTGGGCCAGGGTCAGGGTTGGATACATTCGGTCTGTCTTTGGTGTCTCAAGACAGGGCATGGCAATGGCTGTCCCCACCCTGGGCTGACGGTTCCACGGCCCATTCAGTGAATGATCGCCGGGTGGAGCCTGTGGCTGATCCCTCAACCACATCAACCACACAGACATCCCCTGTGTCTCTTGGAGCAGAGGTGGCCATATCCACCCTTGTGTGCTTCCTTCCTGTCCACCTTGGGTGGAGACAGCAAGCCCGTGGGAAGGGAGATGCCTGTCTCCGCTTCCCCACCTCTGGCCGAGACACAGGATGTCTGGCTGCTGGATGGTGTGGGGGGGGGAACCTGGCAGCTGGTGGGCGGAGCCTGGAGGAGGTCATGGAGGAGGACGGGAGTGCCTGTGAGGGTCTGCCCTTGTGCCTTACAACATTAAATAGGCAATAAAAAACCAAAAACCAAAACCCACCATGACAGATTGAAAAAGAAACCATGGACGGAAGGAAAAAGCTTTGCATTTTGATACCTTCAATGGCATTTATTTCCGACTTTTTGGACAAAGGGCCCTACAGTTTTTCATTTCGTACTGGGCCTGTCGATCATGTAGCTGGTCCTGGAGGAGGGGTCGGGGCAGCGGGGAGAGGTTATAGAAGCCTCAGCAGGGAAGCCCCATGAGCAAAGGGCTGGAGGCAAGAGATTGAGAGAGGAGTTTGGGACTTAGAAGAATCTCTCAAGCTACCGTGTAGAGGGTAGACTGGAGCGCGGTGCGATGCGGGAAGCAGGGAGAGGGAGGAAGAGGTCATGAAGTTGTCCAGGCAGGAAACAGGGGAGACTAGAATTGAGGCATGGTGCATAAGAGGGTGACGTTGAGAGACAGGAGATGGCTCAGTGGGACCTGGTGACTGCTGGATGTAGGGACGGACGCATGGGGGAGGGGAAGAAGACAAGGATGACACTTGGGTTTCAGAGTGGGTGCCAGAGCAGATGGCGGTATCACTTACCAAGACAGGCAACACCGGGGGAGGAGCAGGCTGAGGTGCGAGGGAGGGCTACAGTGATTTTAATTTCCGACACGTGGAGATACAGGTGCCCACGTTCACCGGGCAATGGGCTTTGCAGGTCTGAGCATTTGATGGGTGAGAGGTGGGGGGCAGGGCTGGTCAGGGGGCAAGAAGGGCTTCCCACAGTTGACTTGTGTGCAAACAGAGTCAGGGGGCAGCTGGCACCCCTGATTTTGGGAAAGAAATCCTGACACTTGTCTGTGAAGCAGGCTCCCGTGGAAGGTCTGGGTGCTTCTCCAGGAGCTTTCTCCTACTCTCCATCTCCTTCCCCCCTGCTTTCGCTGCAGGTGATGGACTGGTGCTGAGGTACCCCCCCCCCCCCGACTCTGCCTGTTCTGTGTCAGTGGGGAAACCTGGGTCCTCCCTGAACAGAAGGGGAAACTGAGGCCCTTGCCCAGAGAGGGCAGGGGAGTTCTGGGGAGACACAGTGGGTCAGAGGATGGCAAGAAGAAGATCCAGGATGCTCATGTCTTGGCCGGCTATGTAGCATCATGGCGGAGGGGGAAATGGTCTCTGAAATCAGCCAGGTTGGGGAAGCAGCGTGGTGGTTAAGAATGGGTCCTAGGGCTACAATGTATGTTTTCTTTTTTTTATAAAAAATTTTTTTAATGTTTTTATTTATTTTTGAGACAGAGAGAGAGACAGAGCATGAGCAGGGGAGGGGCAGAGAGAGAGGGAGACACAGAATCCGAAGCAGGCTCCAGGCTCTGAGCTGTCAGCACAGAGCCCGATGCGGGGCTCTAACCCACGAACTGAGAGATCATGAGCTGAGCCGAAGTCGGACGCTTAAACGACTGAGCCGCCCAGGAGCCCCTACAATGTATGTTTTCTAGTCCAGAACCATTGATATACTAGCTGTGTGATCTTGGACATGTTATTTAACTTCTTTGCACCCTAGGTCCCCTCATTTGTAAGATGGGGATGACATCATACACTTCAGAGAAGTTACTAGATGAGGCACCACTGTGCCTCAGAGTGGGCTCCCCAGTCACCAAGCCCTGATCCCAGAGACCCTTGGGTTGTTCTAGGGTATGACCAAAGGAGTATTTCAGATAAAAAAAATTCCCCTTTCCTCCACCCACTGTCTGTCCCTGATGTCTCTTTAATGCTTCATTTTCACTCCTTGAAACATCCAGCTTATCTGAATGGCTTTCCTGGCCACCCCCAACCCCATCCTACAGCAAACTGTCCTCCCTTTCCTCCTCCTCCTCCTCCTCTTCCTCGACAGCAACATCTGGTATTTGTCGAACATTTGCATCGTACAGGTTCTGTTCTAATGCTTTATATGCATTATCTCATGTATTGCCCACAACACCCCCACAAGGCAGGTAGTATTACTTTTCTCCTTTTTTACAGAAGAATAAACTGAGGCACGAGACTGGGTGCACATACCCACCCGGCTATCTGGGCGGGCCCATACCCTTTGTGGGGCATCTTGATGTGGCCTTCTGGACAGTGGAGGACAGAGGATGATGACCATCCCTGCTCCCCTGGGGACTGGTACAGGAAGGTGTCCCACGAGAGCAGCCCCCAGCCCCTCACTGTAAGTCTGCTTTCTCCTGATTGTGAAGCTGTTGCCTGCCCAGGCCAGAATGGACACACAGAGCATCCAGCCCGAGGCTCTACCTGGGCTGGACCCCTCTTGCCCAAGAGAGAAGCCTGGCTTAGGCTTGGGAAGCCTGTGTCTAACACAGCCCTGTCCCGGAATTCTCCCTGGAGAGTAAAAGCCTGGGGATGCAGGTCACAGAGGGGCATTGCTTGTCAGCGAAGCGGGAGGAGAGAAGAGACACAGAGTCACCACTGAGGCCAGCAAAAGGGCAGTGAGATGTCCAAGGGCAGTTGGAAGCCAAGACCAGAGTGCAGGGCCCTAGACCCTGAACCCAAACCAAGACCTTCTAAAGCCAGCTCTGCCCCTTGAAGCCCCTCTTGCTCCCTGAAGTCTGAAGCAACGCTGATCCTAGGAGGTCCCCCTGCCTGAGTTAAAGGGGACTTTGGGAGGGTCACCATTCCAACCTTGACCGGCCCGAGGGGACCCACATGGAAAAGCAACAAGAGTCACCGTTACTAATTACTGGGCACAGACTGGAAACTGATTGCTCTCGCTACATTATCTCACTTCGTCCACAGAGCAATCCTGCGTCCAAGGAGACTTTTCAAACAGTGCAAACATGACTGATTACAATAAAGAAGGAACACACGTTAAAGATTAGTTCCCTCAGAACAAACAGGAGGGTAAAGCTGATTCAAAGAGAATTAGCGGAATAGAAGTATATGATAGTGGAGAAAGAAATGATGGAATAAAATTGCCAGGTTGGTTTTCAAACTAGCTGACGTCCACCGGGCAATAAAACAGTAACCTATTGGGGTTATCTTTTCTAGCAGGCAGAAATCATTTGCAGCTCTACAGGACAGAACAGTGAGAGGGGAACCAGGTCAATGGTTTCCAAGGGCGAGGGAAAGGAGGGACAGTTTGGTGGGGACCGTGCCCACACTACTGGCATCTACTGGTAGAGGCCAGGGATGCTGCTAAGCATCCTGCAAAGCACAGGAGGGCCCCCTCCCACCAAAAAAGAGTTATCCAGCTTGAAATATGAATAAGGCTGGGGCTGATAAACTTTGTCCTAGATAATTAAATAATCCTTGGCCAGGCCTGTTATGAAATGCTCCAACATGGCGTTACAAGGACGCGGTGACCTCCCTTTGCCTGATTTCTAAGTTCTGGATGATTTTTGGTAGCACCAGTCGGGTAGGCCTTGGTGCTGCCCAGCACAGGGCCAGGCCAGCGGGATTCGGCCTTTCAGCCTGTCCCTGGCGTCGGCACCCCCAGCCTCCCTGTCCCTGGACCTTTGAGAGCACTGTGCCCACCCCTGCCACCCCTCCCGTGTCAGCAGACTCGGCCAGGCCCCTGGTACATTCCTGGGGTTCCGGTTGCCGTGCGGTCTTATGCACAAGGCTGCAGCCTAAGCCTCTGGCAAGCAGGGCAGTTGTTTTTTTATAGGGTTTGGAATGTGCCCGCCAACTCCCGCGGCCAGCAGCCCACTCTACACACCATCTGGGGAGGCTCCGGCCTCAGATGGACCCCGGCTCTGGCCTTGCCCTTCAGAGATCCGGGACCTGTTGGGCACCGGTGACTGAGCCTGGGTCACCGTACAAGGGTCTGGCAAAGTACAATTAAAGCCTGCCTTTCAGCCTCACCTTGGAGCCTGCCCTGCCCCACTGCAGGGACTCTGCTCCCCTTCCGGGGCGTTAGCACTCCCCACCCCTCGTCTGCACCCCTCACATGAAGGCAGGGCTGAGGACGGGGAGGTAGTAGTGAACAACGAAAGCTTTGAAGGAAACTTGGGCGCCCTATGGGGGAGTCATGGGGAACGTGAGGTTTCAAGTCAGACAAACCTGCCTCCACCCTGGACTTTGGCTGGCAGCTTCCTAAGCTCTCTGAGCCTCAGTCACCTCACCAGGGACCACGATGGGTCCTTTCAGAACTCTTACATTGATGAGGGGCAAGGGCATCATGTCCCACACAACACGGGAGTTGTTCGGTTGTCATTCTTTTCCTTCCCTGCCTGACCAGCACTCCCAGACCACAGCCAAGGGGCAAGGGCAGACCTGGGCCGGGGCGGGGGAGGCAGGGGCAGGCAGGATCTGAGGCCAGCATGGCCTAGTGGTTGGGACCACTGACCCTGGAATTAACCTGTCTGGATTCACATTATGGCTCTGCCACATAGCAGCTGTGTGACCCCAGAGAAATCACATAACCTCTCTGTGCTTCAGTTTCCTCATCTGTAAAATGAGGGTAGGAGTACCTCCCTTACACGGTTCCTGTGAGATTGAAATGTATGTATGTGGCTAGGATATAGCCTGGCACATACATGGGTACTTAATAAACCTCAGCGAATAGCTAATATTATCATGATTACCCGAGACAGTACTGGTCTCCCACCCTCTCACATGGTGGGCTTTCCCCTCGTCCCCCTCCGTCACCTCCACTACAAGCGTGCGGCTCCTCCTGCTACCCTCAGCTCCACGGTCTTGTTAGGGTAGAAAGCCCTGGCATGTCTGACCCCCCTAGACCGGGGGGAGCCCGGTTCTCCCCTGTGGGAAGGGAAGGGGGAAGTATGATGGCAGGAGAGACCCACTCAGATCACGTCTAGTTGGGTAAGACTCCATCGGCCTAAATATAGCCACGTTCCTCACTCCTCAATGGGTCATTTTCCAAACCTGGAGGCTGAGGTGGTCATGGAGACACATGCCAGGACCCTGGATACCCCTTGAATGGTGTGGCCACCGGACACCAGGCTGGCTTAGCAGAAAAGCCATTGACTCAGTCCCAGCAGGTGGGACTAGCCCTTTGGGCCTCAGGCACCCGGCTTCCCTCTCTGAGCCCAACTCTCTTCATCTGGGAAGTAGGAGAAACAGCGTAGCAGGACTGAACCTTTGTCCACAACTAAGGTGCTCAGGAAATGTCATCCTTTTTCCTAGAAATCAGCTTTAATCTGGATTCTGAGCCCGTGTCCCTCTGGATGGGGAGAGCTTCACCTGCAGTTATTCTTGGGTTAGGGTTAGTCGGCCTGCCTGCCCTGGCCTGGAGCCAGGCCTGTGTCTCAGGCAGTGCTAAGGGCCTGGGGTCACCAGTGCTCTGTCCGCCCTGGAGGAGACCTATTGTTCCAGTCCCACGTTCCCCTCAGGTCCACCCTCCACTGTCTCCATGCAAAGTTTAAGGGGCAGGAATCCTTGGCAAGGTGAGACCCTGCTTTCCTGGGGCTCCCTGGGGCCTCTTCCCAGACCCTGCCACACCTTTAGGGCACTACGAGGACGCAGACCCCAGACCAGATCTACCATTGGGGCCTCTCGGCCCTGGCGTGAGTCTCTGCTTCACTTGTGAGTCAGCCCTCTCTCTTCAACCCCTTTTTCCACATGGTGGGTTCAGGCTTAGAAAACAAAGGCCTGGGGCCCTGGCCCAAACGTCTCCTGGGGCAGGAAGCCCAGCACTGCTCTCTGCTTCAGGGAGCGAGAAAGGGGATGAACCCAGGAGGAAAACAATCATTAATGTCATGAAAGTAACTCATAACCACAGCACCCACCAGCCTGCTGGGAACACTTACTGTGAGGCCCCCAGGCATGAAGGCATGTGCGAGGATGCCCGCACGGAGCCCCGCCTCACCCAGCCTGTGCTCTCTACACACACACCGGGTTCCCTCTCCCTCCGCCAAACCCACTTTGGCTCCTTGAAGCAAGTGTACCTTAAAGAGTTAACAACAACTATGAATGAATGGCCTCCCACCAGGAGGATTTGTATCCTAAGGGATCACCATGGGTTGAGCCTCAGGAAGGAGACTCAGGCACAGGAGATGAGGCCCGGCAGTGGCAGGAGGCCTCTGGCTCTTTTGTCAGCCCTGCTCTAGGCTATGGTTCTTTCTGAGCCCTCCAAGGGGGGCGCAGGGGGCCCGGGAGACTGGAGTCCAGTCCAGCCTTCCTGCAGGCTACAGTGTTGGGGCAGGGATATGGAGGGAGACGGTATGCGAACAGTTGTTTCTGTGGTCCCAGACAGGGTCCGGCCAGCTCCCACCCTCTTCCGTCAACGCCTAGCACATGCCAGTGGGGGGAGCAGTTCTGTGGCAGGACTGGCTGCCCCTCATAGATGGAGGATGGCCTGGAAATAGAGGCAGTAGGAGGGCGAGGGGACTGCAGTCTAGCCCCTGCCTTTTCCAGCCCAGGACTTTGGGAGTGGCCAGCTCCAACGCCCCCAGGAACAGGTGCAAGGGCTGTGGTCGGGGCCATACACCGGGGAAGCCCAGTTAGAGGTCTGTCTGTGGAGAGACGAGAATTCTCTTGAAGGGGATTGTGGCAGTGAAGGCACTTGTAGGAAGCTGGCAACAAAGTTCGTCTCGCAAAGTCAGACTGGTTCACGGTCCTCCCGTGAGGTCAGGAGGGTCAGGGGATCAGCGCTGTCTCCCCTACTCTGGTCTCAGAGCCTGGGGTGTAGCGTCCCTCCTCAGGAATAGAGATCCCGAGGCTGCACCCATATTGATTCGGCACCCATTTCCAGTGTGTACGTGGGGGGTTTTTCCCACACCACCGGGCAACACTCTGACCAGCCGGGTGAACCTACAATTCAAAAAAATTCTCACACTGTCTACCTGGATAGAACATCAGATCTCACAGATGAAGGGCTCGGTCCTACAAGATTGCCACCACCATCCCCAACTTCAGATACCCATAGCAAGTTCGGGTTGTTATCTGTGCTTCTGACGGACGGGCTGTGGATGGCAGGTTCCAACGACCTTCCCCTTGGGTCTGATTAATTTGCTAGCGTGGCTCACGCAGAGAAACATTCTACTCACTAGATCACTGGTTCATTGTAAAAGAATATAACTCAGGTACAGCCAGATGGAAGAGGTGCCCACCTTGACCTCAAGGTATGGGGGAAAAGGGCATGAAACTTCCATGCTTTCTGAATGCACCACTCTCCTTCCCTGCATCTCCATTGTTCACCAACCCAGAAACTCTCTGAACCTGTCCTTCTGGGTTTTCATGGGGCTTTTTAGATAGGCACAGTTGATTACATCACTGGCCGTTGGTGATTGATTCAGCCTTTAACTCCTTTCCCCTCCCGGGAGGTTAAAGGAGTTGGACTGAAAGTTCCAACCTTTTAATGATAGGGTTGGTTCCTCTGGTGATGCGTCCCCAACCTTAGGTGAGTTCCTCAAGTCGTTACTCCGTTAACATAACAAAGACATCTTTGTCAACTCTCATCGCTTACGAAATTCCAAATGTTTTAGGAGCTCTGTGCCAAAGACCTTGAAGAAGAAATATACATTTCATGTTATAAATGCAATATCACAACCTCCCTTTAAATTACGTCGTAGGAGAGATGATGATTGTTGACTGCTTTTTTAATTCATTCAACAAACATTTCTTGGGCACTTGCCATGTGTCAGGAAGTACGATGTGCTCCAGAGCAGAGGCTCGGAGACAACTATGTGGCGAAAAAATCGGCCTGTCGCTTCTTTCAATTTGCAATCCACTGTGGACTGGTAGGTGGTCCTACTTCATGGGATCACGTCACAGCTGTGCCCTCTGAGACTCGTCAAGCCCCGCCTGAGGCTACGGTCCACCCATGTGCTCGGAAGTTGTGGCGAATTGCTGCAACAATTTCCAAATGCTTATTCTCACTGCCTATGCTTGTCTCAGACTGACAGCAACAGTTTGTGGACAGCACCAGCCTCCAGTCTGTACGTTGAGAAGCAGCGCAGTAAGGACCCTGGCTCATTCCTTTGATCACAAACACTGGTGCGGCGGGCACTGTTCTAGATGCAGGTGACACAGCAGGGAACAGAGTCAAGGCCCCTCGGCCCAGGGAAGAGTGATGGGAAGAGCCAGGAAAGACCCTGGATTCCTAGCTTGGGCCGCTCGGTGTCATTGACTGAGACAGGGACAATCGAGGAAGGGAGCAAGTTCAGGAGTAAGAGGAGATCAGTTTTAATCATGTTGAATTGAAGGTAGGACAGAGCCAAGTCCTTCCTGGTGAGCTACCCGCAGAAGTGACCTGAGACAACAGCTCTGTGGAAACGGGTAGAACACGGTGCAAGCAGAAGTCAGACCTTCACAACTGGGCCCAGGCATCTAATAAGAAAAGCTGTGGCTTTCTGAGCATTTGGAATGTGCCAGGAAGTTGGGGGTGCTTCCCTCCAGGAGGCCATTTATTCCTCAGAATGACCCTTCCAGGTAGGTAGTGGTCGTTATCTCAGCTTTACAAATGAAGAAACGGAGGGTCACAGAGGTCAGGAACTCGTCCAAAGAAACAGAGCTGATGGGAACCTTTACGCCACACACCTACTGCCTCCCACCTGCTGAGGGCAGCCTCTGAAGGGGAACTGGGATGTTTGGGGGAAAGTTGATAACTTCGATCTTGGGGAGAGATAGCAGGGTCTTGCCTGCTGCCTCCAGTCCAACATTGAATAAATATCTGTGGAATGGATGTCCCTTGTTCCTCTGTCAAACACTGAGCCCAGGCTGGAGGGGCCATGGGGCAACCCAATGTGGCATTGACGACACTGTCCCAAAACTCAGGAAGGGACATATCCTGCTCCCATGTCCTCCTGGGCGAGGGCCCGTGTTACGTGCACACACGGGGCTCCTATGGCAGATCCGTAGAGTTCCAGATGTTCCCGATTGGGTCAGGGGAGTATGGTGGGGAGAGCTGGGCCTGGGAGCGAACAGGCTGTGGAACCTGAGTGACCCTATCTGAGGCCTACGGGCCTCGACAAGCTCACTCAGGGTCTGGTGGCCGTAGGACAGGCAGTGGCAGGTGTGGGCAGTGCTCCCGTGGACGTGGCTGACCGCCCAGCCTCTGAGCACCACAACTATTTTGGGCCCTGTTTTCCCTCCACTCACTCGCACTTCAACTGTCTTGCCCCTGGGGTTGCAGCAACTTAAAACTTTAAATGCTGACTTGACTTCACTCTCCTCCCTATGCTTTTCCCTTACTGGTGAGCCTGACTCCCGGGAAGCCGGCCCTGCCCAGGAACGAAAGCACCCAGCCCATTCCAAGGAGGCCCTCCATGGCTGCCCCCCACTCCACCTCAGCGGGGAGGTGCCCCGACTGCCCTGTGCATCTCCCCATGGAGCCAGGTGCCCCACGATTCCCGTTTCACCTTCAGTTAGGCACAATCCCTGTAAATAGGCCCATTAGTAGAATGGTATGTTTTGCATTTTAACCATACATTATCTGGAAGAAAAAGCAAGCTTTGGGATTACAACTGGTGGGAGGAACTAGGGGTGAGGTTAAGGAAAGTAGTCTCAGTCCATATGTGCCTCAGTTTCCCCCTCCATATAGAAGGGAAAACTATGCTCTCGGGAATGTTCTCTGAATGACGAGCTGGGAGGTTTCTTGGACCGCATCCACGTCAACGGGCCATTTGGCAACCTCTTCCCTTGCTTCCCACAGCTACTACTTGGAAGTAAAAACAAATTCTCTTCCAAATCATTAATGGGGTGGCCCGTTTCCTGATCTGGCTCCATCCAGAATAAAGAATTCATATTATGAATTCATAATCTGAGTTATGCCTCTGGAGTGTGCTGATGTGAGTGTGAGGCCCTGGCCGGGGGACGGCTTTCCTGGGGGTGTTGGTGACTAATGGTAAGGGAGGGCGCTGGTTGGGGCACAGACCCCCTCGTTGGTCAGCTCCAGAGGGCAGTCAACCCCTCCCGGAGTTGTGTAGTGCTGTAGCTCCGTCCTGCCTGCAGGCTGGGCGACACCCTCTCGGGAGACTGGGCTTGTCCACGGAGGTTGGTGGGAGGGGGGTGGGGTGCAGGGCTCTTGGAAGCCACCAACCAGGGTTCAGATGGCTGCAAGGAGAGCAGTTTCAGCCTGGAGTCCTGGCACAGGGGATGCTGCCTTCTCAGTTAGAAATAGCTCTCCTGGGCCCAGAGGTGGGGGAAGGGTGACTGGGTCCAGGATGGGGTAACTGAGATTATCAGAGGATCGGGCTGCAGGGCCAGAACGTGGAAGGGTCAGCAAGGCCTCCTGCAGGGCAGAGGCTGAGCTGAACCCCCCCCCCCCGCCACCTGGTACCTGCGGGCCCTCCTCCAGACACAGTGTGCCTGATTCCCCTCCCCCTGAATCATCCTGTTTGTGGGCTCCAGAGGGCTCCCCGAAGGCAGCTGGTGTGGGCGGGCTGGTAGGACGAGCAGGGGGAGGTTACAGAAAGATGGGTTAAAGGTGAGACCCCGACCAGCCAGAGAGGGCCATCTGGGGTCCTGAGAAATGCACCCCCTCTCTGCAGTCATGCCCCACTGTCGGTCCTCAGGGCGGCGCGAGAAGAAAGATGCCCAAACCAGAAACCACCTGGGGACCTTCACTTTGGGGGCTGCCCAGACCATTCATTTATTCATCCAATTCTAGGCCACGGAAGTAGAGTGATAAAAGAAATGAACAAAAATCCACATACTTCATGGAGTTTACATTCAAGTGGGTGAGACAGAAAACGAACAAGATAAAAATATATATGGTATTTTTAGCTAGGGATAAGTGTTAAGGAGATAAACTAAAGCAGAGAAGAGGAACAGAAAAAGTCAGAGGTCACTCCAGTTGTACTTGTGGGGCCAGGGAAGGCCTGGGTGAGGGATGACTTTTGAGTAAAGACCTGTAGGAAAGGAGGGAGCTGGCAATGTGGGGATGTGTGGTGGTGATGTGGGGGTGGGGGTGGGGGTGGGGGGTGGGAATTCCAGGTGGAGGGAACAGCCAGTGCAAATGTCCTGGGGCAGGCACGTCTGAGGAACAGTGTGCCTGGAGGAGAAGAGAAAGGGAGGATCAAGGGCACACCCGGAATACACAGAGGAGTGGTGTGACTGTTTGCCTCCACAGGAGAAACTGGAGTATTTCTTCCTCATCGTCTTCTCAATCGAAGCCGCCATGAAGATCATTGCCTATGGCTTCCTGTTCCACCAGGATGCCTACCTGCGCAGCGGCTGGAATGTGCTAGACTTCATCATCGTCTTCCTGGGGTGAGGCCCACATGTGGGGAGTGGGGTTTGAGGTCAGAGGGGCTCTCTGAGGACTCTGTGCCCACCGCCGCCACCAGCATCCCAGAGGCAGGCGGGGCCCCCAGCACCATGCACGCCCTGCCATGGAGCAGCCTCTGTTAGGGGCTGGCCCCTGCCTGTCGAGAGTCACACACTGCCCTGGCAGGTCCTGCCCCTCCCCCAGTGAGGCACCACGGGCTCCTTTCTTCTTTTCACCTCACACAAAATGGGAAATGATGGGTGTGGTTTCAATGGCCAGCAGTTTCTGGACATTTATAAATGTCTCCGCCTTTATTCCCTGGACCTATGTGGGGTATATGGGGAACCTGTTATTTGGGCTCACAGAGATGGATATTTAGAAACCTGTATTTGTCTGCCTGGGGGGACCATAACCAAATCCCACAGACTGGGGGGCTTAAACAACAGAAACTCATTTCCTCGCAGCTCTGGAGGCTGGAAAGCCAAGGTCAAGGTGTTCCCAGGTTTGGTTTTTCCTGCAGCCTCTCTCCTGGGATTGTGGGTGGCCACCTCCTCCCTGTGACCACGTGGTCCTTCCTCTGTGGACACCCGGGTGCCTCTTCGTGTGTCCGAATTTCCTCCTCTTCTAACGACACCAGCCAGATTGGATTAGGGTCGACCCTAACAGCCTCACTTAACTTAACTCTTTAAAAAGAACTTGTCAGGGGCGCCTGGGTGGCTCAGTCCGTTAAACACCCAACTTCACCTCAGGTCTTGATCTTGTGGCTTGTGGGTTCGAGCCCCATGTCGGGCTCTGTGCTAACAGCTCAGAGCCTGGAGCCTGTTTGGGATTCTGTGTCTCCTCCTCTCTCTGCCCCTCCCCTGCTCATGCTCTGTCTCTCTCTGCCTCTCAATAATAAATAAACATTAAAAAAAAATTTTTTTTTTAAGAGGCCTTGTCAGGGCACCTGAGTGGCTCAGCCAGTTAAGCATCTGACTTCAGCTCAGGTCATGATCTCATGGGTTCGTGGGTTCAAGCCCTGAGTCTGGCTTTGTGCTGACAGCCCAGAGCCTGGAGCCTACTTCAGATTCTGTGTCTCTGCCCCTTCCCTGCTTGTGCTCTGTCTCTCAAAAATAAATAAATGTTAAAAAATTTTTAAAATAAAGTAAAAAGGCCCTGTCTCCAAATACAGCCACTGTCTGGGGTACCGAGGGTTGGGGCTTCAACATCTGAATTTGAGGGGTACGCAATTCAGTCCATAATATAACTTTTAATAACCACCCCCTAATTACAACAGCAGCATTTATCAAGCACTTACTATGTGTTTTACACGTAACATCTCATTTAGCTTTTTCAACAATCTCATTTTTTCCACTTAAGGAGGCTAAGGCTCAGAGAGGTCAAGCAACTTGCCCGAGGTCGCATAGCTAGCCAGTGGCTGTGCCAGGATTTGCACCAAGGCAATCTTGGCTCCAGAACCTGGTATTTAACCACTAGGCTGCCCCTCGACTCAATAAACATGATGTTGATGATTTACTAATTATCCCATGCGGCTTTAGGCACACTGGGGAAGGCAGAATTCTGTGAATTGGCCTCTACTCTTGATGAACCAGCCTGGGGGGGAGGCCAAGACAAATGATGACAGAATAATAGAGTGTGGGAAAACAATAGCACACAGCGCACCATTGTTAGACTCAGCGACTTGTCCCAGGGATTCCTTGTCAAAGGCAGGATTCATAAAGAAGGGTTTGAGATGGTCTTCAGAGGATAATGGGAATTCGAGTGAATTGAGAGGAGGAGCAAATGAGCAGGAAAGGAAATAAGAGGGCATTGTCAGAAAGTGCTGCACAGGGAGACACAGCTCTGGGCTTTCTCCTCTGGGTCCCCACTGAGTGCAGCGCCACTGGTGACCTTCAGCTCCCCCACGGGGTACACTCAGCTCCCAGGCCACAGCCTGTGAGTGCCTGTGGCACGTGTCCCTCAACACCCCCCTTCGGTGCCCAGATTGGACATCTCAGATGGATCCAATCCTCTTTGTGCAGAGTCTGAACTTGGCCTCAGAATCTTCTAATAAAATTTTCCAGACCAGCATGACCAAACCCGAGTTAGTGATTGATGAGGGTTGCTTCCTGTCCCCTAGGCCTGTCCACCGGCCCCTTGAGCACAGATGAGACACAGGGTCCCAGACCAGTCGCTTGTCTGACCACTGAGCCCTCTTCTCTCCGTCTTCTCCCCTCTAGGGTTTTCACCGTGATTCTGGAACAGGTTAACGTCATCCAAAGCAACACCGCCCCGATGAGCAGCAAAGGGGCTGGCCTGGACGTCAAGGCCCTGAGAGCCTTCCGTGTGCTCAGACCCCTCCGGCTTGTGTCGGGGGTGCCGAGTAGGTGCCGGTGCTCCTGCAGATGCCCTTCCTCCTCCCCCAACCCATTCCCCGGCCCAGTTCTGGGTCCCCTTCCAACCCAGAGACTTCCCAGGACATAGAGAGTGGGAGGGCCAGGAGACCAAGAGGGGAAGTGACTCCTCCTTTCTCCTCCCTGCTCGCCCTCTGCAGGCCTGCAGGTGGTCCTCAACTCCATCTTCAAGGCCATGCTTCCCCTGTTCCACATCGCCCTGCTCGTCCTCTTTATGGTCATCATCTATGCCATCATCGGGCTGGAGCTCTTCAAGGGCAAAATGCACAAGACCTGCTACTTCATTGGGACAGGTGAGCTCCCAGGGCGCTGGGGTGGGGTTGGGGTGGTGGTGGCAGTGGTGGCCGTAGTCCTAAGACAACTCAAAAGGGACAGCCACCTCAGCCATGGAGAAGGTCATTGCTTCCCACACCTGTTGACCTGAGGAATGGTTCTCTCTTGGACAAAGTCTCCCTTGAAGAAAGCACAGGTCTGCCAGGGTCAGTGATGGAGGCAGGTGGACAGGGGCCCAGGCCACAGCTTGCTCTGAATGGAGCACTCCCACCCCAAATAAATAAATGTGGTATTTTTGGGCTTTCTGAGCCTGCTGTGGCTTGAGCTGCAGGTCAGGACAAGCCCAAATTTCCACTTGTACTTTTCTTTACAGCCATCATTTTAGCTTTAGTCTGAGCAGGCCCTCAGAGCCGGGACCCACAGAGCAGTGTTTGAAAGGGGATCTCAAGAAAGCACCCAGGAGCCGAAGGGTTATTTGTAGGGTTCTCAGAGATAATACGTCTTGAGGCCCAGCTGAGCCTGACCCCAGCCTTCTAAGCCAGTAGTTCTCAAACTGTTTGCCTCAGGACTCTTGGCACTCTTAAAAATCATTAAGGACCCCAAAGAGCTTTTGTTGGTATGGATTTTATTCATTGACGTTTATGGCATTAGATACGAAAACTGAGAAAAAAATGTCACAATATTAATTTATTAATTCATTTTAAAAGGACACTAATAAGGCCATTATGAACATAAATAATTTATTTTATTAAAAAATTACTGTATTTTCCCAAACCCAAAACATTTAACACAAGAATGGTACTGTCTTACTTTTTGTCTAAATCTCTTTAATGCCTGGCTTAATAGAATCTGCTGGATACCCACAGCTACCTCTGTGCTCAGTCTGTTGTGAAATCACACGTCATGTAGTCTCTAGAAAACTCCACCCTGCGTTTGTTGAAGGATCAGGAGTGGAAATAATGTCTTGGCATTATTATAAAAATAATTGTGACCGAGTGGGGGCCCTGAAAGGGTGTGGGTCCCACACTGCACTCTGAGACTCATTGCTGCCGAGATGGCAGGTATCGATCTGTCTCGGTTGGAGGGTTGATTCTACCAGGGTCGACAGGAATTGGTGATGGCATGAGGAAGAGGTGACTTCTGTTAGGGGAATCCCTCCCACCAAAAGCCCGGAACCTAACTCACCAGAGTAACCCAGGATGGCCAAGACTACAATACCTGCGGTGTCTTGGGAGACGCCTTACTTCCCCAGGCCCACTGACAAGGGGACGGGCAACACAAGGTCCAAGCCCAACCCAAAACAGTGAGCTCTCATAGAGCTTTCAGTGGTTTCATTCCTAGTCCCCTCCTAGTTAAGCCTCGTCCTGTTCCTGTAACAGTCTATGTCCTGTGATACGTGTTATCCAGACAGAGAGGAGGAGACTTTCTATCACAACCTTCAGACCAAATTTGGTGGTCTCATCCAGTGTTCTCATGCGTTCTTGACCAGTGCTGGCCAGCCATGCTCAAAAACCTTTCTGGGATGGGCCCTCCTTGCCTTGAGGGGTCAGGGCCCAGAACTATTGATGTTCTCCTCTCCCTTCTCCAGAAGATGGAGGCAACATGGTAAATACGGGTAAGGTAGGGCATTCCAACTCTGATGAGCTAATTTAATCTCTGAACACAATAGAGGACTAAAACATCCCCCAATAAGAAGGGATCCAGGATGGAATCCAAACTGAAGGATTTTAGAGATAAGAAGAGCACCATCCAGGGACACAGCGGGGACTGCTGGGAATGCCTGTAGACCCGCACCCCTGAAGCGTCGTGTCTTGTGCAGCTCATCTCAGTACCATTGGGGTATCTCCACGTCATCTCCCAGAAGGAACTCTTGAGTCAGAACACGTGTGACCTTGCCCCTCACCTCCGCCCCAGTGGGATAGCTGCCTCCTGTTTTAAAGCTCTGTGGATATACCTGACATTCACATTACACCTGCTACGTAGGTTACGTCCTCATAGGAAAGTAATCCTCGAAGCGGGCCCTCTGATGAGGCCCTGGGCCTAAGATATGACCGCTGCTGCCTGTAGACATCCGTGGCTGGGCCCCCCGCCCCAAGCAGCCCTCCTCCTCCATCGCCATATGCTCCAGGGGGCGCAGTCCTTTGTGTTTTCAGCTGAGTGTGTTTTAGACCTATTGCTCAACGATTGCAAACTACCTTCTCTCATTCCTGTCCACCTGCTCCTCTCATCTGATGCTCATGCTGCCTTCTGCCCCCAGATATCGTGGCCACGGTAGAGAACGAGAAGCCCTCACCCTGCGCCAGGACGGGCTCGGGACGCCCGTGCACCATCAACGGCAGCGAGTGTCGGGGTGGCTGGCCGGGGCCCAACCACGGCATCACGCACTTTGACAACTTTGGCTTCTCCATGCTCACCGTGTACCAGTGCATCACCATGGAGGGGTGGACCGATGTCCTCTACTGGGTGGGTCTGGCCCTGTGCCTGCAGAACCTTCTGCCTTCATCCGCAGGCTCGTCGGGGAGGGGGAGGGGCTCGACAGTCACTGACTCCAGTGTCCGCGGCTGCTTCTCACCCCTCCCTGGGAAACCTACACGGGGTGCATGGCCCCCTTCCTGTCCCCAGGTGTGTGTCCCACCATGCTTTGGACAATCCCCAAGGCACAACCTGTCTGTGCAGAACCTAAGAGGTGGGAGAGGAATGGAAACCAGGAGCTCCATAGGTTCCGGTCTCAATTTCTAACTTTTCCCTAAGCCTGGCTGTGAGCGACTCATTCCTGTGACCTAGAATCTCAGATTTCTTGAGGGATAAAGGACCCTTTGAGTCTTTTTTTTTTTTTTTTTTTTTTTTGCCCCAGGGCAAGACTGCTTTCCCATATAAATATTTTTAGATATGAGTTTCCTTGTCTATAAAATAAAAATACTGCCTACATCATAGGGTAGTTCTGATGGTTACTACCACGAAGATTAACTGAATTACAACAGTAATGTGGTCAATGCTATATAAGTTTTCTTTTTTTTTTTTTTAATTTTTTTTAATGTTTATTTATTTTTGAGACAGAGAGAGACAGAGCATGAACGGGGGAGGGTCAGAGAGAGGGAGACACAGAATCTGAAACAGGCTCCAGGCTCTGAGCTATCCACACAGAGCCTGACGCGGGGCTCGAACTCACGGACCGCGAGATCATGACCTGAGCCGAAGTCGGCCGCTTAACCGACTGAGCCACCCAGGCACCCCAATGCTATATAAGTTTTCTTGTTGGAGTATATTATTTATTTGGTGTTATCAAGAGCTAGGTTGTGTTTCCTAATTAATCTTCCAACAATGGAAGGCATGGTTCCCACTTTACAGATGAGGAAACCGAGGCTCAGAGAGGTCCAGTAACTTGCCCACAGTTATGGCGCTGGTGAGCAAACTCTAATCCCTTGGGCTCTGATCCCAGGATGCGTAACCACAACATGATACTGCCTGTTGAGGAAAAGATTGTCAAACAGTCAGATGCTTTGCAAACATAAAGGATTAGTATGGGTAGTTCTCGTAAGCTCATATTTTGGGAGCGAGTTATCAAACATGTCAAAGGACTGTCACGTGTTATTTCACCTCTATTACGGGTCTGTGAGGGGCAAGCGTATATCATTATCCCCATGGACAGATGGGATAATGCTCAGAGATGTTAGGTGACTTGTCTAGGGTCACAGAGCTTGTTTATGAAGGAGCTGGCCAAGCTCACGCCGAGACTTTTTAGTGTTTCTTCTACTTTGAAAAATCTTGGCTGTAAGGAAACCAACTGGAGAGAGAGTATATGAGAGTTGAGCCCAGGGGTGCCTGGGTGGCTCCGATGGTTAAGCATCTGACTTCAGCTTTGGTCATGATCTCACGATTTGTGAGTTCGAGCCCTGCATCGGGCTCTGTGCTGACAGCTGGGAGCCTGAAGCCTGATTCAGATTCTGTGTCTCCCTTTCTGTCTGCTCCTCCCCTGCTCACACTGTCTCTCTCTCTCTCTCTTACAAAAATAAATAAACACTCAAAAACAATTTAAAAAAAAGTAAATGAAAGAGTTGAGCCAGGGAGGTGAATGGCTGGGGGAAGAAATGTGTCGGACTTGTCTGGCCAAGTGGACAGCCAGCAAGGCTACTTTTGAGATGTCCTTCTAATTCCAGGTCCTAGATCTTTGGGCGAGGACAGTCCTCTCACTGGGCCCAGATGGCCTCTCTCCTTGTCCCCAGGGTCAGGTGGAGCATTGAGTCCAGAAGGGGACCTAAGCCCTCCCAGGTCAGTGTATGGGACTCATACTTTTGTCTGGACCAGGTCAATGATGCCATTGGGAACGAGTGGCCCTGGATCTATTTTGTCACCCTCATTCTGCTGGGATCCTTCTTCATTCTCAACCTGGTGCTGGGTGTCCTGAGCGGGTAAGGAAGTTCACAAGCAGCTGCGGGGAGAGGGAAGAAAAGGAGAGGAGAAGGATGGAGGGTGGAAGGGAGAAGGGGCAGAGAGGTTGGGGGCGGGATGGGGAGAGCAGGAAAAGAGCAAGAGGGAGAAAGAGAGTAGGCAGTAAAGGAGGAAGAGGTGTGGGAGGAGGAGGAGGAGGAGGAGGAAGGGGAGAAGCAGGGCAGGGAGATGTGGATTAGAACCTCCGCTTATCCCTGGCTCCCCTTTTGCCAAGAGCACACTCCCGGGTTAGCAAGGGAGGTGTAGAAGATGCAGGTAGGAGCCCCTCGATTTTTAATTTTTCTCCCTTCTCCCCAAGCCTTCTCGCATCCTTTCTTCTTCTGTCCCTCTATACCCGCATTCCCTCTGGGTGAAGCCCCCGAGATCCCAGCCTCCTGCCCCTGGATGTGCAGGAGTTGATGCTTCATGTTAGGAGTCTGTGGGGCCTTCAGTGAGGCACACAGACTGGGGCTAGACTGTCCAAGTTTAAATCTTTACACTACTGCTTGGTGGCTGTGTGACCTTTGCCTCGTCACCTAACCTCTCTGTGCCTCATCTGTCAAATGGGAATAATCCCATAGGGGTGCTGGGAGCATTAAATGAGTTAATACGAAGAAAGTCCTTAGAACAGAGTCCAGCACATAATGAGCATTAACTACTAATGGTCATTATTAATGAGAGCTGTTCTCTCTGCGACGGCTCCAAGGCAGCCACAGTGGAGCATCTAGAAGTGACCATCAGCCCTCTTCCCCATGGCCATCACCCCACCCCAGAAGCTTCCCTCCAAGCACTCTGTAGAAAGAACTCAGGGAGTCTGTGAAGTTGAATGAGAAAAACTTGTCTTTCTTTTCTGCTAGCTCTGATTGAAATCCAGCGTCTCCTTTCACTAGGCATGGAGACAGTGCGCCACAGTGGTATTTAGCGCTCCCTGTGGCTTGTCCCAATAGAACCCACACAACACGCATTACTACTCTGAAACTATGACAGTTGTTAGATCTGCAACTCGGCTTTGCTAGGGAATGAGCTAACAAAGAAGCATATAGGTACTTATCACAATTTCTTTATATGTCCATAACTATATTGCGATACGATCGACTCCTTTGTAATGAGATGGTTTTATTTTTTACATTTTGCAACATTATCCTGAGGAGGTAGCCTCAGTTTTCCTGGGACTACCAAAGGATCCACAGCAGGAAAGAGTCAGAGCCCCCCTGCCCGGGCCCTGTCCCTGGGGATGGTGCTGAGGGCTGAGGCGCTGACGTGACAAGCCAATGACTGTGCCTGCGTCTCCCTCTCTCCTGCCTCTCTCTCCACCCTGCTTAGTGGGTTGCCTCTGCTGGTCTGAAGATCCCTCACTGACCCTCCGGTCCTTTCCTTCCAGCGTGGTCACCTGGTTTCTTCTAGACTCAGGGGAATTTCCTCCAGACCTTAGGTCTGTAAGCAGAACTAAATTCCTAAGGTAGCTTCGAGGGTCAGGAAAGCCTGGAAAATTTGAGGATCCGTGGCTGATTCTGTTAGGGAAATGGTCGTGTCATTAACCCCTAGTGTCCAAGGCGACCCCAAGACGAGGGAGGATGAAATACCAGATGAGATGAGAAGAAGGCAATGAGAAAGGCAGGCTGGGCGCTCCAAGGTGCTCCTGAGGGTGTGGATGGCGAGGGGGCACGAGAGGAGCTGCCCCTCTGTCACCTGCTGGGCCCGAAGGCAGGGGCGCATCCAGCCACAGAATGTGCTCTCTCTGTCCATGGGAAGCCCAATCCTTCTCCACACCCTCTCTTTTTTCTCCGCCCTTCCCCATCTCTCTGTTCCTTCAGGGAATTCACTAAGGAGCGGGAGAAGGCCAAGTCCAGGGGAACCTTCCAAAAGCTCCGGGAGAAGCAGCAGCTGGAAGAGGACCTCCGGGGCTACATGAGCTGGATCACGCAGGGCGAGGTCATGGACGTTGAGGACTTGAGAGAAGGTTCGGGCCCAAAGGCAGAGTCAGCATGCCCTCCCCACCCCTGAGCGGCCTCTCGCGGTCGGCTCCCAGAGACGGCACTGCGTCACGTCGCCCTTGCGGCAGGTAGACTGTTGCCATTTTGCAGGTGAGAAAACTCAGGCCCTTAGAGGGTGAGTGACCCACCTTAAGCCTTACGGCTCGAAATGATGGCATCCGGGTGTGCCCGGGGCTCCTCCTGAAGTACAGAGTGCCATGCTGCCTGCCCACAGCCGCCCCTCCCCTGCAAGTGTGGGCTCTTCCTCGGGCGGCTCGGGAAAACACAGAGCCATCCAGGCCCACTAAGTGCCTCCAGACAATGGCCCCTTTTCCAGGTGTGCCCGGCCTAGGTGTGTCCAGCCCGGAGGGGCCCCAAAGACTGGCCCACCTTTTCTCTCTCGTTCCCAGGGAAGCTGTCTCTGGATGAAGGAGGCTCCGACACAGAGAGCCTGTATGAAATCGAGGGCTTGAACAAAATCATCCAGTTTGTGTAAGTATCTGCCCTTCGCCCCAGGGTCTTCCCAGACTCAGAACTCCCCGAGACATGGAGTTAGAACGCATGTGCTGTTCCCCATGTACTGTTAGAACCCACTTACTAGCTTTAGAGTCACATGCCCCATCCCTCAGCGCCATCAGAGGGCACTCAGCAGATCACCTGCTTATACAGCACACAGGGAAGGGGCTGGGAGCCTGCCAGGAGGCAAGGAGAGGATTTGGCTGCTGCCCTCTGATGAGAGTGGAGTCGGTGGGCTAATTAGTCCCGGAAACCTCTGCTCGGGAAGAGGGAAGGTGTGCGTTGCAAAGAGGTGGCATGGAGAGCTTTGCAGGCAGGAGGCTGGCCGGCCAGGGATCTGGAGACAGGGGGACACTCCAGGCTCAAGTGCCTTTGTCTCAAGAGGAAGATGTATTTGGTTGGATGCTTCCTTTTACAAATCCATACATAACCATGATTTTGAAAGCCCAGTGGTAGAGAAATACATCAAAGAAAAGATGAAGGTCCCACCGCCCTGCAAAGAGGTAACCATGGTAACAGATGGCTATCCCTCCAAGACCTTTGCTATGCTTTTATCTCTCTTACACACACACACACACACACACACACACACACACACACACGCCAGGTTTTTTGTTTTGCTTGCCTTTTTACACGACGGGTCTTTGCGTTAACTACTGTCCCAACAGAACCCAGAACAGTGCCCAACATAGACTACGTACTGCCAAATATTTGATAAATAAATGAATATGATACACATAGCATCTATGAACACTTTTAACTTAAAATCGTCTATGTAGGGCAGCCTCACACATACACAACCATCTTGGTGTTTTTAAGACTTTAATTTTTTTAAGGTTCACGGCAAATTGAGCAGAAGGCACAGAGTTGTCTCATATCCCCCCGCCACCACACGGGCCCAGCTCACTCATCACCAGCCCCCACCAGAATGGGACAGTTGGTACACCTGATGCACCTGGTTTACGCTAGGGCTCACTCTTGGTGCCGTGCCTTCATCCCGTGGGCTTGGGCAAATATGAAATGACGGGGACCCATCCATCATTATAAAATCATACACGGTATCTTCACTGCCCTCAAAGTCCTCTGTACTCTGACTACTCATCCTTCCCCCCCCGCCCCCACCCCCCCCCCCGCCACTAACCACTGATCTTTTCACTGTCTCCATAGCTCTGCCTTTTCCAGAACGTCACATAGTTAGAATCATACAGTACGTAGGACTTTCAGACTGGCTTCTTTCACTTAGCGATGGGCAATTAAGTTTCCTCTGTGTCTTTGTGGCTTGATGGTCCACACACCTTCATTCGGTATGTCTCTGGATGTGAAGTATTTCACAGCATGAATATACCCTAAGATATTTAACCTTTGCAATTTTTGACAACACAAACGCGCCACAGGAACAGTTGTCCCTCAGTATGAACATTTCTGCTGGGCCGATACCTAGAAACGGAATTGCTGGGTCGAAGAGTATATAGATTTTAAAACCTTGGTCGGCGTTGCCAAATGGTTCCCCGAAGCGGTTGCCGTGGCTGTGACAGTGCCCTTTCCACACCCTCACCAACACCAGATATGATTCATCTGTTACAGAATTTGCTTTTATAATGAGCAAAGTGAGGCCTCCCAGTGTGCTCTAGCTGAAATTAACGTATGTGGAGGATACTGGGCACAGTGCCAACTAAGCATTGTACTCGCATAATCTCTAATCCCCTCTGAGGCTGGCATCGTTATTATTCTCCTTTGAAAAGAGGAAGAGCTTCGCTAGTAAGAGGCAAGATTTTAAATCAGTCTGGCTCTGCAGTTCCTGAGCGTCTCCCATGTGGCCAGAGAGTGGGCGATCAGGCTAAGTACGGCTGTGGTCTGGCCCAAAGCAACCGCAGGAAGGAGGGAGCTTGGAGTCAAGCAGCTCTTTGACTCCGTCCTGCTCTTTCTCCTCTCCCAGCCGCCACTGGAGGCAGTGGAACCGCATCTTTCGCTGGAAGTGCCACGATGTGATCAAGTCCAGAGTCTTCTATTGGCTGGTGATCCTGGTCGTTGCCCTCAACACCCTGTCTATCGCCTCAGAGCACCACAACCAGCCTCTCTGGTTGACCCACTTGCAAGGTGAGACAGAACAGAGTGAAGCCAGGAAGGGGACAGATGTAGCCGATGGCCAAAGCCAGCCGGTAACACCTCAGGTTTTGCAGAAGATGTCAGGCAGATATTGACATTGTTCTCTGGAAATTATAGGCTGGTAGTATTTTTCCTCCTGGCATTACCGGGGGCAGTAACAGCAGCTCACTGGAAAGCCTCCAACCGCGCACCCAGGTGTCTGGTTAAATTATTACAATTTCAGACACCGAACATGAGGATTACCGGCAATCTGAAACTGCAAACATCCGGGTTCGAATTCTACTCCCCAAACAGCAATCTTTCACCAACTCTTTATTGCGTGCATACTACATAGGTAAGGCACAGAGAAAGAACCCAGGATGCAGAGAGAATCAATATGCTGTTCTTGCCTTCCAGGAAACTTACTTGGCCAGAGGAGAAGACAGATGCTAATGAGTAATGCCAAGTCCATGTAGGGAGGGCAACAGGAGAAGCAACTGTAAGATAGCAAGAGAAGGATTACAGGGGAGGAGATGCTGGGGCATCTCCCACGTGATGTAGGGATCCTAAGCTAAGAGTGCAAGAATTAAAATCTGGGTGTCACTGGCAGGGATGGCAATAGAAGCTATGGCCTTAGAAGACATCACCAGGTCACCAGAGGATGGTATATACTAAATGTAGAGCTCAAGGTCAGCATTCAGTGATTAGGTAAAGAATTGCATCTGCAGAGGAGGCTTGGGAGAAGCAGGCGAAGTAGAAGAAATCCAGAAGGATATGGTGTCACAGAAGCTAAGGAAAGAGAATATTTGAAAAAAAGCCAGGCTGGTCAACCGTGCCCCAGGCTTCCAGGAGCTCAGGAAAATCGCAGGTTAAACCACCCATTGGATTTGGTGACCTGAAAGTCGTGCCCCTGAGAGAGTTTGTTGGTGGAGCGACCAGGTGGACCCAGTTAGGTATGAGTTAAAGGGTCAACGGGGCAGGGCAGGGTGTGAAGAGGTGAAGAGATCCAAGAAGATAACCTTTTGCTGTGTGTGGCCGTGATAGGGAGGAGAGAGCCAGAGCAGGAGCTGCTTGGGGGGTGGGGTGGGTGGAAATGGGAGAGACTTCTGCATTTTTTAAAACGGCGATGGGAGAATCCACTTGAAAGGAGAAGTGAAGCACACGGGAGAGAAAAGAGATGGTTGACGGTGGGTTTCGCCAGGTGGGGGTCAGGGGGCAAAGCCTAGGTGGACGGGCTGGCTTTGGCAAGGTGGGGGGACCCCTCCTCTCGCAGGAGAAGGGATGTGTACGGTAAGCAGAGTGGGGCAGAGCCCCATTAACTTGAGTGAAATCAAAAGCAACAGAATTCGGTTTTGTGAAAACATGGACCGGTTGCGCTTCTCGGGCGTCTGCCTCGGCGTTCGTCCGATGGGCAAACATTCCCCGGGTTCTCCTGGGCTGGGGGGTTGGGGAGCAGAACAGGGACGGTGCTTTGGAAGCGCGTGAGGGGTGGGGTGGGGGGGGGGTGTCCCGGGTGGGGGGCGTGGCCAAGGCAAAGTCCCGGCGGCAGGGGGCGGGCAAGAGGGGCGCTAAGGCCCGGCCGCCCACCCCGCAGACGTTGCCAACCGCGTGCTGCTGGCCCTCTTCGCCATCGAGATGCTGCTGAAGATGTGCGGGCTGGGCCTGCGCCAGTATTTCATGTCGATCTTCAACCGCTTCGACTGCTTCGTGGTGTGCAGCGGCGTCCTGGAGCTGCTGCTGGTGGAGTCAGGTGCCATGACGCCCCTGGGCATCTCCGTGCTGCGCTGCATCCGCCTCCTGCGGATCTTCAAGATCACCAAGTGAGCGCGGGGCTAGCGGGGGCGCCTCCGGGGGGACGGGGCGGGGGGGGGGGGCGGTGACGCCAATCGTCTCCACCGGTGACCGTCTGCCTTCAGGTACTGGACGTCGCTGAGCAACCTGGTGGCATCCCTGCTCAACTCCATCCGCTCCATCGCCTCCCTGCTGCTGCTGCTTTTCCTCTTCATCATCATCTTCGCCCTGCTGGGCATGCAGCTCTTCGGGGGCAGGTACGACTTCGAGGACACGGAGGTGCGGCGCAGCAACTTTGACAACTTCCCGCAGGCCCTCATCAGCGTCTTCCAGGTAGGCCGTGCCGCAGGTGCTGAATCCCACTTCTTGTCCTTGGGGATCGGCGTGGGCATCACCTCCTCCAGGAAGCCTTCTGCGATCTGCTGGTTTGAGTTCAAGGTCCCTCTGCGGGCCCCCTCACCCCCTGTCTTCTCTCTACTGTGAGCCTCCCTCACCCTCCCGAGGCTAGGAGCTGTGCCCAGTTTGTCCTATTTGCCTGTGTCCCCGGTGCCAAGCGGAGCGCTGGCCCATAGTAGGATCACTGATACCAAACGAATGGAGTCCCAGGGTCTGCTTTCTCTCTCACGCACTACCCACATCACTCCCCTGTGTCGGAGCCAGCACTCTCGAGGAACATCACCTCGTTGGTACCAGTGGGGAGGTCGGCGTGTGGCAATCAGTTGCTCTTAAAGATGACGTCACCCTCTCTGTCTTCCATTCACCCGAGGGCTGGTCCGGTATCATGCCTTAGAAGACACTTGACATTTCACACTGTTTCGGGAGGCTGGAATGCCAGGAGGCATGGGTGGGCGTAGTACAGGTAGGCCTGGGCATTAGGGACAGAGCACAGGGATGTGGCGACCCCACGGCCAAACTCCTTGGCCCACTTTTGACCACTGGGAGAGAGGCCAGAAGGGCAGGGACCTTTCGTCCTGGCCGTGAATGAAGAGAGGAAAGGTTTAGGGGAACTGACAGAGTTGGAGGGGGCCTTTTGGGCAATGTGGTCCCGACAGAAGAGTCTCAAGTCCATCCGTGTCCCTCTACCCCATTGCTCCCTGTCCCTCTAGGTCCTAACAGGTGAAGACTGGAATTCTGTGATGTACAACGGGATCATGGCCTACGGCGGGCCGTCCTACCCTGGGGTGCTCGTGTGCATTTATTTCATCATCCTTTTTGTCTGTGGCAATTGTATCCCCTTGGGAGCAGGGCGCAGAAAAGAGCGGAGGGAGGGGGTTGGGACGGGGGCTTACAATGCGGGTCAAGGGTACCCACTTGCCAGGCACCGGGCCCTCTGGCTGGAGGGGAGCTCCCAGGCTCATGGAGGGGGCAGGGGGATGGGACGTAGCATATGGCAAGTGCAGGTCGAGCTGTAGGATAATTCCTTCCACCAGGAAAGGGGAAGGACCACAGAGGTGACAGGTTACAGGTGGGAGGATTTCATCCCAAAGAGGCTGGTGAGCCTGGAACAAGGCAGGAGCAAGAACAGGTCTGGTGGAGGGGCCGTGACGTTGGTGGGCAGCCTCCTCCACAGGTTCGGAGGCAGGCAGGGAGGAACCAGGGAGCAGGCAGACCGAGAATGAGATGGGCAGTGGGAAGGGCGAGGTGGACGGGGCAGACAGAGCCGGCAGTGCCCGGGGTTCTGGTGCCGGCACCGTGGAATTTGATATTATGAGTAGCGGGGAGGGAGGGAACCAGTGGTCATTGAGCTTATGTGCACTGAGCACACGACTCTCAGTTACAGCGCCTCACGGGTGCCCCACAAAGCCCCCCGAGAGAGCTGGGATCAGTCCTGGGCAGGAAATGGACGGTACTCAAGGCCCATCATGGGCACCCTCTGCAGTCAGGCTCCCCTGGGGATGCTTGTCCGTGTCCTTGGGCCCATGCCATCCCATGGGGTAACTGGCAAGAAGAACTCCAACACCCCACCAAGGAAGCAGGGTTAAGTCGTGCCAACCCACGGGCAGGGTGAGACTCCGGCCCCCCAGGTTTCCCTTTCATCCACAACCCAAGACTCCTTAGCCGGACACCCTCAGATATCCTGCTCAATGTCTTCCTGGCCATCGCTGTGGACAACCTGGCTGAGGCAGAGAGCCTGACTTCTGCCCAGAAGGCCAAAGCTGAGGAGAAAAAACGCAGGAAGATGTCCAAGTGAGTGCTGCATCCTCAGAAGGGAGGGACCTGGCATGCCTGATGGTGACCTCCTAGCTCTGGGCAGGTGGCTCCTTGGAGCCCGATGAGCAGAGGCTGTGCCACAGTGACACCTGCCCCAGTGGGCAGGCTTCTGCAACCAGCGTGCATAGGGATGGCTGAAGTCCTATGAGGTGTCCCTGGGCGCAGAATTGGAGGCGGTTGGTCTCTAGACAGGCCTCAGGAAATGTGATGGCAGAGCCAGGCAGGTGGGACCAGGGAACCCTGGTGGAGAGTTCTAGAAATTCAACCAGTCCTGCCACGGAGTCCCTGCACTTCTTGAAGGGAGTCATTTCCCTTTGCTGCCCCCTGGCCTTGTTGTATGTGAAGTGGTGGTTGACTTCTCGGTCTTTTACACCTTTCTCCATCTGCTGGTTGGAGAACCATACTTAATGGTTCTAGACAAAAGTCCTGCTTCCTCCAGTGCCCATGCCTGCGGGAATGGTATGCATATTCTGGGGAGGGGCAGGATAGGAAGAGAAAGAGAGCAATGTAATCCAGACACTTCCAAAGAGTTGAGCCCCGTCTTGAACCAAATCATGCTCCCACACTGTGAATTCTTTATGAACTAGGCACAAAACCATTTTTCACCCATTCATCCTTCAATGAACATTGAGCATAGCTGACCAGCGAGCCGTATGTAGTCATGGCCCCAAGCTGGGCATCATGCCCTTTCATCACAGGGAAAGGGCTTGCCCAGGGCTATAGTCCCTCCCATTTGGCAGTCTACACTGCTCCATCCTCCACAGAGTCCCCTGAGTCCTTGGTGTGGGATCCCCTTGAGGATGCCATTAGACTAAGCAGATCCCTGAGAACTTTCTAGTTGGGCTTCCACTGTGGGATATCTATCTATCTTTCTTTCTTTCTTTCTTTCTTTCTTTCTTTCTTTCTTTCTTTCTTTCTTTCTTTCTCTCTCTCTCTCTCTCTCTCTTTCTTTCTTTCTTTCTTTCTTTCTTTCTTTCTTTCTTTCTTTCTTTCTTTTTAACTTAGGGGTCTTCCAGATAAGTCAGAGGAAGAGAAGTCAGTAATGGCCAAGAAACTGGAACAGAAACCCAAGGGTGAAGGCATCCCTACCACCGCCAAGGTGAGCATCGTGTGGGGTATCTTCAGAGGCAGGATGGGGAGGGACTCTACAAGTCCTCTGGTTTCACCTCCATGACTTAGGGTGCTGGTGGGTGGGTAGGAATGTGGAAAGGGGCTATCTGCCTGGTTATCAGCCAGGTGAGGACATCTGTCTCCACTCTACTGGGGGGAGAGTAAATCCTACCCTCCCACAAGGAATCCTTTATACTGAGAGGCATAGATGCCCCACTCTGGGAACCAGACTTCCTCAGAGTCCCGGCTTCCCACCCCAGTCAAGGCGTCCCCCTCCCGACTTGACACTCCTGTTCCATTGAGAGACCCAGACTGGCTTCCCATCACTTCCTGCTTGTTCCAGCCTGGCTCTGCTCAAACTTTCTGGAAATGGTGGAAGCAGAGGTGCAAGCGTTGGAGAATTGGGCCCCAGGGAACTAAACAGGGGATGCCGTGCACGGGCTCAGACAGTCTGAGGTCTTGGCAACTTGTGTGACCTTTCTAGGCTTGGCTTCTCATTCATAAAAAAGGAATGATCCTATACGACCTATCCCCCAGGCTGTAGGGAGGACCGAGCGGGAACCTACACTGACCCTCCAGTAAATGCTCAGTAAGCAGAAACTGCAGCTTTTGCTTTTATCCTCATCTTTGTTGTGTTCCTTCCTACAGCTGAAAATCGATGAATTTGAATCTAATGTCAATGAAGTGAAGGATCCCTACCCCTCAGCTGACTTCCCAGGTGAGGGTCCTGGGACTGCTCGAGGTGTATGCTGGTGTTGATTTCTCCCCGGGGACGATCCCTTGGGTGTCCGCTTCCTGGATCCTTCCATGAGGGGATCGCAAGACAGAGACCTCCCTTCTGACCTAGTCATGCAAATAAGCCGTCTGCCCGCCTGC
Organism: Leopardus geoffroyi; assembly: GCF_018350155.1. Taxonomy (NCBI): domain Eukaryota; kingdom Metazoa; phylum Chordata; class Mammalia; order Carnivora; family Felidae; genus Leopardus; species Leopardus geoffroyi. The sequence goes on from NC_059338.1 coordinate 29,607,504, forward strand.
CTTGTGTCCAGTGCACACAATGGAAAAAATCTACACATTCTATTTTCATTCAATTCGGCTAGTATTTATTGAGTGCCAGTCACATACTTCGGTACTGAGGACTCCTGTTTTCAAGTTTTCCGCTCTGGCCACACAGAGTAGACCACAGATGAGGACCTGTCTGTCTGTGGTGTCGGAGATGGGCAGGTTACTCCCCACCCAGCATCCAGCAGGGCTGGGGCTGGACTGGTACAGGAATAAACAGAACCATGGCTTGCACTGCGGGGAGAATTGAAATGAAGGAGGCAAGCGTAGGGTGGGCAGGAGGGTAATGCACAGCCACAGACAAACTATAAACGTCTCACAAAGTGAGGATCCCTACTCACAAAGGTAAGTAAGCAGTGGCTGCTGCAGGCGGGAACAGATAGGTTCACGGAGGCCTCCTGGCAGAGCCGTGGAGGCCAAAAGCTCTGAGGTCCTCTCTCAGCTCGCTCACAGGTCCTTGGAGCACTGAGTCACTGGTGCAGTTTCAGGAAATTGTGGAATCAGCTGATTAGCGTCTGTTTGCCCCAGTGACTCTGAGCTCCGGGGGGGGGGGGACTTTTTGTGCTCCAAATGGCACAGAGTAGGCACTCAGTAAATAGAGTAAGTGAACACATGAAAGAATTTTGCAAAGTGATGTGTGGGGAGAATGGAGCTGATCAAGACAGGGCTAATCATATCTCTTCAAATGTCTGCCAGAAGTGAATAGTTGGGTTTTAAAATAATTCATCTTGAGCCGTTTCATCTAACAACCATCACCTAGCAGGTGGGAGTGGCTGGTGTGCAGGGGAGATGACTGACTCAGGAAATCAGAGGTTAAGGAAAGGGAACAGGGTTGGAAAGAAGGGGGGAGGGTAGACGGTAGAGGGGAGGTGGGGTGAGCATTTGGAAGAGAGTTCTTACCAAAGAGGTTGAATACATTTATTCTGCTTCTTTCCAAAGACGATTTGAAAGGGCTTAGGACAGGGCGCCTGGGTGGCGCAGTCGGTTAAGCGTCCGACTTCAGCTCAGGTCACGATCTCGTGGTCCGTGAGTTCGAGCCCTGCGTCGGGCTCTGGGCTGATGGCTCAGAGCCTGGAGCCTGTTTCCAATTCTGTGTCTCCCTCTCTCTCTGCCCATTCATGCTCTGTCTCTCTCTGTCTCAAAAATAAATAAACGTTAAAAAAAAATTAAAAAAAAAAAAAGAAAGGGCTTAGGACAAAATGAAGTTAACAAAATGGGCATAGACAAAGGAAAAAAGAAAGCAAATATATTAGTTCTAAGAATTAACACTTTCTCATTATAAGAAGGGAGAAAGGGGGGTTTCTGGTGGAGCTGCGAGCCTGTGCAGGCTGCCACAGTGGAGAGAGAAGAATCTAGTGGTTCTTTCTTGGCTTCCCCAAGGGGCTCTGCCAGGGGCCAGCAGGGGTAAGGATGAGGTGGCGATGGGGTGAGGGAAACAAGGGACTGGGAAAGACCTGCATATCGAGGGACACCCCAATTTTCAAAAAAAAATTTTTTTAATGTTAATTTATTTTTGAGAGAGAGACAGAGACAGAGCATGAGCAGGGGAGGGGCAGAGAGCGAGGGAGACACAGAATCGGAAGCAGCCTCCAGGCTCCGAGCTGTCAGCACAGAGCCCGACGCAGGGCTCAAACTCACGGATTGTAAGATCATGACCTGAGCTTAAGTGGGATGCTTAACCAACTGAGCCACCCAGGTCCCCCCCCCCCATTTTTTTTTAATGTTTTTAAGTATTTATTTTTGAGAGACAGAGACAGACCACAAGTGGGGGAGGGGCAGAGAGCGAGGGAGACACAGAATCTGAAACAGGCTCCAGGCTCTGAGCTGTCAGCACAGAGGCCAACAGAGGGACAGCCCAACTTTGGACAGTGCCCCCAGTCTGATCACTGGAACCTTGGCTCCCCCTGCTAAGCCCAGCTGAGGACCTCAGGTAGTCAGCTGTCCCATGAAACCATGGGATCTAGCAAGTGAACCTAGAGGGCCTATGTCTTCCTCTTCGATCCCTCCCACCCCGGTATCTGCCTTGGTGCTGAGGACTGGCCGAGGCTCAAGGAATATTGAGTTTTTTCCCATGCTGGCAGTTTCTCTCTGAAACGATCATTTTTAGAATTCTAACCCAGGAGAGGAGCTCAGAGCCTGTTTATTTCAACAAGCCTCCTTCCCCTGATCGATTTCACAAATTGGGGACCTGAAGCCCAGGAAGGACAGAAACGTAACTAGCATGCACAGCAAGTCAGGGGCAGAGCCTGGACCACAGCTCAGGTCTCATCAGAAGTAGAGACCACCCCCCCCCCCACCCCCCAGTCTCCCAGCTGTGAGCACTTGGGATGGCGTGAGTCCAGCCCTGAGACAGCAGATGAGACAGCAAGGCTCCTTGACTTTGCTCCTGGCCCCACTTCTGGAAGGTTCTGGGACCGCCTTTTTCCCGTGACGGTTCAAATCTGTTCCCTGAGGGGAAAGGGAGGTATGAAGACAGGACTCTGCCGACATCCTCGTGCCCTGCCTTGGCCTGCTGCCACCTTCACTTGCTGGTTGCTGGGGGTTCGTGGTTGGATTCGGAGCACAGACACCTGGGGGAGCAGTCAGGTTTGTAAAGACGCCCCCAATGTCTCTCTCTCCCTCCCCCACAGGAGATGATGAGGAAGATGAGCCCGAGATCCCAGTGAGCCCCCGACCACGCCCGCTGGCTGAGCTGCAGCTCAAAGAGAAGGCAGTGCCCATCCCAGAAGCCAGCTCCTTCTTCATTTTCAGCCCCACCAACAAGTGGGTGGTCTCTTGGCTGCTGTGCAGGGTGGTTGATGGGGCTCTCGAAGAGGGATGGCTTCTGCTCTAAAAAGGCCCCTTTTCCTGATTCTTTGGGCCTACAGTTACACTATGAGAAAATGACTCTCATACGGTCCCCCTAGGAGGGACTGTATATTTTAGTTCCCTTCTGAGGGCAATTTTAGCCAGGACGAGGGGATGAGAACCGGGTGAGGCTGTATTTCTTCCTGGCTTCACACTTTTATACCTTTAAAATCTACATCGCCTGTCGTCTTCAGGGAGTTTCATCTGTCTGCTTCGTGGATGGAGATCGGCCGGGTCCATTCTTCTTGGGGGAAACCAGAGGGTGGTGGAGGAGTACTGGGGGAGGGGACGGGTGGTAGGAGAGGGGGCTAGGGCCACACTGAGAGAATGAGGGACAGGGCCCCTGCGTGTCCAGCCAGAGGACAGTTGAGGTGCGGGCTAGCCTTCTCCACCGAGCCGGGAGGGAGGGTTCCACCATCTGTGTGTGGGACCGAGGCTGGTGAGGCCCGAGTGCCCAGGGGCTCACAGCTCCCCTGGCCCCCTGGCCATCTTCCCCCAGGATCCGTGTCTTGTGTCATCGCATTGTCAACGCTACCTGGTTCACCAACTTCATCCTTCTTTTCATCCTGCTCAGCAGTGCCGCACTGGCCGCGGAGGACCCCATCCGCGCCGAGTCCGTGAGGAATCAGGTGATGGCAGGCCTGTGCCTTCTGCCAGCTCAGCACCCCTCCCTACCCCAGGCCTCAGCCACCCGGACACCTCACTCTGGGGCTCAGAGCTCAGCTGTAGGCTCTGTGTGGCCATAGGCATCAGAGTTTCTTAGAGTTTAAATCCCTGGAGGGGTAAGACTGCCCGGTCCGGTCCTGAACTGTCTCAGCGTGTGACGTGACAGGCTCTTGTTGCCTAGTTTTAATGATGATAGTGATGGTGGTGACAATGATGATGTCATTGTTCGGTTCTTCCTCTCACCGACTTCTCTCTCCCCTGCCCTGTCACCAGATCCTTGGGTATTTCGACATTGCGTTCACCTCTGTCTTCACTGTGGAGATTGTCCTCAAGGTGAGTGAAGGCTTGTGGGACAGCCTGGGTGAGTGGTGTCTCCAGGCCAGGATAGCAGACCTCACGTGGCTCCAACTTACACACCCGGCACTCGCTCACAGGCTGGGTGGCAGGGGTGAGGGAAAAGCAAGAAGAAAGTGGAGAACACCAGGGAGGGACTCGCGGGACCCAGGAGCAGATGGGGTTTCTGCTCGTAAGCTGGGGCAAGGAGGTGAGCAGGTGCATGGGTGGGGACATGACGTACGACCAACCTGCAGCTGAGCACGGCTCAGCACAGCTCAGTGAGCACGTCCGCGTCTATAAAGCCTCGGGCATTCCTCCTCCATAGTGAAGGCACAATTAGCCTCAGACCCAGAGAGCCGTGATTTGTTCCGAGACCTTTGTTACCGATGACTAAAAGGCGTCTCCCAGGAATCCCCAGAGAAGTGACCTTTGCCCTAGATGGGTTTCTGGCAGCTCTGTCCCATCGTAGCTCCCCCTTCCTTACCCACAGCACATCACTGCTCTCTCATTCTTGAGGCAGGTACACTGGGTTCACACCATCACCGTGGAGGGTCTCAGAGGCAGAGGGAGGGCCCATCTAGGGCCCAGTAGCCCCAGCCTTCACCTTCATGAATGAAGAAGGGAGAGGGGAGCTTTGCAGAAGGAATAGCCCAGAGCAGGCTGCAACCTGAAATCAGGACAGTTCTTTATTTCAAGGCCTTTGACTACTAAAGCAGTTGAGCAGAGGGATGGTGGCTTCCCTGAGGTCCAAGAGGGCTTCCTGGAGGTGGTGGCATTAGAGGTGGCCAGGACTTCATTAGGGAGGGATAGCAGGGGCAGTCCAGGAGGACAGGAAATGGCAAACACATTATGAGAAGGTGGTTCAGATGTGCTCAGAGAGGAGAAAGTGGTCCTTTTGGGCTGGGATATAGCACAGAAAACAGAGCCTGGGAAGGCAAGTTGAGAAGAAATCACCTTGAATGCCAGGAAAGGCTTCAGGCTCATCAGACTTCAAGGGCATAGCGTGTTTGCACAAAGGGCCTGGGAGATCATCACAGAGTACACGAAAGAAGCTGAAGGAACAGCGAGAAGGTGGGACAATGGGGAAGGGAGAGGGGTCCGGGCCTGGTGAAGGTCTTCCAGTCCTAAAGGGGCTGTTCAGCCTCACTCAGCAATCCTCAGGGCAGAGGTTACTTCTGAAGAAGCTTCCCAGAGGGGAGGAAGAGGAATTTTATCATGTTCCAGAGGGGAGAGAAGGGCCAGGACTTCCCCACTCTGTGGCCCCGTGGGGAAGGAGACTGGGGCGCCCTATGGCATCTGACCAAAGAGACAAGCTCAGAGAGCAAAGTCTGGTGGAGCTGCCCATGAGAAGTCCTCATGTTTCCAGAACTGGGAGCAGAGAATGGGAGAAAAAGCACTTAGGACACAGCAAGGAGTGGAGTGAAGGGTAGAGACCTCCTGGCAGCCATCTGCCTCTGCAGACTGAGGCAGATCTTCCCTCGGGAAGCCCTTCTTTGTGGGGACACGCCCGTCCCCAAGCTCCCCACCGCCCCCACCCACCCAGGATGCTGGCTTTCCCCACAGATGACGACCTACGGTGCCTTCCTGCACAAGGGCTCCTTCTGCCGTAACTACTTCAACATCCTGGACCTGCTGGTGGTGGCCGTGTCCCTCATCTCCATGGGACTCGAGTGAGCAGTGGCAGGGGCCAGCCCCGGGCGAGGACCCCTCCTCAGAGCAGAGTCCCACCCACTGTTCGTCGGTGGGCACCAAGCCGCAAGGAGAGGGATTCTCAGGGCCATTGATGGGGGTCCAGGGTCCCCTAGGGTGTCACCAACTGGACTGAAGTGACAGTGCTTAGCAGGAGGGGCTGCAGTCCCTACCCCTGGGTCGCCCCCAGTCTGATGAGAGAAACAGAGCCTGTAGCCACCCATGGAGGAATCCCTTACTGTGCTGCACCACCCAGCAGGAGGCGGCTTTATCCGGGGGTGGGGTCCTCGTGCAGCCTAAGGGAAGGGTGGGGAACGAGGGGAGTGTGTTCAGACAGAAAGATGGCAGATGTGGAGGACTAGAGGCCGGGGGCGGGAGGAGGGCTGGAGCAGGCTGCCCTCACCCCCCACCCCCCGCCGCCTCCCCCAGGTCCAGCGCCATCTCCGTGGTGAAAATCCTGAGGGTGCTGAGGGTGCTCCGGCCCCTGCGGGCCATCAACAGAGCCAAGGGGCTGAAGGTGAGAGGGCCTGGGTGGGACCCCAGGAGCAGGAAAAGAGAGGCTGCAAGGGCCTGATCCTGGAAACCTCCGCCCAGCCGTTGCTGGGGCACGTGTTGCACCCCCTTTGCCAAACGGGGGTAGGGGTGAGGCTGGGCGGCCATGCTTCCCCACGAAGCTCCCTCTGCCCCCACCTAGCTGGGAGGCAGCAGGGGATAGCAAGGGCGGGATGTTGCCGACCTGGTGTCCCTCCCCAGCACGTGGTGCAGTGTGTGTTTGTGGCCATCCGCACAATCGGGAACATCGTCCTCGTCACCACCCTCCTGCAGTTCATGTTTGCCTGCATCGGCGTCCAGCTTTTCAAGGTGAGCCCCACCTACCCGGGCAGCTTTGCCCCCCCCCCCCTTCCGCAGCTCAGGTGTCAGCTCTGAGGCCAAGGCAAGAGCCAGTCCGTTCCCCACCCTCTAAGCAAAGGGAGCCCCAGACTGTGAAAGCAGATGTCCTCGAGTGCACAGAGTTGTGAGGCTCAGCTACCTGGAGTCTGGATGAGGTTTCCTAGGCGATGCCCCTTCCTGGCCCCAGTGGCTCTGCTGGCCACCATGACCGTTGCACCTGCTGTCTTCCTGGCTCTCCGTGGCTTCTCCTTGAGGACCAAGCCCCCTCCCCTACCTGCCGGACCCTGTCAGCACCCCTCCCCGTTATCAACCTCCCCCACCCCTCCCATCCTGCCAGGCCTGTCTAAAACATGCCCCCCAACTCTAGCCCCCATCCACTCCACCTTCTTCCGTCAGCTGGACTTCGGCACCCCATGCTTCTGGCCGGTGTGGCTGGCATCATTCATATCTACCAGGAGCTTCTGAGGGAGGGAGGCCATCATTCTACCCTGGGAGCCGCCTCGTTCTGTCCTCACTTTCCTGGGAGGACACAGCTATGCAGTTCCTCTCTAGGAATCAGCCCCGCAAGGCTCCCCTCCCACCGAGCTGGTTTCTGGATGCCTCTGCCTTTCATACCATCTGTAGGGCACAGAAATTGGTATCCGAGTACTCCAACACCCTGACATTTCCTTTCATGACCCAAACCGCTCCTGTCCCCCGAAGCATGAAAACCACGATGACGTAACTTCAGTCAGACTTGGGCAATGACATCATCGTACCGTCATTCATTCATTCGACAGCATTTGTGGAGCATTTTTCTCTGGGCTGGCGTCTCGGTTAAGGCCGAGAGGGGGTCATGAAGCAAACCCCACAAGTCCCTCCCTGTGGGCAGGGAGCAGGTTTGGGGGGAGAGCAGTCAAGGTGGGGTTCCCTGATGACCTTAAGGGAGATGGGTCCTGTCAGTTACTGTCCTGGAGGGGTGGAGGCATCCCCTTGGAAACCGCATCCAGACTGAGACAGCTTAGCCTTCAAACCTCAGTTACCATGATTGGCATGTGACCTTCCCCTCCTAGTTCCAGCAGAGGGCTGCCCCTCCCCTCGAGCCCTGCCCCCTCCTCTACCAGGGGCGCTGGGTATATGTCTCACTCCTCCCTGACCCTGGCACCCAGTCTGGGCCTGGCGTATAGGCGGCCCACAAGACACGTTCCCTGGGGGAACGAATGAGTGGCCCCCTCCTCTGGCTCCTGTGTCCCTTCCAGGCAAGAGCAGCTGCCCCTCAACCCCCCCGAATACCTGCCCCGACCCCTGTGCTGTAGTCTCTCATCAAAAGACCCCCAGCCCCTGCCCACTCAGATAATGCCCAGACATCAGTTACAAGTGGCATTTTACCCCACATTTTACCCTGTGGAAACTTCGCATACATTCCACATTACATCAAGAGTTTGCTTCCTATATTAAATTGGGTGTTTTGTTTCAAGTGCCCAGAAACCTGCCCAGTGACAGCTGTGTCCTCTCCCTGCTTCTCCCCCAATGTCACCTGCCTCCCCTTCACCCCTCTGCTCTGGCAACCGTAAAGGGGGATGTGGCTGGAACAGCAAAACCCTGCAGCGGGCAGGGCCTCTGAGCCATCAGCCAGTCCCATATCCTTGGCTGAGGCAGCTCTTTCTCTGGGCCTCTGAGGGGACTCAACCAGATGCCGTGAACTTCAGGCTTCATGCAGCTCCATTCAGGCCTGGCGATCACTCCTTTTCTTCACACAGACTCTTCTGTGGGTGCCCAGTCTGTGATGTAGACAAAAAGGGAAACTGCTCTGACTGTAATCAGCACAGGGGGGCACAGTGCCCGCCTCTTCAGGCCTCCGAGTGGGGGTGCAGGACCCCCGTCCCACTTTGAGATGATTTGCGCCCTCAAGACCCGGTTGGGCTCCGTCCCTGCAACTCTTACTGTGCCCTGTGTGCCCTGTGGCCGCCCCACTGGCAGGAGAAGGAAGGGGGGGGCAGCCCTTCTTGGTCTGTCATGGGGAGACCTCAAGAGGGCTTCCCGTAGCAATGGGAGGCAGGGGGCTCCCTGAGGGAGGGGCAGGGCCGAGCTGTATCCATATTTCCTTCCCCTCAGGCCCAGCCTGTTCAGGAACTGGCTTCTCAGCCGCGACAGCCTCGGGCCTGGTAGGGAAGCCCGCAGGGCAGCTGAGGGAAGGGATGATGGTGAAGGAGGAAGACAGTGCTGGGGCCCTCTTTCCACATGCCCTGCCGATATTCACTTCCGTAGCCCAGTTTTCAATCTTGTTTCCATGACAATGTGTGTCCCTCCCTCCCTCCCTCTTCTTGACACAGGGGAAGTTCTTCAGCTGCAATGACTTATCCAAGATGACAGAGAAGGAGTGCAGGTGGGCTGAACTCTGCTGGCTGAGGGCACGAGGTGGGACAGCCACTGCGTGGGGGACCTTGTGCGAGGGGGACCTGGGGAACCTGAGCCCCTAGGCCCAGGAAGCGTGTTCTAAAGGGTCCTTCCTTGGGAAACTGTGGTGAGGGAGTGCCCAGCAGTGTCCCCTCTGGTCCCCAGTCTACAGGGGATCAGAGGATGTGGGTGGGGAGGGGGCAGCCCAGCCATGCACGGTGGGGTGACTGAGCCTCCCCACCCCAGGGGCTATTACTATGTGTACAAGGATGGGGACCCCACCCAGATGGAGCTGCGCCCCCGCCAGTGGATACACAGCGACTTCCATTTCGACAACGTGCTCTCGGCCATGATGTCACTCTTCACGGTCTCCACTTTTGAGGGATGGCCTCAGTGAGTGAGGGCTGGGGCCTGGGTCCAATGCGGGCATGGTGGGGGCAGTGCCAGGGAGCCATCTTGCCCTTCTGCAGCCCTCACCACTCTGTGCCAGGCCCGCGGTAAGCGCTCAACAAACCCACCAGCTGGGAGGGTGTGTGGGACCAGTGTGTTGACCGGCCACCCTAAAGACATCCTGACCTGGTCACTCTGACAGAATGTCCCAGCCCCCCAACAGGTGTAGGCCTCTGTGCCCATGTGGGGAGCCCTACTGATTGATATGGGTAGATGGGGCATCCCACGGAAAGGCAGGCCCTTTCCAGGACCTGTCCCAGTCTTTTCTGGCATGGTCCTAACTTCCCTTCTGGTGCTTGATTGTTCAGAAAGCTCCCTCGGGTCCCTGTGGCCAGTGAGAGAAAGCCTGTCCTTCCTGGCCTGGCTCTCTGCCTCATCACCCCTGTCCAACCAGTCTCTTCTCTGTCCACCCCAAGGCTGCTTTACCAGGCCATAGACTCATACAAGGAAGACACAGGCCCCGTCTACAACAACCGAGTGGAGATGGCCATCTTCTTCATCATCTACATCATCCTCATTGCCTTCTTCATGATGAACATCTTTGTGGGCTTCGTTATCGTCACCTTCCAGGAGCAGGGGGAGACTGAGTACAAGAACTGTGAACTGGACAAGAACCAGGTGCCTGGGCTGAGGTGGAGAGCGGACTCAGCAGGCCTCCTGCCAGCCTGAGCCCTAGGCTCTGACCAGTGAAGAGTCCTGGGCCTGGGGTTGACCCCAGAACCTCCATTTCGTGCCCACACCCAGCCTGCATACACTCTACCCCATTCCCAACCCATCCCCAACATGAAGCAATACAAGTTGGTGCTGTGGGAGTCTTCTCGTGGAACCCTCGTGATGCCCAGAGAAGGCTAGTCCTTCAGAGCCCCCTGGGTGGGGCTAGAGCCATGTTAGAAATGGGCCGGGATAACTCAAGGGGAACCCACAGGCCCACTGGGACTCGTCCCCTAAAGAGTCCCGCAGAGCCCGTCAGCCACGAGTTCCTGGCCACAGCTGCTCCTGGCTGACCAGAATGCAGGGTTCCCTCCAGCCCATGCATGTGAGTGTGAGAGCAAGGGAGGGGCCGTCAGTGCTGACCTGCCCTGTGGTGTTGTGTCTCAGCGCCAGTGTGTGCAATATGCCCTGAAGGCCCGCCCGCTGAGGTGCTACATCCCCAAAAACCCATACCAGTACCAGGTGTGGTATGTCGTCACCTCCTCCTACTTTGAGTACCTGATGTTTGCCCTCATCATGCTCAACACCATCTGCCTGGGCATGCAGGTAAGGGCGCCCCCAGGAGATAAGGGCCGGATGGACTGGGGCCACGGGCAGGGCAGGTGGGCGGGGCAAGGTTCCCGTCTCCTTCCCCCAATATACTTTTCCTGGCACCTCCTATGTGCCAGGCACTGTGTGGTGAGGTGCTGCGGGGGATAGAGAAGTTCCCTGGGCCCAGGCCTGGTTGCCAGGCACCCAGTAGTTTATTAAGAAGGCATTCAGACATACAAATAGCTGCACAAATCTGCAAACAGGAGATAGCTGTGCAGAAGCACACGGCAGCGTGGGAAGTAGGAAGTGCCTTCTCAGTTTATCTTCGGCTGTTGCAAATCTGCATGATTGAGTTGGCTGGAATCTTGGCTGCAGTCTCAAGAAAAATGGCTTTGATATTCACAGAACAGGTGTCTCTTAGGAGTTGAGCATACTTTATAGACAATATCACAATCAGCAGCATCGTTAGCAAACCTTAATTAAGCATCAGATCCCTTAAGCCCCGTATAAATAGAATTGCACAGCTAGGCTTCCTGGCCCTAGGCAGACACATCCAACAACAGGACTCCGCTTTGCCAGGTGATGAGGACATGGAAAGTGAATCACTGGGCCAGCAGGGCCAGGTCATACAGAGGATCGTGAGCAATGGCTTAAGTTTGGGCTGAGCTGGGCAGCAGAATTAGGCAGTCCGGCTAAGACAGGGTGGGGTGGGGGCAGCCCCCAGATCCTTCTGAACTACCTGGGGGGGTTTTATGGAAGAAGCGGGAGTTCATCGACTTTCCAAAAAGACCACGAGGTTCCTGGCAGGTTATATAAGGAAACAGAATTAAGGAGCATCACAGTGCTGGGTCAAGGGGGCTAAGGTTATTGCTCTGACTGCTTCACCATCCGGGGGACAGTGTGCACGAGTGTCAGCCTGGTGAGCTCGGTGGCCCACCTGTACACCTGTAGCTGGTGATAATGCCAGCTCTGGAGTCAGCATTCTTCTCTCCTAGTTCTGTGCCCAGATGACTAGATGGAACCTGTCACAGAGTCCTGCTGAGGGGCCTCCCCTCCTGGTCATCCCATAACAGATCTGGAAATAAGCTCTGACCTTGCAGTCCCACGTGTAGACCAGCCTGCTCAGCAGGACCTCTCCTCCTCCTCTCGCTGTCTCTTTGGGGAGAGGGGGATCCATTAGACTTGGTGGGGATTGCCAAAACAGGCACCTGGTTTTTGGAGATTTCAAAAAAGTGGGCAGGAAGCCTGAGGAAGAGGTTTGGGAGCTGCCTGGGAAGAGAATGGGGCTCTGGGATGCAACCTGCGGGGTAGGGCCACTGGGCCCATCCAGCCCCCTCTCCTGTGCCTCTTCACAGCACTACAACCAGTCAGAGGAGATGAACCACATCTCAGACATCCTCAACGTGGCCTTCACCATCATCTTCACCCTGGAGATGGTCCTCAAGCTCATGGCGTTCAAGGCCAGGGTGAGTGCTGGGGCACAGGACAAGATGAGCAGATGGCACCTGACAGGACAGGTCACTTCTCGTGCGCCCCCACCCCAGTGGCATTCTACTGAAAGCCCCTTCATCCAGCACTTCTGGTCCCGCCCTGCTCACCCCTTTGCTTACTTCCACCTTTAGACACAAGGCATAAGGCATGCAAGATATTCAGGCTGCCAGAACTGGCTGATGACCGAATAGATGTTGGCTGCCTCTTCCCCAAGCCCTTTGTTGAACCTGCCTTATGTTCCCTGCCTGCCCTTAGGCTTCTGAAGGGGGAGTATCTCGCTGTGTCTTTGGTTCCCCAGTCCCACTCCCACCTGGCCAAGCCCAGCCCAGCCCAGCCACACTCTGAAAGGTCTGCACTAGCAAGCTCCAGACAGGGCTTCAAAGCTGGGGGGGATGAAGGAGTTCCCCATCCGGATCAGGATCCCAGATCCTGAGTTCTCAACCATTCTGTCCCTCCTCTCTGACCACCTTATGCTCTGGAGGAAGGGAACTACAGAGCCCAAGGGAGAGGGGTACTGGAGTGGGTGGGCACGCAGGAGCACTAGTGGAAAGTGGGGCCACGTGCACCCCACCTTGGCCTGGCTTGGCCATTCTGCATTACCTTGGACGGGGACCATCACCTTCTGCTGGCCACCAAAACTCCATCCCCCTAGAGCTCACCCCCTGGTTCTCCCATTGCTGTCCTTTCCAGGGCTATTTTGGAGACCCCTGGAATGTGTTTGACTTCTTGATTGTCATCGGCAGCATCATCGATGTCATTCTCAGTGAAATCGACGTGAGTATCAGGCAAACAGAGCCATCCCCAGGGTGGGGTGCAAACACTTGTGCAGTCCATAGACATTTGTGGGGTACCTGCTGTGTGTGCAGCATGGCGCCCCGGGGGTCTACAGAGATGGAAATGACAGGAGTCACAGCCTACAGAGCAGACAGATAACTCAGATTCTAGGCAGCCATCGTGAACACACCAGGCTGTCCAAGGCAAGAGCTGTTATGAAACGGAAAAGGTCTCCTCTGGGTGGAGCGGTCAGGGAAGGCTTTGCGGAGATGGTACAAGCTGAAGGTGGGTCCTGAAGGAAAGCGAGCTGGTGACCGGAGGTGGAGAGAAGAGCAAACACCACAGGCAGAGCTGCTGTAGGGGAGGCACAGAGTAGGAAATGAATGATAGAAGATTCGGGGCACACCCAGAGGTCCGGTTTAGCAGAAGCACATGACTGTGCAGAAGAGGGACGAGGCGGGGGGTGGGGGGGGGGGCGGGTAGGGATGGCTGGAGAGGTAAGCGGTGGCGAGGGGGCCTTGAACTTTATGTAGCAGACAATGGGAAGTTACCAGAGGGTTTGGAACAAAGCAGTAGAAGGACTAAAGCTGTTACGGAGGAAGTTATTTATTTAGTCTGCAAATACTTATCGAGTACCTCCTACCCATGCTAGAGACAGAGCAATAAACAAGAACACGGAGGCCAACAGACGATAAAAATTCTCTAACGTGGCAGATATGCTCAGTGTGTGTTATAAAGAAAAATAAACCAGGGTAAAAACTTACTGGAAGGGAATGAAGGGTTGGTGCCAAGATGGTATCTGAGTGACAACCTGAACAAAGCAAGGGGGTAAGCCATGCAGGTATTGGCACAGAGTGTTGTAGGGAGAAAAACAAGTGAGTGCAAAGGCCCTGAGGTTGAGGAATAGGAGGAGGCCCTTGTAGCTGGAGTGGAGAATGGTAGAGATGAGGTCAGAGACAGAGGGCAGGTGCCAGATCGCTTAGGCCCTTGAAGGCCATGGTTATGATCCTGGGTTTTATTCTAAGAGAGATGAGAGCCCTTTGGAGGGCTAAAACCTGGTCTGACTTTAGTTCTAAAGGATCCCTCTGGCTGCTGTATTGACAGAAAGCTGTGGGGGACACAGGGCTGGCCCAGGGAGAGCCACCAGGAGGGTGTTGTGATAACCAGGTGAGAGGTGACGGTGGCTAGGGGGCTAGCTGTGGACGTGGTGAGAACTGGACACATCCTATTTATTTGGGAGTTTGAGCTGACAGAATTTGCAGCTGGCCTTGATTTAGAGTGAGTGAGAGAGAGAGAGAGAGAGAGAGAGAGAGAGAGAGAGAGAGAAACAAATCAAGGGTGACTACCAGGATTTTTGTCCAAGCAATTGAGCTTCCATTTACTGAGATGCGGAAACTGCTGGAAAAGCAGGTGTGGGGCAGAAGCCAAAATTTTTGTTTTAGACACGGTAATTTAGGATGTTTACGAGGCATCCGGATGGAGATACCCAGTAGGCTGGGATTTATGAGTCTGGAGCTCAGAGGCTAGGGCGGGTTGGAGGTATAAATTTGAAGATGGTATTTAAAGTTGTGGGGATGGACGAGATCTGCAGAGAAGGGAGAAGGTATTTAGAGAGAAGGGATCTGGAGGCTGAGCCCTGGAATGCTCCCGTGTTTAGTGATTGGAGAGACGAGGAGGAACCAGCAAACAGACTAAGAAAGAATTGGCCTCTGAGGCAAGGGAACCAAAAGAGAGTGATGTCCTGAGATCAAGGAGAACAGAAAAGTCAAGGAAGATAAGAGCTGAGCATTGACTTGAATTTTGGCAACGGGGACCTTGGCAGGAGCAGTTTCACTAGAATTATGGGGAAGAATGCCTGGTTGCCGTGTGCTGGGAAGGGAGAGCAAAGAATGGAACAATTCCTTTGAGGTGTTTTGCTACAGAGAGAAATAGGAGTTAGAGAAAAATGTGGAGCCAAGGAGAGTTTCCTTGAAAATGGGAGAAGGGGCATCTGGGTGGCTCAGTCTGTTGGGCCTCTGACTCTTGATTTTGGCTCAGGTCACAATCTCATAATTCATGGGGTTGAGCCCTGCGTTGGGCTCTGCGCTGACAACCTGGAGTCTGCTTGGGATTCTCTCTCACCCTCTCTCTCTCTGTCTCTCTCCTGCTCTCTCTCAAAATAAATAAACTGGAAGAAAACAGAGGCAAAAACAAGAAAAATGGGAGCATATCCTCAGGCTTTGCAAATATCTGGTAGTAAGGAGGTAACTACTGCAGCAAAGTCTTTGAATAAATGAAAGGGCTGAAGACCCGGTGTCCCAGGGGAGAAGCTGGATTTCAGAAAGCTGTAATTCGTCCATAGGAGAAAGAGGGTGTGCAAAGCAAACGGGCATAAAGCAATGAGAGTCAGGGCTCGGATGGCAGGAGAGGAACAGAAAAGCTCAGAGGCAGCAGGATTTGGTGAATGTGACCCTGTGGCATGGGAAGGAAGGAACCCAAGGTGGCTCAGCACCTCCTGAAGAGAAGGACTTGGGGTGATGCACTCACCGTGATTCTGTTCTG
This sequence comes from Leopardus geoffroyi, assembly GCF_018350155.1. Lineage (NCBI taxonomy): Eukaryota > Metazoa > Chordata > Mammalia > Carnivora > Felidae > Leopardus > Leopardus geoffroyi. Next base: position 29,622,831 of record NC_059338.1, read on the forward strand.
GTGCTGTGGGTTTGGATGCTGGGTACACAAGTGGAAATGGGTAGCAAGTCATTGGAAATGCAGGAAAGGAGCCAAGTGTTAGTCTGCGTCTGGCACATGGTGACAGCTCCATCAACATGGGCTGGTCCCAGATGCGTGGAGGTGATGGTTCAAGCCTCGGGTGGGATGAGCCAGCTGCGAAGGAGTTGAGATCCTGCAGAATTGAAGCCAGCAAGGCCATAGGGTTTGTGATTGGAAGCCATCCATGAGCAGGGTGACAGATTGGCACACTGTGGGGCTGAAACCGGTTAAAAGGATGCAGCAGTGACCAGAAAGCGATAAGAAGAAAAAAACCCCAAAAAACATCAAGCAGCTGTGAGTACAGGAAACAGTTTCTGCCAGGAGGTTAGGTGAGGTAGTTACTGGAAAGTGGATGTTGATTAATACAGGGAAAGGGAAACCATAGACGGAGCGAGTGCAGAGGAGAAATTCACAACATGTGAGAGAAGAGATTGTTGAGGAAGCGATTAGAGTTTCGGAGGCGACGGCAAAGGACACGAGTCAGAAGACTGGAAGAGGAAGAGTGTAAGCAGAGGTGGCAAGAATCACGAAGGGTGCGAGGGAGCAGGGGGATGGGGTGGAGGGAAGAGGGCATTCATCCTGGGCAGTCACAGGCGTGTCCGAGGCAGCAGGCAGAATCCTCCACTGGAAGTGAGGACAGGACGGCGGATGTGAGTGCAGGAACTGACCCTTGAGGAATAGCCAATGTGATGAGTCCATCTGCAGGAAGAACGACGGGGTCTCGGGTGGGCCTAGTGAGCTCAGTTTCACCCTGGAGTAATGCTCGAAGAAAGGGACCGGACCCCTGATGTGGTCTTGAGGGCTGGCACACTGGGTAGAGCGTCTCAGCGCAAGCAAGGGCGCTATAGAAATGGCAGGACAAACGTCCAGGCTGAGTGGGGAGGCAGATGGCTGAGGGTCACTGCAGGGTGAAAGAGGGGAGCAGGGGACAGGGAAGAGGAGATCCAGGAATCAGAGACAGAACTCAAAAGACGGCTTCCCTCTGGGCAGAGTGCCTGCGGAGGAGTATCCTAGGAAGGATGTGGAGAACACTCGGCCTTCTGAGCCACCCTAACCGTGGCCATAGTGCGATTCTGCTCAGAGGTGGCTGGTTTGGCCATGGAGGTGCCCAGCTGGGGACTAGCCCCAAAGCCAGGAGCCTTACCCATGCATAGGGCTTCTTAACTTTCCGCTGCCTGATGATAAGCACTTTACGGTCTGCCAGCCCAGGGGTGAATCCTATGGAGAGGTGGGGGAGAGGGCTGGCACTAAAGACACCCGAGGGGGGGGAGGGAGTGGGGGAGCAGCTGAGGAAGAGTCTGGAGCCTGTGAGGAAGGAGCCCTCAGCCTGAGATTCCTTTAGACTGAAGCCCTGGCAGGAACAGCACTTTCTGGGGACTTGGCTGCCTCGCTGTCTGGGGGAGGGCTTGGCCTGGGAATCCTGTTCACCCCTGTGTGCAGAAAGACAATGACAGAGCTCTACTCAGATCCTGAGGGGGTGGGGCAGACTAAGGGCTGGATAGGTCCCGGGCAAAATCAGTGTGTGTGTGTGTGTGTGTGTGTGTGTGTGTGTGTGCGCACGCGCGTGTGTGCGTGCGCACGAGTGTGCATGCATAGGTGGGTAGGTGGGTGTTGTAGATTTCCATCCATTTTGGGTTTCCACTGAGAAATAGCATCCCAAAGGCCTCATGGTTTGATCCTCACCAGCAAAATTAGAAGAGAGAACCCCAAACAGCCAAAATAAACAGCCTGAGATCTGTGTAGAGGAAGCCTGGATAAATCAAAACAGTTTCTTTGGTGGTGGAGGGCCCAGAGGGCATCGGTCATTATTGGATTTTTAGGAGCAGATGTACTAATAATGTTTCCCTGAAGTCATGTTAAGACTTCAAATTTGAATGTTGATTTACATTCTTGACCTACAAACCGGGGAGCAGACTAGGGCAACCCTGCCTGTTAGAACTTTCTGTAACGATAGAAATCTTCTGTCCAGTCCAGTAGCCACTAGCCATTCGTGTCTGTGCCTCTGGTGGTCACTTGAAATGTGGCTAGTACAACCGAGGAGATGAATTTCTAATTTTATTTAATTTTCTCTATAATTCAGATAGCCACATGTGCTTAGTAGCTACCGTATTGGTGGTATGGGTCTAGAACACTGGTCCTCATCCTTGGCTGCGTATTAGAATCACCTGGGATGCAGTTTCAACCCCTGGAGCCAGGCGCATCCCCTAGAAGCAGACTTAATTGGCCTGGGTGGGAACCCAGCAAAGGAATATATTATTTTAAGTTCTCCAGCTTATTCTGATGTGCAGCCAGGATTGAGAACCAGTGGTCCAGGGAAAAGCTGCCCAAGAGAATGTTGCTTGGTGGGGAAACCAGTATACTGGGAACCAGTCCACCCACAAATAATTGCAAGATGAAATAAGGACTTCCCCTGTCCCACAACTGCGGGACAAAGGTTTCTCCTGAAAGGTGGTCTAAGAGAGAAGTTTAGAGTAAACAGGAGAAAATGCGGCTCTCACACATGCAACTCCTGGCCCCTATGATGGAGGCCTCGGCCCCGCTCCCAGGTCCGGGGCAGAGAAGCAGCTGCGGTGGGGGTCTCAGACTCCCCCAGAGGGCCTTAGCCCCTGGAGGATGGGACTTCCATAAGGGCCTCAGTGGCACAAGGGAGCCTTGCTGGACCCGGGGAGAAAGAGGGGTGTGAGCCCCCTCAGAGTGATGAGCTGGTGTTTCCAGTGTGTCCCCGCAGGGATGGCCCCAGTATCATGTGACCCAGACACCCAGGAAGCACCTGAGCCCCTTGTCAGCTGTAGGCACATCCTGGAGATGGGAAGGGACCTGTCCGTGTCTGGTCTTCCCTCCTCTTCTTGCTCCCTTGTCCCCAGCCTGTTGCCTCACTGTTCCCACAGCTTCATCCTCACACCCGCCCACCCCCACCCCTGATTGGCAGCCACTCGGGGTCTTCATCCCCTGCCGCTCTGTCTTTTCTCTCTTTAACTCTTCTGTGTGTCCTTTCTGACAACCTCTCCTCACCTCCCCCCCCCCCCTTCCCACCGTGTCCCTCCTCCTCTCTCTCTCCTCCCCTTCCCCTCCCCCGGTCTCTTCTCTCCACAGACTTTCCTGGCCTCCAGCGGGGGACTGTATTGCCTGGGTGGAGGCTGCGGGAACGTTGTAATTCCAGGCTGCATGAGCCTGCCCTGCACGCCCGCCGGCTCTCTGCCCTGCAGCTTGCATGCTCGGGCCTGGCCGTGGATTGCATGGGGTGGATCCAGCACTGAGGGCTTCCTTCCCTAGAGCAGGCACCCTGGAGGGATCGGGTTGGGGGCGGGGGGTGGGGAGCGGGGGCTCTGCGGTAGACTGTGCATGGATGTAGTGGCTTTCTCGGAGCCCCGGGAAACAGGGCGAAGCGTCTCTCTGGCTCCCTCTGTCCAGATGGGAACATCCCGAGAGGACTGTGACTGCTAGCTGGCACAGGACCTTAGTGACCGTTCGCTGGCACGAGGTCTCTGGGGACACAGGAAGCCTGGCAGGGCTCTCCCCTTCCAGAGTTATCCGGGTGTCTAAGGCTAGGCTTGCCTGGCTTAGGACAGCCATGTGCTGAGTGGGGTGGCGATGTTGATTGATGGTGACAGAGCAGCCAAGCTTTAGGGAAACTGCGCTGAAAGGGTCCTCTGCTCCGTGGCAGCTTGAGGAGAAGGTGAGATAAGGCAGGAGGCCCCAGGAGGACAGGCCCGGCCACAGCCTCACCTCCCTGTTGCCCTCTCCTCAGAAGGGGCTTACCACGCTGCTTGGCCCACTCCCTCCTCTCGGCTAAACAAGCCCAAAGCCTTAAGGCTACCGGTGGTCCAGCGGCAGTTCACAGCAGGGGCCGTGAGGTGGGGGTGGAGCTGCCCCCCCAATCCATGGAAGCCTCCCCAGCACACACACGTTGCCCCTCCCTCCCCCGCCTGCCCCTTACTACCCCTGTGAGGTGCCACCTCCAGACTGACCTCTGGGGCTGCCGGCCCGCAGGACCCAGACGAGAGCGCCCGCATCTCCAGCGCCTTCTTTCGCCTGTTCCGGGTCATGAGGCTGATCAAGCTGCTGAGCCGGGCAGAGGGAGTGCGCACTCTGCTGTGGACGTTCATCAAGTCTTTCCAGGTGCGTGTGCCCAGCCTACCTGGCCAGGGTCCGAGCCAGGTCTGCGTGGGGGCCGTGGTCACCGCACGTACCTGGAGAGGCTGCGAGGGGCATCCGTCCAGCCCAGGGGAGAGCCCTGGGGCGACCTCAGGGTCCGCAGTGAGCTCGGGGAGGGTAGGGCGTGGAGCCCTGTGCACTGACCCTCCCTCCTCACCCCCTAGGCCCTGCCATACGTGGCCCTGCTCATCGTCATGCTCTTCTTCATCTACGCCGTCATCGGCATGCAGGTGAGAGGCAGGTGGGCCCAGGCCGAAGGAGGGATCTTGGCCAAGTGGGAGGGGGCGTCGGTGGACCCCGGAGAGGCCTAATTAGTGTGGAGGTTGGACCCTCCGCCCTCCCTGCATCTTCCATCCTGGCCACCAGGGGCGTAGCTGTGAGTCTGAGAAAGGAGACTGCACCTTCTCCCCGATGCTGCAGTGCTGGTCAGGTGGGAGCAGGCCGGGAGGGGCCTCGGCATGCAGGTCAACAGCAGGGGCCAGGCTGTGTCTCTCCCAGGCCCCGATAGGCGCTTCAAGTGGTCCCGGTCTACCCTCCAGTGTCCCCTCTCCCCCCCATTCCCCACACTGAGTCCCCAAGTTGGCTTGCTGTTGGAAAAACCAGTCCACTCTTGGGCTTTCCTTGGGCTTGATTGGACGAACTTTACCCACCTTGAAAATAATCTAACTGATTTGGCCTCGGGTGTGCTGTGGCCTAAAATAAAGGGGATTTGCAGGAGGTAGGGGTGGAGGAGGGGAGTAGGTCAGGTGGGAGAGGACAGTGGGGCCTGCGCTGAGGGGAAACTGTGACCTAGGTCCCAAGGTTGGAGCCCTTTGTGATTTGCAGATGTTTGGTAAGATCGCCATGGTGGACGGGACCCAAATAAACCGGAACAACAACTTCCAGACCTTCCCACAAGCTGTGTTGCTGCTCTTCAGGTACCAGTCTCCTTCTGTCCCCACCTTGTCCCCACCCTCTGACCTTGGCCTTTGCTTTGCTCTACTCTACATTGCAGGCAGGGCCGGCTTCCTGACCCTGTGGCCTGAGCAGCCACACAACACAGTGCCCTCATTCAGAAGAGCTAAGGCTCAGGGTGCCTGGGTGGCTCCGTTGGTTAAGCTCCCGACTCTTGATTTCTGCTCAGGTCATGATCTCAGTTCAGGAGATCAAGCCCCGTGGGACTCTGTGCCGACAGCTTGGGATTCTCTCTGTGCCCCTCCCCTACTCGTGCTCGCTCTCTCTCTCTCTCTCTCTCAAAATAAATAAACTTTTAAAAAAAATTTTAAAAAAAGAAGAAGAAGAAAAAAGACAAGCTAAGTCTCTCCTGTCCCTGTTTTGAAATGTTTGATCACTTTCAGAAGTTAGCTGCGCTCACCATTATGCAACCGATGCCATTTTTAAAATCATTTTTGAACAAATGGCCCCACATCTTCGTTTTGCACTGGGCCCCAAAAATGACGTAGCTGGTCTAAGAGGAGTACGATATATTCCCCTGATCTCATCCCACTGAAACAGGAGATAGAAGTCACATGTCCCTTCAAAAGAGCATGTCACCTTGGTCAGCACAGGGCTCTCCTGTGTGACCCCCCCACCAGGGAGTTGAATCATGGATTGATTTTGCCCCTTTTCTTTAGTTCAGCTCCTACCTATAGTGCTCCTTAAGGGATAGAGCAGTGGGGCCGCGGCACAGAGGGGAAACTGAGGCCTGCCTCACACTGAGCTACTTGGTGAACCCAGGGGTCTGAACTGCTTCCTTTGGGTTGGGGGAGCAGCCCTAGTCTGCTCGTCCGTCCATACCCTGCTCCTGCCAGGCTGCTGGCCTCCTGAGGGGCTGCCCAAGAGTGGACATGCCTTCGGGGCGCCTGGGTAGCTTAAGCGTCCGACTTCGGCTCAGGTCATGATCTCGTGGTTCGTGAGTTCGAGCTCCATGTCAGGCTGTGTGCTGACAGCTCAGAGCCCGGAGCCCTCTTCGGATTCTGTGTGTGTGTGTCTCTCTCTGCCCCTCCCCCACTCTTGCTCTGTCTCTCTCTTTCTCTCTCTCAAAAATAAACATTCAACAAATTAAAAAAAAAAAAAGAGTGAAAAGGCCAACAGAAGCCCTTCTCTTCCAGGTGTGCGACAGGTGAGGCGTGGCAGGAGATCCTCCTGGCCTGCAGCTATGGCAAGTTGTGTGACCCCGAATCGGATTATGCCCCGGGTGAGGAGTACACGTGTGGCACCAACTTCGCCTACTATTACTTCGTCAGCTTCTACATGCTCTGCGCCTTCCTGGTGAGATGGCGAGGAGGGTGATTTCACAAGGGAATCTGCCCCCCCCTTCCCCGTCAGCTTCTGTCTCTTGGGGATTGACCTCAGGGGCCCAGGAGGCAGGAGGCTCTGGTTAGATTGTTCTGGTTCAGGCCATCCTGCAGGTGGCTTCGTTTTCTGAGGGGTTGCTAAAAGGTTTTTTGTTTTTGTTTTTGTTTTTGTTTTTACTTTTTTGGTTACAAATGAATAATCAAAAGAATTTAGTGGGGCTCTGTCCTAAATAAATAGGGGCTCCCAGTAAAGCCATTTGCCCCTCCCTGTTCCTCCTAAGAGAAAGTTGCCCCACTGTGAGGAGGCTGGGGCTCCGGAAATAAGGTCCCAGAGGAGGTCCTGAATGGGGTTAGAAACAGAGCACAGATTGTTCTAAGACACGAGGGCTGCTGTCTGTTCATGTGGAACGCAAAGAGCCAGCAGTATCCATGGGACTGTCGTCTCTTCACTCTATTTTCTTCCCTATATTCGGTCAAAACAGTTGTGTGAGCATCTGTGTGCCCCTGGGCTCAGTGCAGAGGGTAGAAACATGACAAGACCCAGTCTGGCCCTGGAGGAGCTCATTGGGCACCTGGGGAATCCATGTGTGAGCAAGCCTTGCAGTTCAAAGGGACGCCCACTAGACACAGAAAAGGCAAGAGCAGTAATGACGCACGGTCCAGTGAGGGCACAGAGGAGGGGGCTCATCTCTCTGGGGCGGGGGCAAGAGGCTGAGATGGAGGAGCTCGAGCTGGGTTTTAAAGGATCAGCACCCAGAACCCGGGCAGAGGACACTGTCTATGGAGGAGTGCAGAGGTGTGACATAGGTCACTAGTGTTTGGGACGTAGGTCATTCGGAAGGACTGCAGTGAGGGCCCAAGTAGGAAGGAGCTCTGGCCCCCTTACCCAGTGGACATCTCCCAGCCCCCAGCCCCTCCCCATTGTCACCTGCTTTCCTGTGGTGGCAGCCCTTGGTTCTCCTCTTGCAGATCATCAACCTGTTTGTAGCTGTCATCATGGACAACTTTGACTACCTCACCCGGGACTGGTCCATCCTGGGCCCCCATCACCTGGATGAGTTCAAAGCCATTTGGGCAGAGTATGACCCAGAGGCTAAGTGAGTCCAGTCTGTAGATTCTGTGCAGACCCCTCCCTTCACTGTCCACCCCCCTCCCCCATCCTAGCCCCTGTCCTCGTGTCCTATAGGGAATCACTCTCCAGTTTAATAAGAATGAATGGACTTCTTCTTCCTTCATTATCTGAGGTCCCAGATCAGAAAATTGGAGTTTCTTAGAGTTAGAAGGGATCCCACAGCCTCTCAGGACAGAAAACCCCTTGACTTTATTGGGAAATGGTCATTCAACTTCTGCATGGACATGTCTGAGAGCAGGGAACTCAGTACCTGAGCAGCTCTGGGCTCTGGCTAGCCAAAGTTTTAGTCCACTGACTAACAGCATCCTAGCTTGATTAAAATGCAAAGTCCCGAGCCATACCCTGGACTGACTGAATCAGAACCTGCATTGCTTATTAACCTGATCCTCATGGCATTCATACCTATGTTAAATCTTAGGAAGCACTTCTGCTTTACATTCTTTCTTTAAAAAGTAATAAGCTCATATTTGATGAGTATTTCCCAAAGTGTCATGCATTGTGCTAACCATTGCATACATTATCTCATTTAATCCTTACAACAACCTATGACACAGGTCTCTAGCTCTCTACCAGTCTCTGGAAGTGAGCTTTCACCTCCAGTGATCCATACCCTCTACTTCTATTAATATAACCCAAGAGCCCCCCAGTCAGCTCAAACAGAACCCAAGGAAGGCTCTGCCGTGGGGAAAATGAGGTCCAGATTCTGGGTCTGGAGATCCCACATCTGAGGGAATTCTGGTCTCAAAAGGATGTCTTCCCAAAAAAAGGACAGCCCATTCCTGGTGGTGGGTAACAGTGAACCCAAACATTGTTTCTTCTTTAAAGCAGGAGCTCAGCTCAACTTCCTAAACACACTCCGAAAATAGGAAACACTCCCCTGTCACCTGGCTCTCTTCCCCTTGGCCGTTCTCTGAGCAGGGAGGAGGTCCTGGGTGGAGACGCCTGGTGTACAAGTCTCTGTGTCCTCCTGCAGGGGCAGAATCAAACACCTGGATGTGGTGACCCTGCTGAGACGGATCCAACCCCCTCTGGGCTTTGGAAAGTTCTGCCCACACCGGGTAGCATGTAAGGTAACCAGCGCGACCAGGGAGGGGTGCCCCCTGGGAGAGGAAGAGGCTCCGGTACCAAGGGACAGGGAAGCTGATGAGGGCCTGATTGGATGAGTCATTTTAGAGCAGTCATCTCCTGGGTCCCCAAGTCCCTTCCTGAGGACCTAAAGTGTCTCCCAACTCATCAGTGTCTCCCAACAGTCAACAGTGTCTCCCAACTTATCCTTCCATCCCCTCGTGAAGGGCATCCCGAATCACCTGCACCCCCAGCCTTCATGTCCCATCCCCTCCCGGTCCACAGACCAGGCCAGAATGACCTGCCAAGCTTGGCCTGGTCCCAGCTCAGCAGCCAGCCACTGCCCCTCCCCTCACAGCGGCTGGTGGGCATGAACATGCCCTTGAACAGCGACGGCACGGTCACCTTCAACGCCACTCTCTTCGCCCTGGTCCGCACAGCACTCAAGATCAAGACGGAAGGTGAGAACTTTCTGGCATGCAGCCCCCTCCCTTCTCTCATAGGATGAGTTTTCTGGTACAGATTCTGCCAGATTCTCAGAGCTAAGGGTTGGAACCAAGAGCCATGAGGAAAAGCAGAAGGAGGACGCCAGTCTGTGCCTCTCAGGGCTTCGAGAGAGCTCAAAAAATCTCTGCAGGGGAAAGGTCACTAAGGATCTCTTCCCACACAGCTATGTCTGAATGGGGCCCAAAAAATGGCAGTGTTCGTGCAGAGGTGGGGGCTGCCTGTGGTGCGGTTCTGGGGGGAGCCGAGGGGCGCCTCAGTTAGCCCTGGGCTTGCAGCCCACACTCAGCTCCACAGCTGAGTGCCCTGCCGCCAGGAAGCAGACATCATGGGAGCAGGGAAAGGACTTAAGCTGGGGGCTCTTTTGTTCCTGAGCCCTCACTTAGCGCTCGGCTGTATCAGAGCCGTCCCCGAAGGCAATCAGGACCACTGCAGGGATCTGAGATCACCACAGGGAAGGTTTTCTTGGGAGGGCAAGGAGAAGAAGACCAAGAGTGAGAGAAACCACGTTAGGGCAATAGGAAGGTTGCCTGAGAGTCCTTGGAATAGACCAGAGGGCCATGGGGATTTAAAGGCTTTTGAGGGGAAAGGGAGAAGACCAGGAGATGACAGACAGACTTCAAAGGGAGCCACTCTGAACACTGGAAGCCAAGGCTTGTGGGGTGTGGAAACATGACTCAAGGGTTGGGCTGCCCCAGGGGGATGGTGGTGCCCTCCCCTTCTTGCCAGTGCTCAGCACAGCAGCTGCCAAAACCAAATAGACAAACAAAATCTCAGCCAACATTTGTTGAATGAGGTGTTTGGAGAATTCTAGGTGTCTTTGTCAAGTGCAGTTGACTTGGGCCGTGTGGCTTTAGGGCTGCCCCTGCCTGTCCCTTGCTCCCAGGTAACTTTGAGCAGGCCAATGAGGAGCTGAGGGCCATCATCAAGAAGATCTGGAAGAGAACCAGCATGAAGCTCCTGGACCAGGTCATTCCTCCAATAGGAGGTGGGTGCTGCTTTGGGACACCAGCATCCAGAGGCAGCTGAGGAAAGGGGACAAGGGACTTCTCCAGGAAGCCCTGTGGGAATCTGAGAATGGCCCAGAACCTTCATAAATACCTTGGAGAGACCCCATGGTGGTAATCAGGGTGGGTACCAACCTTAGGGTGGAACTGCCCACTGGCCAAGTCAGCAAGGAGAGGAGTGTCCTGAAGCGCCCGGTCCTGGCTACACCTGGCTCCCACTCTGAACCCAGTTCAGATTCCTACCCACCTTCAGGACACCCCTTTTGACTCTTCTGCAGATGATGAGGTGACTGTAGGGAAGTTCTACGCCACGTTTCTCATCCAGGAGCACTTCCGGAAGTTCATGAAGCGCCAGGAAGAGTATTATGGGTATCGGCCCAAGAAGGACACTGTACAGATCCAGGTAAGCCCAACCTGACCTCCAAGGGACTCCACTGAGCCAGGTCTTCAGGCTCCATGTCCTTGAAGGCCAGTGACAGAGGCAGAGAGGGAAGGAGGGCTCCAGGGTGAGTGAGGAGCCAGGCAGGAGCTCCTCCATCTTTGGGTGACAGACCCAAAGGCAATGGCATTGGTTCAGAAGAGGGATTTGAGTGCTTAAACTGGTCCATTGGCATGCAGAGAAATTTAGAACTTTGTTTCATCTCATCTGTCTTTTATTTCTATTTTTTGGTGTTAATTATAATGCATACAATTTACAAATTCAAAAATATGTGTGCCTTTGGGCTGTGTGCTCAAAAATTTATTTCAATTGCGATTTTTACTTTAAAACAGTGTCATGATTTTAAAAGTTGTGTGTATAATACAAACACCTTTTTTATGAACCATTTTAAGTGTAATTCCTAACATGATGTTCCATCAACCCAGAACATTTTCATATGTATTTCCTGCAAATAAGGGCATTCTCCTACATAATTCTTCTACACAACCACAATGCAACCACCAAAGTCAGGAAATTAACATCGAGACATTATAACCATCAAATCTTCAGGCCCCATGCAAATGTCACCAGCTGTCCCAAGAATGCCTTTATAGTAAAAGGATCCAATCTAGAAACACACATGGCATTTAGTTGTTATATCTCTTTAGACTCTTTCAGCTAGAACAGTTCCTTGGTCTTTCCTTGACAAGACCTTCATGCTTTTGAAGACTACAGGATATCCTTCAGGTTGAGTTCAGGTGATGTTTCTTCATGGTAGATTTAGGGATATACATCTTGTACAGCAATGTCACAGAAATGATGCCATGTTCTCACTGCAAGCTGTCATATGACACCAATCTTGATTTGTCCCATGGCTTTAATCAACTTAAAAAACTGTATTAATGGCATATTCAGTAAAAGGAGATCATTTGTCTAAAAGACTCTACTGAGTAAAAAGATTTTTCCAGCTGGAAGCTGGAGAGGGTATGAAACCCCATGAGGTTGGACCATCCCAGAATCAGAGCAAGACCTAGTGGCCTCATGAAGTCCTGGGACATTGAATGTCCAGGAGAGAGTGGGGCTGGAGCTGGAGCTAGAAATGAGCAAGGCCATGGGAAGCAGTCTGGTCTCCCCCACTAGACTGGAGGGGTCATGGAGCTTCTGTCCCCAGGCCGGACTGCGGACCATTGAGGAAGAGGCAGCCCCAGAGATCCGGCGCACCATCTCAGGAGACCTGACAGCTGAAGAGGAGCTGGAGAGAGCCATGGTGGAGGCTGCGATGGAGGAAGGGATATTCCGGGTATGTGAAAGCCATGACCACCCTGTGTGTCCCAGGCACAGGGATTAGCAACATCCCATAGAAATGAGGGCGAGAAGCCTAGCCACATGGGAGGGGAATTTGGAAACTGAAGACACCCACAGCCCACATCTCTTGGGACTCAAAATCAGTGACTCAACCTAGTCAGTTGTCAAATATAACACGTATTTTCTTCCCTTCCTCTACCAAGCCTCACTCCTTTCCTCACGTCCCCACAGCCACTAGTCAACATTCATCTCTTAGAATCCCTTCATTGTCAAATGCCCCACCTGCTTCCAGTTACACTGGCCCTCGATTCTTAGCGCTGTCTAGTGTTTTTTATGACGCTACGGAACTAAAAGGTCCTTAATGACCACCTAGTTAAAACCTTCTGGGTTATTCATGAGGAAGTGGTGACCCAAGGAGATTATATGAGATATCCAGTATCACTTTAGCAAGTTAGTTAGCTTTAGAGGTGGGACTAGAACCAGTTCTCCAGACTCCCAATCCAGTGCTCTTTCCATGACGCCATATTTCCCTATCTGGCTATCTGTGTCTCCTGTGTCGTTCCTTAGATGTGTCCTGTCTACCCCATTGTACAGAGAACTCTCTGAAGGCGGATGGTTTCTTCTCTGGCCTTACAGCCCAGTCCATTTCCCTTTGGCCTTATAGGATTTGTCTTCTAATACGATCACTTGTTCCCAGCAAATCATCCCAGTATGGCAGTCCCCATGCACTCTCAGCTCTCATTCCCCTGTCACTGCTCTCAGCCCTTATGCTCTCCTTCTTGACCCTAGAGGACTGGGGGCCTGTTTGGCCAGGTGGACAACTTCATGGAAAGGACCAACTCCCTGCCCCCTGTGATGGCCAACCAGCGACCCCTCCAGTTTGCTGAGATAGAGATGGAAGAGCTGGAATCACCCGTCTTCTTGGAGGATTTCCCTCAAGATCCACGCACCAACCCTCTTGCTCATGCCAACACCAATAATGCCAATGCCAATGTTGCCTGTGACAACAGCAGCCATAGCAACAGCCAGCTATTTTCCAGGTAGTGGCAGTCACTGCCAGCTTTGGGTGTAAGGGTACTGGGGTAGGACTGGGAAGACATGGTTAGTGGGTTCCAGGCTTTTCCAGAGAGGGACACCCTGAAACATATAGGTTGTCCTCCGCTTGCCTTGGTGTCCTTTGGGATCCATCCTCCCCCTTAAGGCAAGAGGCAGGCCCAGACTGCAGAGACTCCTTTGGCCAGCAGAGAGCAGCCTCATGTCAGCATTGGCACAAATGCTGCGTGGTTCCTTTATTCCATCATCTACGGCAGCCAGGTTGCTGTAGGAGCTGAGACCTACTGAACATATTAGATTAGAAAGAGAGCTTACTACAACTGTGGAAAGTTGAAGTTTAATTGTAGGATTTGGGTTCCAGGGAGATCTCACTGCTGTTTGGGCCCCCTCTCTTTCACCCTGAGCTGTCCACCAGATATAATCTGTGATTACATAAGTCTCATGAAAAAACAGCAGGATGAAGTCGGGGAGCTTCTCAGAAATCATAACCTGCGGGCTGAGGTCCAAGCAGACCTTCCCTTATAGATAGGAGGTCGGGTGATTAGAGGTACCTTAGACCTGGAAAGGCTGAGTCGCACACCCTCAGTAATGGGCAGGACAGGGCAGAAGCCCCGTGAGCAGGTGTTTCCCATGGCCAGAGCTGCCTACACGCCCTTGCATGCAGAGACCCTTTGAATTCAGCCCTCAAGCCTTGAGAGGCACCTGCGCCTTGGGTCACCATGGTGTTAGGTGTTCTGGGAATACAGAAGCACCAGACCTGGGCCCTGCCCTGAAAGGATTGTAGTCTTCCTGGGAGATGTCACGGGACCTGACAGTGACCGAATAATCACAAAGAGCAGGTGTCCTGAGAATGCAGGCATATTGATCACCATGGGCTGGAAAGGTCTAGATTTGAGCTAAACAACGTTTCTCGGCCTCCACTGAGCATCGGAAACACCAAGGAGCTTTCAAAATTGCAGTTCCTGGGCCTCACCGCAAACTCTGGGGGTGGGACACAGCCACTACTAGTTTCTAAAGCTCCCCAGGTGATCCAGTGTACCACCAAGGTTGAGAACCAGTGTCCTGGAGGTCGTGAGGCTGGGCTGAGCCTCGGAAGATGAACAGAATGTGAAAAAGGGTAGAGGGAAGGGCATGTCTGACAGCAGGGACCATTGAACGAAGGAGAGGAGTGGGGAATGTATTTGGCCCATTTCTCTTAGAGAGCCAGGACTGTCTGGGCACAGAGCAGTGGGAGCACCAGCCCTGGAGTCCAAGCTGCACACAATGATGGGTCCAGATCCTGAGGGAAAAGGATGTTTGGGGCCATAGAGGGGCAGGATGGTGGGAGAACCAGAAGCCTGCCTTGCTTCCCTATCACCAGCCTTGCTTCCATTTCAGCATCCGCTATGAAAGGGAGTTCCCTGGAGAGACAGAGATGCCTGCTGCCAGAGGAGGAGCCTTTGGCCAGCCCCGAAGCGTCCTGGGTCAGTCTTTTCTGTGCACCCTAGAAGCTGAGCCTTCTCCCAGAGAGGCCTGGGGAGCCTCGCTCGTTCCTTACGCTTGGGGAATCTGGCTGGGAGGGCTGGCTTGGGAGCCTGCTGCGGTGGGATCAGCTGGGCCCGGGACGGAAGAGCAGTCAGGGCCAGCTCCTGATCCAGGCAGAGATCAAGGGTGTCATGTAGGTCACCGAATGAGGTGGGAAGGGGGCATGCCTGGAAACTCACACCCACTCGCCCGAAGGGCAGCTCTTGAACGACTGACCCCTTGGCTCTGGGGCCCTTCGGCAGATGGTCTGGCAATCTCCCAGCAGGTCCTAGACTGCTGTGTGTGACAGCAAGAGCCCTGAGGATGCTGGAGTTCAAGGGAGATGAGGGCACTTGCCTTGCTCCGTGGCGTGTAAACACACACACACACACACACACACACACACACACACACACACAGTTCTGCATGCAAACACACGTGGACACACTGAGAAACAGCTTGACCAGAGCTGGTCAAACTCTGGCCCTGATTCCCCCTCCCAAACCCACAAGCACAAAGACCAGGACAAGTACAAGGGCAACGGGACAACACAGGGTCCTGCCTGGCCTGGAGTTGGTTGGGCCTCAGCCTACGTCCACCCTCTAGGACCCCTTCCACAGCCCCAAGGGTCTCAGAGAGCTCTCAGAGTTTGGATGCCTGGCCAGGCAGAGCTCTGTTGACTCAGGCCCCTCTTGCCTTTGCCCTGTCTTGCCCACAGGAGCCCACAGCAAATCCTGTATGGAAAAGCTAAAAGGACAGCTGGCCCAGAGAGAAATGCCTGGGGCCCAGGCGTCTCCTACCCCCTGCCAGGTAATAGGGCACAGGCCTGGGAAGAAACTCTATGCATAGGAAGGGTGTGGTGGTAATTTGTCCATTAATAACAGAAAGGGCCGGACTCCTGGGTCCTCCCTTTTCTGTGAGTCTTGGCTGAGGCTCCCTAGGGCTAGGGTTTCACCAGATCCCAGCGGGCTCCAGCATCCCTGTTGGGGTCTTTGCTTTTGTGCATTTGGAACAGCGTGCCGGCGCAGAGCCTCCCCTGCCTGGGGAGAGGAGGGACCCCACCCCGGGGCCTGAGGAAGCATCCCACCACGGTAGGACCAAGGAGAGTAGTTCCAGGTGCCAGACTCCAGCGACAGCCCGGCTGATACAGGAGGTGAGATGGGGGCTGGGACAGAGCAGTGGGCTGCATTCAGGGGTGGCCCTGTGATGTCCTGGGGTAGAGAGAGGGTAGAGCCAACAGAGGCAGACCCCTGAGGCAGCTCCCCAGGAGATCACACCCAGCCTTCTCTCTTCCCTGCAGGCTCTGGTTCGAGGAGGCCTGGACACCTTGGCGGCTGATGCTGACTTTGTCACGGCGACAGGCCGGGCCCTGGCAGATGCCTGCCAGATGGAACCAGAGGATGTGGAGGTGGCAGCAACAGAGCTACTGAAAAGACAAGAGTCCCCAGAGGGCATGGCCAGTGCCCAGGGACGCTTGAGCCTCGGGTCCTCGCTGGGGAGCCTTGACCAGCATCAGGGCTCCCAGGAGACCCTGATCCCCCGCAGGCTGTGAAGTTCCGCACAGCAGCAGCATGGGCTTAGAGCTAGCATGACCAATGGTGAGGGGAGGGTGGCTGGGGCCGAGAAGGGTTAGCCCACCACGGCAGCCCCTCTCTCTCTCAGCAGCTGAATGGATGGGCCGAGTGGGGGTGGTCAGGAACCACCGGAAAACATGTCCAGAAGAAGTAGATTGACAGACCCTTCTCCTCACCGGCAAGAGGCATGGTTGGATGGAGCTTCTAATGTCATCCAAATAGGCCCAGTCAGTGCCAGTGTCTGTCTGGCATAAGGCCACTCCCACCAGCAGGACATTAAAGTCTCCAGGCCTATGCCATTGGCCCCTGGCCCCTGCCTGTCTCCTGTTTTGGAAACTTCTACACTCACTCATCCCTCTTCCCCATCCCATTTCCCAGGAGCCCCGCGCACGGGCTCGGGAGCCTGGGCCCAGGAGAACAGAGGGGCTCTCTGGGCAGCTATCCTGCGTGCAGCAGAGAGGGGCTCATTGTGGAGAACGTGGATTCTCCTAGAAGTGCATGGCCAGTTCCACTGACCGGGGCCGCGTCGCCGCAGGAGGGCCTGGCGGCCTTAGAAGCAACGGCCCCACATCCCAGGCCACACCACAACCCACCTTCTTTGAAGCTGTGACCGAGTCCCTTTGGCCAGAATCCACCACTGACATAGGCCTCAGGTCCCTCACGTATCTGTGCCCCTGGATATCAAAGATCTGCAGTTTCCACGGCTCCTCTTACCCACACCAAGCAGTGATGAGTCACAGTGGCTCCTACTTACCAAGTACCTCCTGTGTGCCAGACGCTGTCCCGCGCCGTGGGGTGTTCCACGTTCTAGGTACAAAGCATTTCCACGCAGCGTCCATTTCATTCTCGTTGCACCCTCGCAAGGCAGGGTTTTTAAGGGTTGAAAGGGATTTAAGGATGTGGCAGTGGAGGCACAGAGAGGTGATGTGGCTGTGGTCACAGCCAGTGAGAGGCAGAGTTAGGCCTGCCAGGTCCCAGCGGTGCCTTTCGCTGGATACTCTTTCCTCTCCTTGCCATCCCTTCACCGAGCTTGCCCAGCGCTGGTGGCTGGGTGGCTGTGGTGACACTGGGCCACCCCGCAGCCTCCTGGCAAACCCCCAGGTGGGCTCCTTGGGCTCCTCGGGCGGGCCCCCAGGCTGCAAGGGCAAGGGCAAGGGCAGGGAGACTCGCCCTGGCCGCAGATGTGTGGTCCCAGACCGTTTCAGCTCTCCGCTCCTCAAACCTCGACACCACTGGCTTCCCCCACGCCTTCCCTCGACAGCCTGCTGTCTTCCTCCACAGAGAAGCAGAGGCCGCCAGAAGTCCCCTCCCTCAGCTCCTGTTACCAAACTGATGAGCTTGCCAATGCTTTTGTCTCTTGCTCTCCTTTCCTCCCGACCCAGTGGAAGACTGGCATCTCCTCCAGCCAGCTTTTCGGATTTTACCCCAGCCCGTCTCCCGTCCTCCCCTGTCCCCCTGCTCCCTCCATCTGCAGGGACCACATTCAAGGTGTTTCCCTCTTAACAACATGGCCTCACAGCTGCCCTATCTACCTACCTGAGGTCTATCTATTCTCTCTCTCTCTCTCATCTATCTATATCTATCATCTATCTATCTATCTATCTATCTATCATCTACCCATCTATCTAGTCCATTACTGAAGAGCAAACTTCTTACCTGGGTTGTCGCCTCATCCACATTTCCATTTCTAGTTCCCGTTTCTCATCCCCATGCAGCCTGCCTTGTACCCACATTCACCAATATCTCCACAACCTTGTTGCAAGTCCAGGAGATTCCCTCCCTCCACCTTTTGTTTTTTTTTTCAGGAGACCTCTTTTATCTTTATCTTCCTTGATTTCTAGACAGCATGAGGTACAATAGACTTCTCCCTCCTTCCTGACATGTCTCCACCACTGCCTCTCCTGAATTTCCTCCTACCTTTCAAGTGCTCAACCCAGAGTTTCCCTGTGAGTTCTCCCCTGGCCCATCTACCTCTCAGGTTCTGTGTCCTTGATCCCTCTTCCAACCCGGGAGGTCTTCCTGGTTGCTCTCAGCCGCTCACACATCAGCTGCCTCTGTGTTGAAAATTCCCAATTCCATGTGGCTAGACTAAACCTCTCCATCTCTGTATCCTTCTCCCCAACAACTCCTCACGTATGTCCTACCTGTACCAAAAGTGCATCGTGTCCAAATTCGACCCCGCTGTCCTTTCCCCATAGGCTGCTGCTACTCTGGTATACTCTTGGGTGCTACCCACCCCCTGTTGAAACCAGGAGTCTGGGTGTTGTCCTGGGCTCCCAGCTTGCCCCACAGATTCACCCTCCTAAGTACTTCTCCAACCCGTCTTCATGCCCACAGTGACTTTCCTGACCTGTTCAATCAACATTTCATGCCTCTTCCTTTGCAACAGCTTCTGGACTGCCCTCTCAGCAGCTCCTCTCTTCTCTTCCTCCCTGCCTGTCTCTGATCTTTCTAAAAGGAGAAGCCTGTTGTCTCATTCTTTTGCTTAAAACCCTTAAAGGCACCCCCAAACCCTCAGAACATCGTGCAAACCCTTGCCCTCTGCTTAGAAGCCTTCCCTGGATCTGGACCTCACGCATGGCTCCTGCCAGCCCCACCAGGGGGAGCTGCCCTCACTTCTGACTTCCAGAGTGCTGTTGTCTCTGGAAAACTCCATGAACCCTAAACTCCATGGATCCCTCCCTAGTCATCTTTGAAATCTCAGCTTTGCTCTTGCTTCCTGCAGAAAGCTTTCCCCGGACACCCTCCAGACCCTCTGGAGGCTGGCCCAGAAACATGGCGGGCCTTTTCCCCGAGTGCAGTGGGGATCAAAACCGCTTGTTTATTGTTACCCTAGCCAGAGGCTAAGCTTCACAAAATCAGGAGCAGGTCCACTTTGTTCCAAGTACTCTACCTGGAGCTGAACACTTTTCAGCACAGACCAGTGGCTCAATAACTGTTAAATAAATGCAGGAAAATGGTGGCAAGTGTGGGCCCGGCCCTTCGCTAGCTCACTGCCCAGTGTCACCTGCCTCAGTTCTGCAACCTCAGCCACCTTGGCTGTCTGTCTAGGCCCTGGGGAGACAGGGAGGAGGTGCTCTGCCTCCAGGGGCCACGCGCTGGACTTCACCTCAGCCCTGCCCACACGTAGCTGCCGGGCCACTCCAATAAAGCCTAAAAGGAACAAGTGTGGAAGGATGAGGACTGAGCGGGGAGTGAAGGGGAACAGACAGGTCTGGGGGGGAGACAAGCCCCTCCTCTCAGCAGGACCATCTGACAGAGACCGGGTACCCATAGGGGCCGGTGGGGCCACCTTCTGTCGCCTGGGGGACACTGGCCAGAAGCAGTGTCTGCTGGACCCCTATCTTCTGCCGGCGGTTCCCTGCAGACTTGGGGCCCAGCTGCTGGGTGCGGGGTCTGCCAGAAGGGGCGGGGCTGCAGCTGGTGGGAGGGGCTGGTCACAGAGCCTCACGCTGGCCGTGGGGACGAGAGGAGCCCTGCGCTCTGGAAGGTGTGAGGCTCAGATGGAGGACCCCTGGACACCGTGGAGGGTGGGCTCAGTTCCAGTCTATCTGCAGAGTGGGGAGGAGCTCCCTGGCTCTGGTCCGGGTGTACGTGTAGGCCCTGCTCTAGATGTGGCCGAGTGATTCTTAAAGGAAGCATGTGGTTACTCTCTGCAATGCGTTTCAGAGCACAGTCTTGGAAGCCAGACCCCTTTGGACCTGCATCCCATTCATTTACCTCCATGCTGTGATCTCAGGCAGTTCCTACAGCCCTCTTAAGCTTCTGCTCCTCCTTCTGTAAAATGGGGGACTCATTCCTACTTCCAGGTTATCGACAGGTATGAAGAGGACCCTGTAAAGCGCAGGCCTTTAGTAAGATGCTGTTGTTTTGATCCTGTCTGATGCTGGCTGGTGAGAGAGCTGGGCTTTTAGATGAGAGGACACTGAGCTCAGAGGGGTCCTGAGGCCACTTATTGAAAGCTGGGCGGGGAACCTGGGTGACTCAGTCTCTTGAGCTTCTGATTTCAGCCCAAGTCACGATCTCACGGTTCGTGAGTTCGAGCCCCATATCAGGCTCACTGCTGTCAGCCTGTCAGCACAGAGCCCTCTTTGAATCCTCTGCCTCTCCCCTGCTTGTGCTCTCCCAAAAATAAATAAATATTAAAAAAAAAAAAAAAAAAAGACAAGAAAGCAAGCGGGCAACTTGACTGCCAACCCAGGTAGCTCTGCATCAGACCCCATCCCCCACAGCCCTGCCAGCTCCCAGGACAGTCCAGGGATGGAGAAGCCAGCTCCTGTCTCTGCAGAAGCCACTAGAGAAGGCCCTGCCAACTCAGAGCTGATCTTGATCCCCATTTTTCTGGCATCTGATCCCATTGACATGTCACTCCTGTCATGAGGCTGACAGCTTATAGTGCCAGGTGACTCTCCCCACCCAGAGAAAGAAAACCAAGACCCAGAGGAGGAAAGAGCCATATACACCCAACTTCCTGAGTGAGTGGGAGGAGCCAGGAGGAGACCTCAGGCTCCCTGGGCCACACCTTAGAGCGTCCAGTGAAATGTGCAGGGGACAACAAGTCCTGGACGTGGAGAAACTTCCAGTTGTGTATTGTTTTCAAAAGCTCTCTGCCGTTGGCTTTCCCCTCTGTAGAACCATAGTAGCTGGTATTTGTCAAGTCCAGGTCCTTAAGTGCTTTGCCTGCAACATCTCGTTTAGTGTTTGCCCTGCCACCTGTAAAATAAGGTCCTTGTGAATCCCGTTCTGTGATGAAAACACAGCCTCAGAAAGACTAAGTTACCCCAGAGTCACTTGGCCAAGAAGTAGTGAAGCCCAGTGTAGGACAGGAGCTTGGACACCATTCTTGAGCTGCTGACTTCTCCTATCTCTGTGAGCATCCCCCAGCAACGCCCCCTGACCCTCTGCCTCCCCCCTCCTCCCTGCATCCCCTTCCCACAACCTGCCAAGCACCGCCCACTGCGCTAAACTCAGCCCCACAGGCCACGCTCGTGCCCCCACTCGCCGTGCCTTTCCATGCCCAGTGAATGCCTCTGCACTCGGCCTTGGTCATCCCTGGTGGCCTGGCTACACTCAGTTGCCTCTTCTGTAGTGTGTGGTAACTTTTATTATGGCATTTATTACCCTGTGACTAGGGTCACCTAGGGTCACCTAGGGTGACCTGTGACTAGTCACCTGTGTGACCAGGAGTTTAAAGTTTTTTTCTACCATGAGTTCCTCAAGGTCAGTGAGTTTCTTTATCAAGTTTGTATCCCAAGCTAGGAGAAGAGGAAGGAAGGGAGAAAGGAAGGAGGTGGGGAGGGAGGGAGGGAGGGTGAATGCACGAGACCACACCAAGTTCACTGCTAAACGATGTGTATTCGATTGAATCATTTGAAATCGCAGATATTTTATCCTTTTTGTCTATGAAATGGCAGTTTGATAATATTTAACCTACTGTGACGAGGGTGGGTTTCCCCACCATCCAGGGCCACCCCAATACCACCACTGCCTCTCTGGGGGGGGGGGGGCAGAGACCTCACCTTTTGCTTTGGGTTAGTGTATACAAATCGGGATGAGGGCTCACTGAGGGCGGGTGTCCTGTGCAGGGCTGTTCTCAGGCAGCGTGCAGACTTGAGGGGGGCCTTTTCTGCATTTGCCATAGGTGAGCTGTCCCCTCTGAGAGGGGGGGTGGGGGGTCACTATAGTGACCACAAGGAGTGGTCTACAGGTGGCGCCCAGCGGCCCCAGTGCCAGCCACTATCAGAGGTTGACTATCTCTCCAGATCACCCCACGTCTGGTCTTTGGTCTTGGAGTTTGACCTCCCCCGAGGCCCGGGCCTCCCATCCCCTGGCTCTCCTTGGCTAGCCCCAGGGGCGCTGGGGCAGTCTGTGGTGGGGGAGGGAGGGATGGGAGACAGATTATGGCCTCTCCCTCTGGGTTCTTTCTAATTCGGGTTATGACTGCAAACTCTTCTTTGGCTCCTCCAACCTAGCTTGGGAGTTAAAGAGGAAGACAAAGTTCTTTTCATCGCTCTTTGCATCCTCCCCAGTCTCGTCTAATTCTCCTCAAGGCAGAGTGTCTTTTCTGTCAACTGGACAAGTGTCAGGAAGTACGGGGGTGGGGGAGAGGACACAGATTCATTTTTCAAGAGATTATGTCACCTCAGGCCAATGCAGGCTGTCGTGGTCAAAGGGGCTTTGAAATTCTCCTAAAATCATCCCAAGAGATTCAGCACATACGCACAGCCAGGGGTGCTGGCATTCATTACGGTCCCATAACATTCCCAGTCTGGTACATTGTTGTAAAGGAAGCGTACTTCAGTGGTTAATCTTGTGTGATCTCTCACCACCACCTCTCCAACACCTCTCCAAGTCTCCCACACTGCCCCCACCCCCATTTTTAAAGTGTTACATGTTCCTTTGCTGACAGTTTGCTCTGCAGGGTCTCGCTGAAGGTAATGTCTATTAAAATCCAAGGAAAGGATGCATCCTTGGGGACTGCAAATCAATAGCTCCTAGGCGGGATGGGGCTTATTTGTTAATCAGAAGGAAGGGGCTTACTAGGGTGGCCCTAGTAAGAGAGAGGACCTGACTTCCCTGGGGTCCTGGCTAGGACTGCCTCGAAGGCCCCCTCCTCACCACCAGGTTTGAGGGGAGGGGTCTGCCCCCTCCCTTCTTCCTTCCTCGTCATCTCTTTTCTTTCCCCCTCTCTTTGGCTTTTCCAGCTTGACTCCCTGCTTGCTCCTTCTCCTTTTGTGTCTACTTCCCCTCTCTGTGCTAATTCCCCAGCACTGTCCCTCCTGGGGGAGAGGGGACCCCCAATGAGTGCACAGTCCATAGGGGGCGGGGCAGAGGGCTCAGCTGCCTTTTAGGTGGCCAAGACTCCAGTTTGCTGTCCCAGTGATGCAGGAAAAGTCACCAGCTATTCTGCATCCCTGTTTGACCAAAGAAGTTGGAGCAAGTTACCTTTTTAAAAGAGTTCATTGAGTTATAAGAAACTGCAAATATTCAAAGTGCACAATTTGATTATTTCTGAAAGATGTGTATACAGCCGTGGAACCAACACCATCATCGAGATAATAGATGTATCCACCACCCCCCAAATTTCTTGGTGCCTAATAGTGATCCCCCTGCCCCCTCTGCCCCTCCAAGTTCTGTTCACTGCCCATTCCTCCCTTCTCTCGGGTCCCCCACCACCCCCGGTGCCCAGGTCTGGCTTCTTATACTCAGCATAATTATTTTGGAGTTCATCCATGCTGTATCATTGATAGTTCATCCTTCTTATTGCTGATTGTATTCTATTATTTGATATATACCAGCTTATGCATTCATCTGTTGATGGAAACTTGGGTTATTTCCATTTTGGGGCTACGATAAATAATGCTGCCGTGAACATTTGCGTACAGGTCATTGTGTGGACCTATGAAGCAGGTGAATTCTCAAGGTGCTCTGCTCTTTCTCAGCTCAGCAGCTGCCAAGGTCTAGATCCATCCTTATTCTTCACTATGATCTGACACAGGATGAAACAGGAAATCGGCTTGCTTGGGTGGGTTTGACCCCCCCACCCCCACCCCCATCACTTGCCGCATGACCTTGGGCAACTCTTGGTGTCCTTTGTTCATATGGGAATGATAATTGTTCCTACCTCTTAGGGTTGTTGTGAGCATTACATGACAGTAGGGATCTGAAGCCTTTAAACAACGCCGGACACAATGTTAAAAAAGGGTAGCTTTTATTACTTTCTATGTGCCTCTGAGAAGATCTGTGGGATCCTCAATTGGCTTCCTCTAGGACCTCTGGGTTGGGGTTAACACAGTTGTGTCCTGATGCCCAACTTGAGAGCTGTTTCCTAGGTAAGCGACGGGCAGAGGCACTGGAAGTCCCTTGGAACTGTTCTAATTACCTCTCAGCGTGGCCCCTGAAGACCCCTGAGAGATAGCACAGCTGACCAGAAGACTCGGAGCCCCCAAGGGGGTGACAGGAAACCATGCTCATTGAGGACCCAGCAATCTGGAAACATGGCAAAATCTTCGTCAAATCATAGGGAGTAGAAAGAAGGGAAGGCAAGACAGGCTCCCTGCCCTCTTCTCCTGCTCCAAAAGTTGTCCAGATCAGAAGCCAAAGGGGGCCTCTGTGTCTTAGACAGGCGGGTAGAGTCCTCGAAGGCACTTGGGCCCTTTGGGATCTTTACAGACCAGGGCTCTGAACTCTGGCTCTGCCCCTTCACTATCTCAACCAGGGTAGGCTAGGCTAGGCCAAGGTAACAAATCCGCCCATAATTTCGGTGGCCTGACACAATAAAAGTTTATTTCTCACGTAAACTCAATCAACAACGTGATGTAATGCGAGGGCGCCAGTAGCTCAGACAGCTTCCACTTAGAAGTGAAATGTGTCTGTCCCGCCCAAACGTCACTGGTCAAAGTCAGTCACGTGGCCACAGCTAACATCAGAGGACACGCAGTCCTGCCTTGTGACGGACAGCGGAGAGCCGGAAATATTTGGTGCACAGCACTAATGACTGCTACACTAGCCGAGTGACCTCTGAGCCCATTTCCTCTTCTGCAAAATGGGGACAATAACCGTGTTTACCTCAGCGATTGTCGTGAGGATGAAATGAGAAATCCTATGTGGCGTCCTTGGCACAGTGTAGCACATGGGGTGAGTGAAATAAAGTTGAGATGCCCTCCAGATAACCCCCAGTGAGGCTGAGACCAGGAGTGTTTTTGCACAGAAGGGGTCCAGCATACCCCAGGCCCCTTCCTGCCTCTGTGAACACTCACCCTGCCCCCCCCCACCCTGGTCCCCACCACCGAGTGGCCAGCAGAGGCCTCCGAATAACTCTGCGAATTGGCTTCCTCCCACCTCCCGCATCAACAAGGAGCACTTGGGCCCCGCGAACCTCCTCACCTTGTCCACACCTCATTCACACTCACCACAGACACTCCCTATCCTGCAGATTTCTTTATGACAGACGTGCCCTTCTGTCCAGTTAGAGGGCAGAGGCCCATCGCAGAAGGGACAGAGAATCCACGGGAAATGTGAAGGAAATTACTATTTTGTGCTGAGCATTATACTGGGTGCTTGGCCCAGGTTACTGCCTTTAACCTCATCCTGGTCCTGCGACGAGGGGAGTGTGATCATCCTCTTTCGGAGGTGAGGGAATGGACGCCTGAGGTAGTTACATAACTTGCCCAGGGTTACGTAGCTAGCGCGTGGCAGGGTGGGAATCTCAACCCAGATCTCTGACTTGGAACACCACACTTTAGCTTCCACCTGTCTCTTGTTATCTGGTATAGTCTTCACTTTCATCCAAGCCAGAAACTCACACAGGGCCCAGTCTTGGATGTTTAGCTTCTGGGTCCTTCCATGCTGCTGTGGAAACCGCCCTGCTCTGGACCCATGAGGACCACACCGTTGGTCCCTGCTCACTAGTTTATTGTTCAACTGTCGACAAGTCTCTTTACCCGTCTGGGCTTCCGTGTCTTCACCTGAAAATGAAACTGCAAAACTCGATGATCTGAGCGTTCTTTTCAACTCCACAAAGTTTCTGTGACATTGAGAATTTCCCACACCTGCTCTTCCTGCTTTTGGCCCTGATAGGAAACATGGCAGAGCAGAAAGTGGATGAAGAGCCATGTCTGAGGTTATATGGAGTATTCATTAAATTGTCATGAACATTTGAAACCAAAAATAGTTGGGTTTTTTTTTTTTTTTTTTTTAAGGACTGATGGGGTGTTTATAATCCATGGCAGTTCTCTCTCCCTTCTATTTATAACAAATTCTGGTTTCCTCTAAGGCTAAGTCTGTCTCCTTCTGTAACACAGGAAGTCAGGCTGAGCCCGCGCCTGATCTAAGACCTCTGAATCTGCACCCAAGTAGATCCTTTCAGGGGTTCTGAGCTCCTGTTGGCAGGCAGAGCTGGGCTCCATACCCAGGTGGACACGGGAGGGCGTGGCTGGCAGGACGGGGCTAATGCCCATTGTCCCATGGAACCAAGCCCAGCTGCTGGGGTGGGGCTGACAGTTAGGCCTGGAGGTCCAGAACTCTATACTTTCCACCCCCGGAACTTTTAGGACAATGCTCAGATCATTTCTTCAAATGCCAATGCCTAGTGCTAACCCTAAAGAAGATAAGAGGGAACAGGTCTCAGGTTCAGACCACCTCTAGAGACATTTCTGGAGCTGAAGGGTATCTCTTAGGTATATTGATTTGTTACCGTAGGGTTGCTATTGAAAGCTAGGCCGTGCCTGAGAGATCTGGGCCAGATGGCTTCCTCAAGTTGCTGCTGGAGTATTTTAACTACAGGAGTGGGAGCTTCCTGCCTCAGAGAGGGTCCTCCACAGCTCCCCCACGTTCCCATCTGCCCAGACGCCCACGGCTCCTGTCAAGAGAAATGATGGAGGCCCCTAGACGCCTGACGGGGAAAGGCCTCAGCTTAGGACAAGAGCTGGGGCTCAAACTCCAGTCCAATTAGCGGAATTAAGGACCAAACAGGAGGTAGTGTATATGTGTTTGCCCATTTCTGTCAGGCTGAGAGGAAAGGGGTGGGGGTTGGGAGGGCTAGGCATATAGGCAGCTCCTTGAGAAACTTCAGGGTTAGGGAAGGAAAGAGCAGCTGGGAGGAGGGAGAAGGGGTGGGAAAGGGTGGGGGTGGGAACAAGCCAAAGAGAGGAAGCAGAGTCTGTGCTGAAGGCACACAGAGACTGGAGAGGGCAGGGATTGTCCTCGGCCTCCTCTGACCCATCTAACCTAAATCTCCCCACGTCTCTTCTTGCCCCTTGGATCTCCCTCTGACCTCTGTGCCCGGTTTCCCTGCTCACCCCTGGGCAGCAGTGCCCAGGAGTCAAGAGTCTGGACATCTAGTGGCCCTGGTGGTCCAGGAGGGAGCTGCTGAGGTGGCTGGCACAGCTGATGTGGGGCCCTGACCTCTAGGAAGCCAGAGTTTCCAGCGCATGTGCCTCCCTGCTCCTCCTGGCTTGACATCCTTTGGCCTGGAGGGAAGGGGAGGGTGCTTGCAGCGGCTCTGGCGCCATTTCCCAGCAGTAA
Organism: Leopardus geoffroyi; assembly: GCF_018350155.1. Classification (NCBI taxonomy): domain Eukaryota; kingdom Metazoa; phylum Chordata; class Mammalia; order Carnivora; family Felidae; genus Leopardus; species Leopardus geoffroyi. The sequence continues at coordinate 29,649,908 of NC_059338.1, forward strand.
AGCTGTGAGTCAGAAGGGTCACCTAATCTCGGAAGTCAGAGGGGACCTTCTGGAGGCAGGAAACCAGAGATGAGCCCCAGAGAAGTCCAGGGTCTAGTGGGCGGGAGAGCAGCTTTGCAAAATGTAGCATTATCATCCAGGAGGGCTAAATCTCCAGCAAAAGCCTGGGTCAGGCCGGCTCCCTTCCCTCTGGGCACTTGCTTGGAGGTGATCTGGGGAGTTTGGAACAAGATGCATAAGTTCAAATCCTGGCTCCATTGCTTATATGCTGGGTGAGACTCATTCTCCCCCAACTGCAAAACTGAAAGAGAATATTAAAGCCCAGCTCACAATGTTATGAGATTCAAATGAGAATATGCATAAAAATACCTGGTTCTCATGGATGGTCCATAATTGTTAGCCACCTCCCCATCTCTTATTTTGGTTGGAAGATGGGGAGAGAATGTCCAGGATCTGACTCAACACTCTGCAGGCCTACTGCTCGGGAAGGGGTGACCTACTGGCCCAGAGAGAGCTTCCTCTAGGTTCAAATGCTAATAAAAGGTGCAGGATCCCACCAGCATCCCCTCCCTCTCCTCCTCCACCGTTGGGCCACTGCTGGTGGTGCCCTGTTTTGAATCAGGTTGGGGGGAGGGGTGTTGATTTGCCCTGGAAATTTGCCCTTGAAATTATCATTGTTTGGGTTTGACTCATTAAAACCAGAGTGATCTGGACTACTGGACGGAGCAGTTATCTGTGGGGGTGAGTGGGGGAGGGAAGGGAGAGAGGATGGTACCAACAGATACATCCTCAGACCCTAACCCACACCCTTGCCAAAATCTCTGGCATAGTTTCATCATCATTGGAGGGTGATGCAAGAGGCTTGGCGTCTGACTCCCCTTCCCCCCTTCCCCCAGAGAGTATCATCCACATCTGGAGCTGCAGCTGGGTCCTCCTCTTGGGCTCTTTCCAGGGGAGGGAGCTGGTTGAAGTGTGGGAAGGGAGGGCAGCTGGGGAGGGCCCTGGGAATGGCCCCCATGTTGGGAGTTGGGGAGCAGGGAGAGGGAGTCTGGGCTCAATGGGAGGGTAGGTAGAGTGGAAAGAGAATTGTGACTTCTCAGGGCATTGCTTTTCTCCAGCTCTGCCCTATGTTTAAAGGCTCCGGGGCTCCCCTTTTCCTTTATATCCATGTAAAGGCAGCTGCACTGCTCTGTCTCCTTCCGCACCCACCTCTCCCCTCCAGCCTCTACCCAGGTGCCTGGAGTTGAGTGCCCCCTTTGTTGCCTTCTCTCCCAGTGCAGCCCAGGCCTCCCACGCCGACCCTCTGCCCCCACGGCCACAAAAGAGTGTGAGGCAAGCTCAGGGGGTCATCTGTGGGTCATAAAGGTCAGTGGAACCACTTCGGTCTAGCAGAGGGAGGGGCCCATCTGGGCGAGGAGCCTAGCCAGGAATCAACCAAAAGATGAACTTTAAAATGCTGCAGGATGGAGGTGAAGGGAATCTTGTTAGTCACCAGCAAGAATCTCGTTCAGTAAAGGTTGACACATTCACTGTCATAAATCAGAAGGGAAGCTTTCCTGGTGCTTTCAAAATATAAACCGCTAATCGCTGTGGGATTCTTTGAAGTGAAGCACTCTGCTCCGGAGACCTGGGTTCTTACCCCTTGCTTAGCCACCAAATCTGAGTGACCTTGGGTGGTTCCCCTCTTTGCGTTCCAGTTTCCTCATTTATGAAACCGGGGTCCCATCTAGGCTGAGATTCTGCCACTCGGGCGGCTGGGGGGGGCAGAGGCTCCGGCGTGATCAGCTTCTGGGCCCTCCTCTTCCCCAGCCCTCCAATCCCGCCCGCCCCCCAGCGAGCGGGTGGACGCGAGCCAAGAGGTCCCTTTAAAGGCTCAAGTCCTGCCCCTGCCGTTGCCCGGGCCTTGGATTGGTGAATGAGGGGCGGGGCGGGGCCCAGTGCGGGCTCGGCGGGGCTCGGGGGCGGGTCCCGGGCCGGGCCGGCCCCCGCCCCCTTTGTTCGCGCTGCGGCGGGAGGTGGCTGCGAGGGTGGGAGGTGTGTGCGCGCGTGTGCCGCGCCGTGGGGAGCGGCGGGTCGCGCCGCGGGCTGTCAGCTAGCTGCGCGCCGTCGCCCGATGGCGCGAGGAGGCGCGCGGGCCCAGCCCCGTGGGGCCACCCCTGGCCGCGGGTGAGCCCCTCTGCTTGCCGCCCGCGAGCATGTCACCTCCAGCCGCCGCGGCAGACTCCGCCAGCAGTGCCCGCGCCCCCGCCTCCCGCAGCCGCAGCCGCAGCCGCTGCCTGGGGCATTGGCCCCCAGACCCCCGCCCCTGATCCACGCCCAGACCCTAGAGCCAGAGGACCATGGCCGGCCAGGGGGACTGCTGCGTCAAGGTGGCCGTCAGGTAGGGACCGGCGGCGGGGTGTGGGGGTGGGGGGGAGGGGGCGTGCGCGGAGGGGCTCGGGCTTTGTCTCGCGTGGGCGCCACTGGATTCGGAGCCCGCACTGCCGGAGGAGGGGTCGGCCTAAGCCGGGCTGGAGGGCGCGGTGAGCTGGACAGGCTGCCGCAGGGGATCGGCGGCCCGCGGGAGGCTGGAAGGTGGCTTTGTTTGGGTGGTAATTTCGGGCCCCTCTTGGGAGCCCTTAATGATCAGAAAATCGAATAAACAAGGAAATCCGGTATTTCACACCCAGCCCTGGCCCAGGCCGGAGCGTCTGTGTGTTTCCTCTTCGCCTCCCCTTGGGGCTGCTGTCTCATACTGGGATACTGGAGGGGGGAAATTTCCCTTCATCCACCCTAGTAGGCTACTTCTGTGCCCTTGGTCCAGCTGAGAAGGCAGCACACCCGGCCCCGGGAACCGGCTTGCAGACAAAGATCGATTGAGTGCAGGAACGAATGGAAGGGCTGGGATGGTGCCTTGGCCTTCCGTGGGGGGTCAAGGGCTTTTGGACAAAACGTGCTTGTCCTGTCCCCAACAGCTGATGGGGCTAGGAGAAGGAAGAGGTGTATCTGAGGTTCTACCTCTGAGAGGGCAGGAGGGTGAGACAATGATACCCCATCTTCAGGCACTCAGATAAAATGGAGGTAGGGTGGTGCATGGACTTAATCTGGGACTTGACAGAGACATCCTGACAGAACTGAGGTGTGGAGAAGACATGGCTGGGGGGGGGGGGAGGGAGCTTCTGTTGGGAGGGGTACACAGAGGTGCAAGGCAGGGAATACTGCAAAGTTGAGCCATCTGTGTCCTTTGTGTTGGGTGGAGATGCTTTACACCAACACCACCTCTCCCTGTTTTTGTTTTACGTCTTTCTCTTTGAGAGGGGGTCTCTTGGTGGGAGAGTGCCAATCTGGGACTGGTCACCAAGGCAGAGATGATGGCGAAATACACCCATCTCTGCCCCAGCTCTGTGTGATGGGGGTGGGGGTATGGAGGCTAAGTCTCCAGGGTGGGTCTCTGAGACCGATCTCTAGATTCCCTAGGTTGTAGGTGACCCAGATTCCAAGAGCCCATGGAAGTCACTCTAGACAGGGCCAGAGAGGACTATGGAAAAGCTTCCCCCTCCTTCCCCCCCGGGAAGATGCCCCCCCCCGGCAATCCCGCCAGTCCTCTGCAGCCCAGAGAGGAGGAGTGGACTGCTGATCGCGGCTCTGGGCTCAAGGAAGGGAGATTGAGGTGCCTCCCACCCGTGCATCAGGCAGCCTCAGCATCACTTGAACACAGCCTTGCTGGCCCTGAGCAGCCTGAGAGACAAAGAGGAGCCCTGCAGGTGCCTGGTGGGCTGGCCGGGGCGGGGCCTGGCTGCTGCTGGGGCTGACATTGCAGTAGGATCCTGTGGAGGTCGAGGGAGGGAGGGAGGAAGGTGGGGGGGGGGGGGGGGGAGTGAGAAATGTAAATATGACATCTGCAGCAGACAGGGAGAGTCCAAGTACATCATAAAAGGGAAATGAAGCCCTGACCCCACTCACTGTGAACCAGGGCTGGGAAGGAAGGGACATAGGGTGCTCGCTCCTCCCATGGGGGCTTTCCTTTAGACTTCATCTTATAGGAGAGGTCCAAACAAAGCCCCCTCTACCGCCACCACTGTCAGCCTCCCCAGGCCAGACTGAGGAATGGTGAAGTGTGGAAAAGCCCTGTGGAATTGGCACTTTGTGCAGTGGAGAGAGGAAGAGCTGGGGTTGCCTTCTTAGCACAGCCAACGGAAGGTTTCTGAGACCCTTTCCAGAGAAGGGAGTGTGCCTGCCCACTGCACCCAGTTCTTTATTTAGGGTGATGGACATCATCTCTGCTTCCCACTCAGATTGCTCTAGTAGTGTCCAGAGGCCCCCACTCCTTGCCTTGAGTTGCTGATCTCAGATGGAGGGGTGGGGAGATTTGAACATCAGAAGAGCCAGGCTAATTTAGGGGGCTCAGTCCACTTCTCCCCTCCCACTCCAGTGTGAGCGCCCAGCCTGGCACACGCCAGACCTCAATGGGCAGCCGGCCGTGGAAGGCAGACAATGCCTGGACAGAACCCAGTTTCTAATCAGAGAGCTGAGGGGAGGACCAGACTAGGGCTCCGGCCGGGACAGGGAGCAGATGGTAACCACTGAGGAGCTGTAGGGGAGAGTCCCCCACACTTTTGGATCCCCGTCAAGCTCCCATCCCCACCTCTAGAAGCCACTTGTCCCACCTAAAGGACTGGGTGGTGGGCTGGAGTAGAGTATTGGAGGAGGGCATGCTGCGAAAGGCCAAGGCTTTGGAACTGCCGAGGACCCAGCCTGGTGCTGTGTTCTGCTGTCTTTCTGACTTCCTGCAAGTCCTTTCTTGTATCTAACCAAAGTGCTTTCTGAGTCCCCATGAGAATATTATGGTGAGCCCTGGGTCCAACTCTTGGGACAGGGATGCCAAGAATGAGACAGACTTGGTTTGGGGTGTGTGTGTGTGTGTGCACACACACATGCATGTGCGCACGTGTGTGCACACACATGCGTGGGCAAGGGGGGAGGTTCTGGCGGGGCCTTTTAGACTAGGTGAGAAGTGCCAGGCCCAGGGCTCTTGGCCCTATAATCTCCTTGGCAAGAGGATCAAAGCTGGCTGTGTGCAGATCTCTGCAGGGCAGGCCAGGGCTGGGGAAGGGCTATAGGTGGAAACTTTCAGGACCTGGGGCTGTGAGATAAGGGCAGAAGGTCTAGGTGTGAGCAGACCCTATAAGCCCTACCCCAGGCCTCCCCAGAGTCTGGCCCATCTGTGTGCCCCTGAACCCAGGCTAGTTGCCTTTGCACCAAGGGATTCCCAGGCCAGCCCCTCCAGCCTGCCCTGTGATCCTTTTATCCATTAATCCCCTGTAGACAAGGACTCAGCTTCCTGGGCCTCTCTCTACCTGGGGATGGGTGGGGGTTGGGAGGATGGATGTTTGGGAGAGGTGAGGCTGAGCTGTGCCCTGCCCCAGGCTGCAACCCAGACCTGACTAATGTGGGGAGAAGGGGAAGGGGTGGCTGTTAAGAAATGCAAGTTGACAAAGTTGAAATTGGGGAAGGAAGCCAAGTCACATGGTACGTTTGTTTAAGACCCTTTCAAGCCCCACCATGAGGGGAGCCCTCAGTGCCTGTTATCTTTTCCTGGTTTCCTTTAGCTTCCTTCCTGTAGTGACTGGGGAGAGGAGGTGCCTCTATGGGTCCCACATCCATCCATGGAAACTACAGTGTTGAGCAGGGGCTGGAGGCAGATGGGGGAGGGGGACACGAGCCAGGGACCCAGGGAATAGTGTTAGATTGCACCCCTGTCCTCTCTCATTTGGGTTCTCTACCTGTCGTTATTCCTGTAGCTTCAGGCTACCCTGAAATCTTGGTCAATGTCTGTATAAATGTTGAATCACGAGAATTGATGGCTTGGGACAAAGAGACCGGAGAAGACCGAAAAGACTATGTGAGGGTGCCTTCAGAGTCCCCCTTCTCCACTCTGACAGCCCAAGGCCGTTCAGTGCCAATCAATGCCAGCTGTGTCCCATGCTGCCCAGGTTATAGATCTGGGGAACCCAGGCTCAGACAGGACCTCCTCTGCATGGAGACCTGAGAATCTTAGTGGTGGCCTCCTGCTGCAGAAATAGGGCTTATGTCATCACAAGGAAGTAGAGTGTAGTAACCACAGGCCCCGGAAACCGACCCCCTCCACCACCCAGCCAGCCTGCCTGACTACCTTGAAGCTGATTGGATCTCAGCTTTTGAAAACCTCAGAGCAAAGATGGGGTGGGGCAGGGGCTAAGGAAGTGGCAGAGGTGACATGAGCCTGGCACCCTTACCCTTCCAGTTCTGGGGGCAAAAGGCAGGACTGGGGCCAGTGCAGTTCACCCATTGGCTGGGTCATGGGGCTTTTTTTCTGTTTGTCCTTCTGGGCTTCGGTTTCACCCACTGTAGAACAGGAACAATTTGTTCATTTGTGAAGAGCAGTGGTTTGGATGAAGCAGAAGGCATATAGCCCATAAAGGGTGGACTCCTGAGGAATTTTTTATGTGAATAAAATGTTTTGAAAATAAGTTTTAACTTAAAGCCTACTTACGAGGTGTCTGTCTGGTTTGAGCTACAGAGAGTGTTTGGTACAATGAAGAGTTCGCCTCGAACCTCCTCCCCCTCCCTCCCTCCCCTTCCTTCCTTCCTTCCTTCCTTCCTTCCTTCCTTCCTTCCTTCCTTCCTTCCTTCCTCCCTCCCTCCCTCCCTCTCCTTCCTCCTTTCTTCCACTTATTTATAGCAGAAAGCACGCCAAGGTGGAAAGGAGACTGAACTGGAAGGTGGCTCAGCATTACCTCTTGAACACATGCCCTGTGCCAGGCAGTGTGCCTACATTGTCCCACTCTCCCCACCTGGAGCCCCACCAGCTGACTGATGTTTTTCTCATCTTATAGATGAGCGAACGCTCATAGCCAGTGAATGGAGGAGTCTGGATCTGAACCCAGGGCACCCTCACTTCCAAGCACATGCTCCTTAGACTGCTCTGAGCTACCTCCCAACACAGCTCTAATTAGCTCTTAGCCTCAGTTTCTTCATACGCTTTACCGTGCCGATTGCCATAACCACAATGCAAGAAAAGTACCTAGGAAGGCATTTGGTACTATGCAGATGTGCACCAAGGGGACATGGTCTGGATTTCCCTTTCTGGGGTTGCTTAGCCTGGGGCTGCCTGTCCCTTCCATGTCCTAGCTGTTTACTCCCTCCATGTCCATGCTGTTCATGTGTTTGAGGAGCTTCTCCCTTCCTGCTGGGTATGTGTCCATCCGTTCTCTCTTTCCTTAGATCCCTGCAGCGGTCCCTAGAATTTGTTTTCCTGCCTGAGTTCCATCTTGACATTCTCTAGGAAAGGAAGTTCTGGGGACAGCCACATTGCCTCTTGCTACCCCTATACACCCCCACACCAGTCACAGGGCAGAACCTCAGGTGTCTTGGGTCTCTTCTCTCATTTTGCCTTCTAGACATACGGCCTGTTGAGGAAAGCCAGAGGGACACTGAGAGGCTGCTAGGCTGGGTAGGAGAGGATGCTTCCCTGCCCTGGGAGGGGAGCCAGGCTGGGACTGGTGGACATTGGTCCCAGAGAATTACCGCCCCATGCCTATGGGCGTGGGGGCTGTGGAGCTCTGTGGGAGGGGCTGTGAAGCCCCCACGGCAGGTGACAGCATGGCCGTGTTCTGACCTCTGGAATACTTTCACCTCTGGCTGTTCTGGGCTGTGGAAGGGAGGCAGTGCCATGGTCCCCTGTCCCCAAATATCTGAGTCCCTATCCCTCTACCTTGCTGGGTAGAAGCCCACCATCAGAGCAGTGGTGGAGGCCACCTGTCCTTTCTCTAGGCTGGCTGGTCCTGCCTGAGACTGGAGTTAAGGCGCACTGAGGAGGGCCTGGCAGCAGGGACTGAGGGCTGAGGACCGAGGACCAGGGACAACATGCTGGGGGAGAGGCTCACTGTGCTCCATAGCCAGCTGCTCGGAGGAGGCCAGCCGCCTGTCACTCCGCATTCCTCAGCAGGGGAGGGTCCCCAGGGCTCAGTTCACACTGAGCTGTCCTCCATGTGATGCACATGCCATCACAGCTCTGGGCTCTGGGCACTCCCCACTCAGCCCCACTCTGCAGAGTCTCCTGTCTCCTGGGAGGTCATGGGAAACCCCTGCCAGATGCCCTGAGAAGGGAGTGGACAGGGAGAGCCATGCTGGAGCGCAGAAGAGCAGATGTTCCCTGCGCTGCGCTCACCCCTCTTCCCGGGCCCCTGCAGGGGGTGGGGGCAGACCTGGCCCCTGGCAGGAAGCCCTGGCCACTGCTCACGGCCCAGCCTGTTCATCTTCCCAGCTCAGGACAGGGCCCAGCCCCCTCCCTCAGCTTCTCCTGGCATCTCCGCTCCCCAGCCTCTGACACCTCACCCCGCTTCTGCTGGGGCACAGCTGAGATCGTGATGCCCTGGGGGCCATGAACAAGACTCCCCAGGTTCCCTCCCCTGTCAGACTGCCTGCCCCTCCCTGGTTGTTACTCAGAAGCCAGTGGCCAGGACTTGGATGAACTAAAAGAGAAAGGTCAAGGACATGTGAGGAAGGAGTGGAGGCTGAACCCCAGGTGCCCTGAATTGACACCCCAAGGCTTCCTATAGGTTTTCTTGGAGTGTCGGCACCCTCTCCCTGTGCACTTGGGAACATATTTGGGGGCAGAGGTCAAGCACAGAGGGTTGACAGGCCCATTTCACCAGATCTGCTAGGGCCTCATAAACCCATGCTTTCAGACCCCACAGTACAAAGCCTTCTTGTTTAGGGGTTCCGTGTCTTCTCCCTGAGGGCAGTCTCAAGCAGTGCTGGGGGAGGGTCTGAGAGGCCAGGAGAAGGTCCGGTGACAGGGCGACGAGACCCTCTGGCAGTCGCAGGGCTCTGGTGGCCCCCCACTCGGTATCCCTGCAGCTACAAGAGCCAGCACCCTAAATTGGGTCTCACCACCCTATTTTGGAGAGGAGTGGCCTCTAGGGGAAGACGCCTTCTCCGGGCTAAGTCAGCTAAAAGCCCCCGGGTGTCTGGGAGCCAGACTCCCCTGAGAGAGCAGGATTTTGCTTCCAGCCGTCTTCCCCAGAGCTGGCAGGCTGCCACGGGGAGGAGGGGGGAGAGGATGCTCATTAGAGTGGGGGTGTAGACGCCCTGTTTCTGCAGCAGAGGGGAGCTGCCTTCCTCTGGCAGGGAAGCAGCCTCCTGGGCTCTTGTCTCCATGCTTCTCCATGCTCTAGGCTTCGGCTTTCTTAACTACAAAACGGGGAAAAATGCTTTCCCAACAGACTGCTCGTGGCGCTGCTGGCAGCTGTTGGTAGGATCAGTCCGGAGATTCTCGGAGGGGATCATTTTTCTCCAGTCCGACCTCTCTCCTGCCCTGGTGCCGGGTTGCTCAGTAGATGCAGTGGGATTGGGCAGAGTCAGCTTTGGTTTGAATTTCATTTCCACCATTATGAATTGTGTGACTTTGGGCTTGTGAAATTTCACCTTCTGAGCCTCAGTAAAATGGGGGGGGGGGAATGGCCCTTGCTTCACAGGGTGGTCCTAACACATTACATGTGTTCATGTATGTAAATGAGCTTGACACATAGGTTCTCAAAAAATGTTAGGGTTTGTTTGTCCTTATCAGACACGGCACGGAAGAAGCCACAGTGATACCAGTGACTATGATTTCGGAGCAAAAAGATTCCACAGACTCCCAGGCTCCCCTTTCCAGGGCTTAACAATCTTTGCAGGCAGGAAGTTCTTTTTGCTAGCTTATCTAAATCCCTCCTGCTGTAGCTGAGGTCCCCTTTGATCTGGCTCTGTCACTGCTGAAGAAGAGCTGGTCCCCGGCAGGTCACAGCATGGCTAAGTGACTCGGTGTGCCAGGCAGACTAGGAGTCCCAGTGCTCTTCTCTGTGCTCCCTGCCCCCCACCCACACTTGCACACAACAGCTCAGCTCAGTTCCAGTTTACCCGTGCTGCCCTGTGGTTGGAGCCAGGCAGACCGCTTGGGGCTGGGCAGAAGGGAGGTCGTGGCATCTGCCCAATCTCAGGCTTGAGGGCAGCACACCTAGAGACCAGGCGATGAACTTCCTCATTTCTGCATTTCTCCCCAGGCTGTTCCACTAGCCTCTGGGGGCTGCTTTTCAGGATTCCAGAAGGGCATTAAGGATCCTATAGAAGATAAAAGCAGATAGGCTTATTCCCCCTGGGGTCTCTTCCAGAGGGACTACTTACGCTGGTTATTTCGGCCATCTGAGGGGTGATTCCAGTCCAAGACCCTGGTTCTTCTCCAAGCGTTTGAGGCAGAGCCTGGCGGGAGGGTGTCTCCCAGCCTGGAAGTCCCCAGAGTGCAAATTACTCACAAGCATAGCTGCTAACATACTAGTACTCTCCAGCTCTCCTCCTGGACTGAATCTTTGGGGCTGATGGCTAGTAAAGGTAGTCTTCCTAGAAGAGCTTGTTCTTTATTAGCTATGTGACCTTGAGCCCAGTTAATTTCCTCTGAAGTCTCATTTGTAAATTAGGGGCATTAGAATGAAGAATGATCTAATGTGCAAAAGCATTGTGGGTACAGTGTCCAGCAAAGAGGCAGTCTTGCCCCATAGTATGGTGGTTGTTACTAACTGGAGGAGTTGAGTAAGCGGCGATGTAAAGGGGTTCCAGGTGCCAGCAAAGAAAGGTGTCAGGAATCACAGACCATACAATTGTAAGAATTTTCTAGCACTCTGGAACAGTTAGTTCTTGATGAGTTATTTTAATATCACAGGCTGTTACCTCTCAGTGACGAGACTCTTCAAATAGAAAGAACCTGGGGCTGCACCCTTAAGAGCTCGGGGGACTGAGCTCCTAACTGGGGGGCAATTCAAGTTAAGAGCCCAGGGAAGGGCCCTAGCCAGCTGATGGGGTGGGACTAATTTCACCTGAGAAGCGGAGCCAACCCTTAGGAGCCCAAGGTCACTGGGCGGAGCCCCTGGGGGGGTGGTGATTGGCTGGCTCTGTGTGATGTCACTGAGGAAGGGGCGGGGGCGAGGGGAGCTAGCCTCATCCTCCCCCTCCTAAGCCAGGGGGCAGGGTGTGGGGGCTCCGGGCAAGCTACCCTTCGCCGAGGGAGCTTTTCTCCTTGGCAGTCTCTCAGCATCCCCCTTCCCCCCCCCCCCCCCACCCGCCCGGGGCCTGCCTCCTCCCGGTCTCTGTCCTCCCCTTCCGCTCCGTCCTCCTGGCTTCCCAAAGAGCTGAGGAACCGCTGACCTCAGCTCTTCCCGCAGCGCTGGGCTCGGGTTCGCGGCCTTTGTCCCGCCGCCGCCGCCGCCGTGGGCACCGACGGGTGGGGGGCCGACCCCGAGCCGCCTGCGCGTCCCTCGGCCGGTGCACATCTCTCCGGCGGTGGGGGAAGGATATTAAAATACCCTCCCACATCACACCAGTCCCTGCTCAATTGTGAGCAGAGGAAGCCCAGCGGCCACGCGCCCGTGCCAGATCCTGCCTCTGAAAAGCCCTGGGCCCTTTCTCTTCGCTCTCGCGCCCGCTCCCACCGCCGCTCGGTCTGCGGGTTGCCAAGCGGCGAATAGACCCGGCTCTGTTCCGGGAGGTTCCGGGAGCCTTTCTGCGCGGGGCTGTCCGGCCCGCCCCCTTCCCTCCCTGCCCGGACCTTGAGAAGCAATGGAGCGAGGCTTTGTAGGGGTAGGACCTGGGGTGAGGGGCTCCCTGGGTGCGATTCTAGTGGTCCCCGGACAGAAATGACATTGGATGTGTGGTCCACAAACGCAGAGCTGGCCCCGCGGGCCATTGTCTGCCGATTGGAGTTTCTCAAAGATTGCATTAAATTATAGTTTATCTTGATTACTGAGTTTTTTCATACCCCCTTAACTTTTGCACTTGTGGCGAATACCTCACTCACCTCATCCTAGTCCTGGATCTGGTCCACAGCTCCCGGAGTCTGTAGTTTACTTGGAAGACCCTAGAAATTGGTTTCCATCCCCGATCCCCCCTCCCATGCCGATCCCCCCTCCCATGCCGGCCAGGAGGAACAGGGCTGTGCCTGACTCCTATCCCTTCCACCCTGCTGCAACTAGAAAGCCTCCTCCTTCCCTTTATCTGGGGCAGGGCAGGGTGGAGTTGGCTAAGGGCAGCCCATAGAAGTGACCTCACCCAGGGTGGAGCCAGGAGGGGAGGCTGCTGGAGGGGAAGGTGATGATGGAGTTCTTAGAAAGTTAAAACTGGGAAGAGATCTTCTAGGTGACACAGGAGGAAGCAGGGGCTCACGAATAAGAAGAGAGTGGGGGCCGAGCCTTGTCAAGGACCTCGGACTCTATCTCCCAGCCCTCTGGTCTCCTACCTGTGGGATGTAGGTTTGAATGCTACACTGGGTGGTGAGGAGTGAACCCCCAGACAGCTGAGACACAATGTCTGCCCCTGCTGGATTGCAAGCCCTGAAGGCAGGGCCAGCCTGGTGCCTGGCCAGGGTCATGCATGAGCAGACAGATGTAGCAGGATTCCTTCCAGAGCGCGTCCCTGTCTCTAATGGTGGTGCTGTGGGAGGAAGCTTATCTATTGATTTGGGGATTGAGAGTTTCCCCAGGCAGGAGGTAGCTGGAGAAGCAGAACAGACTGCAGGCTTCATAGTCAAGCAGAACAGGAATTGGTACCCAACTTCACTGTATTTACTCTGTGTGTGACCTAACCACTTCAAGCCTCAACTTTCCTCTCTGGAAAATGGGCATTGAAATCCCTAGCTCATTGCATCACTCAAGTGAGCTAGTCTGTGGCGGGTGCCTGGCCCAGCTAGCATATATAAACTCTTAATTCTCTTTTGCTTCCACCTCTAGCTACCCATTCAAGTCCCATTCCTAGGACCAACACTGTCTCCCTCTTCCGGGTCAGTTGCTTTGGGAGTTAGTGACTCTTTCTGAGCCCATGTCCTCTGTCCCCCAGCTTGTACCCTTTTCTCTGAGTAACATTGCTCACCATCTGCACCCTGCAAAGCACCCTGGTGCCTACAGGGAGCCACCCTGGGGCTGGCTGGTGTCTTGGCCTCAGAGGACCCCCACATCAAGATGTGCTGGGCCTCACATCCCAGGATAAAGACCCCAAGGGGAATGCCTGACTGACTCCACAATTCCTGGACCCCAAATTCTGGAACCCCTCTTCGACATCCTCTTTCCCAGACTGCTCTTCTGCTAGCTCTCTGGTTCTTGGCAGGTGGGCTCCCCAGTGTTCTGGGGACTGGCCGTTGAAGGAGAAACTGCCCCCCCCCTCCCTGATGGGCCCTGACAGGCAGGGCTGCTGCTCCCCCTCCCCTGCTCTCACTGTCTCCAGGGATCCTGATTCGATTTCCTCCAATCATCAGCAGTGCCATCTGCCTGGAGTAATTAAATGGTATTTGAATTGGATCCAGAAATCCTATCACAAGCAGCCCACATGGTAGGGAGGGTGTCTTCCGGAGTTAGTGCTCGCCAGCAATGCTAGAAACTCCTCGGAGCCTTCCCAGGCCAGCCCCTGGGCTCACCTGGGAACATCTGGACGCCCTGGGCAGTAAGTGTTTGGCCCTGGGTCCCACGGGCCTAGGGGCAGAGCCAGGTCTGAGGGCCAGAGTCCCAGGTACCTACCCGGTGCCTTGTGAGCAGTGGCACTCCCCTCCTCTGGAGGTGCTATCTGTCTCCCTGTGTACCTGAGCCACTCTTCCCCCACCCCGGCCCACTGAGCCCTGCCCTTACTGACACCGCAGCACGGAAGTGTTGAAGAGGCCCTGCACACCCATGGTTCGAACCCCCACTCTGCTCCTCGCTGTCTGTGACTAGCCGGGCATCATGTCGTTTCCTCCTCTACAAATGGGGATGGCGGTATTCACCTCGGATGTTCTCTTGACGATCAAGAGGTAGTAAATGTCCATATGCTTAGACACCCCCTGGCATAGAGTGAGTGTGAATGCATGTGTCAAGTGCCACCCTTAGTGGTCGAGGTAGAGTCGCTGGCCCAGTCCTCTTCCTGGTGTGGGTCAAGTGCTAGTCTGCACGTCTAGACAGGATGAGCGAGTATCAGCTGCTCCCTTCTCAGTCAGAAAACAGTTCAGTGGGGAGACTGGGAAGCTGAGTTCTAATTTCGACTTGACCTGGAACAGCTGGATAGGGGGGACGAAGGTGGTAACCTCCCATTGCCGGCAGCCTCGGCGAGGGGAGAGCCGCTGGCCTATGAGAACCTGTTGACGCCTAAGGGAAAACACTTCTGAAGAAAACCCAGGCCACCATCTGTGGTGTGGACTGGGCGTGGTGTAGCTAACTTCCCCAAACCCTCCCCCAGGGAGCTACCCCGCCTCCTCCCAGTCCCCTTTGACCCTCTGGCAGCAAAGTGCAGGCAACAGGCTGACGGGAGCATCTCCCCTGGCCTGCAGCTCTGAGTGGGCCTTGGGGGCCGGGGCAGCCCTAGAAGGGACAGGATGGCGACTTGGTGGCCCTGGCTCTGTGGCTAGGCGCTCCTGCCTGGGCCCTGGATGCATGCTGGCCTGGCCCGCTCATTCTTTTCTTCTCTTGGTAAATGTTGGCTTTGGAAAAGGGAGCCTGACAAGCAGCTCATTGTAAGCGCCTGGCTGATAGGGCTGGCTTGTGTGAGCCCATGAGCGACAGCGCCTAACCCACCCCCCTTTTACTTTAGGCATTTGGGAAGTGCTTTTCTGCCAGTCCCTACAGCGCATGCTCACTGACTCACACTTGGTTGCCATGGGGACCTTACCATGGCAATGGCTGCTTGGAAGAGGGAGAAGAGGTGGCTGGATGGAGATAGCCCTATCTGTGGCTGGCTCCCACCCAGCCCTGGTGCCACTTTTCTTCCTCATCATAAGGGGTCCCAGCAGGATCTGGGATTGGGATCCAGGCCTGTGGCAGGCCTAGTATCCCTTCTAGAGGTCTCTGCCCTTCTCAGTGGACTTTTGACTTGGCCTGCTCTGTCAGGGCTGTGTTTGGCCTGTCCCCCTTGGCTCCTGGAGAGGAACCAGAGCTGGTGCCTAAGAATGTTCCGCCAGGCTCTGGCATCCGAGAGGGGGCTCTGCAGCTGGAGGACTGTTGCAGCCCCTGCAGGCCTTGGCAGAGGCTCAGGTTTGCTCTTTAATTCAGTCCTGAGGGGAGCAGCCAGGCCTGTCCCTCCGGTCCCCACCCTGGTGCTGAGCCTTACCTCCCCAGCAGGGGGCAAGCTGTCTTCTCTTCCTGATCTGCGGGACACTAATTCTAGGGCTCTCCGCTCAATCAGGAGTGTGTGCTTTAATGTCGGACGTGGGTTTCGTTCTGTCATATCCCACTGGACAACCTTAGGCAAGTCACTTCAAGTCCCTCGGCCTCAGTTTTCACATCTGTAAAATCAGGCAGATACACATCTCACAGATTTATAGTGAAGAAGACATAAACTCATTTAGGTAAAATACTTTTAACACAGATCCAATATATACAGTGCTCAATAAGTATTAGCAACTGCTCAATAAATGTTTGGGTGATATTTTTATTGATATTGATATTATATTTGGTATAATATTGATATTATTATTACTATTGTGGTATTATTACAAAAGTTGCCTCCATCCTCTGGGGAGGCTCCTAAGCTTCCTTCCTTCTCCTCCAGTTTGTGGGAGCTGTGGGGGGCGTCTGGGCGAAGGGGAGGCTTGGCAGGCAGGTGAGGGGGAGCGGGGGGCCACAGCACTCCCCTGCCAGCTGGGTCCGACCTGGGGCTCTCCCCGTCCCCGGCAGGATTCGGCCCCAGCTGTCAAAGGAGAAGATTGAGGGCTGTCACATCTGCACTTCTGTCACCCCGGGGGAGCCCCAGGTCCTTCTGGGGAAGGACAAGGCCTTCACCTATGACTTTGTCTTCGACCTGGACACCTGGCAGGAACAGATCTATTCGACCTGTGTGAGCAAGCTCATCGAGGGCTGTTTCGAGGGCTACAATGCCACAGTGCTGGCCTATGGGCAGGTAAGCCGCCTCCACTCCCACCAAGGGCTACTCTGACCCCCATCACCCCACCCGGTGGAAGAGAGAGCCCTGCCCCCTCAGAGCAGTGGCAGTGGAGCCATGGTTTTGTCTGTTGTCTGAGGATGCTGCAGCCTGGCTAGCTATGGGAGGGAGGCTGTCAGAGGAGACTTCCACAGGGTGTGGCTGAGGGAGGAGGGAGGGGCCAGGAGGGACAGGTGACCCGGGCTGGGAGGTGAATGGTAAGGAATTCTGCCCGGCCTGGGGTCCAGGGCTTGCTGATGTCCCCCAGAGGGTGCTGTCTAACACCTCCTTCCATCTTTGCGGGTGCAGACAGGGGCCGGGAAGACGTACACTATGGGCACTGGCTTTGACACGGCAACATCGGAGGAGGAGCAAGGCATCATTCCGAGGGCCATCGCACACCTCTTTGGGGGCATTGCTGAGCGGAAACGGCGGGCACAGGAGCAGGGTGTGGCTGGGCCTGAGTTCAAAGTCAGCGCTCAGTTCCTGGAGGTACTGTGGCCTCGTAGGGTTGGCAGGAGGGAGACTTGGGGGACAGCAAGACCATGGAAGCTGGGCTTACCCCCAGGACAGTGGAATGAGCCTAGGAAGCCGTGGTAGCATCTATAGCTGATAAATATCCTGCTGCTGGAAACATCCAAGCAAGAGCTAGAAGACCACTTGGTAGGACAC